>NC_091977.1:498600942-499200942 GCF_044704955.1 Pristiophorus japonicus | reverse complement strand
ATACAGACAGTCTGTCACAGACCCCCCAGTTAGAGCTTCTACGTGCAACTTAGCACATTGCATTAAGTCATCAATCAACTTGACATTTCAGGACCTTTGATAGCGAGCCAATTAAAGGTTAACAGAATATCAATTGAGCCAATAAGGTCAAAGAAGGCGCTTTCTTTTCTGTAAATTGATCAGTATAAGAACAGCCATGTTTTGCCTTGTGTTCTCAGAAGGACAAAGGAACTGGCAATCAGCCAGAAGCTTGTTGCTGCTGCCAGAATAAAAGTTATGTTAAAACTACAACCGGAGTTTGCATTTCATTGAAAATTAAGAGATCCAACACAAGTCATCCTCGTTTCCTTACTACTAGGGGATCAAGGGGTATGGTGAGAAAGCAGGAATGGTGTACTGAAGTTGCATGTTCAGCCATGAACTCATTGAATGGCGGTGCAGGCTCGAAGGGCCGAATGGCCTACTCCTGCACCTATTTTCTATGTTTCTATGTTTCCATGTTTCAAGGGACTGCCTATGATGATGAGCGCCTGGGGTGGAATGGGCTGTCGATTAGGCATAACTCTTTGGTTCCTTTGTGAAACTCAGCCTCTGTAAGTACTGCTCCTTTGTCAAGTGGAGGTAGGAGTAGCGTGCCCTGTATATTTTGGGGTGGGGATACCAATGGACAGGTGCCTTGTGTTTTTTGTACCTCACAACCAACTACATTTCCCTTTGTTGCTCCTCCCCAATTTCTTCCAAAAATGCAAGATACAGGGGAATTACTCAATTGGAAGCCCATTGTGGCCTTAGCTGAACTTGACAGAAGGATGCAGAAGGGCAGATGGCAAAGCATTAGCCACGATTGGAAAAAAAACAGTTCACAACACTGGCTGAAAAAGTACCTTTTAAATGTATTTCAAAGTACCTCAGTGACACCTGGCCTGAAGTCAGTGGAGACTCTCAAAGGTAAATAAAATACTTCCTTAGTTGGACCGGGAGATGCCGAACTTCTCTTCCGGGCCCCACAAAGAAAGTTTGGGCTAACGCTGCTGCAGGTTGCTCTTCCCCACCCGTCAGACCCTGACAAACCCTTCCCCACTTGTGGCTAACCTCTGTGCCAACAAGACTTTCCTTAGTGCTAGTAGGTGGCCTCTGGGCCACTAGAACCTTCTCTTCCGCCCGCCGGTCAGCTTCCGCTTTTCACCTTTTGGATGAACGGCCGACTGACAACATCTAAATGAGGCCTGGAAGTTGAAATACTCCAAGTCTGAAATTTATGGCAGTGAGTACATTTTTCACTTGTCCCACCCCCCGCCGCCCCCCCCCCCCCACCTGCCCGATACCTGTTCAGGATTAAAACCAACCTCATATTTCTGTGGCTCCACAACATTCCTCGCCTCCACCTCTACCTCTACCCCATAGTCACTGAGCATTTACTGCAAACTTTCATCACGTCAAGGCTTTGACTTCTCTGACAGTCAGCCTTTGTCCTGCACAAATTATTTAAAATGCCTCAGGCAGTATCCTCCCCTGAACAGTCTCACGCTCCCATTATTGACATCTTCCGCAAGCCCCAGCGAGTTAACATCAAAAATGCTCATCCTTGCTTTCAAGGCAGCACCTCACAAACCCGCAACCTCTACCACCTAGATGGACAAGTGCAGCAGGTGCACGGGAACGTCATCATAGACTGGTGAGTGATACTATAGACTGGTGAGTGATACTTACTGGTGGATAGGCAATGGCAAACATTTAAAGATCACATGGATGATCTTCAACAATTGTACATCCCTGTCTGGAGTAAAAATAAAACGGGGAAGGTGGCTCAACCGTGGCTAACATGGGAAATTAAGGATAGTGTTAAATCCAAGGAAGAGACATATAAATTGGCCAGAAAAAGCAGCAACCTGAGGACTGGGAGAATTTAATAATACATCAGAGGAGGACAAAGGGTTTAATTAGGAGCAGGAAAATAGAGTATGAGAGGAAGCTTGCTGGGAACATAGAAACTGACTGCAAAAGTTTCTATAGATATGTGGAGAGAAAAAGATTAGTGAAGACAAGCGTAACACCCTTACAGTCAAATTCAGGTGAATTTATAATGGGGAACAAAGAAATGGCGGACCAGTTAAACAAATACTTTGGTTCTGTTTTCACCAAGGAAGACACAAATAACCTTCCGGAAATACTAAGGGACAGAGGGTCTCGTGAGAAGGAGAAACCGAAGGAAATCCTTATTAGGCGGGAAATTATGTTTGGGAAATTGATGTGATTGAAGGCCAATAAGTCCCCGGGGCCTGATAGTCTGCATCCCAGAGTACTTAAGGAAGTAGCCCTAGAAATAGTGGATGTATTGGTGATCATTTTCCAACAGTCTATCGACTCTGGATCAGTTCCTATGGACTGGAGGGTAGCTTATGTAACACCACTTTTTAAAAAAGGAGGGAAAGAGAAGGCGGGTAATTATAGACCGGTTAGCCTGACATCAGTAGTGGGGAAAATGTTAGAATCAATTATTAAAGATGAAATAGCAACATATTTGGAAAGCAGTGACGGGATCGGCCCAAGTCAGCATGGATTTATGAAAGGGAAATCATGCTTGACAAACCTTCTAGAATTTTTTGAGGATGTAACTGGTAGAGTGGACAAGGGAGAACCGGTGGATGTGGTGTATTTGGACTTTCAAAAGGCTTTTGACAAGGTCCCACACAAGAGATTGGTGTGCAAAATTAAAGCTCATGGTATTGGGGGTAATGTACTGACGTGGATAGAGAACTGGTTGGCAGAGAGGAAGCAGAGAGTTGGGATAAACGGGTCCTTTTCAGAATGGCAGGCAGTGACTAGTGGGGTGCCGCAGGGCTCAGTGCTGGGACCCCAGTTATTTACAATATACATTAATGATTTAGATGAGGGAATTGAGTGTAATAGCTCCAAGTTTGCAGATGACACTAAGCTGGGTGGCGGTGTGAGCTGTGAGGAGGACGCTAGGTCCCCTGCAGTCAGAATCAGGGGAAGTCATAACGGGGAACAAAGAAATGGCGGACCAATTGAACAAGTACTTTGGTTCGGTATTCACTGAGGAGGACACAAACAACCTTCCGGATATAAAAGGGGTCGGAGGGTCTAGTAAGGAGGAGGAACTGAGGGAAATCCTTATTAGTTGGGAAATTGTGTTGGGGAAATTGATGGGATTGAAGGCCGATAAATCCCCAGGGCCTGATGAACTGCATCCCAGAGTACTTAAGGAGGTGGCCTTGGAAATAGTGGATGCATTGACAGTCATTTTCCAACATTCCATTGACTCTGGATCAGTTCCTATGGAGTGGAGGGTAGCCAATGTCACCCCACTTTTTAAAAAAGGAGGGAGAGAGAAAACAGGGAATTACAGACCGGTCAGCCTGACATCGGTAGTGGGTAAAATGATGGAATCAATTATTAAGGATGTCATCGCAGTGCATTTGGAAAGAGGTAATATGATAGGTCCAAGTCAGCATGGATTTGTGAAAGGGAAATCATGCTTGACAAATCTTCTGGAATTTTTTGAGGATGTTTCCAGTAGAGTGGACAAGGGAGAACCAGTTGATGTGGTATATTTGGATTTTCAGAAGGCTTTCGACAAGGTCCCACACAAGAGATTAATGTGCAAAGTTAAAGCACATGGGATTGGGGGTAGTGTGCTGACATGGATTGAGAACTGGTTGTCAGACAGGAAGCAAAGAGTAGGAGTAAATGGGGACTTTTCAGAATGGCAGGCAGTGACTAGTGGGGTACCGCAAGGTTCTGTGCTGGGGCCCCAGCTGTTTACACTGTACATTAATGATTTAGACGAGGGGATTAAATGTAGTATCTCCAAATTTGCGAATGACACTAAGTTGGGTGGCAGTGTGAGCTGCGAGGAGGATGCTATTAGGCTGCAGAGTGACTTGGATAGGTTAGGTGAGTGGGCAAATGCATGGCAGATGAAGTATAATGTGGATAAATGTGAGGTTATCCACTTTGGTGGTAAAAACAGAGAGACAGACTATTATCTGAATGGTGACAGATTAGGAAATGGAGAAGGGCAGGTGCAAAGAGACCTGGCTGTCATGGTACATCAGTCATTGAAGGTTGGCATGCAGGTACAGCAGGCGGTTAAGAAAGCAAATGGCATGTTTGCCTTCATAGCGAGGGGATTTGAGTACAAGGGCAGGGAGGTGTTGCTACAATTGTACAGGGCCTTAGTGAGGCCTCACTTGGAATATTGTGTTCAGTTTTGGTCTCCTAACCTGAGGAAGGACATTCTTGCTATTGAGGGAGTGCAGCGAAGGTTCACCAGACTGATTCCCGGGATGGCGGGACTGACCTATCAAGAAAGACTGGATCAACTGGGCTTGTATTCACTGGAGTTCAGAAGAATGAGAGGGGACCTCATAGAAACGTTTAAAATTCTGACGGGGTTAGACAGGTTAGATGCAGGAAGAATGTTCCCAATGTTGGGGAAGTCCAGAACCAGGGGACACAGTCTAAGGAGAAGTGGTAAGCCATTTAGGACTGATATGAGAAGAAACTTCTTCACTCAGAGAGTTGTTAACCTGTGGAATTCCCTACCGCAGAGAGTTGTTCATGCCAGTTCATTGGATATATTCAAGAGGGAGTTAGATATGGCCCTTACAGCTAAAGGGATCAAGGGGTATGGAGGAAAGCAGGAAAGGGGTACTGAGGTGAATAATCAGCCATGATCTTATTGAATGGTGGTGCAAGCTCGAAGGGCCAAATGGCCTACTCCTGCACCTATTTTCTATGTCTGTGTTTCTATCACCTGCACGTTCCTCTCCAAGTCACACACCATCTTGGAAATATAATTGCCGTTCCTTCATTGTCGCTGGGTCAAAATCCTGGAACTCCCTCCCGAACAGCACTGTGGGAGTACCTTCACCACATGGAATGCAATTCACCACCACCTTCTCAATTGCAATTAGGGATGGGCAATAAATGCCAGCCTTGCCACTGAAGCCCATATCCCATGACTAGATTTAAAATATCTCTACAGATTCATGCCACCATAGCAATTTTCTCTAGCTGTACATCCCCGTATATATCCGCTATTTCCCTAACACCAAGATACTCCTTCGGGGTCTACTCTGCAACCACTGCACTCTTATTCTCTGGAACTCCCTGCCTAGATCCCTCCACCTTGCCATCTTCCTCCCCGCTGTCAAAAACGTCCTCAAAACCTTTCTCTTAATCTAAAATTCTTTCAGATGTTTCCCAGCATATGAAGAGCATTCCAGTTGTTGTTGCTTGGGAGTTGAGCATTCCCAGGTCAGGAATAAACAACATCAAGATTGATTTCAATGCTTCATTCCTCAGCAGTGGCATCATTCACCTTTAAAAAAAGCACAACAGAAAAATAAATCTTCAACGCTGAAAGAGAACTAACTTAAGAGAATCGCAGAATAAGGGCAAGCGAGCACAGCCTATAATATATCCTTTGAAGCTTGTGTTATTTGAATGACTTGAATTTAAATATCTAAAAGCAATATTCAGGCTTAGAAATGGCCGTAGGCATGAAGAATAAGTTCATGCTCTAAGCTTGTCATGTGCTATAAACCACACATAAGAACCCAGCTGCATGAATTGGGCTAAAAAGTATTATGAGCAGCTGAGCCTTTGGCCCAATAGCAAAGCATTTCTCAACAGAAAAGCATAAAAAACAAACAGTGAGTTCCTGTCAAACTGAGGGTGCTAGAAGCAGGGTGATAATGATATGGGATGCACAGTCTGTGGAGATTTTCTGTCTGAATTGCCATCTCTGCTTTGTAAGTCGGAAATTCAAGATGTAAACAGACTGTGCTCACTTGGCACGATCTGATATGATGTGTTGGGCTGCTAATCTGCTGCAAATTCTTTTGTCAGTGCTCAGTTTTCTGAGGTTAAACAGCACTGTGATCTCAATGTGTGGCCATTTTATTATCACAATTATGCTGTGAGGACCCTTTACAAAAATAATGTTCCGAAAAACAAGGTTACATTTTCCCAGCCCTATTGGGCAGTGTGGTTGCTAATGGTAACAGCATAGAGTTCTTCTGATAGCCCAGTGGTAAAGTCACTACCTGTTGTAGCATGAAGGAATCCAAAAACAACTACTTGCAATTATATAGCGCCTTTAACGTAGAAAAAATGTCCCAAGGTGTTTCACAGAGGCGCAATCAGAAACGATAAAAATCCAAACAAGGTTCAATCACTGATATTAAATTAACATTACTACAATTGGTTTCAGTGGTCCCGAAATTCACAGTGCCGGGAAGGACCGTTACTGTCCGTTTGCGGCGGCCATTTGTCAAAATCGAATGGCCGCTGCTTTGGGCTTAACTGGCATAGATTCGGGCCAGGAGGTTTTGCAGCGTTGTTGGCCACCACCGCGATCGACCGACTCTCGTGACGGCGTGAGGCATGCGGCAGTAGTGACACGGTAAAAGTGCTTACCGCTACCGCGCTCTGCCCCCGGACCCATTTTTAGCTTCAAAAAGCCGGCCCTTTAGCTGACAGTGCCCCTGGCCAGCTTTTCGGGCCGGTGCAGAGTGGGAGAATGCCAGCTGATGTCCCGAGAGTGCTTTTGGTGAGGGGAAAAAAAAAAATCGCAGAACTGTTTGGGACTTCAAAAAATTATCGGAGGTGTTTGGGACTTGGAAAAAATCTGCGAGCTGCTTGGCTCTTGGAAAAAATTATTGGAGGTGCTTGTCTATTGGAAAAATCTTGGAGCAGCTTGTTGTTCAAAAAAAATCTTGCACCTGCTTGGATTTTCCACAAAATCTCCAAACTGCTTGTTCCTTCAAAATAAAAGTGGGAGCTGCTTGTTCCACATCTCAAAAAGGGCAGCAGGATTTCAAAAAGTCTTGCTGAGTTAAATGTGTTCTTCCTTCTTTGTAATTATTTGTGGCCAGTGAGAGTAAATCTCTGTTACAGGGGGTCGTGTTTCCATCCACAATGGGAACATTTTATTCAGGAGAATGCCTGCTCCAGATTGTGAGAGACAGGAAGGCACGCAGGAGGAGGCGTCGCCCTGGTCAAGTCCTGAGGCAGCGGGCAAGGGAGGCAGAAGCCATGGCTGCCCAACATGCAGAAGGGTCTGCAGATGTCCGCAGACATCACCGTGCAGAGGCTGAATAGCAGGGAGATGGCATCAGGAGGAGGGTGAGGTACGCGGACCCTACTTTACCAGATAATGGGTGAGGAGCCTTGCCAGCAGCAGACTGCAGAGGCTGTATAACAGAATGAGGAAGAGGGAGAAGGTGCCCAGCCAGCTGGCATGGGAGGAGTGCAGCACATGCCTCTGCCAAGGATGCCCTACTGTGCTGGGTCAGCGGACAGAGGAAATGCTTCAAGGACACCCTCAAGACCTCCTTGATAAAGTGCAACATCCAGACGCCTGGGAGTCCCTGGCCAAAGACCACCCTCAGTGGATCAAGAGCATCCGGGAGGGCGCTGGGCACCTCGAGTCTCGTCGCTAAGAGTATGCAGAAAACAAGCGCAGACAGCTGAAGGAGCGTGCGACAAACGAGACTCCTCACCCACCCTTTCCTTCAATCACTGTCTGTCCCATCTGTGACAGAGACTGCAATTACTCTATTGGACTATATAGTCACCTGAGCACTCACTTTTATAGTGGAAGCAAGTCTTCCTCGATTTTGAGGGACTTCTTATGATGATGATGCTAGGATGTACCGGCCTCAGTTCTCCTTCCTACAGCTCACCAATGAGCTATGTGTGAGGAGGCTGAGATTCAGAAAGGATGTCTTGACCAAGCTCTGCAATGTCCTTCGGCCAGATTTAGAGCCTCACACAAGGCTGAGCACAGCGCTCAGTTTGGAGACCACAGTGACCATAGTGTTGAACTTTTACATAAGGGGCTCGTTCCAGTCTGCAACTGCAGACATCTCGAACATATCACAATTCTCCACCTATCGCTCCATCCGGCAGGTCACCAATGCGCTGTATAAGTGAAGAGTGCAATATATCTCCCTCCCCATGATGAGGGAGAAACGGGTGGAGCACCAGTCCGGATTTCTGTAGATTGCAGGGTTCCCCAGGGTGCAGGGTGCGATAGACTACACACATGTCGGACTGAGGGTGCCACATCATCCCGAACAGAAAGGGGTACCACTCCCTGAATGTTCAATTGGTGTGCGACCACCAGTGAAGGATCCTGGTAGTTGATGCCAGGTATCCAGGCAGCTCCCATGATGCTTTCATCATGCGCCAGAGCATGTGCCCGCCATCTTCACCGGCTCAAACCAGGACTATGGGTGGCTGCTTGGGGATAAGGGATATCTCCTGTCCACTTGGCTGCTCACTCCACTTCGCAACCCCAGGACTGTGGCCGAGCATGTCTATAATGATGCTCATTGTGGGACCAGGTGCATCATTGAGCACTGCATTGGGATGCTTAAACAAAGGTTCCGTTGCCTTGACCGCACTGGTGGCGCATTGCAGTACTCGCCTGAATGAGTCTCCATCATTGTGGTCGCCTGCTGCATGCTACAGAACCTGGCTGTCAATAGTGGACGGCATCTGGAGGCCAAACCAAGAGCCCCACCACAGGAGGAGGTGCAGCAGCACCAGGAGGAGGAGGAGGAGCCATCCCAACCCTGTAAAGGAATTCCAGACTCGTCTGATTGCTGCTCGATTCCAATAATTTCATCTCCACATGACCCGTCAAATTTTACTTTCCATGGCCATCCCAATGAGTGCCTTGATACATCATTGCCCATCGTCACATTATACAGCAGCCCAGATATAAGTACAAAAAATAAAGATTTAATACATACTCAATGTAACTTCAAACAACTAACAGAACAATAAAACATGCAGAAAAATAACATATAAACATCATTTACCACCCGTGTGCATTTCCTTCCAATCCCTCTTATGCGTCCCTAGCCTGAGACATTGCCTCAGTATCTCCCCTATGGCTGCCTCATGGTTCTGGGAAGGCTGCTGTATTGCCTGTGTGGAAGCTGCAGATGTCCTTCTAAGATGGCCTTGACCAGCTTTGGGCCTGGAAGGGCCAGCTCTAGACAGGTCAACACCCTCCTGGGAGGGTTCAGTCTGGCTTGGCTTGGGCGAGGCCATGTGTGGAGGCACTGGCAGAATGACAGGTCTGGGGCCAGGAATGCTGCGAGCCGGAGGGATTGCATCATCTGTACACTGGCAATGATGGGCTCCATGGAGTGCGCAAAGCTGGTGACTATGCGGGAGGCGGACTCCTCCACGCTCCTCACCACTTCCGACAGGCTCTCTGGCATCCTTGCCAGTGCCCCCAACAGCTGGGAATGTCTGGCCTCCACCCTTCTTTCGTATGCCGTTACATCGATGGGCTCGTCTGAGTTCTCTTCAGCAGAACTCCGGTGCAGCCTCGCCCCTCCCCCACAGAGAGATGACACCTGAGGTTGTCCAGCCTCATCACAATGCTGCAGCCTGCTATTCCCCGGTGCAATATGCAGTGCAGACGCCTCTACTATACTAGATACATCGGACCGCGCACTCCCAGTATCTGAGCTGGTGCAGGTGGGTGGAAACTGTGACGTGGTGCTCTCAGCACTGTCTTCCTCTTGCTCTTCCTCAAGCTGTGGTCACCAAATTATGTAACTAGGGTCTCAGCAACGATTGACACCTCAATCTCTTCAATGTTGTCATCAGGCTCATCTGGCTGGGTCGCAGCAAGGGTGTGGCTGGGTCTCAGCAAGGGTATGCTGCAGGCTTGGTGAAGGTGACTCACAGGTGTCTCAGGAGGAACTGCTCCCTTGCCTCAGCTGCCATTCGGTCTCTCATCTGCAAACATAAATTGGAGAAGGGCTGCCGTGAGAGAGAGGAGGGGAATTTACGCATGGAGCTTGCAAGTAGCACACTTTCAGAGGCAAAGGCACAGTAGATACTGCAGCAATCAGGGAGAGATAGCATTAAAGAAGGGCCTTCACTTACCCTCATCGACATCGTCAGTGCCCTGGCTCACAGGGATTGTATCATGTCCACCCACGATGGCCTTGACCTTCGCCCCCAAGGGTGTGAGGACTTGTAGCTTGGACTCTCCACCACCAGTACTCCTTTGCTCAAACCCATTTTGAGCAAGTTTCTTCATCAAAACAAAGAAAGGTTGGTTTGTAGCAACGTGATGATGCATCAGAAATGAGAGCACAAGTGTGTGTGTCCTTGACATGCAGCTGTCAATGTGAAAGGAGGGGGCCTTAAAAATGAAATGCTGTGTAGTGACTAAAGAGTGAAGGTGAGAAATAAGGGAAGGCTGAAGGACAGGCTCGCAGATGGAAGGTTAACATTTGGTGGAACAGGTACTCAATTTCAGCGAAGCAATGATGTCGTTCATCCTTTTGCGATGTTGGATCGCCGTCCTATTATGGATGGAGGTCCCCAACACCTCTTCTGCTATCTCCCACCAGGCATTGCTAAACTGCTGGTGAGTCGGTCTCCCCACGTCAGGGTTGAGGAGTCACTTCCTTCCCTCCACTCCCTGCATCACGGTCTCCAGCTCGGCATCCGAAAACCTACTTGCCCTTCTTAACACAGCAGCACCCAACCAACCTTCTGCACCACTCCTTCCCTCCTCAGGGCTTTGCTGCAAACCCTGGCCTTTAAGGAAGCAGCTGGGTCATTGGCCAACAATTGTAGGGGTTTTTCCTTCTACTGTTGCTTGTGACCGGGCGCAACCTTCAGACTATGGTGATTTGAGTTGCTATCACAAGTGGACCCCTTTTCTGCTTATACCCAATTCAAGCTTAGTGATATGTTTGATACCACCAATATGCCTGAGGCTACTTATAACCAATTACAGCTTAGTGATATGTTTGATACCACCAATAAGTCTGAGGCTGCTTATACCCAATCGCAACCTGGACGTTTTGAGGCGTCCGACACTCCTATCTGGTTCTGACCTCAGAATTTAGGTGGATAATGAGCTTCCCACAATAAAACACTCAGAGATGCAAAAGACAAGAAATGTTCCTGGAAAAGTCAGGTAAGTCCTACTTTATTAAAACCCAGGTGAGCGTTTAAACAAGGTTAAGTTGCTAAAGACAACACAAAACTAATACACACATAATAAAAGTGGTGCAAGCCCCCAAAGTGTGGACCAAGTGAAATACAAGGTCGACACACTGGCTTGTTGAACCACTTTGAACTAAGGAAAAAAAAAAGGTTTATGGCAGGAACAGACACCGAAATTCTACACAAGTTTAAAATCCTTATACCCACTCTATCACCCGCCCCCTCCTTTACACCTAACTAGCCTAAGCTGACAGTTGGGAGAAGACTCCAGGGTGATACTCACAGTTTCCTTTGACAGGTATAGTGGGTCCCACCTTAAATCGGATTTGCTCCAGTTATCCTCGGAGGTTGTATGGGCTCGTAGTTGTGTTTCTTTACTGCCAGGTGAGTTGTCGGTGTGGACTGGGGTGAATGTTGCCTCCCCCGGTCACCTCGGTCATTGGTTGTCCAGTCGGTGGGCCTCGGAGCGCGGGCCTGGTGTGCGGCTCGGTGGCTTAGGGCAAGATTGGGCCCCCTTTTCTCCTCTTCCTTGGTTTTCGGTCGCTGGTTCAGCACACGGATGGAGTCTAGGTCCACTGGTGGCAGTTGTCTTTGGCCGCTCGGAAGTTCTTTAGCCTGGGTCGTTCTTTTGCGAGGCTGAGTCCCTCTCTCTTCCTTCGAGGTGTTGTCAGATCCCCTCATCTGTGTTCTTCAAGTGCTGCCAGCTCTCACTTTTATACCCGGTTCGGTTTCTGGCCCTTTTCGCGCCCAAACTGAATCAGTGTCTCATTGTTTGAGTCGAGGTGGGGATGAGGTGTTAAGGTAAAGCATTGTTTCTAGTGCACCTCGGTGCCCGATAGTCTGGCTGGCTATTGTGTCAGGGTCGGGATGCACTGAGCTGTTGGCCTCTCCTATTGTCTTTATGTACATGGGTAATGGGCTGGTGATGGGCCAGTCTCCTTGATTAGATCCAGGTAAGCTGTCCTTTACAAAATGGGCCGGGTATTCCCCATTAGTCGACGATTTCCCTGCTTCTGGCCTGGCTCGATTCACTGATTGGCCGGCCCAGGATGCACTTTCCCGGGATTGGCTGGCTTCTCAGCCTGCCTGTGGCCCCCGAATTCACACAGTGTCTGGCTACAGACATATTTTCCAGCTTGCCTTTCTTCCTGCGGCTTGCCTTGGCCAAAGTTCGATTAAAAGGGTGTATGGAATGATCCCATGCTCTGTTTCCTTGTTACCGGGTGCCCTTTTTTTTTTGTGTAGCACTGAATTTTCGACCCTTACACAATCACCCTGAGGGTGAATTTCCCCATGGGAATAACGCCCCAATTAAGACTGCAAACTATCAGGTTTGAAGAACTGGAACACTTTTTTGTGGTCAAAAAGCTGAATTTGTATACAATGGCTGGCACAAACATTGCGGCACTAATTGGGGAATAAAAGGCATTAACAGCACCAGCTTTCTGGTGGAACTGAATTTCAGCCCCAGTGACTCTAGCTAGGGATGAGAGGCAATTCGCCAGTGTTTGCACTCCAAATTTCTATGCAGTTACCATGCTGGAAAGTACGTGTGATTATACATCGGATCAGCATTGAGCTGGGATGCCCTCTTCAGTTCATAAGAACTGAAGAACAAAAGAAATAGGAGCAGGAATAGGCTATTTGGCCCCTCGAGCCTGCTCCGCCATTTAAAAAGATCATGGCTGATCTGATTCTGGACTCAGCTCCACTTTCCCGCCCATTCCCCATAACCCTTTATTCCCTTATCGCTCAAATATATTCAATGATCCAGCCTCCACAGCTCTGTGGGGCAGAGAATTCCACAGATTTACAACCCTCTGAGAAAAGAAATTCCTCCTTTTAGTTTTAAATGGGCGGCCCCTTATTCTGAGACTATGTCCCCTAGTTTTAGTTTCCCTATGAGTGGAAATATCCTCTCTGCATCCACATTGTCGAGCCCCCTCATTATCTTATATGTTTCGATAAGATCACCTCTCATTCTTCTGAACTCCAATGAGTATAGGCACAACCTACTCAACCTATGGATAAGGGAGAACCAGTGGATGTGGTGTATTTTGACTTTCAAAAGGCTTTTGACAAGGTCCCACAAAAGAGATTAGTGTCCAAAATTAAGGCACATGGTATTGTGGATAATGTATTGACGTGGATATAGTACTGGTTGGCAAATAGGAAGCAAAGAGTGGGAATAAACGGGTCCTTTTCAGAATGGCAGGCAGTGACTAGTGGGGTGCCTCAGTGCTGGGACCCCAGCTATTTACAATATACACTAATGATTTAGACGAAGGAATTGAATGTAATATCTCCCAAGTTTGCAGATGACACTAAGCTGGGTGGCAGTGCGAGCTGCGAGGAGGATGCTATGAGGCTGCAGGGGGACTTGGACAGGTTAGGTGAGTGGGCAAATGCATGGCAGATGCAGTATAATGTGGTTAAGTGTGAAGTTATCCACTTTGGTGGCAAAAATAGGAAGGCAGATTATTATCTGGATGGTGACAGATTAGTAAAAGGGGAAGTACAACGAGACCTGGGTGTCATGGTACATCAGTCATTGAAAGTAGGCATGCAGGTACAGCAGGCAGTAAAGAAAGCGAATGGCATGCTAGCCTTCATAGTGAGGGGATTTGAGTATAGGAGCAGGGAGGTCTTACTGCAGTTGTATTGGGCCTTGGTGAGACCACACCTTGATCTTGTGTGCAGTTTTGGGCTCCTAATCTGAGGAAGGACATTCTTGCTATTGAGGGGGTGTAGCGAAGGTTCACCAGACTGATTCCCGGGATGGCAGGACTGACATATGAAGAAAGACTGGATCAACTAGGCTTATATTCACTGGAATTTAAAAGAATGAGAGGGGATCTCATAGAAACATATAAAATTCTGACAGGATCGGACAGGTTCGATGCAGAAAGAATGTTCCTGATGTTGGGGAAATCCAGAACCAGGGGTCACAGTCTAAGAATAAGGGGGAAGCCATTTAGGACTGAGAGAAGGAGAAACTTCTTAACTCAGAGAATTGTGAACCTGTGGAACTCTCTACCACAGAAAGTTGTTGAGGCCAGTTTGTTAGATATATTCAAAAGGGAGTTTGATGTGGCCCTTATGGCTAAAGGTATCAAGGGATATGAGAGAAAGCAGGAATGGGGTACTGAAGTTACATGATCAGCCATGATCATATTGAATGGTGGTGCAGGCTCGAAGGGCCGAATGGCCTACTCCTGCACCTATTTTCTATGTTTCTATCTTCATTAATCAACCCCCTCATCTCTGGAATTAACCGAGTGAGCCTTCTCTGAACAGCCTCTAATGCAAGTATATCCTTCCTTAAATGTGGGGACCAAAACTGCATGCAGTACTCTAGGTGCAGCCACACCAATACCTTGTACAGTTGTAGCAGGACTTCTCTGCTTTTATACTCTATCCCCTTGCAACAAAGGCCAACATTCCATTTGCCTTCCTGATTACTTGCTGTACCTGCATTCTCACTTTGTGTTTCATGCACAAGGACCCCCAGGTCCCTCTGTACTACAGCATTTTGCAATTTTTCTCCATTTAAATTATGTTGCTTTTCTATTTTTTGTGCCAAAGTGGATAACCTCACATTTTCCCACATTATACTCCATCTGCCTAATTTTTGCCCACTCACTTAGTCTGTCTATATCCCTTTACAGATTTTTTGTGTCCGCCTCACAATTTGCTTTCCCACCCATCATTGTTTCATCAGCAAACTTGTCTACATTACACTTGGTTCCTTCATCCAAGTCATTAATATAGATTGTAAATAGTTGAGGCCCCAACACCAATTCCTGCAGCACCCCACTAGTTACTGTTTGCCAACTGGAAAATTACCCATTTATCCCGACTCTGTTTTCTGTTCATTAGCCAAATCTCTATCCATGGTAATATATTACCCCAACCCCCATGAATTTTTATCTTGTGCAATAACCTTTTATGTAGCACCTAATCGAATGCCTTCTGTAAATTCAAATGCACCACATCCACTGGTTCCCCCTTATCCACCCTGCTCGTTACATTCTCAAAGAACTCCAGCAAAATTGTCAAGCATAATTTCCTTTTCATAAAACCATGCTGACTCTGCTTGATTGAATTATGCTTTTCCAAATGTCCTGCTACTGCTTCCTTAATAATGGACTCCAGCATTTTCCCAATGACAGATGTTAGGCTAACTGCTTTATAGTTTCCTGCTTTCTGTCTGCCTTGTTTTTTTTTTTTTAAATCGGGGCGTTACATTTGTGTTCAATAGCCTGCCAACACTGTCCACCACACAGACAAAAAATGGGTTATGTGTAAGGCTATTCAGGGCTTTGGAAGAACCCTTAAGAGAAGAGGGGAACAAGTTAGAGGCGGTGGGGGGAGATATTCGCAGCATACAATGTTGCATTAATCATTCCTTTTCCCCTAAATCCAGTCATTTAGCCGCTTCTCCAGGACATGCAGCAGTAGCTTAAAGGGGAAGTGAATTTTTCATTGTGTGGCTCAGGGAGATGCAACATTATGGAACAATAGGCAGCATGCCCACAAGGACTCATCTCTGCCTAAAAATCAACCCAAAAATGAAAGCAGTAATTGGTGTGATGAGTGCAAAAAGACTTGCATTTCTATCGCGCCTTTCACAACCTCAGTACGTCCCAAAGCGCTTTACAGCCAGTACTTTTGAAGTGTAGTCACTGTTGTAATGTACAAAATGCAACAGTCAACTTGCACACAGCAATGTGATAATGACCAGATAATCTGTTTTAGTGATGTTGATTGAGGAATAAATATTAGTCAGGACACCAGGGAGAACTCCCTTGATCTTCTTCATATAGTGCCATGGGCTCTTTTATATTCCACCTGAGAGAGCAGAAGGGGCCTTGGTTTCACATCTCTTCCAAAAGATGGCTACTCAAAATTAAAGGCATGCTGCCATTTAAATCCAAGTGGTTGCATACAGGGGGGGAAATGCTGTTGCCTTTTTCAAGCTTAAAAATAGAGGCAGCAGGTTTGACAAAGTCTGCAGCTGGGGAGAGAATAACCAGTGGGTGAGGTCCAAAGGACAGACAATGCAATGTGGAGGCACAAAACCACATGCTGCCACTTGGTGACACCCTAAGACATGGCATTACCTTCCACGTATACGCTGATGACACCCAATTGTACCTCTCCACCATCTCCCTTGACTCCTCCACTGCCTCTGTGCTGACAGCCTGCTTGTCCGACATCCAGTCCTGGGGGAGTCACAATTACATCCAGTTAGACAATAGGAAGACCAGAGCTGTTGGTTTTGTCCCTCACCACAAACTTTATACCCTCACAACCGATTCCATCCTTCTCTCCAGCCATTGGCTCAGGTTGATGCCAACTGTTTTAAACCTCTATCATATTTGAAGCAAAGCTGAGCTTTCATAGGAACATAGAAACAGGAGTATGCCATTCAACCCTTCGAGCCTGTTCCACTATTCAATGAAACCATGGCTGAACTATATGCTAGCTTCATTTACCCACCTTGACTCCAAATCCCTTAATACCCTTGGCCAGCAAAAATCTATTGATCTCAGATTTAAAATTACTAATTGACCTCCCATCAATTGCTTTCTGTGGGAGAGAGTGCCACATGTCTACAACCGTTTGCGTGAAGAAGTGTTTCCTAAAGTCTCTCCTGAATGGCCTAGCTCTGATTTTAAGGTTATGTCCCCTTGCCCTGGGTTCCCCCACCAATGGAAAACATTTCTCTCTATCTACCTTATCAATTCATTTCAAAATCCTGAAAACCTCAATCAAATCAGCCCTTAATCTTCCATATCCCAAGGAATACAAGCCTAGTTTATGTAATTTCTTCCTTGGAACCCTGGTAACATTCTGGTGAATCTGCTCTGCACTCCTTCCAAGACCAATATATCCTTTCTAAAGTGCGGTGCCTAGAATGGTACACAATACTCCAGATATGGTCTAACCAGGGTTTGTATAGCTATAGCAAACCTTCCTCTCCTTTATATTTATATTTATTTTGACTCCATATCCTCTCTATCAGAAAGACCACCTACTACCATCTCCGTAACATTGTCTATCTCTGCCCTTGCCTCAATCCATTAGCTACCGAAACCCTCATATGTGCCTTTCTTACCTCCAGACTTACTATTCCAATGTTGTCCTGGCAGCCCCCCCATCCTCCACCCACCATAAACCTCAGCTCATCCAAAACTAATCCCATATTTCCTCCAATTGTTATCTCTGTGTTCATATCTATTCATGTCCTCACCCTTCCTTGTCTCAGTAATCTCCTCCAAATCTACAACCCTCTGTGCTCTTCCAACTATGGCCTCTTGCGCAGCCCCCCACTCCCTTCAGCCCAACATTGGCAGCCGTGCCTTCAGCCATTTAGGTCCCATGAAATTTCCTCTGCCTCTTCCCCTCTTTTGAATCCCTCCTTAAAACCTACCTCTTTGACCAAGCTTTTAGTCGCCCCTCTGAATGTCTCATTTACCTCTGATAATTTTTCTATGATAACGCTTCTGTGAAGAGGCTTGGGACACTTTGCTATGTTAACGGTGCTATATAAATACCGTTGTTGTTGTTGTTGAGGGCCGGAATCAAGCTTGGTTGTGATACATTCCCAGAGACAAATAGTTTGTCAGCACTCTGGGGGTGGATTTCAGAGGGGTACTCCTACCCATTGGCATTACTATGGCAGAATGTTTGGGATGTCCTTTTCTATGTTAAAGATGCTATATAAATGCAAGATGTTATTTATGTTGCATAAAAATGGCAATGGAAGAAAGTGTAAAAAAATAAATCTCATCGAACTGACCGTCTTCATAAGCCGTTTTTATGGAAACCATTTGATAAGAAATTCACTGTACATACTTTTAATTTCAACAACCCCTTTACATGAAATTTGAAAGACCCCTATTAACTTAAATGGATATTTAATAACAAGTTAAAACCGGTGAGCTAATTCATCTCTGTCAGTGAGCGTACATAGTAATCAAAGAGATATGGCCAACTTTAAATGTCAAAAGTGTTTACCCTTTTCATACATGCAGTTCCTTGATTTATATTGGCCTGGTGTAACATTTTGATTAAGCAAACAGTAGATTAATCTTTTGCCTGAGGCCTCCTGTTAATATTTAACGAAATAAAAAAATAAAAAAAGTGATTTGAACCAAGTTTAATATTTTTTTCTTTTTCTTTCTTATTACCGGGGATTCATTTACAATATACAATTATAACCACTTAAATTTGTTTGTCCTTATTGGATTTAACACGAAATATGTCGTAGATCCAAATTTGCAGATGACATTAAGTTGGGAGGCACAGTAAGTAGTGCAGTACTGATAGAAGGAACTTACAAAGGAATATAGACAGATTAATTGAATGAGCAAAGCTGTGGCAAATAGAGTTCAATGTGAGCAATTGTGAGGTCATCCATTCTGGATCTAAGAAAGACAAATGGAAGTATTTTCTAAATAGTGAAAAACTAGGAACTGTGGAGGAACAAAGAGATTTGGGTGTCCATGTACACCAATCATTAAAAACCAGAGAACAAGTACAAAAAACAATCAAAAGGTTAATGGAAAGATGGCCTTTATCTCAAAGGGGCTGGAATAGAAAGGAGAGGAAGTGATGCATCAGTTGTATAAAGGCTTGTCCAGATACCAACTGGAGTAGTGCGTTCAGTTCTGGGCACTGTACCGCAGGAAGGATATATTGGCCTTGCAGTGCAACTTATTACAATGCAGATTCACCAGAAGTACACTGGGGCTTAAAGGGTTAAATTATGAGGATAGATTTCATAAACCTGCCTTGTATTCCTTTGAGCATAGAAGATTGAGGAGTGATTTAATTAAGGTGCTAAAGAGATTCAGTGGGGTACATAAGGAAAAATTTCCTCTGGTGGGGGAATCCAGAACAAGGGGGCATATTCTAAAAATTAGAGCCAGGTCATTCAGGAGTGAAATCAGAAAGCCATTCTTCACACAAAGGCCAGAATCTTCCAGCCCTGCGAGTGCAAGTTTGGAGGCAGGCCCGCTGTCAAAATGGCCATGATTGACAATGGGGCAGAAGTCTGCCCTGAAACCGTCTCCTTGTGAATTTCCCAAGTGCCGGCTCTGTCTGCGAATTGAAGACCCGGCACTAAGCGATGTGTCAGGCAATTCAGATAGTTAAGAACCTGCTTAAAGCTATTTAAGTCCAAAGACCTTTTCCAAGATTTTTACAAGGTTCATGTCCCATGTGTATCATGTCAGGTAAGTGTATCGGGTTCTCATCAACTCTGGATTGGTTTGACTGGTTGACAGCTGCAGAGTGGTATAAAAGCTAACATTTCACGGCTGTTCAATTTCCAATCAAAGAAGCTGGAGCCTTCAGGATTTGGAATACACTTTTCAGCTTTATGGAGGTTTGAAGTGTTTGCAGTGAACTCTCTATCCAGTGTCACCTCCTTGGAGCAATCTCTCTCACCATTGACAGATCGCTTCTGCCATCTCAACTTCAGCTGCCATCTATTCCAGCAGCACAGCCTCATTTTCACCCTCAGAATCCCACCATAATCAGCCCCAACACCAACATAACCAACAACAACACCAATCTTATTCACAATCACCTGATGCTGCACAGGACATAAGCACCTTGTTTGTTGTTTGTTGGTATGATTGGACAAAGATGAGGGTGAGTGTGTGGGGTGACTTATGAGATGAGGATGTGATAATGTAGATAGAGAGAGAGGGATAGGTGGAGATGCAAGGTAAGTTGTTATGAGCAAGGATGTGTTGGAGTAGAGTAGAAAATGCAGAGTGATGGGGATATGATGAGTGACACAGCAAGATGAGGTTGAGTGTGGCTTTGCAGTAATGTTTCGAGATCCACTGAGATCATTGAAATGTTATGAGCCACTGCAGCCAGTTCCTCCTGACGACATCCCGGCTTGTGCCCTCCTGTGCAATGTGTAACCAGGCTGCCTTAGTCTCCTGGGGAGATATTTTCTGTCCATTGGAAGGGAAGAGAACCTCTCTGAGTACTGACTCCCTACACCTGGAGAGAGTCATGAGAGCGCCTGGTTGCAACCGTGTGCCTTTGTACAGTGTTTGTCAGTGTTTGTAGCACCTCACTGCTGTAGAACACTGACAGCACAACTTTCAAAATGTATGTGGGCATGTCCCTTTAAGGAAACCGGCTGATGACGCATCATCAGATGACATTATCAGACCCACTTCCTTTTAATTGGCTGGGAAACTTGCAGGGCGGGCTGAACAAGCCCTATCAAGGGTTAAATCATATTGGAGGCCTGGGTCAACAGAGCTGCAGGGTCAGGACCTGCTAAGGTTGTAAAATCCAGCCCAAGGGGTAGCAGAAATCTGGAACTCTCTCCCTTAAAAGGCTGTGAATGCTGGGTCAATTGAAACTGTTAAGACTGAGATTGGCAATTTTTTGTTATGTATGCATATCAAGGGATGAGATCAACCATGATCTAATGATTAACATTCAAGGAGAAGCCAGATAAACACATGAGAAAGAAAGGATAGAAGGATATGTTGATGGGGTTAGAGAAGAGGGGTGTGAGGAATTTCATGTGGAGTATAAACGCCGACATGGACCTGTTGGGCGGAATGGCCTGTTGATGTGCTTTAATAGTGTGTAATACATTGTAACTGTAGCGTAGAGCAGGATTGAGGGGCTGAATGGCCTACTCCTGTTTCTATGTTCCTATGTAACACAGGATCTCAGATAATAACACCTAACATAACATTACACACATGCTCATTTATTTTATAATTATTTGTATCAGTGCTGGATTTTCCAGGGTTGAGCATTACTTGTGTTGGTTTTAATCAGAAAGCAAGGATATTGGTTAGCTCTCAGATCAACAAAGCTGATCATCTCTCATACGTGTACGTGGAGAATTTTCTGGATCCAATCCGTTTAACATATTCATTGAAACATGAAGGACTTTTACTTTCTCTGAAATGGCTTTTCTAAGAGGGTCTGAAAACGTGAGTACTAAGAGAACCTGTCGTCCACATACTTTTTTACCATTCAGTATTTTCACTGAGTCTACAGCATTTTGTGCAAAGTTAGTACTGGGCGTGCAAAAGGCATGACATGCAGTAAGTGTGGAGATTTTCGGGATTTGTCACAGGATGTTGTTCCCCGACAAATCCCTTGTTTCTCTGCCGTCCCCCCCACCCCCCATGGCTTGGCAATACTAAGCTGAGGACTTAGAGGTAAAACTACTATTTATTTATTTCTCTCAGTGAATACACGCCGTTTAAAATATCACTGTTACCTGCTCCCCCACTTCTTACCTCCCCATTCCTCTAAGGTGCTGATTTGTGCCATCTTTGTACTCACTGGCTATCCTCCAGCGCCACATTCAAATGGCCACACTTCATGTGTGAATCTAAATAGTGAGTGTCAGTGAACTATTTGAGCATAGATAATACTGCAGCCAGGCCCAATCCTGTCCTCACCCTGAAATACATACATGTGAATTTGTCTTTTCAATATTAATCATTGGATTTAAGATCAGATAACTCAGTGATTGAACCTGGTATGGCGCACTTCAACATATAACATATAACAGTGCACTTACTAACAGAGCCACTAATGGGCCTGAATTTTCCCAGGCCTGCGAGTACAGGTTTCGAGGCGGGTCCACTGTCAAAATGGCCCTGAGTGACAGTGGAGTGAAAGTCTGCTCTGAACTCGCCTCCGTGTCAGTTTTTCAACTGTTTTTCAACCGCAGACCTGACACCAAGCGACGGGCCAGTCAATTAAGATGCTTGAGAGGTAATTTAAAAAGCTATTTAAAAGGATTTTACCCAGGCACTTACCATTTTACCAAGTTTTCAACTAGTTTGCCATTCCTCGGGTTTCACACCAGGTAAGTGTGTTGGGTTCTCAGTGACTGTCCATTGCTTTGGTTAGTTGACAGCTGAAGAAGTGATATAAAAGCTACCATTTCACAGCTGTTCACTTTCCAATGTCAGAAGCTAAAGCCTTCAGGATTTTGAAGAAACCTTTGAGCTGTATGCAGTTTTGAAGTGTTTGCAGTGAACTCACCTCCTTGGAGCAACCTCTCTCACCATTGACAGATCGCTTCTGTCATCTCAAACCCACCTGCCATCTATTCCAGCAGCATCGGTTCCTTTGAAAAATTCTCACCAGGATCAGCCCCAACACCGACATCACTAAACACACCAGTATCACCAACAGCAACACCAACCTTCTCCACAATCAAGGCACAGAGCATCAACACCCGACCACATTACTGCCCGCGATGCCAGAGATGGCCTCACCATAGACACATTTACTTCACTTGAGGCTGTACACTCTGGGTGCCACGTGATGCACCAGGTTGGCACCACCCCACACCAACACCATAAAGCATCCTACAATGCCCAAGCCATTCCTTTCACACTCACCACCATTGGGTGTGGTGGGGGGGTGGTACCGTTATGTCTCACCACTCACTTCAACTCAGTAAGCCACTTCCAAAGGTGCACACAAATCTTTTCAAGAAGACAGTGTTGAAAATACAGATTTCAATATTTGACAACACATTAACTCAAGTGTGTTGCTAGTTGGTATGATTGCACTAGGATGAGGGCGAGTGTGAACAGTGGTTAGTGAGATGGGAAGTGTTAATGTAGATAGAGAGGGATGGGTGAAGGTGCAAGATAAGTTGGTGTGAGAAAGGATGTGCAGGAGTAGGATAAGGAATGCAGAGTGATGGGGGTGTGATGAGGGACACAGCAGGATGAGGTTGGGTATGGCTTTGCAGAAACGTTTCATGATCGACAGAGATCATTGAAAGGTTTGTGTCACTGCAGCCAGCTCCTCCTGATGACATCCTGGCTTATGCCCTCCTGTGCAATGTGTAATCAAGCTGCCTTAGTCTCCTGGGGAGATCTCTTCTATCCATTGGAAGGGAAGAGAACAGAACCTCCCTGAGTACATCTGTCAGAACAACTGTCAAAAAAAAGTTGGCCATGGTCCCTTTAAGGAAACCGGCTTATGACGCGTCATCAGACACACTTCCTGTTAATTGACTGGGAACCTCACAGTGTGGGCTTAACAAGACCCATCAATGGAAGATTGTGCTGAGAGGTCAGGATGGAGATGGGAGTGCATTGCCCACACACCACCAATGTCGGCCGCACTGGTCTTGCTACTGTTGCCGAAATCGCGGCCGTGGAGTCTATTGTGTCGAAAATGATTATGCATGGTTCTTGTGCCTCTCTCCTAGCATAAAACTCTGCCAAATACCCTTTAAAGTACTTCAAAAAGTGCTTTGCAATATAAATCATAAAAAGTATTGGTCCAGAGACTTGAGCACATCATTTTGGCTGCAATGTCAGAGGTGTTATCTTTTACATGAGAGGGCAAATAGGACCTTGGTTTACCATATCAGGTGAACGTAAAAGACGCAACGATAATATTTGAAGAGCAGGAGAGTTTTTCCCGGTATCCTGGCCAATATTTATCCCTCAATCAAAGTCACGAAAAACTGTTTCATTGGTCTTTGATCTCATTGCTAATTGTGGGATCTTGCTGCTACATTTCCTTGCATTGCAAGAGCATCTACACTTCAAAAGTACTTCACTGGTTGGCCAGAGATCAGGAAACGTGCAATATATATGCAAGTTCTTTAAAAAAAATCTGTAGTATTACTTGTGTCAGTGCAGAACTTACATTGATAATTTCACACTTGAGACATAGGAGTTCATTATAGCTTAAATGTAATATTGAAAAACAAATCAAATACTTTTCACTAGCCCAATCTGTACTACCCAGTTAATTTTGATTGGTCTTACTTCTGATCAAACTGCTGGCATCAGATAGAAAACATGGACTGCATCAATTAACTGTAGCAACTGTGGGATGCAAGACATGAAATGGATCGATACACGACACTGACCATCAATAGCTGATTTTACATTGACCTTGGATGAGTGCTTGCACTGCAAATTCCTAATGTTAATGGAGGCAACCCCAACACAAACTTGGGCTTGTTAAAATTGGCTGCTGGGAAGGCACGGAGAGGTAATTTTAACCCAACCCGCCTGTCGAGAAACTGACGAGATTGGGAGGACCGCTAGTTTTACCTCACCTGAAGTCAATGAGCGGGGTGGAGAAACATTGTTCCACCGGATCCCATGGTTTTCCTGCCCGGCGAGTTATATTTATAATTGCTTACTTTTCCATTCAGTCTCTTTTTTTCTCTCTCTCTCTTGATCCACTCTATTTCTCTTTTTTTAATCTAATTTAACTTCAATTCATGCTAGTTCCTTCTCCATTGTTCACTGTGATTCTTTCTTTAACCTTAAATTTCATTGGTTAAGGAGATAGACCATTGGGCACGACGTTCATAAGATCCCAGATGCGATGTTGACTTCACCGTGTCATTATCAATTTGCATTTCCAGCAATTTGTGGTGCAACAATAATACGATCAG
Source organism: Pristiophorus japonicus (assembly GCF_044704955.1). Taxonomy (NCBI): domain Eukaryota; kingdom Metazoa; phylum Chordata; class Chondrichthyes; family Pristiophoridae; genus Pristiophorus; species Pristiophorus japonicus. The sequence continues at coordinate 499,176,473 of NC_091977.1, read as the reverse complement.
GAGGGCGAGGTAAAACGTCCAATTCAGGTCGCTCGTTGCGAAATGCGGCGCTCCAACAATTTCTGGGCCAATGTGTATACATGTCATAACTTCGTTTGCAATTCTATACAAAGTCCCGGAATAGCAAGAGATACAATAGATTAGCTGAAAATAAACAGTGTTCAGGAAATGCACTGAAATGTGATTTTCAGACAAATAGACAACTTACGTGTGTCTACTTAGAATCATAGAATAGTTACAGCATAGAAGAAGGTCTTTCGGCCTGTCGAGCCCGTGCCGGCTCTCAGCTAGTCCCACTCGTTCCCTGTAGCCCTGCAAATATTTATCCTTCAGAGCGACACATTAAGCACAATACAAACAGTAAGACAGCTGTGACAGATTGAAATTGGCTGTAGAATTATTCTGCCATTTGCTAGCGGAGGCCCGTCAAAATTCTTATTTTTTAAACTTGGATGAAAGGCCAAGGTCCATAGTTCAGGAAACTGTCACAATTGAGAAGAATAGGAGAGAAGACAAGAAAAGTTAGTTGGCTTTTGAAGTCTTTTGAAGAGAAGGCAGATGGAGGTAAGGAGCTCTGCAGTTTTGAAGATTTGGAAAAGATTGTATATCAGTCTGAAACAAGAATCCTTGTATCGTGTTTAATGTATTGCTCATGTATGCCATCTATTTTTGAATGTCATATTTCAGTGCATTTTCTTATGCTCACCAAGGTTTGCTTGATTTTGTAGCAGTGTGATATTTTTTTATAAATCTCTTTTCATGGTGAAATTCAGCTCTATTTGAAGACTATTGTTGCTAACATTATAAGGCTCATTTTCAACCATGCCAATCGGATGATCCATTTAACTGCCACAGCTATCTCTCCTAATCAGAGCACATTTGATCTTTAAATCCTTCACAATGACAGCAATCAGTTCGATTGCAGGGGAAAGCATGCTTCCATTGTGTAGTAATATTGATACTGCTGAAGCTCAAAAGGATACAATATCTATTAGGTTAAGTAAATAACCAGTGCAGACTAGTTCCTCATTCGAGACAGTGGTGCTTTGTAGCAAATGAGGCAAACACTGAAACATAACAGTTTGGGAATGAGTCTGGCAAAGTCATCTTTTAAATTCTGGGAAGCCTTTAATCTCAAACACTACAGGGGGTATTTTGACCATAGGGTGCAAATAAGCACAAACTGCATGCAGTGCTAATATGACTAGCCTGTTTGAAAGTCTGGATTTAGCACACAATTTGGTACTAATAGCTGCTTACCATAATTTGAACTTGCCTGGAGGAGCAAAACCAGAAACCTGCAGGTTTAGCACTCAAGTGCTGATTAGATGCAATTATCGTGGAGCAGTATATATGGACTCTTCACATCCACTTCCACTAAAGGTGTGAAGTGGGCCGGCCGACCGACCGACCAGCCAGCCAGCCAGCCAGCCAGCCAGCCAGCCAGCCAGCGAGCGCACAGCGGCATATTGCAGCCTCAAGGACCGTCGGAGTGGGTGCACAGATCCTCGGATGTGGCTCTGAAGATCCTGGTGGAGGAGATCCAGAGGAGGAGGAGGGATGTTGTACACACAGAGGAGAAGGACGGCATCCTGTCCCTCTCTCCTGCAGAAGCTGGTGCTCCTCTGCCTAGCCTTATGACCTCTTCCCATTCCTCATCCATACTCAATGGGGCCCCAAGCAAGATGCCCACGTCCAAACACTCCTTTCCCCTAGTAACTCCTTTCAGGTGGAGTAGCACAGCACTTACTCTTTTTAGGTGAAGTCCTCAGAGAATTTGTGGAATAAATGTTGCTCGAGTGATAGTGAAGTCATGACAAAGTGTCCCAGAAAGCCACCTGATGTGTTTCAGACGTTCTCTTCACAGCTCCAACAGCAAGTCAACATGAAAATGTAAGTATCCCTTTTAAGTAGCACTTGAAATTGATATCAGCATCGTGTTTATTCCCAAACAGCTGGTCGCTGTTGAGAGAGGGCATTAAGACAAGCGTAAGTCAGCAAAATGCCGTGTAATCACTTTAAATAGCACTATCAGGCATTTTAATAGGCAATCAGCTTCTAAACAAGCCTAAGGCAGCCTTTCCTATCACTGGCTTCAACTCCTTTACCAAGATGGCGTCTTGCACTCAACCGGAGCTTCAGCTCAGAACCCCACCTTGGAGGATCATTAGCACCTGACCACATTGCCGAAAATTGCCGACTACATGCTTGCAGAATTGTGGCAGAAGATGGCGCAGTTGGAAACCACTTTGATCTTTTGTGAAACAATAAGGAACTTTTAAGTATTTTGTAATGGATGAATTAAGATGATCTTGTGAAGTGCGGTCTCATCACACCTCTGATGGTAAACCTGCAACAGAGGAAAATCTAAAAATCTTTAAAGCAACATTTAAATTCCAACTGTAACTGACTTCAACTGAAAAAACCCTCTGAAAACTACAGTGTTTGATGTTTCTTCATGTCATTGGCTTCAGATGTTTTAATATATTTGTAGCTACAGTGGGCTTAAAATCTACCTTTTTGAGCAAGGTTTTGCTCACCAGTCCTAATTTCCGCTTTGGTTTGGTGTCAATTGTCAATTATCCTCCTGTGAACCACCCTGGGACATTTTATTATGTTAAAGGTGCTATATAAATGCTTGTCGCTGTTGACCTAGATTTTCCTCTGTAGCAAGTTTACCATCAGAGGTATGATGAGACTACACTTCACAAGATCATTCTAATTCATCCATTAAAAAATATTTAAAAGTTCCCTATTGTTTCACAAATGATTTTAGAGTTTTCAGTCTTCTATGCTATCTGTAAGTCTAGAAAGACTGAACTGCTCTTTGTCACGTCCCCTCAGCACAGTCCTGAAGGACTGTTTCCAGGCTAAAGTTGGCATCCGCCAAGACTTTCAGCCGTTAAACAGCCAATAGTATCTGCTGCTCAGCAAAAGAACCAGGGCGGAGATGAGGAAATTTTTTTCATGCAGGGAGTTGTTATGATTTGGAATGCACTGCCTGAGTGAATTCAATAGTCACTTTCAAAAGCAAATTCAATATATACTTCAAAATGGAAAAGAATTTAGGGCTATCGGGAAAGAGCAGAGGAGTGTGACTAATTTGATAGCTCTTTCAAAGAGTCACCACAGGCAGGATGGGTCGAAGGGCCTCCTTTGTTACATAGGATTACATAGGATCTACGACAAAGAAACAGGCTATTTGGCCCAATCAGCCCATGCTCCACTCGAGCCTCCTTCCATCTTTCCTCATCTAACTCGATCGGCATAACCCTCTATTCTCTTCTCCCTCATATGCTTAACTAGCCTCCCCTTAAATGCATCTATACTATTCACTTCAACTACTCCCTGTGGTAGCGAGTTCCACATTCTCAGCACTCTCTGGGTAAAGAAGTTTTTTCTGAATTCCCTATTTGATTTCTTGAATTCTGTGATTCTGTTATCATGGTGACCAATACAGATACCATCATCTTCCTGACTACATCAATAAACGCTATGCGTATCACTGCAATGCTTTTCTTGGGTGATTTACTGCCTATTCGACTGCTCCTATGAAGTGATTTCCCAGTGGCTTGAGTATGGGTGGTGAAAAGCTGCGAGTTCTCAGATGAGGACCCTGGAGAATTTTGTGGTCTAGACATCTATTAGCATGTGGCCGTGATTCTCCAGCTGCAGATTGCAACATCTCGGCTACTGCTGCGACAGTCTGTCCCAGCTGACATTCTAGCATGATGGTGTGCATAGATTGATTGGATGGCTGTAATCGTGAGAGAGGGTAACATATGCTACTCCCCTTTAGCCACTGCCATTCCCCTGGGGATACAGCTCATTACTCCCATTGATCTGTGGGAGCGAAGACTATAGGAGATTGAGACGCTGATGAAGCCCCAAGCCATGTGATCCATCAGCCTTTTAAAGCTTGTGAAGATAGTAGAGCCCAGAGCCTGAATGGCAGCAGTTTGATCTTTGATCAAAGCTGCAAAAGCTGGTGCGATAGATTCCTGCACAGAGCTGAAGCAACCGTTCAGGTGACCATATGCTCCATGGCAGACTGCAGAGTGCTAATGCTACTGGCCAGACTGAACTCCTCCAGACTTTCAGGCATGCTGTGGAAACTCCTAAGCAGGCTGCCCATTACCTCCAACAATTGATTGTGTATATAAAGTAGTTTCCTTTTGCAGGCTGGGTTTCTGAAGTTGCCATCTGTATCCCACTGCAGCACGAGACAGTACCAGGGTGCCATGCAGCCTGTATATAAGATTGCCAGAGGAAGTAAGGTAAAAACATATACATCTTGTTGAATGTTGCCTTCAGCCTCACTATCAATGATACTCTTCAAACTACCTTCAGGCTACCTCCTCTATAGGCTTAAGGGCCAGGATAGAGGCTTTCTCTCTTGTTGTGGCCCATCTTCTCCTGCAAAAAGAGTTCATAGAATCATAGAAATGTACAGCACAGAAGGAGGCCATTTTGGCCCATCGTGTCTGTGCCGGCCGACCAAGAGCTATCCATCCTAATCCCACTTTCCAGCTCTTGGTCCATAGCCCTGCAGGTTACGGCACTTTAAGTGCACATCCAAGTATTTTTTAAATGTGGTGAGGCTTTCTGCCTCTACCACCCTTTCAGGCAGTGAGTACCAGACCCCCACCACCCTCTGGTTGAAGAAATTTCCCCTTGTATCTCCTTTAAATCTATGTCCCCTGATTGTTGACCCCTCTGCCAAAGGAACCAGGTCCTTCCTATCCACTCTATCCAGGCTCCTCATAATTGTATACACCTCAATCAGGTCTCCCTTCAGCCTCCTCTGTTCCAAAGAAAAGAGACCCAGAATCTCCAATCTTTCCTCATAGCCAAAATTCTCCAGTCCAGGCAACATTCTTGTAAATCTCCTCTGCACCCTTTCCAGTGCAATCACATCTTTCCTGTAATGTGGTGACCAGAACTGCACACAGCACTCCAGCTGCGGCCTAACCAGTGTTTTATACAGTTCAAGCATGCCTCGACTAATAAAAGCAAATTTTCCATATGCCTTCTTAATCACCTTATCTTCCTGGCCTGCTACCTTTAGGATCTGTGGACCTGCATTCCAAGGTCCCTTTTGTTCCTCTACACTTTTCAGTGTCTTTGAAGTGAGATAGCATCTGGTTCTTGTAAAATGTTGTGCAGCTGTGAGGCATCTTCATATAGTGCTGAGATGGAGAAGCAGGAAGTTGGAAGCAGGATGGTGAGATGGTCATGAACACGGGAGTGGTTCCAGTGAGAAATATGTGAGCAGTTAGTGGCAGTGTGAAACGCCTTTTGGTTGTGACCAGGTGAACACAGATCGCTGTGTGTCTGTTGAGGGTATCGACAGCAGGTGACTGTGATTGTAACAAGAAGGAAAGATGTTGCAGTGATCTGCTGCGTTTGGAGTAGAAGCATGTGGAGTAAGGAGAAGAAGAATTTGGAGTGCTGGTTGTTGTGTACGCAATAACTCAATAGACTGAATACTGTAAACTCCAAACAGGTATAAACCTGGCTCTGCTTTATTAGGGCCCAAAAAGATTACATTAAAAGATGGCTGGCCTTTTATACCTGGGCTGCACACAAGTGTGCACAGCCCAATGACCTCTGACAGTGGCACCACCTGGTGGCTAGTAAACCCAAGCATGCATAAATGACAATATCCCCCTTTAAGACATTAGTAACAGTCTTTTTACAAATTGAGCTGATCCGGAGCTTTCCATTCCCGAGTTGATCGTCTCAGTTCAACTCCAGCCTTGGGTAAGTGTTCTGAATCTGTTATGACTGGGGGCTGGGTAGCCAATCTGATGGGAGTGGCAATAACCATGTCAGGGATTGAAAGTCCAGATTCATTGATGACAGCGGAGTCCTCTGATGACTGAGGGTAGGTTGGTTGGTTACTGATTGTGTCTTCCTCAGACTGTTCCAGTTCATCCGTGTGCCGCAGCTTTGTCTGATCGACATGTTTCCTGCATGTTTGCCCATTCTTGAGCTTAACGATAAACACTCTGTTACCCTCCTTGGCGGTTACAGTACTGGCAATCCATTTGAGACCTTGACCATAATTCAGTACATACACAGGAACATTGATAGAAATGTCACGTGGCACAGTAGCGCGATCATGATACCCTTGCTGACTTTGACGTCTGTATTTGACATGATTATTCAAGTCAGGGTGGACAAGAGAGAGCCTGGTCTTGAGACCCCTCTTCATCAATAATTCAGCAGGGGAGACCCCGGTAAGTGTATGGGGTCTTGTCCTGTAACTAAGCAATATGCATGACAAGTGAGTTTGCAGTGAACCTTGAGTTACACGTTTCATACTCTGCTTGATGGTTTGGACCACACGCTCTGCTTGTCCATTGGATGCAAGTTTGAATGGTGCTGACCTCACATGTTTGATACCGTTGAGTTTCATGAACTCTTGAAACTTCATACTGGTGAAGCAAGATCCGTTGTCGCTTACAGCGATGTCAGGCAGACCATGCGTAGCAAACATGACATGAAGGCTCTCAATGGTGGATTTACATGATTGTACACTCTATCCACTTGGAATAAGCATCCACCACAACTAAGAACATCTTTCCCAGGAAGGGACCTGCAAAGTCGATTTGCATCCTGGACCATGGTTTAGATGCCATGACCACAGATTCAGCGGCGATTCCGCTGGTGCTTTACTAAGCTGCATGCAAGTGTTGCTCTGATGCACACATGATTCCAGATCAGAGTCAATTCCAGGCCACCATATATGAGACCTGCCAATGGCTTTCATCATGACAATACCGGGATGCATGCTGTTTAGATCATGCACAAATTTCTCTCTGCCTTTCTTGGGCATAACAACACAATTACCCCACAGTATACAATCTGATTGAATGGATAGTTCATCTTTGCGATGGATGTAAGGTTTGTTCTCCTCACACATTTGTTTGGATATGGCAGACCAATCACCACTAAGGATACAACGTTTCACAACCGATAATATCGGGTCCTGGCTGATCCAGGTCTTAGCTTGTTGGGCCGTGACAGGGTTTCCTTCATTTTCAAAAGCCTCTATGACTAACAGTAGGTCTGCCAGTTGTGACGTTTCCACCTCCGGTGTGGGCAACGTCAGACGGCTCAATGCATCGGCACAATTCTCAGTGCCAGGTCCACGGCGAAAGACAATCATAGGCAGATAATGTCAGCACCCACCTCTGGATGTGGGATGATGCATTGGTATTGATACCTTTGTTTTCCGAAAACAATGAAATGAGTGGCTTGTGATTTGTTTCCAGTTCAAACCGAAGACCAAACACATATTGATGCATCTTTTTAATCCCATACACATAGGTTAATGCTTCTTTTTCTACCATGCTGTAGGCTCTTTCCACCTTTGACAAACTTTTTGAAGCATATGCAACAGATTGTAATTTGCCCGACTCATTAGCTTGTTGGAACACGCAACCAACTCCATATGATGAAGCATCACAGGCCAACACTCAACACTTACACGGATCATAATGTACCAGCAGTTTATTAGAACAAATCAGATTAGTAGCTTTCTCAAAACTTCTATCTTGAGACGCACTCCAAACCCAGTTGTCGCCTTTTCTTAGCAGTATATGCAGTGGCTCTAATAAGGTGCTCAATCTGGGTAAGAAATTACCGAAGTAGTTGAGTAGACTAAGGAACAACGCAGCTCTGTCACATTCTGAGGCTTGAGTGCATTTTTGATGGCCTTGGTTTGAGAGTCCGTAGGCCTGATACCGATAGCAGCAATTTTCTTCCTTAGGAATTCGACTTCCGGTGTCATGAAGATGCACTTCGAGCATTTCAGTCCGAGTCCCGCTTTGTCCAGACGATGTGGAACCTCTTTCAGGTTGTTCAGATGTTCGGCGGAGTCACGAGATGTGACCAGTATGTGACCTTGGAACACGACGGTTCTGGGGATGGACTTCAGTGGACTCTCCATGTTCCTCTGAAATATTGCTGCAGCCAAGCGAATTCCAAAAGATAAATAAACAGACCTTTATGCATGTTAATGCACGTAAGTCTCTTCAACATCTCGACCAGCTCCTGTGTCATGTAGGCCGACATCAGATCCGGTTTTGTGAACGACTTCCCCCCGGCTAGCGTTGCAAATAGGTCATCAGCCTTCGGTAATGCGTATTGATCCTGTTTCAAAACTCAGTTGATCATAACCTCGTAGTCTCCACAAATCCTGGCAGTGCCATCACTTTTCAACACGGGAATAATGGGGCTGGCCCATTCATTAAATTTGACCAGTGATATGATCCCTTCATGCTGGAGTCTGTCCAGTTCGATTTTGACCACCTCCCTCATTAGGTATGGAACTGCCCAAGCTTTATGATGGATGGGTCTTGCATCTGAGTCCATGTGATCTGCATCTTGGCTTCCGTGAAATTTTCGATGCCTGGTTCAAACAGTGAGGGGAACTTGCTCAGCACTTGAGCACGTGGAGTATCCTCCTCTGACGACAATGCTTTGATATCGTTCCAATTCCATTTGATTTTTTCGAACCAGTTCCTGCCGAACAGCGTTGGACCATTGCCTGGAACAATCCATAATGGTAAATCGTGAACCACACCATCATATGACACCTTGATTACTGCACTGCCAATCACCGTTATGAGTTCTTTAGTATATGTATGCAACTTGGCATTGACTGGACTCAGCTTAGGCCTCACAGCCTTAGTATCCCACAGCCTGTCGAATGTCCTCCAGCTCATTATTGATTGACTCGCACCCATGTCCAATTCCATCGATACTGGCACACCATTAAGTTTGACATTAATCATTATCGGTTGGCTCTTTGTTAGGAACGAATACAGTCCATACACTTCCTCCTCTGGTATCTCGGATTGTATATCCGGATCCGCACTGGACTGGTCATCATCCTCCATGTAGTGCGTCGCAGCACGCTTGCTCAGTTGCGGACACATGCGCTGGAGATGCCCCACTCTCGAACAGCCTTTACAAATATACTGTTTAAACTGACACTGATGATGCCAATGATTTCCCCCACAATGTAAACACGGTGATATCGGATTCATTCCTGTTGGCGGACTTTGAGCAACCACAGGTTTCACGTATGCAGTCGGGTAGGGCCTGCCATATGCAGCTCTGCCAAATGACGATACTATCTTGTCGAGTTCCGATTTTTCAATGATATCTGCTTTAAGCTTTTGTCCGTCATCATGCTTGATTGGCTAATCATGATGGCCTTGCTCAAATCCAGCGTCTCCAACGCCAGTAGCTTACGCAGGATCACTTCGTGGTTGATGCTGATTACAAAGAAGTCCCGCAGCATGTCTACCAATGCAGTTTCGAACTTACACGTCCAGCTAGATGTCTTAGGTCGGCAACAAATTACGATACATCCTGGCCCTCAGAACAAACGTTCATATAAAATCGATATCTTGAGATGATGATGATGCCTTCAACTGGTTTGAGATGGTCATGTACCAGAGCACGCAATGTTTCATAGTCCTTGTCCATTAGACTTAAGGTCGAGAGGAGATTCTTTATGAGTCCATAGATTTTCGGACCGCAAACCGTGAGGAGGACCGCCTGGTGCCGAACTGCATCTGCCTCCTTCTCCATTTTGTTGGCCACGAAGTACTGGTTCAAGTGGACTACAAAGTCTGCCGAATATTCTCCCTCCACAAATTGCTCCAGAATTCCAATTATGCTCATTTTTGCATGCGAGGGTTCTTGTTACCTCGTTGCCAAATGTTGTCTTTACAATAACTCAATAGACTGAATACTGTAAACTCCGAACAGGTAGAAACCTGGCTCTGCTTTATTAGGGCCCAAAAAGATTACATTACAAGATGGCTGGCCTTTTACACCTTGGCTGCAAACAAGTGCACATGGCCCAATGACGTCCGACACTGGCGCTACCTGGTGGCTAGTAAACCCAAGCATGCATACATGACACTGGGGAAGGGCAAAAACCTGCTGTGGCAAGGTCTAATGCAGAGAGCTAGTGATAACAAGGCATCAGTCTCGGCCTTGATGACAGTCAGGCCATTGAACAGTTTGTAGCACTGAAGCCAATTCCATTGGATGATGGTCAAGGCATTTACAGTTTCGGTCACCGCCCTCCAGGTTTGATGCTTCATCTGTTTAGGTACTCTCATGCCATTCAAGGAATAGAGAACCACCAACTGTTGCTGAACCCAAGGGCTCTTGCGTTTGACATGCTGCTGTGCATGAATCCATGCATCAGCCACAATTTGCAATGGGTGAAATGATCCCTCCCTTTAAAATTTGTGTGAGGAATACCGCCCCCTAATTGGGCACCACTGTGGACAGCCCACCAATGAGATACAAATTAGGCCTAACCATCAAAATTCATCAGGCCTTCCACTTATAGGATTGGTTGGCCAGCCAGTGAACTATGCCCACAGGCTGCCCACAATCAAAATCCACCCAATGATCTGTATCCTGTGATATCTACTATAGAATATATGTGCATGAACATGGAATGAGAAAAAGATTCCCTCTCCATGGTTCAATAGTTTGTCAATACTCACCATAGAATCATAGAAGTTTATAGCACGGAAGGAGGCCATTTCAGCCCATCGTGTCCATGCCGGCCACCAAGAGTCTATCCAGCCTAATCCCACTTTCCAGCTCTCGGTCCATAACCCTGCAGGTTACGGCACTTCAAGTGAACATCCAAGTACTTTTTAAATGTGGTGAGGGCTTCTGCCTCTACATACTTTCAGGCAGTAAGTTCCAGACCCCCACAATCCTCTGTGTGAAGACATTTCCCCTCAAATACCCTCTAAACCTTCTACCAATTACTTTAAATTTATGCCCCCTCGTCATTGACTGCTCTGCTAAGGGAAATAGGCCTTTTCTATCCACTAGCCCCTCATAATTTTATACACCTCAATGAGGTCTCCCCTCAGTCTGCTCTGTTCCAAGGAAAACAAACCCAGCCTATCCATTCTGTCCTCATAAGATTCTCCACTCCCGGCAACATCCTCATAAATCTCCTCTGTACCCTCTCCAGTGCAATAACATCCTTCCTGTAATGCGGTGACCAGAATTGCATGCAGTATTCCAGCTGTGGAATATCCAGTGTTTTATACAGTTCAAACATAACCCCCTTGCTCTTATATTCTATGCCTCAGCTAATAAAGGCAAGTATTCCATATGCCTTCTTAACCACCTTATCTACCTGGCCTACTACCTTCAGGGATCTGTGGACATGTACTCCCAGGTCCCTTTGTTCCTCTACACTTCTCAGTGTCCTACCATTTAATGTGTATTCCCTTTCCTTGTCCACCCTTCCCAAATGCATTACCTCACACTTCTCCAGATTAACTTGCATTTGCCACTGTTCTGCCCACCTGACAGTTGATTGATATCTTCCTGCAGTCCACAGCTTTCTTCTTCATTTTCAACCATACAGCTGATTTTAGTATCAGCTGCAAACTTCTTAATCATACCCCCTATATTGAAGTCGAGATCATTGATGTATACCACAAAGAGCATCTGGATGTTCATGTACGGATTGATCACTTGGGCTTTACTCAGTTGGCTAATAGGGGAAAGAATCAACACCTTCATGAGAGTAAAAAGTGCCAGTTCCATCTTAATAGTTGGAATACTTCTGGGTTAGAAAATCATACAGGAAAATTAACAACAAAAAAAAATTTAAGTTTTATATTTCAAACTGGCAGATTGCTGGTGAAAAAAATTACAAAATTTGCAATTCAACAGCGCCAATTAAGGAATACATCTTTAATCCTCTCTGACTGATCCTGAATCTTCTACTCTGGTAAACAAACAGAAAACATGACAAAAAATGATGTAAAGTAAATTGAAAGCTTCAACAATTAATTTTCGTAAAGACCATAATTACAAAGTAAAAATAGTCTTTGAATTTACAAAGGGGCTCTACCATTACCTAAGTTTACACCATAAGCCCTTAGTATACGTAAGAATTATTTACAACTGACTACCTTTCAGCAGAATTTTAATATGCTTTCTAGCACTGTGTAATGTAAAATATATTTTAAACCTTGCAACATCCTATCTGGCTCTTGAAGCCACTGATGAGTATCGTCATCTCACAGAGAGAGCGCCTTCCATGTTTAACATTTATATAAATCAAACGTTGACTTATTTAGGTCAGTCTTTACATTCTGATCTTTCAATTGTTTGAAAAACAGCTCAAAATAGGTCATAAAGTGCTGCTACCACCAAAGTAGACAATGAGAGTCAGGAGGTAGCAAACAATTAGTGAAAAATTTAAGGCTTAGGTTTTTTTTAATAAATTAGTTCTAGGTTAGGTGGAAGAAAAGGGAAAGTTAGACTTACAATAAAAATGGACAGAAGATAAGAAAGGAGAGATGGGGGAAAGGATTACAATGCAAGAAAAAACAAATTGATTGATTTTTTTTCTTTAATATTATAAGCATTTTCCAAAACCCGAGAAGCGCTCTTCCATCACTACCAACCTATATAATCGCATAACTATCTGCAAAACAGAGTTCATACAATGTACTCCTCTTATCTTCCACTGTAGCCTGGACTTTAAAGAAAAGCTGAGATAAAATTAACTACAAAGTTGATAGAAACATAGCAAATAGGTGCAGGTGTAGATCATTCGGCCCTTCGAGCCTGCACCACCATTCAATATGATCATGGCTGATCATGCAACTTTAGTACCTCATTCCTGCTTTCTCTCCATACCCCTTGATCCTTTTAGTCATAAGGGCCACATCTAACTCCCTTTTGAATATATCTAATGAACCTGTCTCAACAACTTTCTATGGTAGCGAATTCCACAGGTTCACAATTCTCTGAGTGAAGAGGTTTCTCCTCATCTCGGTCCTAAATGGCTTACCCCTTATCCTTAGACTGTGACCCTTGGTTCTGGACTTCCCCAACATCGGGAACATTCTTCCTGCATCTAACCTGTCCAATCCTGTCAGAATTTTATATGTTTCTATGAGATCCCCACTTATTCTTCTAAATTCCAGTGAATATAAGCCTAGTCGATCCAGTCTTTCTTCATATGTCAGTCCTGCCATCCCGGGAATCAGTCTGGTGAACCTTTGCTGCACCCCCTCAATAACAAGAATGTCCTTCCTCACATTAGGAGACCAAAACTGTACATAATATTCAAGGTGAGGCCTCACCAAGGTCCTGTACAACTGCAGTAAGATCTCTCTGCTCCTATACTCAAATCCTCTTGGTATGAAGGCCAACATGCCATTTGCCTTCTTCACCGCCTGCTGTACCTGCATGCCAACTTTCAATGACTGATGTACCATGACACCCAGGTCTCGTTGCACCTCCCCTTTTCCTAATCTGTCACCATTCAGATAACATTCTGCCTTCCAGTTTTTGCCACCAAAGTGAATAATCTCATATTTATCCACATTATACTGTATCTGCCATGCATTTGCCCACTCACCTAACCTGTCCAAGTCACCCTGCAGCCTCTTAGCATCATCCTCACAGCTCTCACTGCCACCCAGCTTAGTGTCATCTGCAAACTTGGAGATATTATATTCAATTCCTTCGTCTAAATCATTAATGTATATTGTAAGTAACTGGGGTCCCAGCACTGAACCTTGCCGTACCCCACTAGTCACTGCCTGCCATTCTGAAAAGGACCCGTTTATTCCTACACTTTGCTTCCTGTCTGCCAACCAGTTCTTTATCCACGTCAATACATTACCCCCAATACCTTGTGTGGGACCTTGTCAAAAGCCTTTTGAAAGTCCAAATACACCACATTCACTGGTTCTCCCTTGTCCAATCTATTTGTTACATCCTCAAAAAAGTCTAGAAGATTTGTCAAGTATGATTTCCCTTTCATAAATCAATGCTGACTTGGACCGATTCTATCACTGCTTTCCAAATGCACTGCTATTCCATCTTTAATAATTGATTCCAACATTTTCCCCACTGCCGATGTCAGGCTAACCGGTCTATAACGCCCTTTTTTTTCTCTCCCTCCTTTTTTAAAACGTGGTGTTACATTAGCTACCCTCCAGTCCATAGGAACTGATCCAGAGTCTATAGAATGTTGGAAAATGGCCACCAATGCACCCACTATTTCCAGGGCCACTTCCTTATGTACTTTGGGATGCAGACTATTAGGACCTGGGGAATTATCGGCCTTCAGTCCCATCAATTTCCCTAACACAATTTCCTGACTAATAAGGATTTTGTTCAGTTCCTCCTTCTCGCTAGACCCTCAGTCCCCTAGTATTTCCAGAAGGTTATTTGTGTCTACCTTAGTGAAGACAGAACCAAAGTATTTGTTCAATTGGCTGCTATTTCTTTGTTCCCCATTATCAATTCACCTGATTCTGACTGCAAGGGACCTACATTTGTCTTCATTAATCTTTTTCTTTTTAAATATCTATAGAAGCTTCTGCAGTCAATTTTTATGTTCCCTGCAAACACACTCTCATACTTTATTTTCACCCTCCGAATTAAACCTTTATCCTCCTCTGCTGAATTCTAAATTCCTCCCAATCCTCAGGTTTGCTGCTTTTTCTGGCCAATTTATATTCCTCTTCCTTGGATTTAACACTATCCCTAATTTCCCTTATTAACCATGGTTGAACCACCTTCCCCGTTTTATTTTTACATAAGACAGGGATGTACAATTGCTGAAGTTCATCCATGTGATCTTTAAATGTCTGCCATTGCCTAGCCACCGTCAACCCTTTAAGTATCATTCGCCCGTCTATCCTAGCAAATTCACGTCTCATACCATCGAAGTTACTTTTCTTTAATTTCAGGACCTTAGTCTCTGAATGAACTGTATCACTCTTCATCTTAATGAAGAATTCTACCATCTTATGGTCACTCCACCCCAAGGGGCCTCGCACAACAAGTTTGCTAATAAATCCTCTCTCATTACACAACACCCAGTCTAGGATGGCCAGCTCACTAGTTGGTTCCTCGACATATTAGTCTAGAAAACTATCCCTTATACATTCCAGGAAATCCTCCTCCACCATATTGCTACCCGTTTGGTTAGCCCAATCTATATGTCGATTAAAGTCACCCATGATAACTGCTGTACCTTTATTGCATGCATCCCTAATTTCCTGTCTGATGCCATCCCCAACCTCTTTACGACTGTTTGGTGGTCTGTACACAACCCGCACTAACGTTTTTTGCACTTTGGTATTCCGCAGCTCTACCCATACAGATTCCCCATCATCCAAGCTAATGTCCTTCCTTACTATTGCGTTAATCTCCTCATTACCCAGCAATGCTACCCCACCTCCTTTTCCTTTCTGTCTATCCTTCCTGAATGTTGAATACCCCTGGATGTTGAGTTCCTAGCCTTGGTCACCTTGGAGCCATGTCTCCGTAATCCCAATTACATCATATCCGTTAACAGCTGTCTGCGCAGTTAATTCATCCATCGTATTACGAATGCTCCTCGCATTGAGACACAGAGCCTTCAGGCTTGTTTTTTTTAACACTCTTTGTCCTTTTAAAATGATGTTGTAAAGTGGCCCTTTTTGATTTTTGCCTTTGATTTCTCTGCCCTCCACTTTTACTTATCTCCTTTCTACCTTTTGCTTCTGCCCCCATTTTACTTCCCACCGTCTCCCTGAATAGATTCCCATCCCCCTTCCATATTAGTTTATACCCTCCTCAACAGCACTAGCAAACACTCCCCCTAGAACATTGGTTCTGGTCCTGCCCAGGTATAGGCTGTTCGGTTTGTACTGGTCCCACCTCCCCCAGAACCGGTTCAAATGTCCCAGGAATTTGAATCCCTCCCTCTTGCACCATTCCTCAAGCCATGTATTCATGTTAACTATCCTGCTATTTCAAGTCTGACTAGCATGTGGCACTGGTAGCAATCCTGAGATTGCTACCTTTGAGGTCCTACTTTTAAAATTTAACTCCGAGCTCCCTAAATTCAGCTTGTAGGACCTGTAAGAGAAGGGAAAAATTCATGGGAACCCTCCGATCCCACCTGCCCCCCACCCATGTTTGGACTCATTGGAAAGGAAATTTAATTTGGAACTATCTACCAGAAAGATCAAAATTCTAAAGTGCACATGGAAGAAACTAGGAACTTTAATCGAATTTTAGATTTTACAAAGCAGATTGAACCTGTGTGGGCAGGGCTAAGGAACTATCCATCAAAGAAGCCAGTTTGATTATTGAAACTGCCTGGGGCATTGAGACTCAAGTCTGGAAAATGGATACTCTAAAACCTTTCTCCACAAGAGACATTAACATTGCAACAATTAACTCACAGATGACCAGCCATCAACCTGAACCTGGAAAGTCATTTTCATCCTATGCATAAAAACAAAAGGCCCACTCCAGCCTCCATGCAAAAACCAAGCACAAAGAACATTGCGATTACCAAGCTAATATTTCCATCAAGAAACAGATTTAAAAGATCAACCCACCCGAGACATATTAACTTTTAACGAGCCCGTCAAAGTATTACAAAGAAATGTAGAACATCACCATTAAACAAAGAATTCTGGACTGATTTTGCGGGAAGATTAGGACAATTCAAACAGTATAATTGGGGCCCTGTTTTAACAAAGGGTATGCTACTGCTTATGCTACTGCCTCAAGAGAGAATGCTTGTGCTAGTGCTAGTGCCATACTACGCCTATGCAATCAAGAAGGGAGAGAAACCAACGCGACAGTTGTAAACTAACTTCTCCAGCCTCGACGTCCTGAAATCGAAAAGGAAGGAAAAACATCACCATTGTGGCAGCAATCGACCAGGGCCAACACTGTACCATGAAAATCATTGCGATCGACCAACCTCAACCAACCTCGCAATACGGAATACCAAAGCGCAGAAAACGCTAGTGGGAGTTGCGTACAGACCACCAAACAGTAATAGCGAGGTTGGGGACAGCATCAAACAAGAAATTAGGGATGCGTGCAATAAATGTACAGCAGTTATCATGGGTGACTTTAATCTACATATTGATTGGGCTAACCAAACTGGTAGCAATGCGGTGGAGGAAGATTTCCTGGAGTGTATTAGGGACGGTTTTCTGGATCAATATGTCGAGGAACCAGCTCGAGGGCTGGCCATCCTAGACTGGGTGATGTGTAATGAGAAAGGACTAATTAACAATCTTGTTGTGCAAGGCCCCTTGGGGAGGAGCGACCATAATATGATAAAATTCTTTATTAAGGTGGAGAATGACACAATTAATTCAGAAACTAGGGTCCTGAACTTAAGGAAAGGTAACATTGATGGTATGAGACGTGAATTGGCTAGAACAGACTGGCGAGTGATACTTAAAGGGTTGACGGTGGATAGGCAATGGCAAACATTTAAAGATCACATGGATGAACTTCAACAATTGTACATCCCTGTCTGGAGTAAAAATAAAACAGTGAAGGTGGCTCAACCGTAGCTAACAAGGGAAATTAAGGATAGTGTTAAATCCAAGGAAGAGGCATATAAATTGGCCAGAAAAAGCAGCAAATCTGAGGACTGAGAGAATTTTGTAATACAGCAGAGAAGGACAAAGCATTTAATTAGGAGGGGAAAATAGAGTATGAGAGGAAGCTTGCTGGGAACATAAAAACTGACTGCAAGAACTTATATAGATATGTGAAGAGAAAAAGATTAGTTAAAACAAACGTAGGTCCCTTGTAGTCAGATTCAGGTGAATTTATAATGGGGAATAAAGAAATGGTGGACCAGTTAAACAAATACTTTGGTTCTGTCTTCACGAAGGAAGACACAAATAACCTTCCGGAAATATGAGGGGACCGAGTGTCTAGTGAGAAGGATGAACAGAAGGAAATCCTTATTAGGTGGGAAATTGATGGGTTTGAAGGCCGATAAATCCCCAGAGCCTGATAGTCTGCATCCCAGAGTACTTAAGGAAGAATCCCGAGAAATAGTGGATGCATTGGTGATCATTTTCTAACAGTCTATCGACTCTGGATCGGTTCCGATGGACTGAAGGGTAGCGAATGTAACACCACTTTTTAAGAAAGGAGTGAATGAGAAAACTGGTAATTATAGACCGGTTAGCCTGACATCAGTAGTGGGGAAAATGTTGGAATCAATTATTAAAGATGAAATAGCAGCACATTTGGAAAGCAGTGATGGGATCAGTCCAAGTCAACATGGATTTATGAAAGGGAAATCATGCTTGACAAATCTTCTAGAATTTTTTGAGGATGTAACGAGTAGAATGGACAAGGGAGAACCAGTGGATGTGGTGTATTTGGATTTTCAAAAGGCTTCTGACAAGGTCCCACACAAGAGATTGGTGTGCAAAATTAAAGCTCATGGTATTGGGAGTAATGTATTGACGTGGATTGGTTGGCAGACAGGAAGCAGAGAGTCGTGATAAACGGATCCTTTTCAGAATGGCAGGCAGTGACTAGTGGAGTACTGCAGGATTCAGTGCTGGGACCCCAGCTATTTACAATATATATTAATGATTTGGATGAGGGAATTGAGTGCAATATCTCCAAGTTTGCAGATGACACAAAGCTGGGTGGCGGTGTGAGCTGTGAGGGGGTCGCTAAAAGGCTGCAGGGTGAATTGGACAGGTTAGGTGAGTGGGCAAATGCGTGGCAGATGCAGTATAATGTGGATAAATGTGAGATTATCCACTTTGGTGGCAAAAACACGATGGCAGAATATTATCTGAATAGTGGCAAATTCGGAAAATGGGAGGTACAACGAGAACTGGGTGTCATGGTACCTAAACACTCTACCTAAACGCACGCAGCATTTGAAATAAAGTAAATGAGTTGACGTCACAAATCATGACAAATGGGTATGATTTGGTGGCCATTACAGAAATGTGGTTGCAGGATGGCCAAGACTGGGAATTAAACATACAGGGGTATCTGACGATTCGGAAAAATAGACAAGAAGGGAAAGGAGGTGGGATAGCTCTGTTAATAAAGGATGATATCAGGGCAGTTGTGAGAGACGTTATTGGCTCTAATGAACAAAATGTTGAATCATTGTGGGTGGAGATTAGAGATAGTAAAGGGAAAAAGTCATTGGTGGGCGTAATTTATAGGCCCCCAAATAATAACTTCATGGTGGGGCGGGCAATAATCAAGGGTATAATAGAGGCATGTGAAAAAGGAACGGCAGTAATCATGGGGGATTTTAACCTTCATATCGATTGGTCAAATCAAATCGCACCGGGTAGCCTGGAGGAGGAATTCATAGAATGCATACGGGATTGTTTCTTAGAACAGTATGTTACAGAACCTACAAGGGAGCAAGCTATCTTAGATCTGGTCCAGTTTAATGAGACAGGAATAATAAACGATCTCCTAGTAAACGATCCTCTCGGAATGAGTGATCACAGTATGGTTGAATTTGTAATACAGATTGAGGATGAGGAAGTAGTGTCTCAAACGAGCGTACTATGCTTAAACAAAGGGGACTACAGTGGGATGAGGGCAGAGTTGTGCTAAAGTAGACTGGAAATACAGACTAAACGGTGGCACAATTGAGGAACAGTGGAGGACTTTTAAGGAGCTCTTTCATAGTGCTCAACATAAATATATTCCAGTGAAAAAGAAGGGCAGTAAGAGAAGGGATAACCCGCCGTGGATAACCAAGGAAATAAAGGAGAGTATCAAATTAAAAACCAATGCGTATAAGGTGGCCAAGGTTAGTGGGAAAATAGAAGATTGGGAAAATTTTAAACGACAGCAAAGAATGACTAAGAAAGCAATAAAGAAAGGAAAGATAGATTACGAAGGTAAACTTGCGCAAAACATAAAAATGGATAGTAAAAGCTTTTACAGGTATATAAAACGGAAAAGAGTGACTAAAGTAAATGTTGGTCCCTTAGAAGATGAGAAGGGGGATTTAATAATGGGAAATGTGGAAATGGCTGAGACCTTAAACAATTATTTTGCTTCGGTCTTCACAGTGGAAGACACAAAAACCATGCCAAAAATTGCTGGTCACAGGAATGTGGGAAGGGAGGACCTTGAGACAATCACTATCACTAGGGAGGTAGTGCTGGACAGGCTAATGGGACTCAAGGTAGACAAATCCCCTGGTCCCGATGAAATGCATCCCAGGGTATTAAAAGAGATGGCGGAAGTTATAGCAGATGCATTCGTTATAATCTACCAAAATTCTCTGGACTCTGGGGAGGTACCAGCGGATTGGAAAGCAGCTAATGTAACGCCTCTGTTTAAAAAAGGGGGCAGACAAAAGGCAGGTAACTATAGGCCAGTTAGTTTAACATCTGTCGTGAGGAAAATTCTTGAAACTATCATTAAGGAAGAAATAGCGGGACATCGAGATAGGAATAGTGCAATCAAGCAGACGCAGCATGGATTCATGAAGGGGAAATCATGTTTAACTAATTTGCTGAAATTCTTTGAGGATATAACGAGCATGGTGGATAGAGGTGTACCGATGGATGTGGTGTATTTAGATTTTCAAAAGGCATTCGATAAGGTGCCACATAAAAGGTTACTGCAGAAGATAAAAGATACGCGGATTTGGAGGAAATGTATTAGCATGGATAGAGAATTGGCTGGCGAACAGAAAGCAGAGAGTCGGGATAAATGGGTCCTTTTCGGGTTGGAAATCGGTGGTTAGTGGTGTGCCACAGGGATCGGTGCTGGGACCACAACTGTTTACAATATACATAGATGACCTGGAAGAGGGGACAGAGTGTAGTGTAACAAAATTTGCAGATGACACAAAGATTAGTGGGAAAGCGGGTTGTGCAGAGGACACAGAGAGGCTGCAAAGAGATTTAGATAGGTTAAGCAAATGGGCTAAGGTTTGGCAGATGGAATACAATGTTGGAAAGTGTGAGGTCATCCACCTTGAGAAAAAAAACAGTAAAAGGGAATATTATTTGAATGGGGAGAAATTACAACATGCTGCGGTGCAGAGGGACCTGGGGGTCCTTGTGCATGAAACTCTTTTTGGAGTTCACCTGCAAAAACATAAAACATTAAACCGTGCCACCCGACCTGGGTGACACACCAGACATTTACAAGGCCATTTTTTCCTTTTTTTGTTTTTTTTTTGTGTTTTTCATTTTTTTTTGGTTTTTTTTTTTGGGCGCTAAAATCACATTTTTCCAGTGCCCCCTACAAAAGGGAAGGGGACACTAAAAGCACCGGCAATAAAACAACTTAAACTTTAAAACGTAAAATCAAATTAAAATTTGGTTGCCGGGCGTGATGATGCACTCCAGTCACTCCGGTGCCCACCTCTTGCGGAAGGCCGCGAGCGTACCAGTGGACACCGCGTGCTCCATCTCCAAGGACACCCTGGACCGGATGTAAGAGCGGAAGAGAGGCAGGCAGTCAGGTTGAACGACCCCCTCGACCGCCCGCTGCCTGGACCGGCTGATGGCACCCTTGGCCATGCCCAGGAGCAGTCCTACGAGGAGGCCTTCGGACCTACCCGCTCCCCTCCGCACAGGGTGCCCAAAGATCAGGAGAGTGGGACTGAAGTGCAGCCAGAATTTCAGGAGCAGCCCCTTCAAATAATAAAACAGGGGCTGCAACCTTGTGCATTCCATAAAAACATGGAACACGGACTCTTCCAGACCGCAGAAATTGCAGGCGGCCTGGGAGTCCGTGAACCGGCTTAAAAATTTGTTGCACGGCACTGCTCCATGCACCACCCTCCAGGCCAAGTCCCCGATGAATAGTGGGAGGACCCCTGCGTAGAGTGCCCTCCATTGGGGACCCCCGCCTCCTCCGGACGGCAAGATGGTACGCCATGGCGTGTCTGGACGGCCGGCGAGGATGGCAAAGTTGAGGGTGTGCAGGAGCAGCCCGTACAGGAAAGCCCTCCGCGCGGAACTGAAAGGCACGGAGGGGATTTCCCCGAGGCGGCTCAAGTTGTGAGGCGCCGGCCCCCGAGGGAGGTTCCGGGGTTTGGCGGCGATGAGGAATTCCGTCCGGACGGGGGTCAGTTCGGACGGGATCTCTCCACGTGCTTGAGCCTCCTCGATGCACCTAACGGAGCCAGGGTCCAGAGCTGTTTTTAGCGACTCGATGGCATCGGCCGCGTGGCGGACGTTGGCAGAATTTAGGCGCCGCGCCAGCGTGTCTGGCGCCATCCAGCCCGCTCCTCCGCCATCGAGCAGGTTCCTGACCCTGGTCACCTCACCAGCCACAGCCCTCTCTTCCGACCGCCACATAAAACCTCGGCCGTGGAGGTACGGATTCCCGAGCAGCGGTTCCTGCAGGACGGCCGCCACTCCAGCCGGCGGAGAGCTGCGCTTGGTGGAGACTTTGTTCCAGACCCTGATGAGTTCCCTGTAAAAGACAGGCAGCTCCCGGAGGGCGGTCCTGGCACCCCCCAAGTTCACAAACAGGAGCTGCGTGTCATAATTGAGGTCGCGCTGCTGGCGGAAGAAATACCTCGCCAGAGCACACCACCTAGGAGGGGGCTCGCGTAAAAGTATCTCTGCAGGGTCTGAAGACGGAAAGTCGCGAGCTGGGCGCTGACGCACACCAACGACTGACCGCCCTCCTCAAGCGGGAGACTCAAGACCGCAGCAGAGACCCAGTGCTTCCTGTTGTTCCAGAAGAAGTCCACCAGCTTCTTCTGTATCTTGGCGACAAACGCAGGGGGAGGGGTCAAAGTGACCAGCCGGTACCACAGCATTGCGGCCACCAGCTGGTTTATGACGAGCGCTCGACCCCTGTAGGAAAGCACTCGGAGCAGTCCTGTCCAGCGCCCTAGGCGAGCGGCGACCATGGCCTCCAGCTCCTGCCAGTTCGCCGGCCAGGCTCCCTCGTCGGGGCTAAGGTAGACTCCCAGATAGAGGAGATGGGTCGTGCTCCAGGCAAAAGGCCTGAGCTCCTCCGGCAGGGAGTCCACCCGCCACTGACCCACCAGGAGTCCGGAACATTTCTCCCAGTTGATCCTGGCGGAGGACGCGGCCGAGTAAATCTCCTGGCACTCACGCATCCTCCGCAGGTCAGCGGGATCCTCTACCGCGAGGAGCACGTCATTGGCGTAAGCCGAGAGGACGACCTCCACGCCCGTCCCTTGCAGAGCCAGTCCCGTCAATCTCGTCCGCAAGAGGCGCAGGAAAGGCTCCACGCAAACGGCGTATAACTGGCCGGACATGGGGCATCCCTGGCGCACCCCTCTCCTAAAGCGAAGGGGCGCCGTCAAGGACCCGTTAACCTTAATCAGACACTCCGCGGCGGCGTACAAAAGTCGGATCCGGGCGACGAAATGCGTCCCGAACCCGAAAGCGCGCAGAGTTCCGAGCAGATAGTCGTGATCCACCCTGTCGAACGCCTTCTCTTGGTCGAGGGATAGGAAGGCGACCGACAGACCAGCCTCCTGGGAACAATGGATGAGGTCCCGGACCAGATGGATGTTATCGTGGATTGTCCGGCCCGGGACCGTGTAGGACTGGTCGGGGTGGATCATGTGGTCCAGCACGGCACCAAGGCGAGCAGACATCGCCCTGGCGAAGATTTTGTAGTCCGTGCTGAGGAGGGAGACCGGGCGCCAGTTCTTAAGGAGGCGGAGATCGCCCTTCTTAGGCAGCAGGACGATGACTGCCCTGCGCCAAGAGAGGGGCAACTCCCCGGTCGCCAGACTTTCCCCCAGGACCCGCGCGTAGTCGCTCCCCAGGACGTCCCAGAACGCCCTGTGGAACTCCACGCTCAGCCCGTCCAGCCCCGGGGATTTTCCCCTCGAGAGCCGGGCGAGGGCACCGGTCAGCTCCGCCATGCTTAGCGGAGCTTCCAGATTTTCGGCGCCCTCCGGGCTGACCTTCGGCAGGTCCTCCCACAAAACTCTTCGCGCTTCCTCGCTGGACGGATCCGGAGAGAACAGAGCCCCGTAATATTCACGGGCCCTGTTGTTGACGCCCTCCGGATCCGAGACGAGAGAGCCGTCGTCGGCCAGCAGTGTCAAGAGCTGCTTACGGACACTCTGCCTTTTTTCCAGCGAGTAGAAGAAGGGGGAGCCGCGGTCCAGATCCCGCAAGAACCGGATCCGCGACCTCACGAACGCGCCTCGGGACCCGACGAGCTGCAGGTCCTTCAGCGCGGCCTTCTTCGCTTCGTACACGGTCCGCAGGGCCGGGTCCTGGACGACTTGACCGAGACGGGCTTCCAGGTCGAGCACCTCTTTTTCTAGGCGCCCGACTCTGGCCGCCCGCCTCTTGGTCGACCCCCTCGCGTACTCTTGACAGAAGACGCAGACGTGAGCCTTGCCCACGTCCCACCATAGCCTCAAGGAGGGGAAGCCCCCCTGCTTCCTTCTCCAGTCGGCCCAGAATCGACGGAATGAGTCCTGGAACCGCACGTCCTCCAGCAGCCGGTTGTTAAAGTGCCAGTACGCGGACCCCGTCCTCGCGCGGAGCGAAGCGAGCTCCGCCCACACCAGGTGGTGGTCCGAACCCGGCACCGGCCGCATGGAGGCCGCCGGGACGCAGGAAACATACGCCCGAGACACGTAAAGGCGGTCGACGCTAGACCATCCTACTCCAGGCCTCACCCAAGCAAAGGCGCTGGAGTCGGGGTGGAGATTTCGCCAGACGTCCACCAAGTCGAAGGACCTGAAATGGTCCCTCAACTTCTCCATCGCCGTAATGCACTGCAGGGCACCGGAGCGGTCCCTCGCCTCGAGGGTGCAGTTAAAATCCCCCCCGAGGACAATGCTGTCGCCGACGTCGACGGAGCCAAGAAGAGCGGACACATCTTCAAAGAAACGCGTTTGCTGCGGGCCGGGCTGAGGGGCGTACACGTTCACGAGATGGAGCGGCACGTCCCCCAGGCGAACCGTTACGTGCAGCAAGCGGCCTGGCACGGGCTCCTCGACCCCCAAGATCTCCGGCTGAAAATGCGGGCCCAGCAAGATGGCCACCCCACTAGAAATGGCGGTGAGGTGGCTCATGCGGACCTCTCCTTGCCATTCCAGGAGCCACGTGGCTTCGTCTCCCGGAACGGTGTGGGTTTCTTGCAGGAAGCACACCGCATATTTCCCCTCCCGCAGGAGCGAAAAATTGTCAAATCTACGGCGTGCCCCTCTGATGCCGTTGATGTTGAGGCTGGCTATGGTTATCTTCATGGCAAAAGCATAGTGCAACCTCTACCTAACCTATTGTGGGGGGGGGGGATGGAGTCGTTTGTTGACCTCCACTCCTTCAGCAGCCCAGCGAGGAACTTTTTGAGCCGGCGCAGCTCAAGGCCTTGAGCCTTTGATAAGGGCCCGCCCGCGGCCATGGTTTTAGCGGCGGCGCGGACAGACGCGACGAGCAGCCCCGGCTCGGACCATCTTTCCAGGGCCAGACGGGCTTGGTCGCGGCGACCCTGGCACTGGACCAAAAAGTCCCGGAGTTCCTCTGCGGGAATGAGGAGGGTCTCAGTGGCGGCCGCGAGCAGATCCACCGCCTCACTGGCGATGGACTCGAGATCTTCACCCGCGTCCTCCACCGAGTCCCCGTCCCCCTCCGGGAGGTCGCCGCTAGCAGCCGGCCCGTCGACCGCACGAGGTACGGCAAACGGCCCGGCCGCTCCATCTGGCCCTGGCTCTGCCCCGATCCCACCCCCAGGATCGTCGGCAGAGGAGTCCCCACTGGGCTCTTTTAAAATTGGTGCTGGGTCGGGAAGCGACAGCGGAAGGGGTTCCTCCTCCGCCCCAGGAGCCGGGGAACACGGAGAGACCTGGTTTAGGAAGTTCTCCAGGTCCACCAAGTCCCCCAGCTCCAAAATAGGGGGCGAGGATTGTTGTTCTTCCCCCTCCCCGCCGCCACCCTCCAGCCCAGCATGTGGATGTTTATTAAAATTTTCAGTTTCTGCCGAGTCGAGCAAATCCCGGGGGAAGTTGGGTATTGGCTGGGCGGGCTCAGGTTCGGCCTTTTCGGCCCCGCCCGCCTCGGTCCCCGGGACGCTCGACCCGGCGGCTACGCATTCTTCCGCTGGCCCCACGCCCCCCACGACAGGCAGATCTTCCACGCCCTCCCCAGGAGGCAGCGGCTGGGCAGCCTCGACTGCCTCACCCTCCCCGGGGACAGACTCCTCGCGCCTGCAGCGCAATTTGGGGGCGCTGGTGGGGAACGCGGGACACGCGGCGGGCACCGCCTCCTCCGCGGAGGGAGGTTGTTCCCCCTCCGCCTCATTGGGGCGGTGCCTCTTTTTGTTCCTGGGGGTGCGCGAAGGCAGGGAGACCTCCATGTCTGCCGAGGCCTCCCGCTCCGCCCCCCCTTTTCCTTTTCTTGCCCGCGCCCGGGCCCCTCTGCGGTATTGGTCAAGGGCTCAGGCACGGGCTCAGGGCACCCCGCGCTCGCCGGTGACGGGGTTCGGCTGAGCGCGGTTGTCAAATTTTCTGGCGCACTGAAGGGATCCACCTCTGGATGTTTTGCCTTCTTCCGCGCTTTCTTTCCGGTCGGACGCTCTCCCTCCCCCCCGCCGGAGGCCGTGAAAACAAATGCCCCCGGCGATGCCCGCGCACCTACGGCTCCCGGCACGCGGACGCAACTAGGGGGACGGGTGGCGGCGGCGCCAGCCTTGGCCGCCTTCGGTGGTTTGGCGGCCTTGGAGGCGGGGCAGTTCTTGCGAACGTGCCCCACCTCCCTGCAGGCATGGCACCGCACGCCGTCCGACGTCCAAAAGACGCGGTAGGCAGTCCCCTCGTGCACCACACTAAAATAACCCTCCGTCGTCTCCTCCCGCGCCAGCCGGACAAAGAGCTGGCGGCGGAAGGAGAACACGTGGCGCAGGCTGTTCTCCCGGAGGCCGAGCGGTATGGGGTTGATCCCCGACCTTACCTCCCCCAGTTGGTGTAGGTGAGGGAGGAGGAGCTCAGCGGGAACAAAGGGCGGGACGTTCGATATGATGACCCTCTGCGCGGTGGCCTCAAGAGGATCCACCGGCAGGAACGTCCCGCCCACCGTGAGCCCCTTTTCGAGGGCCAGGGACACCGCCCGCTCCGACCCCAGGAAGAACACGGCCTTCCCAGACATCTTGGAGGCTGCGACAATGGCCGAGGGGCCGACTACCCCAGCCATCGCCCGCACGCACCCTTCGATGCTCATTGTGGGGTGAGTGTTGCTCTTGACCCCGTGTTTCTTAGTTATTAGTTTGAATGGTGGCAGGGCAGCAGGTGGCGCAGGAGGCACCGTGGATGTGGACGCCGCCTGCGCATAAGTCCTAGCTGGCCCTGCCACCGGCGTGGATGGGGTCGCCATCACGGGGTCCCTTTAAGGGCTACACCCACCCCAAAGTCACAGGCCTTAATGGTCTTATTTGGCCTCTTGTCGAAAGACTGAGCAGAGGAGCCCTTAACGAGGCACCTCTCCCCTAGTTGGCAATTGGGGAGGGGCCTTGCTCCCTCTGCTCAGTTGTCTCAATTGTTTTTTTTTTAAATTAATTTGGGAGAAAGGGGTCTCAGAGAGAGAGGGGAGAAACAGAGAAAGAGAGAGGGGGGTGGGACGTGGGGGGGGGGAACTGCGAGGTCAGGTCTCCCCTCGCAGCTGTGGGTGGATGCAATCCCCAGATGGCAAAAACATAAACACAGTCTTTGGGATGGTCTTCAGGTGAGGGGAGAAGATGTCTTCACCTGGGGCAATAGAGCCAACCAGGCACACACTCCCAATGATGTTTAATTAGGTGATGAAATTCTTGAGCCTGGTAGCTCCAGCTATCCCAGGCTAGGCAATTGGGGGGGGGGGGGTTCAATTGTGTGTGGGGTCAAGTTGTAAGCAAGGCCCCCACACACACTTCCACACAAACACACCCCCCTTGATGTTCCGGCCCTCAGTGGTCTTCTTTCCTCCCCCCACCGATTCAACAAAGTATTTTTGGGACTGCACCAATACACCCACCTGTTAAATGGTAGAGTCTCCCTCCTTCCACACTGGATGTTTGTTGTTCTTTCCCCCTCTTTCCAACTCTTTGCAGAATGGTAAAATGTTGTTAAAAAGTTTTCTTTTCTCCTCCTCACCCTCTGGGTGAAAGTTGGTGGTGAAACCCCTTCCTTCCTTCTCTTCCTGGGCTGGTCTCAGGGCTCTCCAGGCAGGAGCAAAGGTTGGTAGCTGCTCCTCTCTCTGCAGCTCAGCTCCGACTGAGCAGGACACGCCACCACTGCTCCACAATTGGTCCTTGTGCATGAAACTCTTTTTGGAGTTCACCTGCAAAAACATAAAACATTAAACCGTGCCTCCCGACCTGGGTGACACACCAGACATTTACAAGGCCCTTTTTTCCTTTTTTGTTTTTTTTTGTGTTTTTCATTTTTTTGGGGGTTTTGTTTTTGGGCGCTAAAATCACATTTTTCATGTGCCCCCTATAAAAGGGAAGGGGACACTAAAAGCACCGGCAATTAAAACAAATTAAACTTTAAAACGTAAAATCAAATTAAAATTTGGTTGCCGGGCGTGATGATGCACTCCAGTCCCTCCGGTGCCCACCTCTCGCGGAAGGCCACGAGCGTACCGGTGGACACCGCCTGCTCCATCTCCAAGGACACCCTGGACCGGATGTAAGAGCGGAAGAGAGGCAGGCAGTCAGGTTGAACGACCCCCTCGACCGCCCGCTGCCTGGACCGGCTGATGGCACCCTTGGCCGTGCCCAGGAGCAGTCCTACGAGGAGGCCCTCGGAACTACCCGCTTCCCTCCGCACAGGGTGCCCAAAGATCAGGAGAGTGGGACTGAAGTGCAGCCAGAATTTCAGGAGCAGCCCCTTCAAATAATAAAACAGGGGCTGCAACCTTGTGCACTCAATAAAAACATGGAACACGGACTCCTCCAGACCGCAGAAATTGCAGGCGGCCTGGGAGTCAGTGAACCGGCTTAAAAATTTATTGCACGGCACTGCTCCGTGCACCACCCTCTAGGCCAAGTCCCCGATGAATAGTGGGAGGACCCCTGCGTAGAGTGCCCTCCATCGGGGACCCCCGCCTCCTCCGGACGGCAAGATGGTACGCCATGGCGTGTCCGGACGGCCGGCGAGGATGGCAAAGTTGAGAGTGTGCAGGAGCAGCCCGTACAGGAAACCCCTCCGCGCGGAACTGAAAGGCACGGAGGGGATTTCCCCGAGGCGGCTCAAGTTGTGAGGCGCCGGCCCCCGAGGGAGGTTCCGGGGTTTGGCGCCGATGAGGAATTCCGTCCGGACGGGGGTCAGTTCGGAAGGGATCTCCCCACGTGCCTGAGCCTCCTCGATGCACCTAACGGAGTCAGGGCCCAGAGCTGTTTTTAGCGACTCGATGGCATCGGCCGCGTGGCGGACGTTGGCAGAATTTAGGCGCCGCGCCAGCGTGTCTGGTGCCATCCAGCCCGCTCCTCCGCCATCGAGCAGGTCCCTGACCCTGGTCACCTCACCAGCCACAGCCCTCTCTTCCGACCGCCACATAAAACCTCGGCCGTGGAGGTACGGATTCCCGAGCAGCGGTTCCTGCAGGACGGCCGCAACTCCAGCCGGCGGAGAGCTGCGCTTGGTGGAGACTTTGTTCCAGACCCTGATGAGTTCCCTGTAAAAGACAGGCAGCTCCCGGAGGGCGGTCCTGGCACCCCCCAAGTACACAAACATAATTGAGGTCACGCTGCTGGCGGAAGAAATACCTCGCCAGAGCGCACCACCTAGGAGGGGGCTCGACGTAAAGGTATCTCTGCAGGGTCTGAAGACGGAAAGTCGCGAGCTGGGCGCTGACGCACACCAATGACCCAGTGCTTCCTGTTGTTCCAGAAGAAGTCCACCAGCTTCTTCTGTATCTTGGCGACAAACGCAGGGGGAGGGGTCAAAGTGACCAGCCGGTACCACAACATTGCGGCCACCAGCTGGTTTATGACTAGCGCTCGACCCCTGTAGGACAGCACTCGGAGCAGTCCTGTCCAGCGCCCTAGGCGAGCGGCGACCTTGGCCTCCAGCTCCTGCCAGTTCGCCGGCCAGGCTCCCTCGTCGGGGCTAAGGTAGACTCCCAGATAGAGGAGATGGGTCGTGCTCCAGGCAAAAGGCCTGAGCTCCTCCGGCAGGGAGTCCACCCGCCACTGACCCACCAGGAGACCGGAACATTTCTCCCAGTTGATCCTGGTGGAGGACGCGGCCGAATAAATCTCCTGGCACTCACGCATCCTCCGCAGGTCAGCGGGATCCTCTACCGCGAGGAGCACGTCATCGGCGTAAGCCGAGAGGACGACCTCCACGCCCGGCCCTTGCAGAGCCAGTCCCGTCAACCTCGTCCGCAAGAGGCGCAGGAAAGGCTCCACGCAAACGGCGTATAACTGGCCGGACATGGGGCATCCCTGGCGCAACCCTCTCCTAAAGCGAAGGGGCGCCGTCAAGGACCCGTTAACCTTAATCAGACACTCCGCGGCGGCGTACAAAAGTCGGATCCGGGCGACGAAATGCGTCCCGAACCCGAAAGCGCGCAGAGTTCCGAGCAGATAGTCGTGATCCACCCTGTCGAACGCTTTCTCTTGGTCGAGGGATAGGAAGGCGACCGACAGACCAGCCTCCTGGGAACAATGGATGAGGTCCCGGACCAGATGGATGTTATCGTGGATTGTCCGGCCCGGGACCGTGTAGGACTGGTCGGGGTGGATCATGTGGTCTAGCACGGCACCAAGGCGAGCAGACATCGTCCTGGCGAAGATTTTGTAGTCCGTGCTGAGGAGGGAGACCGGGCGCCAGTTCTTAAGGAGGCGGAGATCGCCCTTCTTAGGCAGCAGGACGATGACTGCCCTGCGTCAAGAGAGGGGTATCTCCCCGGTCGCCAGACTTTCCCCCAGGACCCGCGCGTAGTCGCTCCCCAGGACGTTCCAGAACGCCCTGTGGAACTCCACGGTCAGCCCGTCCAGCCCCGGGGATTTTCCCCTCGAGAGCCGGTCGAGGGCACCGGTCAGCTCCGCCAGGCTTAGCGGAGCTTCCAGATTTTCGCCGCCCTCCGGGCTGACCATCGGCAGGTCCTCCCACAAAACTCTACGTGCTTCCTCGCTGGACGGATCCGGAGAGAACAGAGCCCCGTAATATTCACGGGCCCTGTTGTTGACGCCCTCCGGATCCGAGACGAGAGAGCCGTCGTCGGCCAGCAGCGTCAAGAGCTGCTTACGGACACTCTGCCTTTTTTCCAGCGAGTAGAAGAAGGGGGAGCCGCGGTCCAGATCCCGCAGGAACCGGATCCGCGACCTCACGAACGCGCCTCGGGACCCGACGAGCTGCAGGTCCTTCAGCGCGGCCTTCTTCGCTTCGTACACCGTCCGCAGGGCCGGGTCCTGGACGACTTGACCGAGACGGGCTTCCAGGTTGAGCACTTCCTTTTCTAGGCGCCCGACTCTGGCCGCCCGCCTCTTGGTCGACCCCCTCGCGTACTCTTGACAGAAGACGCGGACGTGAGCCTTGCCCACGTCCCACCATAGCCTCAAGGAGGGGAAGCCCCCCTGCTTCCTTCTCCAGTCGGCCCAGAATCGACGGAACGAATCCTGGAACCGCACGTCCTCCAGCAGCCGGTTGTTAAAGTGCCAGTACGCGGACCCCGTCCTCGCGCGGAGCGAAGCGAGCTCCGCCCACACCAGGTGGTGGTCCGAACACGGCACCGGCTGCATGGAGGCCGCCGGGACGCAGGAAACGTACGCCCGAGACACGTAAAGGCGGTCGACTCTAGACCATCCTACTCCAGGCCTCACCCAAGTAAAGGCGCTGGAGTCGGGGTGGAGATTTCTCCAGACGTCCACCAAGTCGAAGGACTCGACCAGGTCCCTCAACTTCTCGATCGCCGTCATGCACTGCAGGGCACCGGAGCGGTCCCTCGCCTCGAGGGTGCAGTTAAAATCCCCCCCCGAGGACAATGCAGTCGCCGACGTCGACGGAGCCAAGAAGAGCGGACACCTCTTCAAAGAAGCGCGTTTGCTGCGGGCCGGGCTGAGGGGCGTACACGTTCACGAGATGGAGCGGCACGTCCCCCAGGTGAACCGTTACGTGCAGCAAGCGGCCTGGCACGGGCTCCTCGACCCCCAAGATCTCCGGCTGAAAATGCGGGCGCAGCAAGATGGCCACCCCACTAGAAATGGCGGTGAGGTGGCTCATGCGGACCTCTCCTTGCCATTCCAGGAGCCACGTGGCTTCGTCTCCCGGAACGGTGTGGGTTTCTTGCAGGAAGCACACCGCATATTTCCCCTCCCGCAGGAGCGAAAAATTGTCAAATCTACGGCGTGCCCCTCTGCCGCCGTTGATGTTGAGGCTGGCTATGGTTATCTTCATGACTAGAGCATAGTGCAACCTCTACCTAACCTATTGTGGTG
This sequence comes from Pristiophorus japonicus, assembly GCF_044704955.1. Lineage (NCBI taxonomy): Eukaryota > Metazoa > Chordata > Chondrichthyes > Pristiophoridae > Pristiophorus > Pristiophorus japonicus. Next base: position 499,144,241 of record NC_091977.1, on the reverse strand, counting down.
GGGGTGGTGGAGTCGTTTGTTGACCTCCACTCCTTCAGCAGCCCAGCGAGGAACTTTTTGAGCCGGCGCAGCTCAAGGCCTTGAGCCTTTGATAAGGGCCCGCCCGCGGCCATGGTTTTAGCGGCGGCGCGGACGAACGCGACGAGCAGCCCCGGCTCGGACCATCTTTCCAGGGCCAGACGGGCTTGGTCGCGGCGACCCCGGCACTGGACCAAAAAGTCCCGGAGTTCCTCTGCGGGAATGAGGAGGGTCTCAGTGGTGGCCGCGAGCAGATCCACCGCCTCACTAGCGATGGACTCGAGATCTTCACCCGCGTCCTCCACCGAGTCCCCGTCCCCCTCCGGGAGGTCGCTGCTAGCAGCCGGCCCGTCGACCGCACGAGGTATGGCAAACGGCCCGGCCACTCCATCTGGTCCTGGCTCTGCCCCGATCCCACCCCCAGGATCGTCGGCAGAGGAGTCCCCACTGGGCTCTTTTAAAATTGGTGCTGGGTCGGGAAGCGACAGCGGAAGGGGTTCCTCCTCCGCCCCAGGAGCCGGGGAACACGGAGAGACCTGGTTTAGGAAGTTCTCCAGGTCCATCAAGTCCACCAGCTCCAAAATAGGGGGCGAGGGTTGTTGTTCTTCCCCCTCCCCGCCACCACCCCCCGGCCCAGCGTGTGGATGTTTATTAAAATTTTCAGTTTCTGCCGAGTCGAGCAAATCCCGGGGGAAGTTGGGTATTGGCTGGGCGGGCTCAGGTTCGGCCTTTTCGGCCCCGCCCGCCTCAGTCCCCAGAATGCTCGACCCGGCGGCTACGCATTCTTCCGCTGGCCCCACGCCCCCCACGACAGGCAGATCTTCCACGCCCTCCCCAGGAGGCAGCGGCTGGGCAGCCTCGACTGCCTCACCCTCCCCAGGGACAGACTCCTCGCGCCTGCAGCGCAATTTGGGGGCGCTGGTGGGGGACGCGGGACACGCGGCGGGCACCGCCTCCTCCGCGGAGGGAGGTTGTTCCCCCTCCGCCTCATTGGGGCGGTGCCTCTTTTTGTTCCTGGGGGTGCGCGAAGGCAGGGAGACCTCCATGTCTGCCGAGGCCTCCCGCTCCGCCCCCCACTTTTCCTTTTCTTGCCCGCGCCCGGGCCCGTCTGCGGTATTGGTCAAGGGCTCAGGCACGGGCTCAGGGCACCCCGCGCTCGCCGGTGGCTGGGTTGGGCTGAGCGCGGTGGTCAAATTTTCTGGCGCACTGAGGGGATCCGCCTCTGGATGTTTTGCCTTCTTCCGCGCCTTCTTTCCGGTCGGACGCTCTCCCTCCCCCCCGCCGGAGGCCATGAAAACAAATGCCCCCGGCGATGCCCGCGCACCTACGGCTCCCGGCACGCGGACGCAACTAGAGGGAGGGGTGGCGGCGGCGCCAGCCTTGGCCGCCTTCGGTGGTTTGGCGGCCTTGGAGGCAGGGCAGTTCTTGCGAACGTGCCCCACCTCCCTGCAGGCATGGCACCGCACGCCGTCCGACGTCCAAAAGACGCGGTAGGCAGTCCCCTCGTGCACCACACTAAAATAACCCTCCGTCGTCTCCTCCCGCGCCAGCCGGACAAAGAGCTGGCGGCGGAAGGAGAACACGTGGCGCAGGCTGTTCTCCCGGAGGCCAAGCGGTATGGGGTTGATCCCCGACCTTACCTCCCCCAGTTGGTGTAGGTGAGGGAGGAGGAGCTCAGCGGGAACAAAGGGCGGGACGTTCGATATGATGACCCTCTGCGCGGTGGCCTCAAGAGGATCCACCGGCAGGAACGTCCCGCCCACCGTGAGCCCCTTTTCGAGGGCCAGGGACACCGCCCGCTCCGACCCCAGGAAGAACACGGCCTTCCCAGACATCTTGGAGGCTGCGACAATGGCCGAGGGGCCGACTACCCCAGCCATCGCCCACACGCACTCTTCGATGCTCATTGTGGGGTGAGTGTAGCTCTTGACCCCGTGTTTCTTAGTTATTAGTTTGAATGGTGGCAGGGCAGCAGGTGGCGCAGGAGGCACCGTGGATGTGGATGCCGCCTGCGCATAAGTCCTAGCTGGCCCTGCCACCGGCGTGGATGGGGTCGTCATCATGGGGTCCCTTTAAGGGCTACACCTACCCCAAAGTCACAGGCCTTAATGGTCTTAATTGGCCTCTTGTCGAAAGACTGAGCAGAGGAGCCCTTAACGAGGCACCTCTCCCCTAGTTGGCAATTGGGGAGGGGCCTTGCTCCCTCTGCTCAGTTGTCTCAATTGTTTTTTTTTTAAATTAATTTGGGAGAAAGGGGTCTCAGAGAGAGAGGGGAGAAACAGAGAAAGAGAGAGGGGGGTGGGAAGGGGGGGGAACTGCGAGGTCAGGTCTCCCCTCGCAGCTGTGGGTGGGTGCAATCCCCAGATGGCAAAAACACAAACACAGTCTTTGGGATGGTCTTCAGGTGAGGGGAGAAGATGTCTTCACCTGGGGCAGCTAGAGCCAACCAGGCACACACTCCCAATGATGTTTAATTAGGTGATGAAATTCTTGAGCCTGGTAGCTCCAGCTATCCCAGGCTAGGCAATTGGGTGGGGGGGGGGGGGTTCAATTGTGTGTGGGGCCTAGTTGTAAGCAAGGCCCCCACACACACTTCCACACACACACACCCCCCTTGATGTTCCGGCCCTCAGTGGTCTTCTTTCCTCCCCCCACCGATTCAACAAAGTCTTTTTGGGACTGCACCAATACACCCACCTGTTGAATGGTAGAGTCTCCCTCCTTCCACACTGGATGTTTGTTGTTCTTTCCCCCTCTCTCCAACTCTTTGCAGAATGGTAAAATGTTGTTAAAAAGTTTTCTGTTCTCCTCCTCTCCCTCTGGGTGAAAGTTGGTGGTGAAGCCCCTTCCTTCCTTCTCTTCCTGGGCTGTTCTCAGGGCTCTCCAGGCAGGAGCAAAAGTTGATAGCTGCTCCTCTCATTGCTCACAGCTCCTACTGAGCAGGACACGCCTCCACTGCTCCACAATTGGTCCTTGTGCATGAATCCCAAAAAGTTAGTTTGCAGGTGCAGCAGATAATCAGGAAGGCGAATGAAATGTTGGCCTTCATTGCGAGAGGGATGGAGTACAAAAGCAGGGAGGTCCTTCTGCAACTGTATATGGTATTGGTGAGGCCGCACCTGGAGTACTGCGTGTAGTTTTGGTCACCTTACTTAAGGAAGGATATACTAGCTTTGGAGAGGGTACAGAGACGATTCACTCGGCTGATTCCGGAGATGAGGGGGTTACCTTATGATGATAGATTGAGTAGACTGGGTCTTTACTCGGAGTTCAGAAGGATGAGGGGTGATCTTATTTAAACATTTAAAATAATGAAAGGGATAGACAAGATAGAGGCAGAGAGGTTGTTTCCACTGGTCGGGGAGACTAGAATGAGGGGGCACAGCCTCAAAATACAGGGGAGCCAATTTAAAACCGAGTTGAGAAGGAATTTCTTCTCCCAGAGGGTTGTGAATCTGTGGAATTCTCTGCCCAAGGAAGCAGTTGAGGCGAGCTCATTGAATGTATTCAAGTCACAGATAGATAGATTTTTAACCAATAAGGGAATTAAGGATTACGGGGAGTGGGCGGGTAAGTGGAGCTGAGTCCACGGCCAGATCAGCCATGATCTTGTTGAATGGCGGAGCAGGCTCGAGGGGCTAGATGGCCTACTCCTGTTCCTAATTCTTATGTTGTTATGTTCTTACATCAGTCACTGAAAGTTGGCATGCAGGTACAGCACGCGATGAAGGCGGCAAATGGTATGTTGGTCTTCATAGCTCGGGGGTTTGAGTATAGCAACAGGGAAGATTTATTGTAGTTGTACAGGGCCTTAGTGAGGCCTCACCTGGAATATTGTGTTCAGTTTTGGTCTCCTAATCTGAGGAAGGATGTTCTTGCTATTGAGGGAGTGCAGCGAAGGTTCACCAGACTGATTCCCAGGATGGCAGGACTGACATATGAGGAGAGACTGGATCGACTGGGCCTGTATTCACTGGAGTTTAGAAGGATGAGAAGGGATCTCATAGAAACATATAAAATTCTGACGGGACTGGACAGGTTAGATGCAGGAAGAATGTTCCCGATGTTGGGGAAGTCCACAACCAGGGGACATAATCTAAGGATAAGAGGTAAACCATTTAGGACTGAGATGAGGAGAAACTTCTTCACTCAGAGTTGTTAACCTGTGGAATTCCCTACCGCAGAGAGTTGTTGATGCCAGTTCATTGGATATATTCAAGAAGGAGTTAGATATGGCCCTTATGGCTAAAGGGATCAAGGGGTTTGCAGAGAAAGCAGGTGAATGATCAGTCATGATCTTATTGAATGATGGTGCAGGCTCGAAGGGCTGAATGGCCTACTCATGCACCTATTTTCTATGTTTCTATGTTTCTATGAAACAAAACTTCACAAGGAAGAAACAGAAGAATCGAAAGTTTCTACTCTACAATCTAGGCCTGACTACCAACAGGTGAAAACGTTACCTAAAAGGACTTTGAAACCCAGTTCTAATGAAAGAAAATGGGTACTTACCCCACAAATCCAAAACGTGCCCTACCGCATCAGCGGACTCAACCCAACTGATGATTGCGCATTAAGAAGTCCTCTCCGACATTCCGGGTACGACAAGCAGAATCCAACGAACCCCGAAATCGTGAACTACCGCTAACTGACCAGAAAGGTTTGGTAAGCAAAGTTCCTGTCTGCCCTGGAGTCTAACCTAGCCAGTATTAGGTTTTTGGGAGGTAGGAGGTGTAAATTTCACTACAACCCCTTTGAATGTGTGATGTACTGTTCTTCATTAGTGTAATTATAAGGTGACATTGTATTTTCTTATCCTGAATAAAATCAAAGTTCTTTTGCACCAAACCAGTGGTCGTTTGCTCTTTTTCACATCCACCAAACAAATCCTATTCTAGAGTCTCGAACCCAAGGGAGTGGGAGCGATTCGAACCGCTCAAGTAGGTCAGAGGTGAACCTGACCCCTGGGACCATCCCTTTCAGACCTCATCCTGTTTTTTACCTATATCTTTGGTACCTATATGCACCACGATGACTGGCTGTTCACCCTCCCCCTCCAGAATGCCCTGCAGCCGCTCCGAGACATCCGTGACACTTGCACCAGGGAGGCAGTATACCATCCTGGAGTCACAATTGCAGCCGCAGAAACATCTATCTATTCCCTTTACAATAGAATCCCCTACCACTATAGTTCTCCCACTCTTATTCCTGCCCTCCTGTGAAGCAGAGCCACCCACGGTGCCATGAACTTGGCTGCTGGTGCCTTCCCCTGATGAGTCATCCCGCCCAACAGTACTCAAAATGGTGTATCTGGTTTGGAGGGAGATGACCGCAGGGAACTCCTGCACTACCTTCCTACTCCTGCTCTGCCTGATGGTCACCCATTCCCTATCTGCCTTTGTAACCTTTAGCTGCGGTGTGACCAACTCACTAAACATGCTTTTCATGACTTCCTCAGCATCGCGGATGCTCCAGAGTGAATCCATGCACAATGCGGTCTGACAGGAGCTGCAGCTGGTCACACTTCCCACACATATAGTATTCAGGGACACTGGAAGTGTCCCTGATTTTCCACATAGCACAGGAGGAGCATGACATGGTTCTGGGCTCTCCTGGCATGACTTAACCCTTAAATTAACTTAATTTGGCAACAATGCCAAAGGTTTCTTACATAAGAAAAGAAAAAGAAAAAGGAAAAGATAAAATACTCACCAATCCATCAGCCAATCACTTACCCGCTTGGCTATGATGTCATACTTCAATTTCTTTTTACTTCTTTGTTTACTTTTGTCCCCACACCAGCTGCCGCTCCCAAACTGCTGCTGCTGGCCTTTTATAGGCCTCGATCCTCGACCTCCCACTCCCGACTGCTGCTCCTGGCCTTTTATATGCCTCGATCCTTGACCTCCTGCTCCCGACTGCTGCTCCTGGCCTTTTATCGACCTCAATCCTCGACCTCCCACTCCCGACTGCCGTTCATCCAATTACTAAAGGTAATTAAAGCCAGTGATTTACAGTCTCTATGCAAATATGAACATTATCATACCATTGAGCCCATAAATATTACTAACACTGCTGTAATACTCTTTTATATGAAATCACATCACATGTGACCTATTCAATCACTGTAAATTAGTGTCCCTGAAGATATATTTTGCATTATATAGTACAAAACGGTATATTGTCTGACTCACAGTGAACACTGCCACAGCAGATCTCAATTTTTTGACTAAGTTTCCAGTCATGTTTTCTATCTCATGCACCATGGCTCAATTCTTTTGTTCTTTTCATCTATTTTTTTTCTTCTCACCTTATGTAAAATCATTGGGGTCTTTCTTACTTTAAAGGTTCTATATAAGTATAAGCTGTTGTTGAAGAGTGGACCTATAGGTGGGCCAGGTCCACCCACTATTACCTGCACACCCTGCAGACAATGTAGGAAGGTGATTTGTGCAGGTGGAGCCTTCTAATCCCACAGGAAACCTGAACAACTGATCCAATCACTTCGCTAACATCCGCATTGCCAGGGGTGCCATCTTTCAGATGAGACGTTAAACCGAATCCCATCTGTTCTCTCAGGTGCACGTAAAAAAAATTCCATGATATTATTTTGAAGAAGAGCAGGGGAGTTCTCTCTGGTGTCTTAGCCAAAATTTATCCCTCAACCAATATCACTTCAACAGTTTATCTGACCAATATCATATTGCTATTTGAGTATCTTGCTTTGCGCAAATTGACTGCCACGTTTCCCATGTTACAACAGTGACCACATTTCAAAAGTATTTCATTGGTTGTAAAGCATTTTGGGACGTCCTGAAGTTGTGAAAGGCACAATATAAATGCAAGTTCTTTCTTTTCTTTACATCATGGCGAACCTGTACCTCAACTCCATTTATCCACTATTGGTCCATATCTATTGATACACATAGCTCACGTGTTTGACTCTTAAATGCTCTCGGAAGTGGGTTAGTAAGCAATTCAGTTTTAAAAAACCGCTATGGAGCGATTGAAGAAGGCAGCCAACCACTTTTCCCAATATGCACTCCCAGTGGGTGTGCTCCATGCTGATTGTGCACATTTGGAAAATCAGCCTCACGGTGTCATCATGTTAAGCAAGGGACCCTGATTTTCCACTGGGTTCCCCTAATCTCCTGCCATATCTTCGGCACGAGATCAGTGGAGGAAGGCATGAACATGTGCTTTTTGCCATTTACACCATTTATCCGGGCAGAATTGCACCGATCTCCTGTTGGAGAAGCCTCAAGGAAACTGCAGGCAAAGAATGTAAAGTTTTTTTCGGAAGTGGAAAAGCCCAATGGGCTCAACAAAACTGTCCATTTTTGATTGATCGCAAGTCCACCTTACTGTATTCGTTCTTTCTTCAGAAACATATAGAGGTCAAAATTCGGTGCAGCTGTTTTTGAGGCAGTGTCACCGTCTGAATGCTGATTTTACCACCAGGTGTTCGGTGCAGGTTCCAACTGCCAAATTCAGTTTTTACGTCCAAAGATGAGAGAGCAGCACTAAACAGTGGCACTGCACACTTATCCTCGAGCAGGAGCTCAGGAGGCCGACTGAATTTTGCATCGGGTGGCTGCCGCCATGCTAGCTGGAAAACGGGAAGAAAAGGGAAGAAAGAAGAAAAACCTTAAACTTCTCTGACCCACACACAAACTTCCCCACTGTTCGAACTAATGAAAAAAATGAAGAAATAAATAAAGCAAAAAAGTTACCTTGCTCTCTGGTCCGAGTTCCGCTGTTTGCTCACCACTTTTTCCAGGCTGTAAGAATGTCTGCCGGGATGGCCGATGTTCAAATTAAATATCGTGATAGAGGCACCAGGGAGGTGGTGTACGCTGGATGACATCACCACACGGGTGGCGTTAGCCGGCGCAGCATTGCCTCTTGGAGCCACTGCCAAAGAGCCGACTGAATTTGAGTCGGGGTGTAGACGCCGCTAGCCATCAAAGGTAGGTCTTTGCCGCCTCCCATGCGCGGTAATGGGCGGGATCCACAACCGAATTTCAACCCCATATAGTTGTTGCTCGAGTCCAGTTCAATGGCCTTCCCTGGTAACCTCTTCCACAAGCCTGCAGTATGAAAAATGATGTTGCTGATATGAATGGATGAACACTTAACAGATTTGTATAACACTCCTCTGTCTGGTATTTTATTCAGGGTGCAATCCATTTAAAGTCATTGGGGTGGAAATTCGGTCACGCCTCAGTTGGGGTGGTGTCCCGGGTGGAGCAGTAAATTTTGCGCTGGCAAATGGTTGGCTTCTGCCCCGGCAAAATTCATCAGCTGGGCCCAGAATTTGGAGGGGGATGCCAAGGGAGGCATTGCACGCCTCTTTTCGGGCATTCAGCCGGCTGAGCAAGGGAAAATCTCAAGCTAAACAGCTGGCCTCGGAGAGCCATAACAGAGGCCTGGGTGGGAAAAAAACACTACAAACATTCACAATACATAGCTCACGCCACCACATCACAAATCGTGAAAAGATTTTTTTTTGAAACAATCATACTTACCTGAGGTCGACATTACTTGCCTCACTGTGTTCCCACCAGGGCATGCTACAGAGCACTAAGGGTCGGGTGGCAACTAAGAATCGAGCTGGTGTTGCAATTGTCTCTCCTAGATGGTACTGTTCTGCGCCCCGTCGATACTGGCACCGAATGTCCCGGAGGGGCGCTGGAAGCTGGTCACCCAGATGCAAGTGCTTCCTGCCACCATTGCTGCATCTCTGGGGTGCTTAGAGGGGCAGCAGAAGACCGAAGTTCCATCCCATTAAGTTCATGCCTATGTTAAATAGTGGGTAGAGCAAAGTTGTACAAACACATTAACCATTTCTCCACTAGTATCTAGGCTATGTGTGCAAGACAAAAATCCACTTCTGATATAAGAAGATAGTTGTTGTCAGAAGACACAACCACACCAAATATTTTCACTGGAATGAATCCGCTGTGAGGGGACGAGGAAATGAGACATCCAAATGGCTCCCCGGTGGAGCATTCCCTCTTCCCAACTTTTCCAATTGGGCTTAATAGCCCAGAGTTTCCTGGACACATGTTGTGTTGTGTTCATACTTTATTTATTTGTTACAGCTCACTGGACGTGCATTAGGACTCTACGGGAGCTATTCATAGTTGCTGTCCTCATGCTGGTTCATACCGGTTTGAGACTCCATTTTGGGTTGTTGTATAAAGCACACAGTTTAAGTTACTTTACTTCTGGCTCAGTTTGTCAGTTATTTACGCATACACAACATAATTTGGCAACGAGGATGACTCAAATTAACCTTCCTACCCCCCCACCTTTGTTCTCCACACCTGGGGACCCTCCAATTACATGGCTGAGATGGATAAAAAGATTTTCTGCACACATCACGGCAAGTGGGTTAGACGGTGATAACGTAACACCAGCTTGCCGCCATGCAATACTTATCCATTGCCTCGGCACTGAAGAACAAAGTATCTTTGGCCACATTGAAGACACGGAGTCCTACTGTTATAGATGCAGACTATAGATGTACTCTCTGTGTAGTCACTGTATAGTTGCATAAGATGGAGACTTGTTTACCTGATATACTATCAGTAAGGTTTACACTGTGTATATACATGCTGGCACCACTAGAGGGTGCAACTGGTGGAGCGGGGTTTCCTGTCCAGGTGGCAGGGGCTGCACAAAAGGGGAGCCACCATGCAGCTGCCTCACTCTGGAGTTACGAATAAAGGGCCAAGGTCAACTACAGTTTGAGTACAACACATTGCCTCATGGAGTCATTCATAGGTACATCACAGACATATTAACTGGTGACGAGAATATGGACTTTCACGCAATTATGGCTACCTTTGGCATACTAAAAGACGTCGCAGAGGGTGATGATTGGGATACTTTCACGGAAAGGCTCGAGCTATATTTCGTGGCAAACGACTTGGCAGGGGAGACGGACACATTGACAGAGAAGCGCAAGGCTATACTGCTGACCGGTTGTGGGCCCGAGGTCTACCGCCTCGTCATGTACCCACGAAGGATAAGACATATGATGAGCTGACTGAACTAATTCACGACCAATTTAAACCAAAAGAGAGCATCCTCATGGCCAGGCACAGATTCTACACTCATCGCAGACCTGAGGGCCAGGAGATTGCAAAATATGTTGCCGACCTCAGGAGACTTGCGGCATCGTGTGATTTTGGCATACACCTCAACGAAGCATTGCGAGACATCATCGTTATAGGAATTGGCCACAAGGGCCTCCTTCAAAAGCTATTATCTGTCGACACCACAGTCAACCTGCAGAAGGCCATCAGCATCAGTCAGGCGTTCATGACATCGACCTGCAGCACCAAGCAAATTTTTCATCCTGTGGACTCAAACCCGGCAAGTACTGTACACAGAATGGTGCTTTTCACAGGCAAGACTGTAGAACGTGGCTCTGCCCAGGGCAGAGAGCACAGACCTCAGGGTTCCAGAACTCAGAGTCCGCCGAGGGGTGCTAATCGAGTAGCACCATGCTGGTGTTGTGGAGGAAACCAGAGGGCTCACCAGTGTCAGTTTGCTGAGTACGTATGCAAAGCCTGTAACACGAAGGGCCACCTCCAGCGTATGTGTAAAAGAAATATGACTCACCGTCTAGCAGAGGAGTCGGTAGATGACTTTGAATCCAGCAAGGAGGATGATGATTTGGCGAGAGAGGCAGCTCAGCCCCAAGAAGAAGTGTATGGAGTGTATACCTGCACCACCGATTGTCCTCCAGTGAAGATGGAAGTCGAGATAAATGGCGTTCCAGTCTTCATGGAAGTGGACACGCGAGCGAGCCAGTCAGTGATGAGCCAGGATGCCTTTGAGAGGCTGTGGAACGAAAAACGACCCGAGCTGGTACCAGTACAGGAAAAGTTGCACACCTACACCAAGGAGCTGATCCCAGTCCTTAGTAGTGCGGATGTAAGTTTAATCCTTAATGGCGTGATACACAAGTTACCTCTGCGGATTGTTGCAGGTGATGGTCCAACGCGACTCGGAAGAAGGTGGATGGGGAAGATCCAGTGGAAATGGGAAGACCTCTTTAATCCAGCAATCGATGTCCCCCATGCTCAGAGGCCGAGCAAAACCTCACCTTCGCTTGGGCCAGGCACCAGAGAACAGACCAGTGCAGCACCTGAGGCACAGACCGTTCATTACAACTGCGTGGCAATGATCCGACCAGAACGACCTAAACGTCCCTTCCCGGCTCGAGTAGCAGGACTCCTGGGGAGGAAGGTCGAATTCACAGGCATTCTTCCAGCTTTTGTGGCAGAATCGCGGGAGATTATCAAGGCAGTCGACCTCGAGGACAGAGGCAAGATGGCGTCCCTGCTGCAGCGATGTGCAGCGTGGCATGGCAGGGTTCTCTTAAAGGAGACCTGCAACCAACTGAACTTAAAGATACATTGTATGCATGGCAATCAATGTAACAAACCAATTATGAATTTAAAGAACAAAATGTTGTTGCAAGATGTCGGGAATAGAGTGTTCCAAAAAGTAGAAAGCGAACAAATTCGGGAGGGTAAAGGCGCTGATCCTGATACCCTGCCCCAGGTCTATCCCACGCTGCAGGCACCTGATGGCACTATTCGCCATGGCCTGGAAATGAAAATGGCGCCAATACGCGCAGTTGGCCGCCGCTGTCCACCACCCGGGTGGAGACGGCGCAGCCCCCAGACCCAGTCACTACCTTGGCCATGTCCGGGAGCGAAAGGTGGGAACCAATGTGTTCCCCAAACGGGACCTGGAACAGCCAGGTTCCCAACACCGTTAGAGAGCAGCCAGATGATTCTGCAGCCCTTAAAGGAGGACAGGGAGGCCACACACATCTGTGGCTCTGCCCACCACTAAGCAACAGCAAAGGCCCTGAGTCCTGGCAAGGTGAGCGAACCAAGCCCACCCCGCTAGCAGGGACGCAATGTCACCATCAGATGACTAGGACCCCATACGGTTGCTCTGGAACTAGCGTCCTCATGCCTGAGCCTGAGTACTGAGCATGCCTGAACCATGAATGCAATCTACCCAATCCGGGCGCACGACCGTAAATCATAACGAATGTATGTCACTGAACCAAGGTGTCACGATACAAACTGTAAACATTTTTCTTCTTCCTTTCTTTGTACTTGCACTGTGTCTGACGCTGTATGTTAATGTAACGGGTCAGCTGCATGAGCTCGCTGTGGGGGGTTGAAATGGGTATAGGTAGCCATGGACACACACATGGATCACACCCAGAACCCACTGGGACCTCCATTGCATCAAGAACCATCTAAACTGGTAACCACTACCCAACGTTGTGGCAAAAGGACTTGGGGGTTAACAGGGAGAAAGCCAAGCCGAAGCACAGCCAAGGTGCAAGGTTATTGGCACTTAAGTTTGCGGAGAGCTCAACCAGAGCGCATACTGCAAAGGTAACTGGCACAAAAGACTTGGGCGAGAGTGATGACCGAGATGCGGAGGAACTTCTTCTCCCAGAGAGTGGTGAACCTGTGGAATTCTCTACCACAGAAAGTTGTTGAGGCCAATTCACTAAATATATTCAAAAAGGAGTTAGATGAGGTCCTTACTACTAGGGGGATCAAGGGGTATGGCGAGAAAGCAGGAATGGGGTACTGAAGTTGAATGTTCAGCCATGAACTCATTGAATGGCGGTGCAGGCTAGAAGGGCCGAATGGCTTACTCCTGCACCTATTTTCTATGTTTCTATGTTTCTATGCAGACTATAGATATATTCTCTGTGTAGTCACTGTATAGATGCATAAGATGGAGACTTGCTTAACTGATGTATTATCAATAAGGTTTACACTGTGTATATACATGCTGGCATCACGAGAGGGTGCAACTGGTGGAGACCAGGGTTTCCTGCCCTGGTGGCAGGGGCTGTATAAAAGAGGAGCCACCATGCCGCTGCCTTACTCTGGAGTTACGAATAAAGGACCAAGGTCACTACAGTTGGAGTACAACACATTGCCTCATGGATCATTCATAGGTACATCAAAGACATAATACCTACGACAAAACGGTAAGCGCCCTAGAGAACTATTTTTGGCCAAAGAAAAGTATTGTGATGGAGAGATACCATTCCCTTGCCCCCTTTTACGTCATTTCATTAACTGAACTGGCCGCTGTGTAACATTGGAGCACTTACAGAGGAAATGATCAGGGATCAAATAATTGAGAAAACAACGACCCCCCGCATTCGGGAACACTTGCTAATGGAGGATGACAAATCAGCATTGAATAAAGCAACTAATTTGGCCATCCAAATCAAATCAGTGCTTTCTGATTCAAAAGTGATCAGATCCCCTGCTCCCCTGTGCAGCAGACTGCAGCGACAGCCCATGTGCAAGGCGTTCATCCAAAATGGAAATCACAGCAGAGATGCAGGGCTAGTAGTAAGCCACCCACTACAGATCGTGGGCTTAACTTCCGCTGCTTTAACTGTGGGGATAAATCACACTCCACAACACCAGCATTTCTGTGTTGTAGTAGATGACCTGCATTCCAAATGGCTAGAAATCGCTACAACAATTCAGTGACCTCATCAACGCTATTCTGAAGCATATGTTCATAAGGTGGGGCTCCCAGAGGTTATAATCACTGACAATGACAGTTTGTGTCCGACCAGTTCGCGGATTTCCTCATTCATCATGCTATCGAGCATCGCCTTACTGCTCGATACAATCCTCGAAGCAACGGAGGTGTTGAGCAATTTAACCGTGTCATCACAGAGGGTTTGAAAGCCAATCTCACGGCAGGCCAAACATTCGACGAAGTGGTTCAATCCATTCTCCGCACATACTGTTCGACAAAGCACTCGTTGTCGAGGAAGACAACCGCTGAGCTCATGATTGGGTGGAATCTTCGCTGGCTACTGGACATTCTCAAACCTCCAGCCAAACCAAGAGCAAAGAGACCAGCAGGATGTAACAGAGGCACTGTTCTGTTTCCCACCCAAAATCTAGAGCAAACACAACAAGCTCCATGCCAGTCTCAGGATATCAGAACATGACCTGGCTATCTCAAGGACTTGGTCTGTACATAGACTGTGGTTTTAAAAAGGGGGGAAATATGTTGTGTTCATAATCTATTTATTTGTTACAGGTCACTGGACGGGCATTAAGACCCTGCGGGAGCTATTCACAATTGCTGTACTCATGCTGGTTCATGCCGGTTTGGGGACACCATTTTGGGTTGTTGAAAAAGAACAAGGCTTAATTTATTTTACTCCTGGCTCAGTTTGTCAGTTATTTACGCGTACACAACACATTGCAAGGCCTGTTTTATGGCACAAAAGTTCTTGGAAATTATGATGTGCATGATATGTGCCATTACTTACTCCATGCCATAATTTTCTAGGACATTTGCCAGTGTCCTTGCCGAGGGTAATAATTTAAGCTCATTCTAATAGCTCCACTCCAATTAAAATCAATAGTGTTTATAATTTTCGTTGATTAATGCCAGTGTTCATGCCGCTGTCAGTTTGCCTGAAAAATAATTGTGCTGGTGACCTGGCAACAGCACAATTTATTGCTCCGAGTTTGATTGGAAAGAGCCATAAAATTGTTTTCCAGGTGGCCTGAGCTTGTCTGCTTAGCGCCCGGTGACTTCAATGGAAATGAAAATTGGGAGAGATGTAAAATAGGCTGCTGATTCGCTGGGGCCGAAATTCAGGGTCTCAGAAAGACCCGTTACTGCCCGTTTGCGGCAGCCATGCAGCAGAATCCCATGGCCGCCACTTTGTGATCAAATGGCCACCCCGACCCAAATTCAGGTCGGGGATTTTTCGGACTGGATCCGATTCCGCCCCGATGCTGATGACTGACACAAGTGGGTCATCAGAGCGCGCACCACCGCTCTCCCTCACCTGAAAAATAAACTGGCCGAAATTCACATTAAAAAATCGATTCCCTGCCGCGTGGTGCCCCGACAGCTTTTTCTGTCGGGGCACCTTATCCGGAGTGAGTGCGGTCCAGCAGCGCAGCCACCCTTCAAGGGGAGGGCCCAATGCCGCGGCCGCCATGTATTTATTTTTGCCGGCTGACTTCCCAGTCGGCCAGCAAGATAGTGCCCACAGGCTCGGCCGGGCCGCCCTCTTGGGTGCCAGGCCGCTGGCCCGGCCGAAACCTTCCTGGTGGCCCAGTAGTCGAAGATAAAAATGGACTCATTCTCTCCCCTTTAACGGAGGGGAGAGAGCGTGGTGACACACATGGGCTGTGACATCACCACCACTCCACTGCTGATTGACAGCGGCGGAGTCCCGGTCCTGACCCAAATTCAGCCCCTCAGCCTGCCTTCCTGTCGATCTCCCGCCCCCACTATGACCAACTCCCGGTGGCACTTTGAAAAAATTTCAAAAGTCCTGAAAATCGATTATACGGCCGCCTCATACGGATCCCAGTGGTAAAACCAGGTAGGAAACTCATAGGTGCACCAGCTTCCTGGTGCACATGAATTTCGGCCCCACTGTCACTTGTTTTACACTGTCGCAGAAAGTCAAAATTTACCCCAAAGTGTCTGATTTATTTCAAAGCATCCATTCGGCATTGCCCATTTAACCACAAAATGGAAACTGACGGGCATTTGTCAGAAACTTATCCTCGAGCGTTACTTTCCCCATGTGCTTAACGCCAGGAAAAAACAATACCGCCTGGCCACTTTTTTGGAGCGGAATCATCAGAATTAGCGAAATCGACGCCCATAATATCGCTCAGCGGTAATTTCTGCACTGATTTAAAACCGAGATTCAATAATATTGGCCGCCCACTTTTTTTGTCGTAAAAAGCATATTTACCGAAAGTAGCGGCCATGAGATCGCCCAGCATCAATTTCAGCACCTCGCACACACACCGTCACAATATCGCTTGCCCAAAAAAACGCCCAGAAAAAGTGGAACTAACCGGAACTAATCACAGCATCATGTCGCATCCTTTAAAAGGCTGCTTTGCTTCAATCTCAGGGGCGTTCAGATGTACACTGAAGGTCGTTGGAGTTGATGTGAACATTTCTACAAACATCTAGACCCTACTGTGACCGATTGGAATTTAATAGGTGTCTTCGTCGGGACATTCATTCTTTGTGACCAATTGGTGGAAAACAGAGAGCTACTGCAATGGGGCCTGTTCTTTCTCACCCTCTCTTGGTGACCAATTACATGCAGCAGACTTGAGATCGCCGAAGGTACGCCCCACTGCATTATGTGCCCAATGTAAGACGTGACAGACTGATGAGGAGGACCAGACATTACACCTCCCTGCAAGTACAAGGAGAAGCATTCTTACCTCAACTTGCCCGAGACCATCTGCCTTCGGGGACTGCGCTTCCACAAAGAATTTATCACTGATGTATGCCAGCTGATAAGGGCAGATCTGCAGCCTGCCAGCACCATCAGTAATGCACTGTCCATCGAGGTCAAAGACACCACGGCATTGTCGCTGTATGCCTCGGGTTCTTTTCAGGGCAACAGCTGGAGGCATTTGCGGACTTTCTCAGCTGCATTAGACAGGCCACTGAAGCCCTGTACGCATGCAGGAGAGACTTGATCAGCTTCCCTATGACCAGGCAGGCACAGAGTGAGAGGGCTCTAGGATTCTCCAGAATTGCAAACTTTCGCAAGGTGCAGGGAGCAATAGACGATGCACATCGCGATGCGGCCACCTTTTCAGGATTCTGAAGTTTTCAGGAACACCAAGGGATTCCATTCTCTGAATGTCCAAATGGTTGTCGACCACCAGCAAATCATACTGGCAGTGAATGCTCAATTTCCGGGCAGCATCCATGATGCTCACATCGTGTATGAGAGCACTGTAACTTGTTTACCAGTCAGTCACAAGGTCAATGCTGGATGCTTGGTGACAAAGGATATGGCCTCGCCACCTGGCTGATGACCCCTCTGCATGATACCCACACTGAAGCTGCGAGGCGATACAATGAGAGCCACAGAGCAACTCGTAATATTGTGGAAAAAACCATTGGAGTACTGAGCCAGGCTTTAGATGCCTGGACCACTCAGGAGGCAACCTCCAATACCCCCCTGAGCAGGTAGCTCAATTCGTGGTGGTGTGCTCCATGCTGCACAACTTGGCTATCAGGAGGGGACAAGAATTGCCTGATGAGTCTGACAGTCCACCTCAGCAGAGAGAGGAAGAGGAGGATGAGGAGGCGGACGCTAACATCAGCCCAGACAATCAGGCTGATGCTGAAGCCATGCCCCGCCCCCCTGTAGACCGCATGAAAGGGCCCATGGTAGCATGATAGCTGCAAGAGCCTAACGTCAGGAGCTCATCAATGAGCGCTTTGCCTGAAAGAACATTGGTGTTATTTACAAGTCTGACACAATGCTGGGTGTGCAGGTCATACATCAATGGTGGGCATCACCTTGGTGACAGTTAAAGTTTAAGATGATTGAAGTTAAGTGTCATTATACCCTTTGGTGTTAAGGAATCACCAGCGTGTAACGGTGCAGCTACCTGTGCCAATGCACAACAAGGTTTTGTTAAATAAAAAACATTTAAACTGAACATTTGTCTGAAATCATCAGTATTTCTGTAAAGACCAACCCTTCCCCTCCTGACTCCAAGCCGCATGGCCGAGGAGCTCCTCAGGCGATGCTTCATTGGGAGGGGGGGCGGCGGGGTTGTGGTGGGGATGTCGGCCGAACCGCTGCTTGGACGGGAGAGGACGGTCCCAAGGTGGGAACGTGCTCCGAGCCAGAAGCAAAATGTTGCTGCTGGCTCTCATATGTGGTTGGCAATGGGGCTGTGGCATCTTTGGGTGCAGTGCCGCGCTCCGTGACAACTGGGAGCCCTCTGCCATCAGTGTTCCTGTCTACCAGCTCCAGGGCCTCCACCATCCCTTCCATGTTATATCATATTTGTTGGACAAAAACTTGGTGCCAACTATGTTCTTGGTGCTTAGTAGACTTTTTGTTGCTGGTGAATCTCCCTCGTGCCTCCCACAACAGCCAGACAAGCACACACCACAGCCACACATGCCTTCAGTTTCTCTGAACTCCCTCTCTCTCTGTCTCCTCTTCTGCATATGTCATGATGACCCTCGACCTCCTAAATTGCAGGAATCGAGCGTTGCCATGCTGTTGCTAAGGACGGCAACACTTTACAGCAGAAGGTCAAAAAGATTTAATGCTAACGCCTGTCATGTATCTTACATTATTATATACAACTGTATCCTAACATGCTATACATGACTGTAATAAGATATGACCTGTAACCACCAGCATACCTTACCACTAGGGGTGCACTTGCAAGAGACAGGTATATAAGGACAGGTCTCAGGCAAGTGCAGCATTCCAGAGCTGTGAAATAAAGGTGCAGGTCCAGAGTGACCTTGACTTCACTACATGCCTCATGTGAATCTGTACTGAGGGGACAGGACTTTACAATGCCCATTTCATATTGCTCGCAATAATGCCCATTTTCAAGAATGGGGACTAGGTGCTTTGAGAATGGGCGAGATGCCGGCGATCTGAAAACCTTTTTTTACCACCCACACTGGAAATAATGCCCATTTTTGGGCGATAAGCACAAAAGTGGAAAATGTAGCCCTATATAATTCTACGATGACACCCTTATCAATCTAAGATTTAAATAACCAGGCAATGAAGCACTGAAGTGTTTTGCATCTACCACATCATTTGATACTTCACACAAATAATTAGTTTGCAACCAAAGCAATCAGCAGTTCTGATGCATTGGAATTTCATTATGGTTCTCCAAAAATTTCTAAACAGTAAAAACTATAAAATTCCAAACTCAGTGTTTAATGCGAGGAGCCTTGGGATCTTTTAGCTACAATTAAAATATTTGCAGTAGTGAGGCAGGTGGGAGTGTTCTCAACCTCAATGGTGCTTAGAAAAGATAGCTCTGCAGCCTGTCCCCAAGCTCTTGGTGGCTGGAACACCCATGGAGATCCAAGGACGAGGCCAACAAATGGCAATGAGTGCCGATGGAGATCGGCAGCCAAAAGGTTCACCATCTCTGAGGCCTGCAGCGACCCTAATTATCTGATCCCTACCATCAGTCCTGGACCCTGTCAGGAGCCATGCATACACCAGGGCTGCAGCTGGACCATCGAAATGACCCGAGACAGGAAATCCAGGTGATGCTGGGGCTGAATAGATGCAGGTAGTGCATGTTGGGTATACTACTCCTGTTTAATGCCTGGCCAGAGATGGACTTTATGTTTGCTGTCCATCACACTATACTCTCTGACCACTGTTCTGTCACACTTAGTTATAGTCAAAACCCTACCTTTCTGCTGATTGGCTCATGTTCAAATGTGTCCCAACTCAATTCAAATTTCTTACAACTCATTAGCACATATGCCAATTTTAGATCATGAATTTAAATATAGAACAGATATAACAAAGTGCTGCAAGCTATTTCTAGATGCGAGAACATTTTTAAACAATTAGCAAAGTAATGAAAAAGCTGCAAATTCATTTAACCACTCTTTGAATAATTTACAGTTTCTTCCTCCTGGACTCCTTCACTTGGGTCTCATCCACTCTTCCTCTAAAATTTGTTTCCTTCATACCTGAGCTTTTTTGTTCACCACACTTCACCCCGATTCTTACAGCACCTTCCCATCTGAGCTCCCACCTGAACCTTTTGCTCTCTCAACCCACTCCTGATCTCAAATCTTACTTTATTGCTCTAGAAAGAGCCTTCCTCCGATCTGCAGCTGCCTATGCTCCTTCTAAAAGCCACCTGCGTTCAAACTCTGCACTGCTCACTTCCTCCTCTATCCATTCTTACTGCTGAACCTCACGTTCTACTATCCTCCTACCAGGTTGCCCGAAGTGTTCCGGTTGGGCCCCGCTCCTTCTTTGCTCCATCAACAAGTCCCAGTCCCTTCCCACTTAGGCCTTGCTCCATCCCCTCTATGAATATTCTGCATTATATATTAAACTCCAGGACTCGTATTCCAGTCCCAACGTCCATTTCTGGCCAACATAAGCAATACAGCACTGCTCCCAGCTACCTCAGTCGCTCCATTTAACAATGACTTTGCTCCCAGCTTCCTCCAAGCCTGCTATGATGCTGCACATCAGCCTGCCTTACTCTCTCTCTCTCAACATCAGATCCAGAATTTGCAGTTCTCTCCCTTCCAATCATTTCTCAGGACTCACAGGCCACTCTCTTCAACAGTAGTCCTAGGCCCTGGACTTTACTGTTTAATCCCAGATCTACCCAACTATTCTGGCTCTGTCCCGTCTGCATGCTCTACCAATTCTATCCACTGCACAAAAAAAAAATTCACCTCATGTCATTATCTAAATTTCTTTTGGTTAAATTTTGTACTCAGTATGCGGGCTCTGCTTTCGCAGTAATTGTGCACTGAGGTGGCTTGCCTGTTCCTTGTGATGACCTTACTTCCAAGACCTCACCTAAAGCCCAGGCCTACTCCCCCCAGGAATTGCCTTTTCCCATCCCAACAGCCCAAGCCTGCCTGTCCCTCAAAACAACAGGCCAGATGTGGAAAAAAAAGGTCACACAAATCCTCAAATCTATCCTCGATACAATGTGAATGAATGCCACAAGTAGTGACTATTTATTTTGTGTGCCTCCCTCCCACAATGGACCAGGGCTTGTAGTGGCAGCATGGCAGGATCAGCAGACATAATACATGCAAAAGGACAGTCACTGGAGAATTAATTTTAAAGGAAAAAAGATCATGGGAGGGCTGCGCATGAGTTCTCAATATGTACTCCTGATGGATAAGCCATTGCACTGCGGAGGGTTGCAAATCCACCAGGATTGTCCTCGAGTCTCCAGGAATTAAACATTAAACTCCTGGTCACTGTTGCAAGGAAATCGGGGAGAAAAATCATAGTGGCGTTAAAAAAAGTGTTTTTTTTTCATTTTCTTTGAACACTTTTGTTTATTAATTATAAAAATATTGGAGATGGCGAAAAATGATTGTTTGATTGGGTGAGATGGTTCGAGGCAGGAAGTCATGTGATGAAACCTTCAACAATACATCCATCAAAAGATGTCATTCCTCACGCTGGGAAAGCACTTTCAGAAAATTATCCTCCAATCCATAATATTGCCAATGCTCGAGTGCAATGATGCAGTCCGTACCTGTTTTCCTAAACAACATTTCTATCACAATTGCCCATGTTTTACTCCCCAATAACTTCAAACAATTGCGAGTATTACTGGTCCTACACTTTGGCAGCTAACCCCAAATATACTGGGCCAGCACTTGTTGTGGCAGGGCATCTAACAGTGTGTGCCATTAGTTAGATTTGCCCTTGCATGTTTAGATTTTACATTTTTTTGCATAGCAAGTTCCTGAAAGCGCGAGCTGATAATGTCGCAGCGAGGAAAACCAAGCAGTTGTGATCTGAGTGAACAGGGCAATCAACTATATATCTCCCTAATCAATCAGATTGAAGGATTGCAAAAAGAACAGTGCAAGTACTGAGGAGGAAGTTTAAAAGAAAGAAAGAGTTGGGTTTATATAGAGCCTTTCACGACCACCGGATGTCTCAAAGCGCTTTACAGCCAATGAGGTACTTTTGGAGTCACTCTTGTAATGCAGGAAACACAGCAGCCAATTTGCACACAGCAAGCTCCCACAAACAGCAATGTGATAATGACCAGAAAATCTGTTTTTGCTTTGTTGATTGAAGGATAAATATTAGCCAGGACAGCTCCCCACTGAGCCACAGCTGACACTGTAAATGAATGAATTTGATGTCAAAGCAGTTACAGAAAGAGAAATAGAGGCAAAGAAATATTGGATTAAAAGAGAGAGAAAAAAAGTGGCACACAGGATAAGTTATTTTTTTACACATTTTTAAGCTCTCCAACAACAATTAAAAACTGACGGAATGAGACTCCGCACCTGTAATTGTTAATTTTCCGTGCCAGAGAGGTAGTTAAAAGGATACTTAGACTGAAATGGAAAGACTTAGCTTTCTGTGGTGAGTTTGATTCATATCTACTGCACAAATACAGCAACTTCATGCCATTCAATGCATTTCAATTGTGAGCCAGTGTGAGATGCCATTTCTACAAAGTTAACTGTGGCGCGGCGCAACTCAGCTAGCAACATTTGGATATTTGAGTTGAACAACGCATTTGCCTCTCGCCTGAAGTTGCTGTACCATTCGTGCACAAATAATGATGAGCGCCATTAGCCTTGCCATTAACTTGTCAACAAACTATGGCTCATTCTGAAACGGGATGGCGGAGAAGAAGGGCTAAATTGGTTGGTAATATGAACATGAGAGAAGTTGTTTCAACCCTGAATGCTAAATCTTTTACTATTTATTCATGAGCTACGCCAGCTGGTTAAAGACAACTACACTCTTAGCAGCAGAATAATACATGGTGCACATACATGATATTGTGCACCTGCCTTTGTAAACTAGCATATCATCTAACTTATCAGGAGTGATTGATCAATATTGATAAAAATAATATTGTTGTATGTATTTTTATAAGAGGGTAACTTCTCTTAACCAGGAACAAGAGATCTGCCAGCTTTCATTGGATGTGAAGGTTTCTCTCAACGATGACATGAGAGCTGCATATCAATGAGTGGATGTGGGCTGCGGAGTCGGTGTTGAGGTAAAGATAAATTGACCATTTTTGGAGGGCGGGGGAAATCAATGAATATTTTCATAAGTCTGAGGTAGATCTCCCGGTTCCTGCACCTGGATTTACTCAATCATGTGGGTGCAGCTAATACAGGAAAATTGGGTGGGGAGGAGCACTCGTGTGATGTGCCATCCACTTACATTAACGGATAGAAAATCCGTGGGCTTCTTCACGGCCATGCGTTCTTCCCCACCGGGTTTCCTGTGATCACTGCAGAACATCCTGGGGGAACTGGAAAAATCTGCCCAATGTGTATATTTTAATATAAAATGAGGAAGTATTTTCATCAGAAAGTCTTCCCTCTAGATGTTCCTTTCCCCCCTTTCAGCTATTTAATTTCCTCTTTGTGCTATCTTTGCCACAGCAGTTTAATGAGTCCACTATTTTAATGCAGCCGCTCACTCCTTAATTATAAAAGGATTTAAAACCACCTAAGTGCCAGTGATCATAATTCAGTAAAATTTAGGTAGTTATGGAAAAGGACAAAGGTGGACCAGGAAAAAAAGTTCTCAATTGGGGTAAAGGCAATTTTGCTGAGCTGAGATAGGATTTGGCCAAGGTGGACTGGAAAGGGTACTTCATGGTAAATCAGTGTCTGAGCAATGAGAGGCACTCACAGAAGAGATCATGAGGGTACAGAGCAAGTATGTTCCCTTAAAAAAAAGATGGGCATAACAAATCTAGAGCCCCCTGGATGTCAAGGGACATATAGAGTAAGATAAAGAAAAAATTGGGAAGCTTATTCCGAGAACTCAATACTGCAGAGCTCTAGAGGAGTACAAGAAGTGCAGGAGTGCAATTAAAAAAGATATCAGGAAAGCAAAGAGAGAGCATGAATGAATGTTGGCATGTAAAATCAGGGAAAATCCTGCAGGACCAATACCCACTACCAAAAGCCGACAACCTCTTTGCAACACTGGCAGGAGGAAAGACATTCATGAAGCTGGATCTGACTTCAGCCTACATGACGCAGGAACTGGAGGAATCATCGAAGGCGTTCACCTGCATCAACACGCACAAAAGTCTTTTTGTTTATAATAGATGCCCATTTGGAATCCGATCAGCGGTGGCGATATTCCAGAGAAACATGGAAAGTTTACTGAAGTCGATCCCGCACACCGTGGTCTTCCAGGACAACATCTTGGTCACAGGTCGGAACACAGTCGAGCACCTGCAGAACCTGAAGGAGGTTCTTAGTCGACTCAACTGCATGGGGCTCAGGTTAAAACGCTCGAAGTCCATTTTCCTGGCGACTGAAGTGGAGTTCCTGGTACCATGTATGTAACCATCATGCAATGGTAATCTTCATGTAACTGTAACCTTCATGCAACTCCTGTACACTGTACTTATACCCTAGAAATGCACACCCTGACCACAGGGGGTGAACTTGTGGGAGACACTCCTCACCTGAGTTTCCAGGTATAAAAGGGGAGGTCCCACCCAGGGTCAGCACTCCTTGGTCCTGGGAATAAAGGTTACGGTCACGTAGTGACTGTCGACAGTACATGCCTCATGTGAGTTTGTAGTACGGTGCAGGGACACCACACCTGGGAAGGAAGATTGCGGCGGACGACATCAGGCCCACCAATACAAAGACAGAAGCAGTCGAGAACGCACCGAGGCCACAGAACGTGATGGAGCTGCGGTTGTTTCGGGATTTTTGATCTACTTTGGTAACTTATTACCAGGTCTCAGCACACTGTTAGAACCACTGCATATCTTACTACAAAAAGGAGGCGAATGGGTTTGGGGCAAAAGCCAAGAAAATGCCTTTGTAAAAGTGAGAAAATTGTTATGCTCAAACAAATTGCATGTGTTGTATGATCCATGTAAGCGTTTGGTACTAGCATGTGATGCATTGTCATATGGCGTCGGGTGTGTATTGCAACAAGCTAATGATTTTGGGAAACTGCAACCTGTTGCTTATGCATCCAGGAGTCGGTCTAAGGCCGAGAGGGCCTACAGTATGATCGAAAAAGAAGCATTAGTGTGTGTTTACGGTAAAGAAAATGTGTCAATACCTGTTCGGGCTCAAATTTGAATTGGAAACCGACCATAAGCCGCTTATATCCTTCTTTTCTGAAAATAAGGGGATAAATACAAATGCATCGGCCCGCATCCAGAAATGGGTGCTCACATTGTCCGCATACAACTACGCCATCTGCCACAGGCCAAGCACAGAAAACTGTGCCGATGCTATCAGTAGGCTACCATTGCCCACCACCGGGGTGGAGATGGCACAACCTGCAGATTTAGTTATGGTAATGGAAGCATTCGCGAGCGAGCAATCACCTGTTACCGCCCGACAGATTAGAACTTTGACATGCCAGGACCCCTTACTGTCCTTAGTAAAAAACTGTGTGCTCCATGGGAGCTGGTCTCATGTCCCGTTAGAGATGCAGGAAGAAATAAAGCCGTACCAGCAGCGCAAAGATGAAATGTCTATACAGGCAGACTGCCTCCTGTGAACTAATCGAGTAGTTGTGCCAAAAAAGGGCAGGGACACTTTCATTAGTGCTCTCCACAGTACCCACCCAGGCATTGTAATGACGAAAGCGATAGCCAGATCCCACGTGTGGTGGTCCGGTATCGATGCAGACTTAGAGTCCTCTGTGCACAAATGCAATACATGTTCCCAGTTAAGCAATGCACCAGGGAGGCGCCACGTAGTTTATGGTCTTGGCCCTCCAAACCGTGGTCTAGGGTTCATGTCGCCAATGCAGGCCCATTCTTGGGAAAAATGTTTTTAGTGGTTGTAGATGCGTACTCCAAGTGGATTGAATGTATGATAATGCCGGCAAGCACATCCGCTGCCACCATTGAAAGCCTACGGGCCATGCTTGCCATGAACGGCCTGCCTGATTTCCTTGTAAGTGACAATGGGCCGAGCTTTACCAGTGCCGAATTCAAGGAATTCATGACCTGCAATGGGGTCAAACATGTCACGTCTGCCCCGTTTAAGCTAGCGTCCAACGGTCAGGCAGAAAGAGCAGTTCAAACAATCAAGCAGAGCTTGTAAAGGGCAACTGAAGGCTCACTGCAGACTCGCTTATCCCGAGTCCTGCTTAGTTACCGCACAAGACCCAACTCGCTCACCGGGGTTCCTCCCGCTGAACTGCTCATGAAAAGGGTACTTAAGACAAGGCTTCGTTAATCCACCCTGATATACCCGAACAGGTAGAGAGCAGGCAGCTTCAACAGAATACAGATCATGATTGCGCAAATGTGTCACGCGGAATCGAGATTAATGATCCTGTATTTGTGTTGAACTATGGACAAGGTCCCAAGTGGATTGCTGGCACTGTTTTGGCCAAAGAGGGGAGTAGGGTGTTTGTGGTCAAACTCACAAATGGACTCACCTGCAGAAAACACTTGGACCAAACCAAACTCAGATTTATGGACTATCCAGAACAACTCACAATAGACTTTACCTTTATCAACCCTCCAACACATGCAGAAGTGGCAACCGACCCACCGGTTGACCATGAAGCAGAACCCATCACCCGCAGCAGCCCAGCAAGACTCACCACACCCAGCAGTCCAGCAAGGCTAGCTGCGCAGCAGCCCAGCGAAGGCCCAACAAATGACTCACCAACACCAGCATTTACACCGAGACGATCAACCAGGGAAAGGAAGGCTCCAGATCGACTCATATTGTAAATAGTTACACTATTGACTTTGGCGGGGTGTGTTGTTATGTATGTAAACCTGTAATTACCATGTCTAATCACCAGCGGGCTTATCCCCTGGAGTCCCAAGGGATCCCACAATCCCTTGGGAGCACCTGAATATAAGGAGGCCTCACAGGATGGAGAGGCACTCTGAGATCTGCAATAAAGGACTACAGTCACACTTACTTTGAGGTTGCAGTATCTAATCTGACTCCCTATCCAAGACATAATAGTAACGAGGAAGGTCGATGAGGGCAGTGCAATGTAGTGTGTATGGATTTTAGCAAAGCTTTTGATAAGGTCCCACATGGCAAACTGGTCATTAAAGTAAAGCCCAAGGGATCAAGGCCAAAGTGCCAAGTTAGATCCAAAATTGGTTCAGAGGCAGGAAGCAAAGGATAATGGTTGATGGGTGTTTTTGTATCCTGTGGGATTCCTTGGGGTGACTTGGACTTGAATATAGGGGGTATGATTAAGAAGTTTGCAGATGACACTAAAATAGGCTGTGTGGTTGATAATGAAGAAGAAAGCTGCGGATTGCAGGAAGATATCAATGCACTAGTCAAGTGGACGGAGCAGTGGCAAATAGAATTCAATAAGTGTGAGGTATTGCATTTGGGGAGGTCTAACAAGGCAAGGGAATACACATTAAATAGTATGACACTGAAAAGTCGAGAGGAACAAAGGGACCTTGGAGTGCAGGTCCACAGATCCCTCAAGGTAGCAGGTCAGGTAGATAAGGTGGTTAAGAAGGCTTATGGAATACATGCCTTTCTTAGTCGAGTCATGGAATACAAGAGGAAGGAGGTTATGCTTGAACTGTATAAAACATGGTTCTGGTCACCACATTACAGGAAAGATGTGATTGCACTGGAAAAGGTGCAGAGGAGATTTACAAGAATGTTGCCTGGACTGGAGAATTTTTGCTATGATGAACGATTGGAGATGCTGGGTCTGTTTTCTTTGGAACAGAGGAGGCTGAGGGAAGACCTGATTGCGGAGTCTAAAATTATGAGGGGCCTGGATAGAGTGGTTAGGAAGGACCTGTTTCCCTTGGCAGAAGGGTCAACAACCAGAGGACATAGATTTAAAGTAATTGGGGGGAGGTTTAGAGGAGATACGAAGGGACATTTCTTCACCCAGAGGGTAGTAGGTTTCTGGAATTCACTGCCTGAAAGGGTGGTAGAGGTAGAAACACTCACCACATTTAAAAAATACTTAGATGTGCACTTAAAGTGCCATTACCTACAGGGCTACGGACCAAGAGATGGAAAGTGGGATTAGGCTGGATAGCTCTTGGTCAGTCGACGGGAACACGCTGGGCTGAAATGGCCCCCTTCTGTGCTGTAAGTTTCTATGGGCCCAAGTTTCCACATGATTCGCGCCTGATTTTTAGGAGCAACTGGTGGAGAACGGACTATTTTAGAAATCGCAATTCTCCACATTTTTTTTTTCTGCAGTTCTAGTCAGGTAGAACAGTTCTAGTTTAGAACAGAATTTTTTCTTCAAAAGGGGGCGTGTCCGGCCACTGACGCCTGATTTGAAAGTTTTCACAGTGAAAATGTACTCCAAACTAAAGTAGAATGGAGCCAGTGAAGATTTTTGTAGAACTGAAAAAACCTGTTCTACACATTAAAAAATCAGGCGCAGGTTACAAATTAGGCGTCCAGAACGAGGTGGGGGGGAGGGGGGAAGGGAACTCATTAAATTCGACAATAAATCCTTATTTATACTTCTACAAATATTATACAAATAAATCCAAACTGAATAAACATTTATAAGCCAAGAAAAGATTAAATAAACCATCTTCTTACCTGTGTGAAAGTGCTTCAGCCAGGGAGAATTCTGCAGCCGTTCGTGCCGCTGAGCGGGAGGTGGGGGAGAAAGCCGTTCGTGTCGCTGAGGGGGAGAGAGAGAGGGTAGGAGAAAGAGAGAGGGGGAGGGAGGGAGAGAGAGAGGAGGGGGAGGGAGGGAGAGAGAGGGGGGAGGGAGGGGGAGAGAGAGAGAGAGAGAGGGAGGGAGAGAGAGAGAGAGGGAGGGAGAGAGAGAGAGAGAGAGAGGGGAGGGAGGGAGGGAGAGAGAGGGGAGGGAGGGAGGGAGAGAGAGGGGAGGGAGTGAGGGAGAGAGAGGGGAGGGAGGGAGAGAGAGAGGAGGGAGGGAGGGAGAGAGAGGGGAGGGAGGGAGAGAGAGGGGAGGGAGAGACAGGGGAGGAGGGAGAGAGAGGGGAGGGAGAGAGAGAGAGTGAGGGAGGGAGGGAGAGAGGGAGGGAGGGAGAGAGAGAGTGAAGGGGAGAGAGAGTGTGAGGGGGAGGGAGGGGAAGAGAGATGGAGGGAGGGGGAGAGAGAGGGAGGGAGGGAGAGAGAGGGGAGGGAGGGAGAGAGAGGGGAGGGAGGGAGGGAGAGAGAGGGGAGGGAGGGAGAGAGAGGGGAGGGAGGGAGGGAGAGAGAGGGGAGGGAGAGAGAGGGGAGGAGGGAGAGAGAGAGGAGGGAGAGAGAGAGAGAGAGAGAGGGGAGGGAGGGAGAGAGAGAGAGCGGGGGGGGGAAGAGAGCGCGGGGGGGGAAGAGAGCGCGGGGGGGAAGAGAGCGGGGGGAGGAAGAGGAGAGCAGGGGGGGAAGAGGAGAGCGGGGGGGGGAGAGAGTGGGGGGGAGAGAGGGTCAGGTCGGATCAGATCCAGTCCGGGAGTCGGGAGTCGGGTCCATGGCGGTGGGGCGGGTCGGGGAACAGGAGCGCGGGTCGGGTCGGGTCGGGTCAGTCGGGGGGGATGGGGAGCGGGTGTCGGGTGTCGGATCGGGGCGGGGGGGCGGGGGGGAGCGGGTCTCGGGTCTCGGGGCGGGGGGGCGGGGGGGCGGGGAGTGGGTGTCGGGTCGGGTCTGGTCGGCGGGGGTGGGGGGAGTGAGTGTCGGGTCTTGTCGGGGGTGGGGAGCAGGAGCTGGCCGTGGGAAGAGCCTTATCCACGCTGCCCCAGTGAGGCCATTCAGCCAGGGCTAGGGGCTGTGTGCTTCGGGCCCCTCACACACAGTTCATCGCCTGGAGCTACTGCACTTGCGTGCCGACTGTAGCGCGCATGTGCAGAGGTCCCGGCACTGTTTTCAGCGCCGGGACCTGGCTCCGCCCCCCCACAGCTCGTGCTGGCTGCGCCGAGGGCCAGAGGACCTGTAAGTAGGTGGAGAATACCGAGGATTTTTTTAGGCGCCGTTTTAGGCGCGAAAAACGGGCGCCCAGCTCGGAGGGGCGCCCGTTTTGTTTCTTGTGGAAACTTGGGCCCTATGATTCTATGATTCTATGAAGTAACTGCAGTCCACCGAATCTTGGATGGATAAACAAGAAAGGTTGTGACAATCTTCAAATGGAGGATCACCATGGACAAACATAACTGGCAATGGGGAGAAAAAGACAAATATAGGGGGGAGAAAAAAAAATCACAAATGAGTTGGGTCAGTCTCAATCCTTTTTCCAGGAAGCGTGAAATGATATTGTAAACCATGAAATTACAGCTCAAGTAACCCGAGTCCCAGCACTAACTGTTACCATATGACTCACTCGCTTGCGAAAATGAGATGATTGTGTTGGTACATTGCAGAAAGAGCTGTCAATTTTATCTTCATCTCTTCGGCCAATTATACTCAGCAATTTGTGTCAATGCAAAGTGGTTTTGCTTTTGCATCAATGCAAGCTGTAAGGTACGACATGGCTGTGGAGTTACACCAAGCACACTTAGATGTCAGAGAGGTGAATTGCACCATGCCAGAGTGGGGCTGAGGGGTGTGGGGTGTTGTGGGGGCAGTGTTCTCCTGTGGATTCACCGTAACTTAGATGGAAGAGCTGCAGAAATCCGAGCAAAAGTGCAGGGGTTTCCGCATCTTGAAAAAAATCTTATCTTTATAAAGAGCTTCATCACATCTCTCAGAAACATCTCCTTAAACACTTCACATTCAATGAATCACTTTGATATTTTGTAACTGTTTTAATGTAGGTGAATGTAGCAGCTTTTGCACATAGCAAGTTTCCACAAACAGCATTAAGAATGTTGGCCACGTTGTCGAGAACTTCCTCCTCTTCAAATGGTGCCACGAGATCTTTAAGACTTGGAAGAGGGGACTGAGTGTAACATAGCTAAGTTTGCTGACGATACAAAGATGGGAGGAAAAGCAATGTGTGAGGAGGGCACAAAAAATCTGCAAAAGGACATAGACAGGCTAAGTGAGTAGGCAAACATTTGGCAGATGGAGTATAATGTTGGAAAGTGTGAGGTCATGCACTTTGGCAGAAAAAAAATCAAAGAGCAAGTTATTATTTAAATGGAGAAAGATTGCAAAGTGCTGCAAGACAGTGGGACCTGGGGGTACTTGTGCATGAAACACAAAAGGATTGTATGCAGGTACAGCAAGTGATCAGGAAGGCCAATGGAATCTTGGACTTTATTGCAAAGGGGATGGAGTATAAAAGAAGGAAAGTCTTGCTACAGTTATACAGGATATTGGTGAGGCCACACCTAGAATACTGCATGCAGTTTTGGTTTCCATATTTACGAAAGGATATACTTGCTTTGGAGGCAGTTCAGAGAAGGTTCACTAGGTTGATTCCAGAGATGAGGGGGTTGACTTATGAGGAAAGGTTGAGTAGGTTGAGCCTCTACTCATTGGAATTCAGAAGAATGAGAGATGATCTTATCAAAACGTAGAAAATTATGAGGGGGCTTGTCAAGGATGCAGAGAGGATGTTTCCACTGATAGGGGAGACGAGAAAGAGAGGGCATAATATTAGAATAAGGGGCCGCCCATTTAAAACTGAGAAAAGGAGAGATTTCTTTTCTCAGTGGGTTGTAAATGTGTGGAAGTTGCTGTCTCAGAGAGCTGTAGAAGCTGGGACATTGAATAAATTTAAGACAGAAATAGACAGTTTCTTAAATGATAAGGGAATAAGGGGTTATGGGGAGAGGGCAGGGAAGTGGACCTGAGTCCATGATCGGATCAGCCATGATCGTAATAAATGGTGGAGCAGGCTCGAGGGGCCTACTCCTGCTCCTAATTCTTATGTTCTTATGTTAATGTCACCTGAATGACCAAAACAAGTCTTAATATCGCATCCATAGAGATAAAAAGCCAATTATAGGGAAGGAAAAAATCTGGACGATCACAAACTAGTCCAGGAGACCATTGATTTATGTTATCAGGTACGTACCTCTTCTACGAGGACTTCTCGGCCCCAGTTAGAAAATGGGACCAACTCTTGCTTGAAGGAATTCAACAGATTGCTGTTCACTACAAGAGCTGCGAACCTATTCCACAGGTCGACAGTTCAAGATGTTTGAGGAGCTCTATCTTTGATCACTTCTATCAGGAGAGGCAAAGAGAAGAGAGGAGATAATTGAAACAAATATATATTTTCTGCTTTGTGGTTGGTTTTGTTTTCTTACTTATTTTCCATTGAAAACTTTTTTGAGCTGCCAGTTTTAAATTGCTGCATTTGTGTATTGGTAGATCAGCTCAAAGACATTAACAGACAGGCTTAATTTGCGGTCGGAGGCTTCGCGCGGGCGGAAGCCTCAGACCCGCAAAAAATCTATGAACTTACCTTCTACCTTGGAATCCACGGAGACTGGTGCTCCTGGGCCTCCGTGCGTAAGCCTGCGTAGAGGCCCACGTATTCCAGGGGTGCACACAGTTCGCAAGCGCCCCTGGATCATGTGGGCTGGCACAACCAATCAAAGAAGGGAATCGCCATTCATGCTTATGGGGATTCAGTAGTGGAATCCATATAAGCATGAATAGGGATCACATAAAAAATACACCTAGACATCAAATAAATAAAAAAAACATTCCAGTTTTAAAATTAATTAAAATAGCATTTAACAAAATATTTACAATATTTTTTTGTAAAATAATTTACATGTTTTAATGGGGCTAAAAATAAACTTACCTTATTATACAGGCTTTTAATATTGGATATATGGCACAGAAACCGGCCATTCGGCCCAACCAGTCCATGCCGCCGTTTATGCTCCACTCGAGCCTCCTCCTGTCTTTCCTCAGCTAAATCTATCAGCATAACCATCTATTCCCTTCTCCCGCATATGCTTGTCTAGCCTTCCCCTAAATGCATCAATACCATTTGCTTCAATCACTCCAAATTCCACATTCTCACCACTCTTTGGGTAAAGAAGTTTATTTTGAATTCCCTATTGGATTTCTTGGTGACTGTCTTATATTGATGGCCTCTAGTTATGCTCTTCCCCACAAGTGAAAGTATTCTTTCTGTATCCACTCTATCAACACCTTTCATCATTTTAAAGATCTCTATTAGGTCACCCCTCAGCTTTCCTTTTTCAAGAGAAAAGGGACCCAGCTTGTTCATCCTTTCCTGATAAGTATACCCGCACATTTCTGGTATCATACTTGTAAATCTTCTCTGCACCCTCTCCAGTGTTTCTATATCCTTTTTATAATATGGCGACTAGAACTGTACGCAGTACTCTATGTGGTCTACCAAGGTTCGATACAGGTTTAGCATAACTTCACCACTTTTCAATTCTATATCTCTAGAAATAAATCCGACTACTTGGTTTGCTTTTTTTGTGGCCTTGCTAACCTGTGTCTCAACTTTTAGTGATTTGTGTATTTGTTATCCGAGATCCCTTTGTTCCTCTACCCCACCTAGACTCGCAACCTTCAAGTAATAAGTGACCTCCCTATTCTTCCTATCAAAATGTAATACCTCACATTTATCTGTGCTGAACTTCATTTACGAATGATCTGCCCATTCTGCAGGTATATTAATGTCCTCCTGTAATTTGTTGCAGTCCTCCTCAGGATTGACTATCCCCCCAATTTGGTGTCATCCAGAAAGTTAGAAATTGCGTTCTTGATTCCAAAGTCTAACTTGTTCATATAAGTTGTGAACAACAGTGGTCCTTGTGGAACACCACTACCCATCTTCTGCCACTATGAATAGATATATTTTACCCCTACTCGAAGCCAGCTAGCTATCCATTCTGCTACTGACTCCGCATTCTCTGACTTTGTTCATCAGTCTATTATGTGGTACCTTTGAAAATCTAGATAAATTACATCTACTGCATTACTATAGTCTACTCTCTTCGTCACCTCTTCAAAAAATTCAGTGAGATTGGTCAAGCAAGACTTTCCCATATACAATGTATCCCTAAACCCGGAACTTGCGGGGCCTCTACATACATGTGCGCACCTCGTATGTACCTGTAGGGGCTGCAAATTACGACCCACAATCTTTTTTGATTACGACCCCTGCAGTCTGTTTGTTGTACTCATGGACAGTTGTACAATTCAAGTGAACACTATAGGGTACATGTTATCCATGCATGCTCCTGGTGTGGAGTCTCACCCGAGCACAAAAAAGGAAATTTTGGGAGCACTTCCCGCGATCGTCCATCTGTGATAATGAATGCTTGGAAAATCATGCCTGCGATTTCCTGATCTGCATTCCCAGTGGAAAAGGCTTATTGCTGAGAGAATGAATTCATAACATTTAATCTAATTGTACAAAACTACGTTTTTAAGATTTGGGCATTCACAGGTCAATATTCACCCATAAGTTTTAAACTTGCACACAGGAAGACAAGAAGATAAACTGGAGCTTAGAAGGATGAGAGGGGATCTCATAGAAACATATAAAATTCGGACGGGACTGGACAGGTTAGATGCAGGAAAAATGTTCCCGATGTTGAGGAAGTCCAGAACCAGGGGTCACAGTCTAAGGATAAGGGATAAGCCATTTAGGACCGAGATGAGGAGAAACTTCTTCACTCAGAGAGTTGTGAACCTGTGGAATCCTCTACCACAGAGAGTTGTTGATGCCAGTTCGTTAGATATATTCAAGAGGGAGTTAGATATGGCCTTGACGGCTAAAGGGATCAAGGGGTATGGAGAGAAAGCAGGAAAGGGTTACTGACGTGAATGATCAGCCATGATCATATTGAATGGTGGTGCAGGCTCCTATTTTCTATGTTTCTATGTTTCTATGTAAACCATGCAGGTGAACCGAGCATTTAATATTTGTTATTATCTGAACATTGACATTAGATTTAACTCACTAACAAAAATCTGCTATTATTTGTAATGTATATCAACCAGGATGAATTTTGATTAGCAGCTAACTTATCTGACATTGTGGGTTTTGGATAGGACGCAATGGTGAAATGTTGCAGCACGGCATAGGCAGTCAATTCACACAGGCTACCAGCAAAAACTGGTCAGATAAAAGGAAAATAATGGAGGAAATAAAATGGAAAATGTTGCCAAAGCACAACAGGTCAGTCAGTACCTGAAAGGAAAGACACATTTACCATTTCTGCCGATGAGAAGTCCCACCTGAAATGTTAATCTGTCAGATGCTGCTTGTTTAACATTTACCATTTTAGCTTCAGTTGATGCCAGTTCTGATGCTCAGCTATTTGCTGCACTAACAATCCCGCTCAGTGAGGATTTAAGAAACAGGCAGCTAAGCCAATTTAACAGCGCAATAGATTTATCAGCAAAGTAAAGGCTGTAATTAAGCTTTTGTAAGACCACAGCTGGCAGAAATGTTACTCTCTGCACAATCTGTCTTGGATTTAAATTATACTCATTTTCCAAGCAGCATTTCGGAGGTAGTTACTTGCTACATATTCGACAGCCGGCATCAAAATCGAACAATTGACACTAGTACCTACTTTTAGAGAAGTGTGATTACTGGCAATCTGAAAATAGAAACTAAAATGCATAGCAAAAAATAAACATTTTAAAAAATTTGTTCCTAGGATGTGGGCGTCGCTGGCAAGGCCAGCATTTGTGGCCCATCCCTAATTGCCCTTGTGTAGTTGGTGGTGAGCCGCTTTCTTGAACTGTTGCAGTCCGTGTTGTGAAGGTGCTCCCACAGTGCTGTTAGGGAGGGAGTTCCAGGATTTTAATCCAGTGGCAATGAAGGAACGGCAAAATATTTCCAAGTCAGGATGATCTGTAACTTGGAGAGGAACTTGCAGGTGATGGTGTTCCCATGCGCCTGCTGCCCTTGTCCTTCTAGGTGATAGGGATGGAAGGGGTCGCAGGTTTGGGAGGTGCTGCCGAAGAAGCCTTGGCGAGTTGCTGCAATGCATCTT
The DNA here is from genome assembly GCF_044704955.1 of Pristiophorus japonicus. Lineage (NCBI taxonomy): Eukaryota > Metazoa > Chordata > Chondrichthyes > Pristiophoridae > Pristiophorus > Pristiophorus japonicus. Next base: position 499,108,782 of record NC_091977.1, on the reverse strand, counting down.
GCAGCCCAAGATGATGGATGGGATAGCAGCTCCCTAGGGAGCTCTCCCCGATCATCTGCTGCCATCTTCCACCTGTTTCTCTCTCAAACCTTTCCCCCGTCACTGTCTAAACCCCTTCTGGCCCTAACTTCGGATCCCCAAAGTATTTTACCTATCCCTAAAACCCTAATATCCCATGTTGCAAGTGCCCACTGCCCATCCCCCATCCCCAACCTCGGCTTACCTTCCAGGTCGATCTCCCTGCTGCCAAAGCCTCCAGCTGGACCCTCGCTTCTTGCTCCCCACTGGCAGACTCAGCTGCTCCAATTGACCCCCGGCGATCTCAATGGTGGTGAGCCTCCAACCAGCTTCAAATACAGGTTTGGGCCCGATCTCATGCGCGAGCCTTCCCTCCAGCAACGTTCAGGCCTGCCTCCCTCCGGTAATGTTCGGGCCTTCACTCACTCCACCGGTGATGTCCTGGCCTTCATCCCACCGGCGAAGTGTTGGCATTCACTCCACCGGCGACATCCTGGTCTTCATTCCACTGGCGACGTCCTGGCCTCCCTTCCTCCAATGATGCTGTGGCCTCCCCCTCAGCTGCTGCCCCCACTCAATGGCGGAGTCTCTGTCGAGCACGTGGTGTGCACAATGATTGTGGTCACTCTGACCTATTTGACCTCTCCTCCTTCCAAAAAATGGACCTCTGACCATCCCAATGCCTGTTCTCAGCCAGGCCTCGGTTTTCTCACCACCTCACCGAAGGGCGCTGCTCAGCGCCAAGTTTACAGCTCGAATCTCGCCATAGGCAACTAGGCCCATATAGCAGTGCCTGGTCTCCAGTCATAGTGGAACCCCTTGCCACTGGACCAAGACCTTGCTCTGCAAAGCCAATATGGTAGCCGGTGTGCAACGGCCACCCCACGTTAAAAGAATTCATGCACAGGCATCTTCCACCCTTCAAAATGAAGTTCGGGACCTGGACCATCAGGACATTAATGGACAACAGCGACAGACCGGAATGCTGCACCACCATAGTTGCCCGGGAACTTAGACGCTTCAATGTCGACATCGTCGCCCTAAATGAGATTCGGTGGGCAGGGGAAGGCCAGCTCAAGGAACAAGGTAGAGGTTATATCTTGTTCTGGAAAGGCAAACCAGAGGAAGAACGCCGCCTTCACGGAGCCAGTTTCGCCATCAGGAACGAGTTGGTCGGCCGCCTCAGAGATTCCCACTGCGGGATTAGCGAATGTCTCATGACTCTCCGACTCACCCTATCCCGGAACCAGTGCGCCACAGTCATCAGTGCGTATGAGCCAGAACTCGACAAAACAGATGGGGCCAAAGAGGAATTTTACTCAAAACTCGAACAATCCCTGTCCCGCGTCCCTACGGACAACAAACTGATCCACCTCGGTGACTTCAAGGCCAGGGTCTAAGGAGGCGTGATCAGCAGAAAGCCGGGAAGGAAAACCAACTCCAATGGTACCCTGCTCCTGACAAAATGCCTAGAACACGACCTTGTCATCACCAACATAAAAACACAGAAACATAGAAAATAGGTGCAGGAGTAGGCCATTCGGCCCTTCGAGCCTGCACCACCATTCGATAAGATCATGGCATATCATTCCCTCATCATTTCCTGCTTTCTCTCCATACCCCTTGATCCCTTTAGCCGTAAGGGCCATATCTAACTCCCTCTTGAATATATCCAATGAACTGGCATCAACAAATCTCTGCGGTAGGGAATTCCACAGGTTAACAACTCATCTCAGTCCTAAATGGCCTACCCCTTATCCTAAGACTGTGTCCCCTGGTTCTGGACTTCTCCAACATCGGGAACAATCTACCCGCATCTAACCTGTCCCGTCCCGTCAGAATCTTGTATGTTATTGATACGTCCTTACTATACAGTATAAATGCACACGAGGCCCATGCTTGAGAGAAGGTCAGTCTGTGACCTGTCCTTTATTCCATAGCACTCAAGTGATGGAAGTGGGTGGAGCTTGCCCTTTTATATCTGAAGGTCCAGGTTCGGAGTGTCTCCCACAAGTTCACCACCTAGTGGTCATTGTTCTCACAGTGTACAACTTAGGTCAGATTATACATGGGTTACAATGCTGGTTGAATACATGACATCACCTCCCCCCTGCCCAAAGTCTTATTGGGATCACAGGTTGAGTCTCTCTGGTGGTTTATGCTCTCTTGTAGAGCGCCTGAGTTGGAGCTCCGGTTGTTGGGCGCTGGCTTGAGTGTCTGCTGTTTGCGGTGCCTCAGGCCTGTCCGGACTGCCCACAGTGACTGGGCTCTCCTCCCTTTGGTTCCTGTGTTCGGTCACCTGTGGAGGAGTGAACTCTGTATTGTGTTCTTCCTCTGCTTTTTCTATGGGGTTGCTGAACCTCCTTTTTGTTTGATCTACATGTTTGCGGCAGATTTGTCCATTGGTAAGTTTAACTACCAGAATCCTATTCCCCTCTTTGGCAACCACAGTGCCTGCGAGCCATTTGGGCCCTGCAGCGTAGTTGAGGACAAAAACATGGTCATTTACATCAATAAATCACGCCCTTGCATCCTTGTCATGGTAGTCATATTGTGACTGGCACCTGCTCTCGACAATTTCTTTCATGGTGGGGTGTATAAGGGATAACCGGGTTTGGAGCGTCCTTTTCATTAGCAACTCTGCGGGTGGAACCCCTGTGAACGAGTGTGGTCGGGATCTATAGGCCAACAGGAGGCGTGATAAGCGGCGTTGTAGGGAACCCACTTGGATTCTGAGCATCCCCTGTTTGATTATCTACATTGCTCGTTCTGCCTGGTCCCTGACTGCTGCTGCGTTTGTCCTTGAATGCACCATTAACAGGTGTTGATGGCCCCATTACTGACCGCATTGTCCCTTGCAATGGCGTGAATCGCCGTTCAGCTTGCCATTGTCTCTGTCGAACTCCCCCTCTGGGTTCGACTACATGTTGGGGCATGCCCGACTGCCCTTATCTGCCTGGAGAACTGTGTGCTGCTTTAACAATGTTGAATCTCTGTCCCAACCTTTCCTTAACACAGTACCTCTCGTCTGTTCTGCTAGTGGCCATGCTCGCGTGGTTTAAATCCCAGTTTCTTGTCGCCATTGATACGTCCTTACTACACAGTATAAATGCACACGAGGCCCATGCTTGAGAGAAGGTCAGTCTGTGACCTGTCCTTTATTCCATAGCACTCAAGTGATGGAAGTGGGTGGAGCTTGCCCTTTTATATCTGAAGGTCCAGGTTAGGAGTGTCTCCCACAAGTTCACCACCTAGTGGTCATTGTTCTCACAGTGTACAAATTAGGTCAGATTATACATGGGTTACAATGCTGGTTGAATACATGACAGTTTCTATGAGATCCCCTCTCATCCTTCTAAACTCCAATGTATAAAAACCCAGTTGATCCAGTCTCGCCTTATATCTCAGTCCGGCCATCCCGGGAATCGGTCTGGTGAACCTACGCTGCACTCCCTCAATAGCAAGAACGTCCTTCCTCAGATTAGGAGACCAAAATTGAACACAATATTCCAGGTGAGGTCTCACCAAGGCCCTGTACAACTGCAGTACAATCTCCTTGCTCCTGTACTCAAATCCCCTAGCTATGAAGACCAACATACCATTTGTCTTCTTTACTGCCTGCTGCACCTGTATGCCAACTTTCAATGACTGATGAACCATGACACCCAGGTCTTGTTGCACCTCCCCTTTTCCCAATCTGCCATCAGTCAGATAATATACTGTCTTCGCGTTTTTGCCCCCAAAGTGGATAACCTCACATTTATCCACATTATACTGCATTTGCCATGCATTTGTCCACTCACCTAACCTGGCTGCGTCCCCCTCACAGCTCACACCGCCACCCAGTTTAGTGTCATCTGCAAACTTGGAGATATTACACTCAATTCCATTATCCAAATCATTAATATATATTGTAAAGAGCTGGGGTCCCAGCACTGAGCCCTGCGGCACTCCACTCGTCACTGCCTGCCATTCTGAAAAGGACCCATTTATCCCGACTATCCGCTTCCTATCTGCCAACCAGTTCTCTATCCACATCACTACATTACCCCCAATACCATGTGCTTTGATTTTGCACACCAATCTCTTGTGTGGGACCTTGTTAAAAGCCTTTTGAAAGTCCAAATACACCACATCCACTGGTTCTCCCTTGTCCACTCTACTAGTTACATCCTCAAAAAATTCCAGAAGATTTGTCAAGCGTGATTTCCCCTTCATAAATTCATGCTGACTTGGACCGATCCTGTCACTGCTTTCCAAATGCTCTGCTATTTCATCCTTAATAATTGATGACGACATTTTCCCTACCACTGATGTCAGGCTAACCGATCTATAATTACCCGCTTTCTCTCTCCCTCCCTTTTTAAAAAGTGGTGTTACATTAGCTACCCTCCAGTCCATAGGAACTGATCCAGAGTCAATAGACTGTTGGAAAATGATCACCAATACATCCACTATTTCTCGGCTCACTTCCTTAAGTACTCTAGGATGCAGACTATCAGGCCCCGGGGATTTATTGGCCTTCAATCCCATCAATTTCCCAAACACAATTTGCCGCCTAATAAGGATATCCTTCAGTTCCTCTTCTCACTAGACACTCGGTTCCCATTGCTTTTGGAAGGTTATTTGTTTCTTCCTTCGTGAAGACAGAAACAAAGTGTTTGTTCAATTGGTCTGTCATTTCTTTGCTCCCCATTATAAATTCGCCTGAATCCGGCTGCAAGGGACCTATGTTTGTCTTCACTAATCTTTTTCTCTTCACATATCTATAGAAGCTTTTGCAATCAGCTTTTATGTTCCCAGCAAGCTTCTTCTCGTACTCTATTTCCCCCCTCTTAATAAAACCCTTTGTCCTCCTCTGCTGAATTCTAAATTTCTCCCATTTCTCAGGTTTGCTGTTTTTCTGTCCAATTTATATGCCTCTTCCTTAGATTTAACACTATCCTTAATTTCCCTTGTTAGCCATGATTGAGCCCCCTTCCCCATTTTATTTTTACTCCAGACAGGGATGTACAATTGCTGAAGTTCATCCATGTGATCTTTAAATGTTTGCCATTGCCTATCCACCGTCAATCCTTTAAGTATCATTTGCTAGTCTACTTTAGCCAATTCATGCCTCAAACCATCGAAGTTACTTTTCCTTAAGTGCAGGACCCTAGTTTCTGAATTAACTGTGTCACTCTCCATCCTAATAAAGAATTCTGCCATGTTATGGTCACTCTTCCCCAAGGGGTCTCGTACAACAAGATTGCTAATTAGTCCTTTCTCATTGCACATCACCGAGTCTTGGATGGCCAGCTCCCTGGTTGGTTCCTCGACATATTGGTCTGGAAAACATCCCTAATACACTCCTGGAAATCTTTCTCCACCGCATTGCTACTAGTTTGTTTAGCCCAATCAATATGTAGATTAAAGTCACCCATGATAACTGCTGTACCTTTATTGCATGCATCCCTTATTTCTTGTTTGTTGCTGTCCCCAACCTCACTACTACTGTTTGGTGGTCTGTACACAACTCCCACTAGCGTTTTCTGCCCCTTTGAATTCCGTAGCCCCACCTATATCGATTCTACATCATCCAAGCTAATGTCCTTTCTTACTATTGCATGAATTTCCTCTTTAACCAGCAATGCCACCCCGCCTCCTTTTCGTTTCTGTCTATCCTTCCTAAATGTTGAATATCCCTGGATGTTGAGTTCCCAGCCTTGGTCACCCTGGAGCCATGTCTCCGTGATGCCAATTACATCATACCCGTTAATTGCTGTCTGCGCATTTCATTCATCCACCTTATTCTGAATACTCCTTGCATTGAGGCACAGATTCTTTAGGCTTGCCTTTCTAACACACTTTGCCCCTTTAGAAAAGGCTTTTGACAAGGTCCCACACAAGAGATTAGCGTGTAAAATTAAGGCACATAGTATTGGGGGTAATGTATTGACATGGATAGAGAAATGGTTGGCAGATAGGAAGCAAAGAGTGGGAATCAATGGGTCCTTTTCAGAATGGCAGGCAGTGACTAGTGTGGTGCTGCAGGGTTCAGTGCTGGGCCCCCAGCTATTGACAATATACATTAATGATTTAGACAAAGGAATTGAACGTAATATCTCCAACTTTACAGATGACACGAAGCTGGGTGACAGGGCGAGCAGCGAGGAGGATGCTAAGAGGCTGTAGGGGGACTTGGACAGGATAAGTGAATGGGCAAATGCATGGAAGATGCAGTATAATGTTGATGAATAGAAACATAGAAACATAGAAAATAGTTGCAGGAGTAGGCCATTCAGCCCTTTGAGCCTGCACCATCTTTGAATAAGATCATGGCTGATCATTCACCTCAGTACCCCTTTCCTGCTGTCTCTCCATACCCCTTGATCCCTTTAGCCATCAGGGCCATATCTAACTCCCTCTTGAATATATCGAATGAACTGGCATCAACAACTCTCTGCGGTAGAGAATTCCACAGGTTAACAACTCTCTGAGTGAAGAAGTTCCTCCTCATCTCGGTCCTAAATGGCTTACCCTTTATCCTTAGACTGTGACCCCTGGTTCTGGACTTCCCCAACATCAGGAACATTCTTCCTGCATCCAACCTGACCAGTTCCGTCGGAATCTTATATGTTTCCATGAGATCCCCTCTCATCCTTCTAAACTCCAGTGAATACAGGCTCAGTCGATCCAGTCTCTCCTCATATGTCAGTCCTGCCATCCCGGAAATCAGTGTGGTGAACCTTCGCTGAACTCCCTCAATAGCAAGAACGTCCTTCCTCAAATTAGGAGACCAAAACTGAACACAATATTCCAGGTGAGGCCTCACCAAGGCCATGTACAACTGTAAGACCTCCCTGCTCTTATACTCAAATCCTCTCGCTATGAAGGCCAACATGCCATTTGTCTTCTTCACTGCCTGCTGTACCTGCATGACAACTTTCAATGACTGATGTACCATGACACCCAGGTCTCATTGCACCTCCCCCTTTCCTAATCCGCCGCCATTCAGATAATATTCTGCCTTCCTGTTTTTGCCACCAAAGAGGATAACTTCACATTTATCCACATTATACTCCATCTGCCATGCATTTTCCCACTCACCTAACCTGTCCAAGTCACCCTGCAGCCTCTTAGCATCCTCCTCACAGCTCACACCGCCACCCAGCTTAGTGTCATCTGCAAACTTGGAGATATTACACTCAATTCCTTCATCTAAGTCATTGATGTATATTGTAAATAGCTGGGGTCCCAGCATTGAGCCCTGCAGCACCCCACATGTCACTGCCTGCCATTCTGCAAAGGATCCATTTATCCCTACTCTCTGCTTCCTGTCTGCCAACCAGTTCTCTATCCATGTCAATACATTACCCCCAATACTATGTGCTTTAATTTTGCACACCAATTTCTTGTGTGAGACCTTGTCAACAGCCTTTTGAAAGTCCAAATACATCACATCTACTGGTTCTCCCTTGTCCACTCTACAAGTTACATTCTCAAAAAATTCTAGAAGATTTGTCAAGCATGATTTCCCTTTCATATATCCATGCTGACTTGGACTGATCATGCCACTGCTTTCCAAAAGCGCTGCTATTTCATCCTTAATAATTGATTCCAACATTTTCCCCACTATCGATGTCAGGCTAACTGGTCTATAATTCCCCATTTTCTCTCTCCCTCCCTTTTTAAAAAGTGGTTTTACATTAGCTTCCCTCCAGTCCATAGGAACTGATCCAGAGTCGATAGACTGTTGGAAAATGATCACCAATGCATCCACTATTTCTAGGGCCACTTCCTAAAATACTCTGAGGTTCAGACTATCAGGCTCCAGGGATTTATTGGCCTTCAATCCCATCAATTTCCATAACACAATTTCCTGACTAATAAGGATTTCCTTCAGTTCCTCCTTCTCGCTCGACCCTCGGACCCTAGTGTTGTGAGGTTATCCACTTTGGTGGCAAAAACAGGAGGGCAGATTATTATCTGAATTGTGACAGATTAGTAAAAGGGGAGTGCAATGAGACTTGGGTGTCATGGTACATCAGTCATTGAAGGCAGGCATGCAGGTGTAGCAGGCAGTAAAAATAGCAAATGGCATGCTGGCCTTCACAGCGAGGGGATTTGAGTATTGGAGCAGGGATGTCTTGCTGCAATTGTTCAGGGCCTTGGTGAGGCCTCACCTTGAATATTGTGTTAAGTTTTGGTCTTCTAATCTGAGGAAGGATGTGCTTGCTATTCAGGGAGTGCAGCAAAGATTCACCAGACTGATTCCCAGGTTGGCAGGACTGAATTATGAGGAAAGACTGGATCGGCTCGGCTTATACTCACTGGAATTTAGAAAAATGAGAGGGGATCTCATAGAAACGTATACAATTCTGATGGGACTGGACAGGTTAATTGCAGGAGGAATGTTCCCGATGTTGAGGAAGTCTAGAACCAGGGGACACAATCTACACATAAGGGGTAAGCCATATAGGACCGAGATGAGGAGAAACTTTTTCACCCAGAGAGTTATGACCCTATGGAATTCTCTGTCACAGAAAGTTGATGAAGCTTGTTCGTTAGAGATATTCAAAAGGGAGTTAGACATGGCCCTTCTAAAGGGATCAGGGGGTATGGAGAGAAAGCAGGGGTGGGGTACTGAGGTTGCATGATCAGACGTGATCATATTGAATGGTGGTGCAGGTTCGAAGGGCCGAATGGCCTGCTCCTGCACCTATTTTCTGTGTTTCTATGTTTCTATCAGCCAATGGGAAGGTCATCGCTAGAATCCTCCTCAATCATTGTCTCCCTGTGGCTGAGGAGCTCCTCCCTCAGTCACAATGCGGATTCTGTCCACTACGCGGTACAACGGACATGATCCTTACGGCGCAACAACTGCAAGATAACTGCAGGGAACATCACCAACCCTTGTACATGACCTTCTTTGACCTTACAATTACCATTGACACTGATAATCGCGAGGGACTATGGAGCATCCTCCTCCGTTTCGGCTGCCCACAAAAGTTTATCGTCATCCTCCGCCTGCTGCACGACGACATGCAAGCCATGATCCTGACCAACGGATCCACCGCAGACCCAATCCACATCCGGACCAGGGTCAAGCAGGGCTGTGTCATCGCGCCAATCCTCTTCTCGACCTTCCTCACTGCAACACTGCACCTCACACTCAACAAGCTCCCCGCTGGAGTGGAACTAAACTACAGAACCAGTGGGAACCTGTTCAATCTTCGTCGCCTCTAGGCCAGATCCAAGACTGTCCCATCCTCTGTCGTTGAGCTACAGTAGGCGGACGACGCTTGTGTCTGCGCTCATTCAGAGGCTGAACTCCAAGTCATAGTCAACATCTTCAACCAAGCGTACGAAAGCATGGGCCTTACACTAAACATCCGTAAGACAAAGGTCCTCCACCAGCCTGACCCCGCCACACAGCACTGGCCCCCAGTCATCAAGATCCACAGCGTGGCCCTGGACAACGTGGACCACTTTCCATACCTCGGGAGCTTATCAGCAAGAGCAGAAATCGACGTCGAGGTTCAACACCGCCTCCGGTGCGCCAGTGCAGCCTTCGGCCGCTTGAGGAAGAGAGTATTCGAAGATCAAGCCTTCAAATCTAGCATCAAGCTTATGGTCTACAGGGCTGTAGTGACACCCGCTCTCCTGTATGGCACAGAGACGTGGACTATGTACAGTAGACACCTCAAGTCGCTGGAGAAATGATGTCTCCGCAAGATCCTGCAAATCCCCTGGTAGGACAGGCGCACCAACGTTAGTGTCCTCGATCAGGCCAACATCCTCAGCATTGAAGCACTGACCACACTTGATCAGCTCCGCTGGGCAGTCCACATTGTTCACATGCCAGACACGAGACTCCCAAAGCAAGCGCTCTACTCGGAACTCCTACACCGCAAGCGAGCCCCAGGTGGGCAGAGGAAATGTTTCAAGGACACCCTCAAAGCCTCCTTGATAAAATGCAACATCCCCACCGACACCTGGGAATTCCTGGCTAAAGACCGCCCTAAGTGGAGGAAGAGCATCTGGGAGGGCGCTGAGCACCTCGAGTCTCATCGCCGAGAGCATGCAGAAAACAAGCACAGGCAGCGGAAGGAGCGTGCGGCAAACCGGACTACCCACCCACCCTTTCCATTAACGACTGTCTGTCACACCTGTGACAGAGACTGTAATTCCCGTATTGGACTGTTCAGTCACCTACAAAGTCTTCCTCAATTTCAAGGGACTGCCAATGATGATGAGATGGTACATACTGCAGCTGGTGGTGGAGGGAGTGACTGTTGAAGGTGGTGGATGGGGTGCAAATTGAGCAGATTACTTTCTCCTGGATGATTTAGAGCCTCTTGAGTTGGAGCTGCACTCATCCATGGAAGTGGAGAGTATTCCATCACACTCCTGACTTGTGCCTTGTAGATGGTGGAAAGGCTTTGGGAGGGCAGGAGTTAAGACAGTTACTGCAGAATAACCAGCATCTGACCTGCTCTTGTTGCCACAGTATTTATGTGACTTTTCCAGTTAAATTTCTGGTCAATGGTGCCCCCCCAGGATGTTGATGGTGGGGGATTCGACGATGGCAATGCCATTGAAGGTCAAGCAGTTATGGTTATATTCTCTCTTGTTGGAGATAGCCATTGCCTGGTATTTGTGTGCCGCGAATGCTACTTGCCACATCAGACCAAGCCTGGATGTTGTCCAGGTCTTGCTGCAAGTGGGCATGGACAGCTCATTGGCCTGGAAATCCCAGCTCTCCCGGGTCTGTACGGAGTGTGTACGGACCCGGGAAGGCATCACAAAAGCCGGTTTTCAGCACACAATGCGCATGCGCTGAAAACCGGCTTTTCTAATCTGTCAAGTTGCAGTTTGACAGATCTTCCATATCTCAGGAGCGAGGATATTTGCAAGGGCAAGGTTGCGAGATTTACCCACAAAACCTGCCCAGCAAATGTCCTCAAAACACTTGTGCCTGACAGACGCACCAATGTTCATGTCCTCAATCAAGCCAACATCCACAGCATCGAAACACTGACCACGCTCAACCAGCTCCGTTGGGTGGGCCACATTGTTCGCATGCCAAACACGAGACTCCCAAAGCAAGCGCTCTACTCAGAACTCCTACATGGCAAGCGAGCCCCAGGTGGGTAGAGGAAATGTTTCAAGGACATCCTCAAAGCTTCCTTGATAAAATGCAACATCTGCACCGACACCTGGGAGTCCCAAAGATCACCCTAAGTGGAGGAAGAACATCTGGGAGAGCGCTGAGCACCTCGGGTCTCATTGCCGAGAGCGTGTAGAAAACAAGCACAGGCAGCGGAAGGAGCATGTGGCAAACCAGACTCCCTACCCACCCTTTCGTTCAACGACTATGACATGTGTGACAGAGACTGTAATTCCCGTATTGGACTGTTCAGTCATCTAAGAACTCACTTTAGAATGGAAATAAGTCTTCCTCGATTTCAAGGGACTAACCATGATGATGAGATGGTACACACTGCAGCTGGTGGTGGAGGGAGTGAATGTTGAAGGTGGTGGATGGGGTGCCAATTGAGCGGGCTACTTTCTCCTGGATGATTTAGAGTGTTGTTGGAGCTGCACTCACCCATGGAAGTGGAGAGTAGTCCATCACACTCCTGACTTGTGCCTTGTAGATGGCGTAAGATTTTTAAAACATACAAAAATATAATTTAATTAAATTAAAATAACACATTTTATTGTTAAAAACCTTGCGCACTAAGGTAAGTTTATTTTTAACCCTAATTACAAAACTTTTTTAAAAATCGGAAAAATATTTTTATTTCTAAGGCATTTATTAACTTTAATTTCAATTAATTTTAATTATGTGAGGTGTGCTTTTTATTTTTTATTATGTGCTTAGTGTGTTTTTTTTCCCCCATTAATAGCAATGAGAACTTGTAGATATGGAGTTCTTATTGCTAGAAATGAGAAAGCTATGGAATACTGTATCTGATTGGTTGTGCAGTCACGTGTGACTGCACCTTCTGCGTGGGAACTTGGAGGACGGGAGCACGCTTCGCAGCGCGGGAAGAAAAGGCCTCCCCACCGGAATCGCAGGCTCCTCCGAGACCACCAGGTAATTTCGTAAAAATGTTCCGGTCGGAGGCGTTCGTCCGAAAGAAGCCTCCGACCGGAATTTCAGGACCTAGATCTCAGGAGTTGCAAATGCCCCTGCATACTGTGCAGTCATCAGAGAACATCTCCACTTCTAATCTTATGATGGAGAGAAGATCATTGATGAAGCAGTTGAAGATGGTAGGGTCCAGGACACTGCCCTGAGGAACTCCTACAGCGATGTCCTGGAGCTGTGATGATTGGCCTCCAACAACCACAACCATTTTCCGTTGCACTAGGTATGACTCCAGCCAGTGGAGAGTATTCCCTCGGATTCCCATTGATGTTAGTTTTACTGGGGCTCATTGATGCCACACTGGCAAGGGCAGTCACTCTCACCTTACCTCTGGAATTCAGCTGTTTTGTCCATGTTTGGACTAAGGCTGTAATGAGGTCTGGGTCCGAGTAGCCCTGTGCATCGGTGAGCAGGTTATTGATGAGTAAGTGCCTTCCATCACTTTGCTGATGATTGCGAATAGACTGATGGGATGATAATTGGTTGCATTGGATTTGTCCTGCTTTTTGTGGACAGGACATACCTGGATAGTTTTCCACACTCTCGGACAGATGCCACTGTTGTAGCTGTACTGGAACAGCTTGACTAGAGGTGCAGCTAGTTCTGGAGCACAAGTCTTCATCACGACAGCCGGGATTTTTCGGGGCTCATAGTCTTTGCTGTATCCAATGCGCTCAGCCGTTTCTTGTTATCATGTGGAGTGAATCGAATTGGCTGAAGACTGACTTCTGTGATAGTGGGGACCTTAGGAGGAGGCTGATATGGATCAATTACTCGGCGCTTCTGGTTGAAGATGGGTATAAACGCTTCAGCCTTATCTTTTGCACTCACGTGCTCGGCTCCGACATCATTGAGGATGGGGAAATTCATGGAACCTCTCCTCCCATTAGTTGTTTAATAGTCAACCACCATTCACGACTGGACGTGGCAAGACTGCAGAGCTTTGATCTGATACGTTGATTGTGGGATTGCTTAGCCCTGTCTATAGAATACTGCTTTTACTGCTTAGCTTGCACGTAGTCCTGTGTTGCAGCTTCCCAAGGTTGGCACCTCATTTTCAGGTATGCTTGATGCTGCTCCTGGCATTTTCTTCTACACTCCTTATTGGACCAGGTTTGATTTCCTGGCTTGATGGTAATGGTAGAGTGAGGGATATGCAGGACCATGAGTTTATAGATTGTGGAGGAATACAATTCTGCTGCTGCTGATGGCCCACAGCGCCTCATCGATGCCCAGTTTCGAGCTGCTAAATCTGTTCTGAATCTATCCCATTTAGCATGGTGGTAGTGGCCACAACAGGATGGAGGGTGTCCTCAGTGTGAAGACGGGACTTCTTCTCCATAATAACTGTGTGGCTGTCATTGCTACCAATGCTTTAATGGACAGATGCATCTGCGACAGGTAGATTGTTGAGGACGAGGTCAAGTAGGTTTTTCCCTCCTGTTGGTTCTCTCACCACCTGCCTCAGGTCCAATATGGCAGCTATGTCCTTCAGGACTCGGCCAATTCGGTCAGTAGTGGTGCTTCTGAGCCACTCTTGGTGATGGACATTGAAGTCCCCCACCAAGAGTACATTCTGTGCCCTTGCTACCATCAGTACTTCTTCGAAGTAGTGTTAAAAATGGAGGAGTACTGATTCATCAGCTGAGAGAGGGCGGTAGGTGGTAATCAGTAGGAGGTTTCCTTGCCTGTGCTTGATCTGAAGCCATGAAACTTCATGGGGTCCGGAGTCAATAGTGAGGACACCTAGAGCAACTCCCTATCGACTGTATATCACTGTGCCGACATCCCTGGTGGGTCTGTTCTGCCGGTAAGACAAAATATACCCAGAAATGGTGATGGAAGAGTCTGGGACATTGGCTGAAAGGTATGATTCTGTGAGTATGACTATGTCAGGCTGTTATTTGACTAGCTTGTGTGATTGCTCTCCCAATTATGGCATGTCCCAGCTATTTGTGAGAAGGACTTTGCAGGGTCGACTGGGCTGGGTACGCCATGTCATGTCGTACCGGGTGGTTCGTCCAGTTTTATTCTTCTTATTGTTTTTCATAGCAGTTTATTACAACTGATTGACTTGCTAGGCCATTTCAGAGGGCAATTAAGATTCAACCAAATTGCTGTGGGTCTGGAGTTACATATAGGCCAGACAGCAGTTTTCCTTCCGAAAACACATTAGTGGACCAGATGGGTTTTTATGACACTCTGATAGTTCCATGGTCACCAGCTTTTTAGTGCAGATTTATTTAATTAACTGAAGTTAAATTCCCCAGCTGCCGTGGTGGGATTTGAGCAGCAACATTACCACTATGATAGTGTTCCCGTAGCATCTGAAACAAAAAGATGTGATAAGGGTTCTGGTAGGACCATTGAAAGAAACCTAGAAGTCTCAGTAGATTCAACCCGAAAGTGTCTAACCCATGTAGAGCAGCAATCAACAAAGGCAATAAAATGTTAAACTATGTAGTCAGAATAGTAGAATATAAGTCAGACGAAGTCATAATCAAACTTCAAAGTGCTCCAGTTAGACCATGCCCTGAGTATTGTGTCCAGTTCGGATCGCTGAGACACAAGGAAGACTTTTAAGCACAGGTTAGAGAAAAGCCCTGAGGAGCACAGAAACGTTAGGGACAGGAGTAGGCCATTGAACCCCTCAGGCCTGCTCTGTCATTCCATTAAATCATGGCACCTCAACTCCATTTTCTGCCTTTGCTCCATATCCCTTGATACCCTTACCTAACAGAAATCTATTGATCTCAGTCTTGAAAGCATCCAATTGTCCCAACATCCACTGCATTTTGGGGGAGAGAGTTCCAAATGTCTACTATCCTTTATGTTATATATGTAAACCTGTAAATACCTTGTGTAACCACAAGAGGGCTCATTCCCTGGAGTTCCAAGGGATCCCACAATTCCTTGGGAGCACCTGTACTTAAGGAGGCCTCACAGGCTGGAGAGGCACTCTGGAGACCTGTAATAAAAGACTAAGGTCACACTTTACTTTGAACTCACAGTATCTTGTCAGACTCTTTATTCATACATAACAACTGGCGACGAGATGCAGATGACGAACCCAATGATGCAAAGAACAATGGGCATCTTGGAGATATTTTTGGAGGGAGATGATTGGGAAACTTTCGTGGAGCGACTCGACCAATATTTCGTGGCCAATGAGCTGGAAGGAGAAGCGAACGCTGCCAAACGAAGGGCGATTTTCTTCACCGTTTGCAGGGCACCAACGTATGGCCTCATGAAAAATCTGCTTGCTCCAGCGAAACCCACAGAGAAATCGTGCGATGAGTTGTGCACATTGTTCCGGGAGCATCTGAACCCGAAGGAAAGCGTTCTGATGGCGAGGTACCGGTTCTACACGTACAAAAGGTCTGAACGCCAGGAAGTGGCGAGCTATGTCACTGAGCTAAGACTTTGCAAATTTGAAGGACATTTGGAGCACATGCTCAGGGACTTGTTTGTACTTGGCATTGGCCATGAAGTGATACTTCACAAACTTTTGACTGTAGAGACCCCAACCTTGATTAAAGCTATAGCGATAGCATAGGCATTCATTGCCACCAGTGACAATACCAAGCAAATCTCTCAGCACGCGAGTGTTGCTGCAAGTACTGTGAACAAAGTAACGTTGTTTTTGAATCACAATGTACAGGGCAGGCCTCACATGCCTGCAGCTCCACGTCCCCAGATGACTCAGAATCCACTATCAAGGGTGATGAATGCTAGGCCATTAACACTTTGTTTGCGCTGCGGGGATGATCATCATTTTCATTCATGCCGCTTCAAAGGATACGTTTGCAAGGGCTGTGGAACAATGGGACATCTCCAACGTATGTGCAGGTGAGCTGCAAATCCTGCTAATCCTGCAAATCACCAGGTTGCAGAGGAGGACAGATCCACAGCGGATCACGATGAACCAGAGCCTCAGACCGAGGAGGGTGCACAGTTTTACAACAAAGTGTCCCCCGATAATGCTGAAGGTTGAATTAAAAGGACTCCCAGTGTCAATGGAGCTGGACACAGGTGCAAGTCAGTCCATTATGAGCAAAAAGACTTTCGATAAATTGTGGTGCATTTAAGGAACAATTGCATGTTGCAAATGGGGAATTTTGGGTCTTTCTGGACAGTTAAACAAAGATGGGCTGAAACGCCTTCCTCTTATAAATATTTTAATGTGACCCGCTCCCCTGATTGCTCAATGGGGAGCAGGTCACATTAAAATAATTATAAGACCCATACAGGCATTCAAGATCATAGGTTTGATTCCTGGTCTGTGTTCAGTTCGCTGACCTTGACTGGGGCTGCCTTACTTACCTGCAATGTCCCTACTGGATCCTGTCTTATTCCATTTTAACCTGCTTTTCTGAGCGAGTGGGGTTCAGATCGGGATCTGATGATGTCATCGAGCCTCGACTGCAATTTTAACTCAGGCCTGAGTGGGGAAGCCACTCCAGCTTTTCCACTGGGTGAGGACAGTGAGAATTGAACCTAGGACTGTAAGAGACATTTAAGGTAAGTTTTTTCACTTTCCTTGTGTTGCCAGGATGAGCAGGCATGTTCCCCCTTCCATCCCACAGACCCTCCTAAAATTGCCCTCATGTGACTTACCTTATTGCCGGCGAGCCTTTCTTTGGTGCTTCCCAGCAGTCTCCTGCTGTGCAAATCTCTGCTCCCACCTGCCGACCAGCTACCATTTCCAGGCAGTGGTCCTCATGCTGCCGATCTCATACGCATTTGGCATTCAGTCCACCCTCTCACCCCCAACCGTCTGCCCAAATACCGCTCCCTGTTAAAAATTTGTGCTTTTGTCTCATGAAAAGGAATGATTTGATTCCACACAGCTACAGGTTACATTTATCCTTTCACTTCTGGGCTTCACTTTGCTACAAACTAATGGGTCTGATAGCTAAAATGATTCAAGTGAATGGGTTTGGCCAGTTTCAATCCCGCTCATAGGGAGCATGACTGCAGAACGTAAAATATCCAACATCAAGTTGCATTAAATTTAGTCAGCGAGGCCACAAGAATGACTATTATGTGAAATGACTGGGTTACAGGATGGGGCATCTTAGAAAGTTTCGAATTCTGGCCTCTTGAGCATCTCCAATTTTAATCACTCCACCACTCGTGCCTTCAGCTGCCAAGGTTCTAAGCTCTGGGGTTCCCTCTCTAAACCTCTCTGCCTCTCCTTCCTCCCTTAAGACATTCCTTAAAACCTACCCCTTTAACCAAGCTTTTGATCATCTGCCCTAATATCTTCTTACATGGCTCGGTGTCAAATTTTAAAAACATAGAAACATAGAAAATAGGTGCAGGAGTAGGCCATTCTGCCCTTCGAGCCTGCACCGCCATTCAATAAGATCATGGCTGATCATTCCCTCAGTATCCCTTTCCTGCTTTCCCTCCATACCCCTTGATCCCTTTAGCTGTAAGGGCCATATCTAACTTCCTCTTGAATATATCCAGTGAACTGGCATCAACAACTCTCTGCGGCAGGGAATTCCACAGGTTAACAACTCTCTGAGTGAAGAAGTTTCTCCTCATCTCAGTCCTAAATGGCCTACCCCTTATCCTAAGACTATGTCCCCTGGTTCTGGACTTCCCCAACATCGGGAACATTCTTCCCGCATCTATCCTGTCCAGTCCCGTCAGGATCTTATATGTTTCTATGAGATCCCCTCTCATCCTTCTAAACTCCAGTGAATAAAGGCCCAGTTAATCCAGTCTCTCCTCGTATGACAGTCCAGCCATCCCTGGAATCAGTCTGGTGAACCTTCACTGCACTCCCTCAATAACAAGAACGTCCTTCCTCAGATTAGGATACCAAAACCGAACACAATATTCCAGGTGAGGCCTCACTAAGGCCCTGTACAGCTGCATTAAGACCTCTCTGCTTCTATATACAAATCCCCTAGCTATGAAGGCCAACATACCATTTGCTTTCTTTACCGCCTGCTGCACCTGCGTGCCCACTTTCAGTGACTGATGAACCATGACACCCAGGTCTCGTTGCATCTCCCCTTTTCCTAGTCTGCCACCATTCAGATAATATTCTGCCTTCGTGTTTTTGTCCCCAAAATGGATAACCTCACATTTATCCACATTATACTGCATCTGCCATATATTTACCCACTCACCTAACCTGTCCAAGTCACCCTGTAGCCTCTTAGCATCCTCCTCACAGCTCACACCATCACCCAATTTAGTGTCATCCGCAAACTTGGAGATATTACACTCTATTCCTTCATCGAAATCATTAATGTACATTGTAAAGAGCTGGGGTCCCAGCACTGAGCCCTGCGGCACCCCACTAGTCATTGCCTGCCATTCTGAAAAAGACCCGTTTATCCCGACTCTCTGCTTCCTGTCTGCCGACCAGTTCCCTATCCACGTCAGTATATTGCCCCCAATACCATGTGCATTGATTTTGCACACCAATCTCTTGTGCGGTACCTTGTCAAAAGTCTTTTGAAAGTCCAAATACATCACATCCACTGATTCTCCCTTGTCCACTCTGCTAGTTACATCCTCAAAAAATTCCAGAAGATTTGTCAAGCATGATTTAAGAATTGACTGGTGGTGAAAAGTGCTTATGCTCACTGATTACAATCTACTCTGAGGAGCACAGAATCATTATTTGTGAAACCTGAATGGCACTGAGGGGGCACCTGGATTTTGTTTTATTACGCTGCTGTAAAGCGTCTTGGGATGTTTTAGTATGTTAAAGGTGCTATATAAAGACACATTGTTGTTGTTGTTGCTTGTTATCAAGACATATTTTCGTGTAGAGTTGAGGTTAGCCTTGCTGCTCATCTAACCTATACCATAACGGAGCTAGGAGTGCTTGATACAGATACTGGGTGACAAATCCGTTCAGCAGCATTAACAACTCTCGCATTGAAAATAATTCAATTCAGCAAGAATAAACGATGAATAAAAAAGCAGCATATCAAAGACAAGGTGTATCTCTCTGATCATTGTATTTTGTTATCTCTGGCTCGAGAGCAAACACCAGTTTTTTAACTTCAAAGACCGAGTGAATCCTGACTATAGTCAAAGAAGCATTACCTTCTGTGCCATTGCTCATGGTGCATTGTTCTGCAACTGAGATGCAGCTGTGTGTGATCCGCTGTGTCCCATTAAAGCAATAGAATCTAAATGATGTGTCTTCTGGTGGTGAATTATAGGTCAGAATAAACCAGCAGGAAATCATTGTCTCTCTTTCTCTCTTTCCTACTTTCTTTAAAAGTGTGATGCACAAATTTGCATATGTGCATATGTGAAGCATGATGGACAAGTTTCAACACTTTTAAAGAGTTAAATGAATGATGGATGGTTGATTAGCTAGATAAATAGGTGGGTCGATAGATGGATAAATTGATAGACAGGTAACAAAGCAAAAATAAATGGGGGCGAATTTCATCTGCTAATTGACCAATTCACGTTATAAAATGGATAGGTGGGCAGACTATTTGTTTTTAAAATCCTATCACCCTTTGAATCTATTTTTGAGTAGGCCTTGAATTGGGTAGTCACTGCAGATTGTAGAGCTTTGACAAAATGTTGATGTGCCAATAGGCAAAGCATACCTCGCCTTAATATCTCATCATGAGCACACATAGGATTACATAGGATTACATAGGATATACAGCACAGAAAAAGGCCATTCGGCCCAACCAGTCCATGCCATTTATGCTCCACTCGAGCCTTCTCCCATCTTTCCTCATCGAAATGTATCAGCATAAAAATGCTTCTCTAGCCTTCCCTTAAATGCATCTATACTACTCGCTTCAACCACTCCCTGTGGTAGTGCATTCCACATTCTCACCACTCATTGGGTAAAAAAAGTTTCTTCTGAACTCCCTATTGGATTTCTTGGTGACTATCTTAGATTGATGGCTTCTAGTTATGCTCTTCCCCACAAGTGGAAACTTTCTCTTTGTATCAACTCTTTCAAAACCTTTCATCATTTTAAAGACCTCTATTAGGTCACCCTTCAGCCTTCCATTTTCAAGGGAAAAGAGACCCAGCCTGTTCATCCTTTCCTGATATGTATACCCTGGCATTTCTGGTATCAAACTTGTAAAGCTTCTCTGCACTCTCGCCAGTGTCTCTATATGCTTTTTATAATATGCCGACTAGAACTGTACGCAAACTCTAAATGTAGTCTAACCAAGGTTCGATACAAGTTTAGCATAACTTCATTACTTTTCAATTCTGTACCTCTAGAAATAAATCCTAGTGCTTGCTTTGCTTTTTTTATGGCCTTGCTAACCTGTGTCTCAACTTTTAGATGATTTGCATATTTGTTATCCGAGATCCCTTTGTTCCTCTACTCCACCTAGACTCGTACCCTCCAAGTAATAAGTGGCCTCCCTATTCTTCCTACCAAAATGTAATACCTCACATATCTGTGCTGAACTTCATTTACGAATGATATGACAATTCTGCAGGTTTATTAATGTCCTCCTGTAATTTGTTGCAGTCCTCCTCAGTATTGACTATCCCCCTCAATTTTATCCTCAAATTTAGAAATAGTGTTTTAGACTCCAAAATCTAAATTGTTAATATAAATTGTAAACAGTGGTCTCAGCACTGATCTTTGTGGAACACCACTACTTACCTTCTGCCACTGTGAATACCCGTACTCCTTCACCCCTACTCTCTGTTTTCTGAAACCAGCTAGCGCTCCATTCTGCTACTTGTCACCTGACTCTGCATTTTCTGACCTTGTTCATCAGTCTATTATGGGGTACCTTATCAAAGGCCTTTTGAAAAAAGTCTATTATGGGGTGCCTTTTTGAAAGAATTTTGACACAATGCATTAATAAGAACATAAAAACATAAGAAATACGGTCCCTCGAGCCTGCTCCATCATGCAATAAGATCATGGCTGATCTGATCATGGACTCAGCTCCACTTCCCCACCCGTTCCACATAACCCCTTATCCCCTTATCTTTTAAGATACTGTCTATTTCTGTCTTAAATTTATTCAATGTCCCAGCATCCACAGCTCTCTGAGGCAGCGAATTCCACAGATTTATAACCCTCTGAGAGAAGAAATTTCTCCTCATCTCTGTTTTAAATGGGCAGCCCTTTATTCTAAGATCGTGCCTTCTATTTCTAGTCTCCCCCATCAGTGGAAAGATCCTCTCTGCATCACCTTGTCAAGCCCCCTCATAATCTTATACGTTTCGATCAGATCACCTCTCATTCTTCTGAATTCCAATGAATGGAGGCCAAACCTACTCAACCTTTCCTCATAAGTCAACCCCCTCATCCCCAGAATCAATCTAGTGAACCTTCTCTGAATTGCCTCCAAAGCAAGTATATCCTTTCGTAAATATTCAAGCACAAGAGGCAATGCAAAAAGAACCGCAAGACTGCTCCCCAGTGTCAAAAGTCTAAGTTATGAGAGAAGACTGGAGATACTAAATTGCAAGAGTAGATTGAAGGGACATAGGTTCAAAATAATAAACGTAAATTTTGGGCTGATGCTCAAGAAGTTCTTCAGAGAGTGATGGAATAGATTCCCAGAAAGAATAACAGAAGCAAGATCCATGAATCTTTTAAGAAACGATTGGATGCTGAAACAGGAATACGGTAAGATTTCACTGGATGGAAAAATAAGATGAGGAGAATGGCCTTCCTCATTGATAAATATCCTGTGATCTTTGTATCAGGGACCATCATAGGCAGTCCCTTGAAATGAGGATGACTTGCTTCCACGCCAAAAAAGGATGCGTTCACAGGTGTTTCAATGAAGGACCTAATATTCCAGGTCCTGAACTACATCTTGAAGGGTGGAAGATGCCTTTGCGTGGATTTTTTTAACGTGGGGTGACCATTGCACATCAGCCACCACACAGGCTTGACAGAGTTCGGTCTTGATCCAGTGGCAAAGATTAACCAAGATGATTGGAGATCTGCTCTGCTGCACGGACCTAGTGCGCACACATATCACAGTGTGGGCTGGCCCGTGCTGCCCCTGGCCCTCGTCTCTCCTGGGCTCCTCGTCTCTCCTGGGCCCCAACTGGCTTCAATGCCCCTGGAGTAGACAGGGGGAAAATTCGTGTTCTTGATTGTGACTAGATGACGTCCAACTGCTGGAAAATGCAGGTATTTGAATGTCAGTTGAGGACAGGATCAGGCTTGACTGCAATGCCCTCACATTGCCTGATGATGTAGAATGGTTACTTGAGTGACATATCTCATGACTCAATATCTCCAGGATGGCAGCAAATTTAAAAGAGAGAGTGAATAAAACAAATAGTCAGAATTGGCATGTAGGTACAAATAACCAATGATATAAGAGTTAAATTATCCTTATTCCCATCTTCCCATGCCATTATGATAGATCTTCCTGCATTTTGGATTCTGTAATTAGCTGGTATCAGCACATTTGTGCAAAGCTCTCTTGCAGAAAGGCTCTTGAATTATCATGTGGGTAAGTGCATTGTTGGTCATACCTAAAACAAAGTACATTTCCTTTGAGGATTCTTTACTCTGGCTCCACGAAGAGGAATTCATCTTTTCTTCTCAGATGGAGACACAATAGCAAGTCAGCGTTCTGAAATCATTAGCAGTAATGTGAGAAGTTGATAGATCAGAAAATGAAAAATGTACAAGGGCAGTATCTTGTGGGATAAGATGGGAAAGCAAGTTGTGAGGAGGATGCAAAGAATCTGCAAAGGGATATAGATAGGCTAAGTGAGTGGGCAAAAAATTGGCAAATGGAGTATAATGTGAGAAAATGTGAGGTGATCCACTTTGGTAGGAAAACTAAAAAAGCAAATTATTATTTAACTGGGGAAAGATTACAAAATGCTGCAGTACAGAGGGATTTGGGGGTCCTTGTGCATGAAACACAAAAAGTTAGCATGCAGGTCTGGTACAGCAAGTAATTAAGAAGGCAAATGGATTGTTGGCCTTTAGTGCAAGGGGGATAGAGTATAAAAGTAGGGAAGTCCTGCTACAACTATACAGGGAATTGGTGAGGCCACACCTGGAGTACTGCGTACAGTTTTGGTCTCCTTATTTAAGGAGCGATATACTTGCATTGGAGGCAGTTCAGAGAAAGTTCACTAGGTTGACAAAGGGGTTGTCATATGAAGAAAGGTTGAGCAGGTTGGGCCTATACTCATTGGAGTTTAGAAGAATCTTTTGAAACATATAAGATTCTGAGGGGGCTTGACAGGGTAGATGCAGAGAGGATGTTTCCCCTCGTGGGGGAATCTAGAACTAGGGGACATAGTTTCAGAATAAGGGGTCGCCAATTTAAAACGGAAATGAGGAAAAATTTCTTCTCTCCGAGGGTATAGAATTTTTGGAATTCTCTACCGGTGAGAGCTGTGGAGGCTGGGTCTTTGAATATATTTAAGGTGGAGATAGAAGATTTTTGAACGATCAGGGAGTCAAAGGTTATGGGGAGCGGGCAGGGAAGTTGAGTTGAGGCTAAGATCAGATCAGCCATGATCTTATTGAATGATGGAGCAGGCTAAAGGGGCCAAATGGCCTACCCCTGCTTCTATTTCTTATGTTCTTATGTACCTGGAAGGTGGAATAATTTGCCTGTTATTTATTTTTCTTATTTCTTGAGAAAGTTATTCAGGGTTTTCTTAAGACTGAAATCCAGGTCACTGTGCATGATTCTTTTTATGAATTGAAGAAAAATTAAAGGCAGCAATTGATATTCTTCCCTCCCTTGACAACAAAACAATCAACATTAGTGTCAGCCTTGGCTCAGTGGTAGCACTCTCTGATTCAGAAGGTTCTGAGCTTAAGCCACACTCCAGCGACTTGAGCAATAATCTAAGCTGAGGAAGTGCTGCGCTATTGGAGGTGCCATCTTTTAGATGACACATTAAACCAAGCTACTGCCTGCTCGCTCAGGTGGACGATAAAGATTTCATGGCGCTTTTTGAAGAAGAGCAGGGGAGTTCTCCCAATGTCCTGGCTGAGATAGATAGATTTTTGGACACTAGTGGAAATCAAGGGATATGGAGGTTGGGTGGGAAAGTAGAAGATCGAAGATCAGTCATGACCTTATTGATTGGCGCAGCAGAATTGAGGGCTGTATGGCCTACACCTGCTCCTAATTCTTATGTCCTGTCCAACATTTATCCCTCAACCGTCACCTAAAATAGATGATGTGGTCACTTATTTCATTGCTGTTTGTGAAATCTTGCTGTGCACAAATTGAATGCTGTGTTTCTTATATTATTGTGTTCTTAACACAGATGAGGCTGCACACAGGGAGGTTAAAGTAACAGTGACCTCAGTCTTTATTTAACAAGACACTCCAGAGTGAGGAACAGGCCTTAGGGGCCGACTTATATACAGTGCTCCCAAGGGATGCTGGGATCCCTTGGGACTTCAGGGGATGAGCTCCCTGGTGGCGGAACATGGGAGTGCATGCTTTCCAGATACACAACATATATGACAACAGTGACTACATTTCAAAAGTACTTAATTGACTGTAAAGAACTTTGGGACATCCTGAGGTCATGAAAGGCGCAATATGAATCCAAATCTTTTTTTAGGCAAATTGTTGTATTGTTTAATTTGTTGTCGGGATGTGAGTGAAGCTGGAAAGGCTAAATTTGTTACCCATCCCTAGTTGTCTTGAGAAGGTGGTGGTGATGGGCCTTCGTATTGAACCACTGCAGTTCTTGTGATGGTGGTGCTCCCACAATGGTGTTAGGTATAGTGACCCAGCAACGATGAAGAAGTGACAAATAAGCCTCGAGTATCCATCAGTTTGCGCTAATTTCATCTGCGTGATCTGGGTGAAATCAGCCGAACAAGCATAAAAGACAGTGGAAACCCAAGCATACGTTAAGTCCAGCATAAACTGAGGTTCTGTGATCTTTAACACTGATTTATAAATCATTTCGCCCGAAGCTGACAAATGTGGCCACATCCCCAGGTGTAAATAATGAGGATGGCGGATTTTTGTTGATTGCACCTGCTTGCGACCTTTCGAGGAGGGTCTTCAAATTGAGTTTGTTTTCTTCGGCACAAAGGAAGCAAATTAAATAAATTACCAAAAAACTGACGAGTCTACACCAATGAAACTAGTGAATAGTTTCCTATAGTTTTTTAATGTAACTTTCAGTGATTTAAAATCAGGTTACTCACAGGTGGAGGACTAGGCAGACTTATTAAAAATGTTTACTTTTTATGATAAACTCATTTTCAGCATCATATCATAGGCAGTCCCTCGCAATCAAGGAAGACTTGCTTCCACTCTAAAATTGAGTTCCCAGGTGGCTGTACAGTCCAATATAGGAATTACAGTCGCTGTCACAGGTGGGGCAGACAGTGGTTGAAGTAAAAGGGGGGTGAGGAGCCTGATTTACCGTACGCTCCTTCCACTGTCTGCGCTTGATTTCTGCATGCACTCAGCGACGAGACTCGAGGTGCTGAGCGCCCTCCCGGATGCTCTTCCTCCATTTTTGGCGGTCTTGGGCCAGGGATTCCCAGGTGCTGGTGGGGATGTTACACTTTATCAAGGAGGATTTGAGGGTGTCCTTGAAACGTTTCCTTGGCCCAACTGGGGCTCGCTTGCCGTGTAGAAGTTTCGAGTAGAGCGCTTGCTTCGGGAATCTTGTGTCGGGCATGCGGACAATATGGCCCACCCAACAGAGCTGGTTGAGCCTGGTCAGTGCTTCGATGCTGAGATGTTGGCCTGATCAAGGACACTGACGTTGGTGCGTCTATCCTCCCAGTGGATTTGTAAGATATTGTGGAGGCAACGTTGGTGGTATTTCTCCAGCGCTTTGAGATATCTGCTGGATATGGTCCACATCTCTGAGCAGGGATCAGTGCTGGGGCCCCAACTATTTACAATCTACATGACTTGGAGGAGGGGACCGAGTGTACCGTAGCCAAGTTTGCTGATGATACAAAGATGGGAGGAAAAGCAATGTTTGGGGAGGGCACAAAAAATCTGCAAAAGGATATAGACAGGCTAAGTGAATGAGCAAAAATTTGGCAGATGGAGTATAATGTTGGAAAGTGTGAGGTCATGCACTTTGGCTGAAAAAAAATCAAAGAGCAAGTTATTATTTAAATGGTGATTGCAAAGTGTTGCAGTACAGCGGGACCTGGGGGTATTTGTGCATGAAACACAAAAGGTTAGTGTCGTGTCTGGAGAAAGAGTCAGACTGAACACTGTGAGCTCAAAGTAAAGTGTGACCTTAGTCCTTTATTGCAGGTCTCCAGACTGCTTCTCCAACCTGTGAAGTACTCTTAAATACCTGTGCTCCCAAGGGATTATGAGATCCCTTGGGACTCCGGGGGATGAGCCCTCTGGTGGCTGTACAGAGTATATACAAGTCCAGATACAAAACAACTTTCGGCCCCAAAGTCAATAGTGTAACTATTTACAATGTGAGTCGATCTGGGGCCCTTATTGCCCTGGTTGATCATCTCGGTGTGAAGGCTGGTGTTGTTGAACCATTTGTTGGGCCTTCGCTGGGCTGCTATGCAGCTGGCCTTGCTGGTCTGATTGGTGTGTTGGGCCCTGCAGGGCTGCTGGGGATGATGGGTTCAGCTTCGTGATCAACCGTGGTGTCGGTTGCCACTGGTGTGTGTGTTGGGGATCAAAAAAGGCAGGGTCCAAGGTGGGTTGCTCAGGGTAGTCCGTGAATCTGAGTTTGATTTGGTCCAAGTGTTTCCTGTGAATGAGTCCATTTGTAAGTTTGACCCGAAACAACCTGCTCCCCTCTTTGACCACGACAGTGCCGGGAAGCAACTTGGGACCTTGTCCATAATTTAATACAAATACAGGATCATTGACTTCAATTTTGCGTGACACATTTGCGCTATCATGGTATACACTTTGTTGAAGCCGCCTGCTCTCTACCTGTTCATGTAGATCTGGGTGAACTAACGAGAGCCTTGTCTTAAGTGCTCTTTTCATGAGTGGTTCAGCAGGTGGGATCCCACTGAGATAGTGTGGTCTCGTGCGGTAGCGAAGCAGGACTCGGGATTGGTGAGTCTGCAGTGAGCCTTCAGTTACCCTCTTCAAGCCTTGCTTGATAGTTTGCACTGTTCTCGCTGCCTGACCTTTGGACGCTGGTTTAAATGGGGCAGATGTGCCATGTTTGATCCCGTTGCGGGTCATAAATTCTTTGAACTCAGCACTGGTAAAACATGGCCCGTTGTCGCTCACCAGGACATCGGGAAAGCCATGTGTGGCAAACACGGCCCGCAGGCTTTCATTGGTGGCAGCGGACATGCGAGCCGACATTATCTCACATTCAATCCACTTGGAGTACGCGTCTACAACCACAGGGAACATTTTAACAAAAAACGGGCCTGCTTGGTCAATATATATCCTAGACCATGGTTTGGAGGGCCAAGACCATAAACTTAGGTCCCTTGCAGTCGGATTCAGGTATATTTAAAATGGGGAACAAAGAAATGGTGGACCAATTAACACGTACTTTGGTTCTGTCATCACAAAGGAAGACACAAATAACCTTCTGGATGTACTAGGGGACTGAGGGTCCAGTGAGAAGGAGGAACTGAAAGATATCCTTATTAGGCGGGAAATTGTGTAGGGAAATTGATGGGATTGAAGGCCGATAAATGCCCAGGGCCTGATAGTCTGCATCCCAGAGTACTTAAGGAAGTGGCCCTAGAAATAGTGGATGCATTGGTGATAATTTTCCAACAGTCTATGGACTCTGGATCAGTTCATATGGACTGGAGGGTTGCTACTGTAACACCACTTTTTAAAAAAGGAGAGAGAAAATGGGCAATTATAGATCAGTTAGCCTAACATCGGTGATCGGGAAAATATTAGAATCAATCATTACGGATGAAATAGCAGCGCATTTGGAGAGCAGTGATAGGATTGGTCCAAGTCAGCATGGATTTATGAAAGGGAAATCATGCTTGACAAATCTTATGGAATTTATTGAGGATGTAACTAGTAGAGTGGACAAGGGAGAACCAGTGGATGTGGTATATTTGGACTTTCAAAAGGCTTTTGACAAGGTCCCACACAGAAGATTGGTGTGCAAAATCAAAGTACATGTTATTGTGGGTAATGTACTGATGTGGATAGAGAACTGATTGACAGTCAGGAAGCAGAGAGTAGGGATTAACGGGTCCTTTTCAGAATGGCAGGCAGTGACTAGTGGAGTGCCGCAGGGCTCAGTGCTGGGACCCCAGCTCTTTACAATATATATTAATGATTTAGATGATGGAATTGAGTGTAATATCTCCAAGTTTGCAGATGACACTAAACTTGGTGGCGGTGTGAGCTATGAGGAGGACACGAAGAGGCTGCAGGGTGAATTGGACAGGTTAGGCGAGTGGGCAAATACATGGCAGGTGCAGTATAATGTGGCTAAATGTGAGGTTATCCACTTTGGGGGCAAAAACACGAAGGCAGAATATTATCTGAATGGCGGCAGATTAGGAAAAGGGGAGGTGCAGCGAGACCTGGGTGTCATGGTTCATCAATCATTGAAAGTTGGCATGCAGGTACAGTAGGCGGTGAAGAAGGCAAATTATATGTTGGTCTTCATAGCAAGGGGATTTGAATATAGGAGCAGAGAAGTCTTGCTGCAGTTGTACAGGGCATTGGTGAGGCCTCACCTGGAATATTGTGTTCAGTTTTGTTCTCCTAATCTGAGGAAGGACATTCTTGCTATTGAGGAGTGCAGTGAAGGTTCACCAGACTGATTCCAGGGATGGCTGGACTGACATATAAGAAAAGAGTGGATCAACTGTGCCTTTATGTACTGGAGTTGAGAAGGATGAGAGAGGATCTCATCGAAACAAATAAGGTTCTGACTGGACTGGACAGGTTAGATGCGGGAAGAACGTTCCCGATGTTGGGGAAGTCCAGAACCAGGGGACACAGTCTTAAGATAAGGGGCAGGCCATTTAGGACTGAGATGAGGAGAAACTTCTTCACTCAGAGAGTTGTTAACCTGTGGAATTCCCTGCAGCAGAGAGTTGTTGATGCCAGTTCACTGGATACATTCAAGAGAGAGTTAGATATGGCCCTTATGGCTAAAGGGATCAAGGGATATGGAGAGAAAGCAGGAAAGGGGTACTGAAGGAATGATCAGCCATGAACTTATTGAATGGTGGTGCAGGCTTGAAGGGCCGAATGGCCCTCTCCTGCACCTATTTTCTATGTTTCTATGTTTCTATGCCTCCCTGCGTACATTGCTTAACTGGGTGCATATATTACATCTGTGAACGCAAGACTCTCAGTCCGCATCAATGCCGGGCCACCACACATGGCATCGGGCTATCGCTTTCATCATTACAATGCCTGGGTGGGTACTGTGGAGGTCATTGATGGAGGTGTTCTGCCCTTCTTGGGGACCACTACTCGATTGCCCCACAGAAGGCAGTCTGCGTGTATAGACATTTCATCTTTGAGCCGCTGGAACGGCATTATCTCTTCCTGCATTTCCACTGGGACAGTGGAACAGCTTTTGTGAAGCACACAGCTTTTGACTAGA
The DNA here is from genome assembly GCF_044704955.1 of Pristiophorus japonicus. Taxonomy (NCBI): domain Eukaryota; kingdom Metazoa; phylum Chordata; class Chondrichthyes; family Pristiophoridae; genus Pristiophorus; species Pristiophorus japonicus. The sequence goes on along the minus strand of NC_091977.1, from coordinate 499,079,120 downwards.
GGTCATAAGGGGCCCTGGCTTGTCCAGATTTTGATCTGCCGGGCAGTGACGGGTGATTACTCACTCTCAAATGCTTCCATAACCATGGCTAGATCTGCAGGCTGCACCATTTCCACCCCCATGGTGGGCAATGGCAGCCTACTGAGAGCACCTGTGCAGTTTTCTGTGCCTGGCCTGTGGTGGATGGCATAGTTGTATGCGGACAATGTGAGCGCCCATCTCTGGATGTGGGCCGATGCGTTGGTATTTATCCCTTTGCTCTCGGAAAACAGGGAATAAGTGGCTTGAGGAGTGGTGCAGAAGGGAGAGATTCAAATTCCTGGGACATTCGAACTGGTTCTGGCGGAGGTGGGACCAGTGTAAACCGGACCGTCTGCACCTGGGCAGGACTGGATCCAATATCCTAGGGGGAGTGTTTGCTCGTGCTGTTGGGGCAGAGTTAAAGTAATATGGCAGGGGGATGGGAACCTATGCAGGGAAACAGAGGGAAATAAAAGGGAGGCAGAAGCAAAAGATAGAAAGGAGAATAGTAAAAATGGAGGGCAGAGAAACCCAAGGCAAAAAACAAAAAGGGCCACATTACAGCAAAATTCTAAAGGGGCAAAGTGTGTTAAAAAGACAAGCCTGAAGGCTCTGTGCCTCAATGCGAGGAGTATTTGGAATAAGGTGGAGGAATTAACTGCGCTGACAGCAGTTAACGGATATGATGCCCTTCGAGCCTGCACACCATTCAATAAGATCATGGCTGATCATTCCCTCAGTAACCCTCTCCTACTTTCTCTCCATAGCCCTTGATCCCTTTAGCCGTAAGGGCCATATCTAACTCCCTCTTGAATATATCCAATGAACTGGCATCAACAACTCTCTGTGGCAGGGAATTCCACAGGTTAACAAGTCTCTGAGTGAAGAAGTTTCTTATCATCTCAGTCCTAAATGGCCGACCCCTTATCCTAAGAATGTGTCCTCTGGTTCTGGACTTTCCCAACATCGGGAACATTCTACCTGCATCTAACCTGTCCAGTCCCGTCAGAATCTTATACGTTTCTATGAGATCCCCTGTCATCCTTCTAAACTCCAGTGTATAAAGGCCGAGTTGATCCAGTCTCTCCTCATATGTCAGTCCAGCCATCCCTGGAATCAATCTGGTGAACCTTCGCTGCCCTCCCTCAATCGCAAGAACATCCTTCCTCAGATTAGGAGATCAAAACTGAACACAATATTCCAGGTGAGGTCTCATCAAGGACACCATGATGTAAAAGCAACCGGTTGCAATTTCCCAAAATCATTAGCTTGTTGCAATACACACCCGACGCCATATGATGACGCATCACATGCTCGTGCCAAACGCTTACATGGATCGTACAACACAAGCAGTTTGTTTGAGCATAACAATTTTCTCACTTTTACAAAGGCATTTTCTTGGCTTTTGCCCCAAACCCATTCGCCCCCTTTTCATAGTAAGACATGTAGTGCTTCTAGCAGGGACCTGAGACCTGGTTAAAAGTTGCCAAAGTAGTTCAGGAACGACCGCAGCTCCGTCACATTCTGTGGCCTCGGTGCGTTCTCGATTGCCTCCGCCTTCGCTTTGGTGGGCCTGATGCCGTCTGCCGCAAACCTTCTTCCCAAGAACTCCACATCTGATGCCAGGAAAACGCACTTCGAACATTTTAACTTGAGCCCCGCACGGTTGAGCTGACTTAGAACCTCCTCCAGGTTCTGCAGATGCTCGACTGTGTTCTGACCTGTGATCAAGATGTCGTCTTGGAAGACCACGGTGTGCGGGACCGACTTCAGTAAACTTTCCATGTTTCTCTGGAATATCGCCGCCGCTGATCAGATTCCAAACGGGCATCTGTTATAAACGAAAAGACCTTTGTGCGTGTTGATGCAGGTGAGGGCCTTCGATGATTCCTCCAGTTCCTGCGTCATGTAGGCTGAGGTCAGATCCAGCTTCGTGAACGTCTATCCTCCCACCAGCGTTGCAAAAAGGTCATCGGCTTTTGGAAGTGGGTATTGGTCCTGCAGGGAGAAACGATTGATAGTTACTTTGTATTGCCACAGATTCTGATGATGCAGTTTCCCTTGATTACTTGGGCAATGGGATTGGCCCACTCGCTGAACTCGATCGGTGAGATGATGCCCTCTCTTTGGAACCGGTCAAGCTCGATTTCTACCCTTTCTCTCATCATGTATGGTACTGCTCTCACATTGTGATGGATGGGTCGCCCCCCCCCCCGGAATTAGGTGGATCTGCACTTTTGCTCCTTGGAATTTCCCGATGCCTGGTTCGAACAGTGGAGGAAATTTGTTTAAGACCTGTGCACAAGAAGTTTCGTCAGCGGGCGATAGCATTCGGATGTTGTCCCAGTTCCAGCGTATCTTTCCCAGCCAGCTCCTGCCGAGCAGCATGGGACCATCGCCCGGTATCACCCAGAGTGATAGCTTGTGCACCACTCTATCGGAGGAGACCTTTACGGTTGCACTGCCGATTACAGGAATCAGTTCTTTCGTGTAAGTTCTTACTTTCGTACAAATTGGAGTTAAGACTGGCCTTGAGGCCTTGTTGCACCACAATCTTTCGAAAGTCATTTTGCCCATGATGGACTGGCTCGTGCCCGTGTCCAGCTCCATTTACACCGGGAGTCCATTTAGATCAACTTTCAGCATTATCGGGGGACAATTCGTGGTGAATGTGTGCACCCCATGTACCTCTGCATCCTCTATCAGAGGTTCTGTTTTGTTGTGATCCTCTGTGGATCTGTCCTCCTCTGCAACATGATGTTTTGCAGGTTTAGCAGGCCTAGCAGCTCGCCCGCACACTCATTGGAAGTGTCCCATTGTTCCACAGCCCTTGCAAATGTATCCTTTGAATCGGCATGAATGGAAACGATGATCACCCCCGCAGCGCCAACAAGGTGTTAATGGCCTTGCATTCATCACCCTTGATGGTGGACTCTGAGACCTCTGCGGACGTGTAGCTGCAGGTATGTGTGACCTGCCCTATCCATTATGATTCGAAAACAACATCACTTTGTTCACACTACTTGTAGCCGTACTTGTGTACTGAGAGATTTGCTTAGTATTGTCACTGAACGCCTGGGCTATCGCTATGGCCTTACTCAAGGTTGGGGTCTCTACAGTCAACAGTTTGCAAAGTATGGTTTCGCGGCCAATGCCAAATACGAAAAAGTCTCTGAGCATATGCTCCAAATGTCCTTCAAATTCGCAATGTCCTGCAAGGCGGATTAGCTCGGCGACATAACTCGCCACTTCCTGGCCTTCAGATCTTTTATATGTGTAGAACCGGTATCTCGCCATAGAATGCTTTCCTTCGGGTTCAAATGCTCTCGGACCAGTGTGCACAAATCGCCGTGCGATTTCTCCGTGGGTTTCGCTGGAGTGAGCAGATTCTTCATGATATCATATGTTGGTGCCCCACAGACGGTGAGGAGGATTGCTCTACATTTGGGTCCCTTCCCCATCTAGCTCGTTGGCCACGAAGTATTGGTCGAGTAGCTGCACAAAAGTTTCCCAATCATCTCCCTCCAAGGATTTCTCCAGGATGCCCACTGTTCTCTGCATCTTGGGTTCGCTTTCTGTATCTTGTCGCCAGTTGTAGTGTATGGAGAAAGAGTCAGACTGAACACTGAGCTCAAAGTAAAGTGTGACCGTAGTCTTTTATTGCAGGTCTCCAGAGTGCCTCTCCAACCTGTGAAGCACTCTAAAATACCTGTTCTCCCAAGGGATTATGAGATCCCTTGGGACTCCGGGGGATGAGCCCCCTGGTGGCTGTACAGAGTATATACAAGTCCAGATACATAACAGTTAGTATGCAGGTACAGCAAGTCATCAGGAAGGCCTGGAATCTTGGCCTTTATTGCAAAGGGGATGGAGTATAAAAGCAGGGAAGTCTTGCTACAGTTGTACCGGATATTGGTGAGGCCACACCTGAAATACTGCATGCAGTTTTGGTTTCCATATTTAAGAAAGGATATACTTGCTTTGGAGGCAGTTCGGAGAAGGTTCACAAGGTTGATTCCAGAGATGAGGGGGTTGACTTATGAGGAAAGGTTGATATTGGAATTCAGAAGAATGAGAGGTGATATTATTGAAGCATATAAGATTATGAGGGGTCTTGACAAGGTGGATTGAGAGGATGTTTCCACTGATACGGGAGACTAGAACTAGAGGGCATGATCTTAGAATAAGGGACCGCCATTTAAAACTGAGATGAGGAGAAATTTATTCTCTCAGAAGGTTGTGGATCTGTGGAATTCATTGCCTCAGAGAGCTGTGGAAGCTGGGACATTGAATAAATTTAAGACAGAAATAGACAGTTTCTTAAACAATAAGGGAATAAGGAGTTATGGAAAGCGGGCGGGGAAGTGGACCTGAGTCCATGATCGGATCAACCATGAGAGTGTTAAATGGCGGAGCAGGCTCGAGGGGCCGTATGGTCTACTCCTGTTCCTATTTCTTATGTTATTATGTTCTTATTTCGGAAGGTGGGTATCACTACTGCCCTCTAGACCAGAGGTTTGGTGCCAGATTTGAGGTCCTGGTCTTCAAACACTCTTTTCCTCAGGTGACCGAAGGCTGCACTGGCAAACTGGAGGTGATGTTGGACCTCGCCGTTAAAGTCTGCCCTTGCTGATAGTAGGCTCCCGAGGTATGGAAAATGTTTCACATTGTCCAAGGCCGCGCCATGGATTTTGATGACCGGGGGACAGTGCTGTGTGGCGGGGTCAGGTTGGTGGAGGACCTTTGTCTTACGGATGTTTATCGTAAGACCCATGCTTTCATATGCCTCGGTGAATGTGTTGACCGTGGCTTGGAGTTCGGCCTCTGAGTGTGCGAGGACGCAAGCGTCATCCGCGTACTGTAGTTCGATGACAGAGGATGGGACGACCTTGGATCTAGCCTGGAGGCGACGAAGGTTGAACAGGTTCCCATTGGTTCTATAGTTTAGTTCCACTCCAGGGAGCTTGTTAAGAGTGAGATGGAGCATTGCAGCGAGGATAGTCGAGAAAAGCATTGGTGCAATGACGCAGTCCTGCTTGAACCCGATCCAGACGTGGATTGAGTCTATGGTGGATCTGTTGGTCAGGATCACGACTTGCATCATGTCATTGTGGAACAGGCGGAGGATGGTGACAAACTTCTGGGGGGCAACCAAAACGGAGGAGGATGCTCCATAGTCCCTCATGGTTAACAGTGTCAAAGACCTTTCTGAGATCAAAGAAGGGTTGATGCTGTTCCCTGCATTTCACCTGTAGTTGTCGTGCGGTGAAAATCATGTCCGTTGTCCCCCTGAGTGGACGGAATCCAGATTGTGACTCTGTGAGGAGCTCTTCAGCCACGGGGAGAAGACGATTAAGAAGCATTCTTGCAATGACTTTCCCAGTGGCCGACAGCAGTGAGATTCATCTGTAATTACTTTGTCCCCTTTTTTGAAGATGGTCACAATTATGGTGTCTCTGTGATCTCCTGGCATGCTCTCCTCCTTCCAGATAAGAGATGAGGTCATGCACTCATGTCAAAAGTGCTTCTCCGCCATACTTTAGTGCCTCGGCGGGGATTCCATCTGCTCCTGATGCCTTGTTGTTCTTGAGCAGACAGAAGGCCTTTTCTATCTCATGCAGGGCTGGGGTTTTGCTGAGACTGTAGTGGTTAGCATGCTGTGGGATGGAGTCGAGGACACTTGCGTCGAAGGCAGAGTCTCGGTTAAGGAGATCTTCGAAGTGCTCCTTCCAGCAGGCCCTGACTGCCTCAGTGTGCTTAAGGTGTGCCTCTCTGTTCTTGGCCAGCAGTGTGGTGGAGCCTTGGGTGCTTGAGCCATAGGTGGACTTGGCTGCGCTGAAGAAACCTCGCACGTCGTGGCTGTCGGACCAAGTTAACACTCTTAAATACATTAATCAATTTTTTTTAACGTGAAGAAAAAAAACAGTTACTTTCTATTATGCTGCCTGAGTATGCTGCTTCACAGAAGATTGCGTGTTTGTGATAATTCAAATTAATTTTAGCGGACACTTGAATTGTAGCCAAACTAGTGAAATTTGCGCCCAATTTATGCGCCCAAACTTTGCCCCCTAGTTTTAGATTCCCCCATGAGGGGAAATATCCTCACAGCATCTATCTTGTCAAGCCACCACAGAATTTTATATGTTTCAATAAGATCACACCTCTCATTCTTCTAAACACCAATGAGTACAGGCCCAACCTATTCAGCCTTTCCTCATAAGACAAACCCTTCATCCCAGGAATCAACCTAGTGAACCTTCTCTAAACTGCCTCCAATGCAAGTATATCCCTCCTTAAATAAGGAGACCAAAACTGTACACAGTACTCCAGGTGTGGTCTCACTAATGCCCTGTACCATTGTAGCAGGACTTCCCTACTTTTATACTCCACCCCCCCTTGCAATAAAGGCCAACATTCATTTGCCTTCCTAAATATTTGCTGTACCTGCATACTAACTTTCTGTGTTTCATGTACAAGGACACCCAGATCCTTCTGTACCACGGCATTCTGTAGTCTCTCTCCATTTAATAATATTTTGCTTTTCTATTCTTCCTACATTTTGCCACATTATACTCCATCTGCCAAATTTTTGCCCACTCACTTAACCTATCTATATCCCTTTGCAGAGTCTTTGAGGCTGATATTGCTCCTCTTTAAAAGCTCCATTACCGCTTCTACAAGGCGGGAATGGAGTGGATAGGCCTTCCCGACTGGGGCCAGATGGATGGGCCGACCCGTCCTAAATTGCCCCCGGGCTAGTATTGGCAGGAATGGGTTTCCGCACCGCCCATGTTCCCGGCTCATCGGGCACACGGTGACACCACACCGACCGGCGGCGGCCCCCTTTTCGAACCCCGCGGGAGTGGCACTGCCATCGGTCGGTGCCACTGACAGCTTTCCCCTTAAATGGGAGGGTGCACTGCCACCTCCACTTTATTTTAATTGTCAGCCGGCTCCAAGATCGGCACGACAATGGTGGCCACATGTTCGACCGGGATGCCAATGGGCAGCCCAGCACATCGTCTTGGGTGTCAGGCTGCTGGCCTAACAGAAACCCTGCCTGGTGGCTCAGTGGACGTAACTAAAATATATGCAGAGTTCACAGCAGCCAGCCCCTTTAACTGAAGGGGAGGGATGTTGTGATGTGTCAGCACGGTGCTGATGACTCGGAGCGGCAGCTGACCCGACAGAACGGCACTTCCGCCCCGCAACTGCCCGGATCAATGCTCTGCTGCTGCTGCAAAAAATGCATGGGGCGGAGAAAAATAATGAAATTCGGTAAGTGCATCCCGTTTGGGGCGGAGTGCAATTTCAGCTCCTTTGTGTCCTGCTCACAACTGGCTTTCCCACCTACCTTTGTATCGTCAGCAAATCTGGCTATAATACACTCTGTCCCTTCATCCAAGTCATTAATATAGACTGTAAATAGTTGAGGCCTCAGCACTGATCCCTGTGGCACCCCATTTGTTACAGTTTGCCAACCATTGGCAACCCATTTATCCCAACTCTCTGTTTTCTGTTAGTTAGACAATCCTCCATCTATGCTAATATATTAACCCCAACACCATGGGACTGAAATTGGTGAAGGCCCCCGTCCGCCCAAATGCCTCCCAAAGGACTGCCGATGGCCGCCAAGTTACCTGACGGTACTTTGGGTGGGGTTTTCATCAAAAAGTTCATTCAAAAGGTGGCAGGCAGGACTTACGCTACCAATCTGGGTGGCAGCCAACGGGAGCTCCCAATCTCGGCGGCAAAGGCGCTTGCCTTCCAAATGCCGCCAAGAATGGAATCGGGCCCTGCAAAGAAAAATCATCGGGGAAAAAACCCATCGGAACATCTTCAGGGGACTCCAATCAGGTAAGTCACTGTGAAAAAAATATTTTAAAAATGTTTACTAATCTTCTTATTAAGATCTTCATACTCACCGTCGGGGACTGACCAGCCTCCAGCCAATGGCCCAACCCCGTTCTGGCGCCCACTCCTGCCCACATGAAAATGGCATCTTGGCGGGTGGGAGACCACTTACGCCACTCGGCCGTCCGCTGATGTCAGCGGGTAGTTCCCAGCGGTTCTCTCCTCCCGCCTGCTCCAGCCCAAATCGAAAGTGGCACTGGGCGGAACCTGAAGCGGAATGTCGGCGGCAGTGGATGGTGAATCCATCAACTTCGGGCTCCATGCGCTCTTGTCTTGTGTAGTAACCTTTTATGTGGCACCTTATGTGCAGAATAACTCCACAAGACTATATTGTAAGCTCAAACTGTTGTGACCTTGGTCTCTTTAATGTAACTCCAGAGTGAGGAAGCAGCATGATAGACTGCCTTTTATACCTGCTTGCCTAGGGTGACCTTGGGTCTCCCACAGGTCCGCCCCCTGGTGGCAAGTCTTACACATTGGTAATGTTTAGATACATAACATTATCGAATGCCTTTTGGAGATCAAAATACACTACATCTACTGGTTCTCCTTTATCCACCCTGTTGTTACCTCCTCAACGAACTCTAATAAATTTTGTCAAACACGATTACCCATTCATAAAACCATGTTGACGCTGCTTGATTGTATTCTGATTTTCTAAATGTCTTGCTCCTACTTCCTTAATAATGAATTCCAGCATTTTCCGAAAGCCAGAGATTAGCCTAACTGGCCTATAGTTTCCTGCTTTCTATCTCCCTCCTTTCTTGAATTGAGGCATTACATTTGCGGTTTTCCAATCTGCTTGGATTTTTCCACAATCTAGGGAATTTTGGAAGATTACAACCAATGCGTCCACTATCTTTGCAGCCACTTCTTTCAAGATTCTAGGATGCAGACCATCAGGTCCAGGGGACTTGTCTGCCCTTAGTCCTATTAGTTTGCCGAACACTTTTTCTCTAGTGATAATGATTGTTTAATTTCCTCCCTCCCTTTTGCTCCCTGATTTTTTGCTGTTATTGGGATGCTTTTAGTGTCTTCTACCATGAAGACAGATACAAAATATTTGTTCAGAGTCTCTGCCATTTCTTTGTTTCCCATTATTAGTTCCAGAGTTTCATCCTCTATGGGACCAACATTTACTTTAGCTACTGTCTTCCTTTTTATATACTTGTAGAAGCTCTTACTGTCTGTATTTATATTTCTTACTAGTTTACTCTCATAATCTATTTTCTCCCTCTTTATTATTGTTTTAGTCATCCTTTGTTGATTTCTAAATGTTCCCAATCTTCTGGCCGACCACTAATTTTCTCAACATTGTCTGCCTTTTCTTTCCATTTGTTACTATCCTTAACTTCCTTCGTTAGCCATACATGGTTCATCCTTCTCATAGCGTCTTTCTTTCTCAATGGAATAAATCTTTGTTGATAATTATGAAATATCTCCTTCAATTTTTACCACTGCTTATTTACTGTCTGACATTTTAATCTATTTTCTCAGTCCATTTTAGCCAACTCTGTCTTCATACCTTTGTAATTGCCTTTATTTAGGTTTAAGACACGAATTCTCACCCTCAAACTGAATGTGAATTTCTATCATGTTGTGATCACTCTTCCCTAGAGGATACTTTACTATGAGATCCTTTACTATGAGATCCTGTCTCATTACACATTACCAGATCTAAATTAGCCGGTTACCTGGTTGGTTCCACAATGTATTGTTCTAAGGGTACAATGTTCTCGAGTACACTTTATAAACTTGTCATCAAGGCTACCTTTGCCAATTTGATTTCTCCAATCTATAAGATGACAAAGTCGCCCACGATTATTGCAAGCCCCCATTATTTTTTGATTTATAAACTGTCCTACAGTGTAGTTCCTGTTAGGGGGCCTATAGACTACTCCCACCAGTGACTTCTTTCCCTTGCTATTTCTTATCTGCACCTCTTATTCTACATCTTGATCTTCCGATCCTAGATAATTTCTCACGACTGTACTGATCTCATCCTTTATTAACAGAGCTACCCCACCTCCTTTTCCTTTCTGCCTATCCTTCCGAAATGTCAAGTACCGCTGAATATTCAGTTCCCAGCCTTGGTCACCTTGCAACCACGTCCCTTAATGGCTATCAGATCAGATCATACCCATTTATTTTTATTTGTGCCATTAATTCATCTGTCTTGTTATGAATGCTGCATGCATTCAGATAAAGAGCCTTTAATTTTGTATTTTTATCATTACCCATCTCTGACCCTATTTGCTGGTGCACTCTTATTTTGTATGCTCTGTCCTTCCTGTCACACTCTGGTTATCGTTACCCATATCGCTACACTGCACTATTGCCTTGTCCTTTCTCTTTATCTTTCTAAATTTCCCCTCACCTTACCCCTCCCCCACATTTTTAGTTGAAAGCCCTATCTACAGCCCTAGTTATTTGATTCACCAGGAAGTTGGTCCCAGCCCGGTTTAAGTGAAGCCCATCTCGACGGAACAGTTCCCTCTTTCCCCAATCTTGGTGCCAGTGCCCTATGAATTGAAACCCCTTCTTTCCACACCTTTCTTTGAGCCACACATTGAACTCTCTGATCTGCTTGACCCTCTTCTCATGTCACTGTACTCTCAACTAAGGGTGTTATTGTGCAAAAGTTAATTTTTATTTATTTGTTATAAGCACAAGATGATCCTGCTGATCTAGTTAATTTTAGTTTAGATATTTTCCAGTGCTGAAATATTAATTACATTTTAGAGGAGCATTGGCTGCATAATTTAATTGGACCATTTCTTTAAACAGGTCTGAAAATAAACTTGGTCATTACTGCATCTAGTGAAAATGACCTAAAAACCGATATGAAATATCTTCCTCACAAATGGATTAATTCTCTATCACTTAGCTCCCCACAGGGAACAGTTACTAAAACTGCACAAATAAAAAATTCTATCAAGTTCGTAGAGTCATAGGGCCAGATTTTCCACTTTTGTGCAGATCGCCCAAAAATGGGCATAGAGCCTGAAATTCAAACGTCCCCGGGCCCGTACGAAGTTTCTACGGACCCGGGAAGGCATCGGAAAAGTCGGTTTTCAGTGCACATTACGCATGCGCTGAAAACCGGCTTTTCCGATCTGTCAAGTTTCTAGCTTGACAGATCTCGCGCATGTCGGGAGCGAGGACATTTGTATGTGAAAATTTGCAATACTTATGCATACAAATGTCCTCAAAAATCTTGCCCCTGAAAAAACACTCAAAAAACATATAAAAATAAAGTTATGAAAACATATTTTATTGTTAAAAACCCTCCCCACAACAGTAAGTTTATTTTAAGGCATAATTAAAAAAACATTTTTAAACATCGGGAAAATATATTTTTTTATAAGACATTAATAACTTTAATTCAAATGAATCTTAAATATGTAGTGTATATTTTCTATTTATTATTAGTGTTTTGGGTGTTTGTGGGGGTTTCTCATTCATAGTAATAGGAGTTTCGGTCTTGTGAAACTGCTATTACGATGAATGTGAATATTGGATACCTGATTGGCTGCCCAGAGCCATGTGACTCCAGCTCCAGGCTTGCGCATGTCCCGACGTGCACACGCTATGATGCGCAGCAAGAGGAGACTTGTGCATCAGAAAGTCGAGCGGGGGCAGCCGCTTCAGGTAGGTGCATATTTTTTCTCTAAAATCTAGTGGAACGCCCGCGGGAAGGAGAAAGCAGAATTTCTGGGCCATTATTTCCAGCCTTGGCGGTAAATATGGGATTTGAGATCGCCAGATTAATGCCCATTTTTAAAATCCCAACTTTCCATTTTATAAAATGGGCGTTACCGCGAGCGATCTGAAATGGGCGTTAACGTTGAATGTTTTTGACCTTCTGCTGTAAAATGTCGGCATTTCCCATGTTTCAGGAGGTCAGGGGTCATCAATACATGCGCAGAAGAGGAGATAGAGAGAGAGGAAGCAGAGAGGAGCTGAAAGCGTGTGTGGGTGTGTTGTGTGGTTGTTTGGCTGTTGTGGCAGGAAGGAGGGAGATTTAACAGCAGCAAAAAGAATTCAGAGCACAAATAATGTCGTGTGCATGGAGATTTTGGCAAAAAAAATATAATTACAATGGAAGGCATGAAGGAGGCGACACAGCACGCTGTGGAGACTGAGGACGCTGGCGAAAGCAGTAAGGTGGGAGAGGAACTATTGGGCGACAAAAACGAGCTTGTGGATTCTCCGATGAGGCAAATGCCTCCCTCCTGCAGGAGGTGGAGTCACGCTGGGGTCAATTGACCCAGGGTGTGTGTGGGAAGCCTACCCCAAAGGGTTACCAGAAGATATGGGCCGACAAAGCCGAGGTGGTCTCGTTGGCGATGAACGAGGTGCGTGAGGGCAACCAGTGCCGCAAGCGCTGGAACAACCTTGTCGGATCCACCAGAGTAAGTATTACATTTATTTACATGTACTTATATATTTATATAATTTGAATTGTAAGTATAATGAGTGATTAAAATCAGATGTGATGTCTTGCACTTATACCGGGAATGTTTTGCTCAAAGCCTGCGTTGACGGTGTACGTCTTTAAGTAAATAATAATTTTCATAATAATCATTATTACATCCGTCGGATATATGTGTTGTATCAGTCTCTGTGGCAGTACCTAGCAATTATCTCATGCAATGATCTCATGTCATGTCGTGCTGGTGTTACCTTTTACAGAAGAAGCTTTCGAAGAATAGGACTGAGCAGAGGCGAACGGGTGGCGGGCCACCAGTCATCATCGACCTCACCGACATTGAGGAGCGGGTGCTGGCACTAGTGGGGAGCCAACCCCGGTCTGCCACCCATGCAGCAGCAGAACCTGATGTGATGCCATGTGAGTAAAGTATACACCATTGCATGATGTAAAGTCAATAGATGCCATACCCACTCATATCAGACCAATAATATATGATAGATGATTGATAAAAGTGTTTGATAAATAATGATGGCCTTATGAGAATCATTGTAATGCAGAATTTTTACATGGTCATGAAATGTAATGTCTGTGATGATTTTGATAGCGGTGATGCTTTTGTTGTGCATATGCTGTGTGCAGCGTTTGAATCACTTTGTGACCCTAGCGCCCTTTTCTCCTCTAATAATCTCATTTATGTTTTGTAGCTCAGCAAGCAGCGCAGGCCCATGCAACACCACCGAGCCCAGGAGCTGGGGGTCTGGGGCCAGAGTCGCCGGACGATCGGACATCTGGTGCTGAGGAGCCCCGATTATCGCCCGTGGAGCTGCAGGGTGCCTTCTCCATGGATGACAGTGTGACTTCGTCAAGCAAGCATCGCCACGCTCCATAATGCATTCGACACCGATTACATCTAGTGCTCCTGCAGCCATTCCCTCCTCCACTGTGGAGGTAGCGGGCCCAAGCACCTTGCCGCAGGGCACCCGAGGTGTCTCCATCACGGCACCGACCACGCGGAGGTTGGTTCGATGCAGCAGGTCTGTTCCACAAGCAGCAGATCTGAGCGGGGACATGGTATACTTGTTCAAGAGGAGTGTTGACATAGGTCAGTAGATCCTACAGACAATGAAGGGCATATCCCAACAGCTGGCCAGCATGTCCACCACCATGACTGAGTACATGCCATGGATGGCGGAGGCCCTGGAGGTGATAGCCAGGAACACTGGTGGCAGAGGGCTCCCAGTGGTGCCGAAGCATGACACTGCATCCCCAGGTGCTGCACCCCCATTGCCAATGACACATGAGAGCAAGGAGGAAGATCTTGCTTCTGGCCCGGAGGATGTTCCCACCTCGGGACTGTCCTCTGCCGTATCCGGCCAACCAGCGGTTTTGCCATCATCCCCCCAATGAAGCAGCGCCTAAGGAGCTCCTCGGCAAGGCAGCTTGGAGTCAGGAGAGGAAGAGGTAGAGGTGAGGAGGAGAAGCGGGGAGTGGGGCGGGGGGGAAGGAAAGTGATGTGCATGGCCACAGGAGTTGTATTGGTCACAGTATTTTTATGTTGTGGTTGCTATTTTGTTGGGTGGTTTGAGGGAAGGGGAGGGGATACCTTGTTTTTTGGCATTTGTATTCTTTGATTATGAAGTTTTGTTTGAAATGTGAACACTTTTATGAATGATATAAATGTCATCAATTTTTTTGTGGGGTGGGGTGAGGTGTTTTTTTACAGTTATAGTTATGATTTTATACAAATGTTCTCAATCAATGTTTTTTATTTAAACTTGTTGCGCATTGTCTCAGATAGCTGTACCGTTGCACACTGGTGATTACTTAACATGAAAGGGGATCATTAAACTTAACTTGAATCAACTTAAATTTTAACTGTCACCAAGGTAATGCACACCGTTCATGTATGAGCTGCAGACACAGCAGTCTTACAGCATTGTAAATACCACCAACATTATTTCAAGCAAAGTGCTCATTTATGAGCTGCTGACGTAAGAGTCTTGTAGCTATGATGCCACCACGGGCCTTTTCCTGGGGTCTAGAGGGTGTCGCGCGCATGGTTTCTTCGCCAGGCTGATTGTCTGGCCCAAGGTCAGCGTCCACCTCCTCGTCCTTTTCTTCCTCTCTCTCCTGAGGTGGACTGGCAGTCCCTTCTGGCAATTTTTGTCCCCTTCTGATAGCCAAGTTGTACAGCATGTAGTACACGACCATGAATTGAACTACCTGCTCAGAATTGTAACTCGCCTCCTGAGTGGCCCAGGCATCTAAAGCGCTGCTTAAGCACTCCAGTGGTATTCTCAACAATATTGCATGTGGCTATGTGGCTCTCGTTGTATCGCTTCTTGGCTTCTGTCTGGATGTTATGCAGGGGGGTCGTTGGTCAGGTGGCGAGGCCATAACCTTTGTCACTAAGCATCCAGCATCGACCTTGTGGCTGACTGGTAAACATGTCAGATACAGCGCTCTCACGCAGTATGTGAGCATTATGGATGCTGCCCAGAAATTTTGCATTTACTGCCATTATAACTTGCTGGTTGTCGACAATGAGTTGCACATTCAGGGAGTGGAATTGTTTTCGTTTCCGAAAAACCTCTGCATCCTGAAAAGGTGCCTGCATGGCGATGTGCATACAGTCTATTGCTCCCTGCACCTTGGGGAAGTTTGCAATTCTGGAGAATCCGAGAGCCCT
Organism: Pristiophorus japonicus; assembly: GCF_044704955.1. Lineage (NCBI taxonomy): Eukaryota > Metazoa > Chordata > Chondrichthyes > Pristiophoridae > Pristiophorus > Pristiophorus japonicus. The sequence continues at coordinate 499,064,061 of NC_091977.1, read as the reverse complement.
CTCAGTCTGTGCCTCCCTGGTCATAGGGAAGCTGATAAGGTCTATCCTGTGTGCGTAAAGGACTTCAGTCACCTGTTGAATGCAGCAATGTGTGGCATGCTGAGATATAGCACAACTATCGCCAGTTGAGGCCTGAAACGAACCCGATACGTAGAAGCCAAGTGCCACAGTGACCTTGACCTCAACGGACAGTGCGGTCCTGATGATGCTGGCAGGCTGCAGATCTCCCCTGATGAGCTGGCATATTTCATTGATAACCTCTTTCCAGAAGCGCAGTCTCCTAAGGCACGTGTTATCGGACAAGTTTAGGTAAGACCGCTTCTCCCTGTAAATGCATGGGGTCTAAGTTCCTGTCCTCCTCATCAGTCTGCCACCTCGTTGATTGGGCACATAATGCTGTTGAATCTACCTTCTGCCATCTCTAGTCTGCAGCATGTGCGTAGTCATCAAGACAGGCTGAGAAATTACAGGCCCCATTACAATAACAATCAGTATTGTATCTATTGTTCAAAAACAATAAATTTACCTACTAAAACACCTAAAATAAATTCAAATCATCCACAGTATGATAAGATGTTTATTCAGATGTTTAAATCACCTTAAATAACTCCCCAGTACATCAAAACTCCCCAGAAGTTGAAGAAGCCTCCAATTTACAAAATGGCATTCATACCGCTGGGTTTAGTTCAGGTGAGAGCAACTTTTTCTTAGCAGATTTTTTGGCGAGCAATATTTTTGGCGATATGTGGGCAAGGTGCCGAAAGTAACACTCGGCGATATTATGGGCGTTAGTTTTGCCCATTCTGATCTTTATGGCAAAAAAAAGTGGGTGGGTGGTATTATTAATTCTCGGCGTTAACTACATGCTGAAAGTAACGCTGGGCGATAAGTGAGCGTTACATGGGTGTTAGTTTCTATTTCGTTGCTAAATGGGCGATATCTGTGCGTGAGACCTCATCTCAGCGTTAAAATGGACGTTAAGTGGGCGTCATCGATGGAAAGTCGAGGCCATAGAATGGATACAGCACGGAAGAAGGCCATGCGGCCCGTCGAGTTCTGTTGTTGGATATTATTATTGCAATAGTGTTTGTTGGACCACAATTGTGTAAACTTGATCCACATAAAACTGCAGCCATAAAAAAAAGCTGAAAGCAGTTCTGAGAGTTTTTTAATTCACCTCCGCAGCCTTCCCCCTTAACTTTACTTTCCTTATCTCCTGAAGGTAGCAATTCACTCAGGGCTACAGTTCTATAGGCACCTCCAGTCCTCCCTCTGCCCAACTGACCATGTTTTATATTTCATGGAGGCTAGTAGCTTCCGTAATATTTCCTTATCTTCAAAGAGAGAAAGCAAGAAAATTGTTTCAAATTACCAGCATTTTTCATCATTCTGGTCTGAGAACATAAAACATAAGAAATAGGAGCTGGAGTAGGCCATTTGGCCCTTAGAGCCTGCTCCGCCATTCAGTCGGGAGGCGGAGCGGAAGCGTGGTGAGGCCTACAAGAAGCCCAACATCGAGGAGGAGGCCGACCGGTGCAGCTCCAGCGGGGAGGCAAAAAAGAAATAGGAAGAAATCGAAAGGTGACGTCACAGCCAAGGGGGTAAGTGATTGGCTGATGATTGATAAGTAGTTTTTCTTTTTCTTTTCTATATCAATAAGTAACCTTTAGCATTATTGTTGCCAATTTAAGTTTATCTCAGGGTTAAGTCATGGCAGGAGAGCTCGGACACGTGTTATGCTCCTCCTGTACTATGTGGGAAGTCAGGGACGCTTCCGGTGTCCCTGATGACAATGTGTGTGGGAAGTGCAACCGCCTGCAGCTCCTGACGGACCGCATTGCGATACTGAAGTTGCGGGGGATTCACTCTAGAGCATCCACGATGCTGAGAATGATGTGAATAGCACGGTTAGTGAGTTGGTCTTACCGCAGGTAAAGGGTACACAGCCAGGTAGCGAATGGATGACGAACAGGAAGAGCAGTGCAAGGAAGGTAGAACAGGGGTCCCCTGCGGTCATCCCCCTGCAAAACAGATACACCGCTTTGGGTACTGCTGAGGGGGATGACTCATCAGAGGAGGGCAGCAGCAGCCATGTTCATGGCACCGTGGGTGGCTCTGCAGCACAGGAGGGCAGGAAAACTAATGGGAGAGCTATAGTGATAGGGGATTCGATTGTAAGGGGAATAGATTGACGTTTCTGCGGCCGCAACTGAGAATCTAGGATGGTATGTTGCCTCCCTGGTGCAAGGGTAAAGGATGTCCTGGAGTGGGTGCAGGACATTCTGAAAAGGGAGGGTGAACAGCCAGTTGTCGTGGTGCATATAGGTACCAACGATGTAGGTAAAAAAAGGGATGAGGTCCTACGAGACGAATTTGGGGAGCTAGGAGCTAAATTAAAAAGCAGGACTTCAAAAGTAGTAATCTCAGGATTGCGACCAGTGCCACGTGCTAGTCAGAGTAGGAATCGCAGGATAGCTCAGATGAATACGTGGCTTGAGGAGTGGTGCAGAAGGGAGAGGTTCAACTTCCTGGGACATTGGAACCGGTTCTGGGGAGGTGGGACCAATACAAACCGGATGGTCTGCACCTGTGCAGGACCAGAACCAATGTTCTAGGGGAAGTGTTTGCTAGTGCTGTTGGGGAGGAGTTAAACTAATATGGCAGGGGGACAGAGGGAAGTAGAATGGGGGCCGAAGCAAAAGATAGAAAGAAGAAAAGGAAAAGTGGAGGGCAGAGAAACCCAAGGCAAAAAGCAAAAAGAGTCACATTACACCAAAATTCTAAAAGGACAACGTGTGTTAGAAAGACAAGCCTGAAGGCTCTGTGCCTCAATGCGAGGAGTATTCGGAATAAGGAGGATGAATTAACTGCGCAGATAGTAATTAACGGGTATGAGGTAATTGGCATCACGGAGACATGGCTCCAGGGTGACCAAGGCTGGGAACTCAACATCCAGGGGTATTCAACATTCAGGAAGGATAGACAGAAAGGAAAAGGAGGAGGTGGGGTGGCATTACTGGTTAAAGAGGAAATTAATGTAATAGTAAGAAAGGACATTAGCTTGGTTGATGTGGAATCTGTATGGGTGGAGCTACGGAATACCAAGGGGCAGAAAACGCTAGTGGGAGTTGTGTACAGATCACCAAACAGTAGCAGTAAAGTTGGGGACAGCATCAAACAAGATGTTAGGGATGCATGCAATGAAGGTACAGCAGTTATCATGGGTGACTTTAATCTACATATTGATTGGGTTAACCAAACTGGTAGCAATGCAGTGGAAGAGGATATCCTGGAATGTATTAGGGATGGTTTTCTGGACCAATATGTCGAGGAACCAACTATGGAGCTGGACATCCTAGACTGGGTGATGTGTAATGAGAAAGGACTGATTAGCAATCTTGTTGTGCGAGGTCCCTTGGGGAAGAGTGACCATAACATGATAGATAGAATTCTTTATTAAGATGAAGAGTGACACAGTTAATTCAGAAACTCGGGTCCTGAACTTAAGGAAAGGTAACTTCGATGGTTTGAGGCGTGAATTGGCTAGAATAGACTGGCAAATGATACTTAAAGGGTTGGCGGTGGGCAATGGCAAACATTTAAAGATCACATGGATGAACTTCAGCAATTGTACATCCCTGTCTGGAGTAAAAATAAAACGGGGAAGGTGGCTCAACCATGGCTTTCAAGGGAAATTAAGGATAGTGTTAAATCCAAGAAAGAGGCATACAAATTGGCCAGAAAAAGCAACAAACTGAGGATTGGGAGACATTTAGAATGCAGCAGAGGAAGACAAAGAGATGGAAAATAGAGTTCGAGGAGAAGCTTGCTGGGAACATAAAAGCTTCTATCGATATGTGTCGAGAAAAAGATTAGTGAAGACAAATGTAGGTCCCTTGCAGTCGGATTCATGTGAATTTATAATGGGGAACAAAGAAATAGCAGACCAATTGAACAAATACTTTGGTTCTGTCTTCATGAAGGAAGACACAAATAACCTTCTGGAAGTACTCGGGGACCGAGTGTCGAGTGAGAAGGAGGAACTGAAGGATATCTTTATTCGGCGGGAAATTGTGTTAGGGAAATTGATGGGATTGAAGGCCGATAAAAGCCCAGGGCCTGATAGTCTGCATCCCACAGTACTTAAGGAAGTGGCCCTAGAAATAGTGGATGCATTGGTGATCATTATCCAACAGTCTATCGACTCTGGATCAGTCCCTATGGACTGGAGGGTAGCTAATGTAACACCACTTTTTAAAAAGGAGGGAGAGAAAAAGCGGGTAATTATAGATCGGTTAGCCTGACATCAGTAGTGGGGAAAATGTTGGAATCAATTATTAAGGATGAAATAGCAGCGCATTTGGAAAGCAGTGACAGGATCGGTCCAAGTCAGCATGGATTTATGAAGGGGAAATCATGCTTGACAAATCTTCTGGAATTTTTTGAGGATGTAACTAATAGAGTGGACAAGGGAGAACCAGTGGATGTGGTGTATTTGGACTTTCAAAAGGCTTTTGACCACGTCCCACACAAAAGATTGGTGTGCAAAATCAAAGCACATGGTATTGGGGGTAATGTAGTGACGTGGATAGAGAACTGGTTGGCAGACAGGAAGCAGATAGTCGGGATAAATGGGTCTTTTTCAGCATGGCTGGCAGTGACTAGTGGAGTGCCGCAGGGCTCAGTGCTGGGACCCCAGCTCTTTACAATATACATCAGTGATTTGGATGAAGGAATTGAGTGTAATATCTCCAAGTTTGCAGATGATACAAAACTGGGTGGCGGTGTGAGCTGTGAGGTAGGTTGCAGGGTGACTTGGACAGGTTAGATGAGTGGGCAAATGCATGGCAGATGCAGTATAATATGGATAAATGTGAGGTTATCCACTTTGGGGGCAAAAACGCGAAGACAGAATATTATCTGAATGGTGGCAGATTTGGAAAAGGGGCGGTGCAACGAGACCTGGATGTCATGGTTCATCAGTCATTGAAAGTTGGCATACAGGTACAGTAGACGGTGAAGAAGGCAAATGGTATGTTGGCCTTCAGAGCTAGGGGATTTGAGTATAGGAGTAGGGAGGTCTTACTGCAGTTGTTCAGGGCCTTGGTGAGGCCTCACCTGGAATATTGTGTTCAATTTTGGTCTCCAGGTCTGAGGAAGGATGTTCTTGCTATTGAGGGAGTGCAGCGAAGGTTCACCAGACTGATTCCCGGGATGGCAGGACTGACATATCAGGAGAGACTGGATCAACTGGACCTTTATACATTGGAGTTTAGAAGGATGAGAGGGATCTCATAGAAACATATAAGATTCTAACGGGACGGGACAGGTTAGATGCGGGAAGAATGTTCCTGATGTTGGGAAGTCCAGAACCAGGGGACAGAGTCTTAGGATAAGGGGGAAGTCATTTAGGACTGAGTTGAGGAGAAACTTCTCCACTCAGAGAGTTGTTAACCTGTGGAATACCCTGCCACAGAGAATTGTTGATGCCAGTTCATTGGATATATTCAAGAGGGAGTTAGATATGGCCCTTAAGGCTAAGGGGATAAAGAATTATGGAGAAAAAGCAGGAAAGGGTACTGAGGGAATGATCAGCCATGATCTTATTGAATGGCGGTGCGGGCTTAAAGGGCTGAATGGCCTACTCCTGCACCTATTTTCTATGTTTCTATGTTTCAACAAGATCATGGCTGATCGTTTACCTCAATTCTACAGTCCCGCACTATTCCCACATCCCTTAATTTCGCAAAAGCTATCGACCTCTGTCTTGAATATACTCAATGATGGAGCAGTCACAGCTTTCTGGGGTAGAGAATTCGAAAGATTCACAACCCTTTGAGTGAGCCAAATTTTTTACTTTCATAATCTCATAATCCTGTGAAGCACCTTGGGTTGTTTCACTACGTTAAAGGTGCTGTATAAATACAAGGTGTTGTTGTTGTTATCATGATATGCACTTTGTTGAAGCCGCCTGCTCTCTACCTGTTCATGTCGATCAGGGTGAACTAACGAGAGTCTTGTCTTCAGTGCTCCTTTCATTAGCAGTTCAGTAGGTGGGATCCCAGTGAGTGAGTGGGGTCTCGTGCGGTAGTTAAGCAGGACTCGGGATAGGCGAGTCTGCAGTGAGCCTTCAGTTACCCTTCTTCAACCCTTGCTTGATGGTTTGCACTGCTCTCTCTGCCTGGCCATTGGATGCTGGTTTAAATGGGGCAGATGTGACATGTTTGATCCCATTACGGATCATGAATTCTTTGAACTCAGCGCTGGTAATATAGGGCCCATTGTCACTCACCAGGACATCGGGTAGGCCGTGTGTGGCAAACATGGCCTGCAGGCTTTCAGTCGTGGCAGCGGACGTGCTAGCCGACATTATCTCACATTCAATCCACTTGGAATACGCATCTACAACCACAAGAAATATTTTACTCAAGAATGGGCCTGCATAGTCGACGTGTACCCTAGACCATGGTTTGGAGGGCCAAGACCATAAACTTAGCGGTGCCTCCCTGGGTACATTGCTTAACTGCGAGCCTGTATTACATCTGTGAACGCAGGACTCTAATTCCACTTCGATACCGGGCCACCACATGTGGGATCAGGCTATCGCTTTCATCATTACGATGCCTGGGTGCGTACTGTGGAGGTCATTGATGAAGGTGTCTCTGCCCTTTTTGGGGACCACTACTTGATTGCCCCACAGAAGGCAGTCTGCCTGTATAGACATTTCATATTTGCGCCACTGGAACGGCTTTATCTCTTCCTGTATTTCCACTGGGACACTAGACCAGCTCCCGTGAAGCACACAGTTTTTGACTAGGGACAAATAGGGGTCCTGGCTCATCCAGGTTTGATCTGCCAGGCAGTGATGGGTGATTGCTCACTCTCAAATGCTTCCATAATCATGGCTAAATCTGCAGGCTGCGCCATTTCCACCCTCATAGTGGGCAATGGCAGCCTACTGAGAGCATCGGCGTAGTTTTCTGTGCCTGGCCTGTGGCGGATGGCGTAGTTGTATGCGGACAACGTAAGCACCCATCTCTGGATGCGGGCCGATGCGTTGGTATTTATCCTTTTACTCTTGGAAAACAGGGATATGAGTGGCTTATGATCAGTTTCCAATTCGAATTTTAGCCCAAACAGGTATTGATGCATTTTCTGTACCGCATAGACACACGCCAACACTTCTTTCTCAATCATGCTGTCGGCTCTCTTAGCCTTAGACATAAGCAATCAGTTGCAGTTTCCTGAAATCATTAGTTTGTTGCAATACACACCTGACGCCATATGATGACGCATCACATTCTAGTACCTAACGCTTACATGGATCATACAACACAAGCAATTTGTTTGAGCATAACAATTTTCTCGCTTTTACAAAGGCATTTTCTTGGCTATTGCCCCAAACCCATTTGTCTCCTTTAGATGTGCAGTGGTTCTAATAATGTGCTGTGACCCGGTAAGAAATTACCAAAGTAGTTCAGGAATCCCAGAAACGACTGCAGATCCGTCACGTTCTGTGGCCTTGGTGCGTTCTCGATTGCCTCCGTCTTCGAATCGATGGGCCTGATGCCGTCTGCCGTGATCCTCCTCCCCAAGAAATCCACTTCAGGTGCCAGGAAAATGCACTTTGAGCGCTTTAACCTGAGCCCCACACGGTTGAGTCGACTAAGAACCTCCTCCAGGTTCTGAAGATGCTCGATTGTGTCCTGGTCTGTGAACATGAAGTCGTCCTGGAAAACCATGGTGCGCGGGACTGAGTTCAGTACAATTTCCATGTTTCTCTGAAATATCGCCGCTGCTGATCAAATTCCAAATGGGCACCCGTTATAAATGAAAAGACCTTTGTGCGTGTTGATGCAGGTGATGCCCTTTGATGATTCCTCCAATTCCTGCATCATGTAGGCTGGTCAAATCCAGCTTCGTGAATGTCTTTCCTCCTGTCAGCATTGCAAAGAGGTCGTCGGCATTTGGTAGTGAGTGTTGGTCCTGCAGGAAGAAACGATTGATAGTTACTTTGTAATCACCACAGATTCTGAGTCTCCCTTGAGGACAGGAACAATCGGGCTGGCCCACTCATTGAACTCGATTGGTGAAATCACCCTTGATGGTGGACTCTGAGTCATCTGCGGATGTGCAGCTGCAGGCGTGTGTGACCTGCCCTGTACATTGCGATTCGAAAACAACATCACTTTGTTCACAGTACTTGTAGCAGCACTTGTGTGCTGAGAGATTTGCTTCGTATTGTCGCTGATGGCAATGAACATCTGGGCTATCGCTATGGCCTTACTCAAGGTTGGGGTCTCTACAGTCAAAAGTTTATGAAGTATGGTTTCGTGGCCACTGCCAAGTACGAAAAAGTTCTGAGCAAGTGCTCCAAATGTCCTTCAAATTCACAATGTCCTGCAAGGCGTCTCAGCTCGGCGACATAACTCGCCACTTCCTGGCCTTCAGACCTTTTGTAGGTGTAGAAACGGTACCTCACCAGCAGAACACTTTCCTTCGGATTCAAATGCTCTCGGACCAGTGTGCACAAATCATCATACGATTTCTCCGTGGGTTTCGCTGGAGTGAGCAGATTCTTCATGAGACCATATGTTGGTGCCCCACAGAGGGTGAAGAGGATCGCCCTTTGTTTGGCAGCGTTCTCTTCCCCATCTAGCTCGTTGGCCACGAAGTATTGGTCGAGTCGCTCCACAGAAGTTTCCCAATCATCTCCCTCCGAGAATTTCTCCAGGATGCCCACTGTTCTCTGCATCTTTGGGTTCGCTATTTGTATCTCATCGCCAGTTGTTATGTATGGAGAAAGAGTCAGACTGAACACTGTGAGCTCAAAGTAAGGTGTGACCTTCGTCTTTTATTGCAGGTCTCCAGAGTGCATCTCCAATGTGTGAGGCCTCCTTAAATATCTGTGCTCCCAAGGGATTATGGGATCCCTTGGGACTCCAGGGGATGAGCCCTCTGGTGACTGTACAGAGTAAATACAAGTTTACATATGTAACACTAATGATCACCTGCACACACGTGCAGGGCCAGAGGTTGGCTGCCATGTTGTTTAGGAACTCTGGAGTTGTAATAAAGAAGACTAAGGTCACACTAAGTTTAGCTCACAGTACTCAGCCTCGTGGAGTTCTTCTATACTCAACACAGTGTACATGAAAGTCACTCCTAATTGTGTTTGTGCAATAACGACCAGTAATAATTTTCACTCATATGTTTGAAAATAATGTAGTCAGCTTTCAGCTGATAGCATTCCACATTACATAATATGCTGCTGCATGACTCACTGCACTTTAACATCATTAGGCTCATAATTCTGATGCAGAGCAAATGTGTCTTTAAGAGTGTGCGTGTTTAAAATGACGGAACATTAACAGAAGGATCAGTGAAACAAAGTAACCAAATTGCTACCGGCAGCCAGGCATAATCCCTAGTAAAAGCTCTACAGTCCTATTTACAACAAATGAGCATCAGGAGATCAAAATGATACAAGAGTGAGCTGTTAGACGTGTCATTTAAGAGACAGCTTTGTGCCATTAATGGTGTAAGTGTAGAGCCTACATTAAGTGGCCAAGTGAAGTGTAAGAGACATTTAAAAAAAGCAAAATTACAGCAGTGTACCAAACAATATAAGAGGCGATTTGTTTTACTTTGTGTTTCAGGTGGAGAGTTGCACACAATAGTAGCATGTGACTTTCTGTCCATTAACATGCGCTCCTGACCAGCTCGACTCCCCTCCACCCCATCGCTGGAAGTGCAAAATTGATAAAACGGGTTGCACAGTATCACAATCACAATAATGAACTTGCTTTTTGTTGGACTAAGAGATATGTTACCGTATTACTATACCCTGCTTCACAACGCAAGTATTTCTAGAAACTCTCCTAGCCACCGACAGCCATCCCTTTCCCTGGCCATTATCTGAGGCTGAACCAGCCTCTTTACAATCTTGGTGTCGTGCTTGACCCTGAGCTGAGCTTCTGACCAGAGCGGTAAGTCAGAGCCTGTGAAAATGGATGATCACATCTTGGCAGGTATGCCCAGTGGGATTGGATCTTGGCCTTTACACCGGGGCATTAGCTGTCATCTGGCTGGAATGTAGAACGATAACTCTGTCTGGGAGGCTTCCATGTTAGTAACGAAACTTACCTGCTCTTCCTTCCATTGAAATTCACAGGAGGAAATTACGGAAGATTCTGTAAAGTGCCTGGGATCCACCCCACCACATTTTCCCTTCTATGCTCCGCTCAGGCAAAGCTTAACAAAATATTTGTAATGACAAAAATCGACTTCATCGACTCTTGTTCACTCAGGCATTCCTTCTTTCATAATGGGCTTTGAAAACATAATGGGCTAGAAATTGCATAGTGCCCCATTTGGGGTGCTAACTTTTATGGGAGCACAAATATATTGCCGGGCGCTACCCAACTCCAGTGGACGCGAACTTCCGGTTTAGTGCTCCAGGAGGGAAGTGGAGCACTAGATCAAGCGTTACCACTTTCCATGAAGCGTTAAATGAGGCAAGAGTGGTGGTGGTCCTGTGCGACACTGCCGGAATCACAGGCTCCTTCCCTCCCTTAAAGGGAAGGGCCAATGCTGAGGGCCTTGCAAGGTAACGAATCGACTGGTTGGCGACGGCACCTGTGATCTGTGATGATCAGCTCCAAGCACTCTAACAGTGGAAAAATTCAAAAATGAGCAGAGAGGGGTAAAAATTACTTTTTGGCCTACCTGGCCACCAATGCCTTTAATTACCGCTCCCCAAGCGTCCAACCGACCTCAGAACGCCTCCTGCAGCTGTCATTGTTGATGCCTGCCGATGCTGCAGGGGACGGAACTGAATTTATGATCCGGGGCAGTAACGGGGCGCTGCGCACCAGATGATGTCACGATCTCCGGGATGCAGGAGATCATGGCGTTAAGGTTTACCACCAGCACTAACCGGCAAGGGAAATTCGCAGGCGTCAGTACTTTCGCCGTTAGTGCTCGTTATCGCCCCCCGAGAGGTGCTAACAGGAGGCGCAAAGGAGGCTAATTTCTCCCCCAATATATCGAGGAATCATGCGACATTATGCTTAGTCCGATATTCTCATATCCTATTGATGCCAATGGATCTGCCTCCCCAACTCCTTTTGCAAGAGTTCCCCCAACAGTACATATCATCTGCTAAAGCAAGTGCTTTCACCTCCATCTGCAGATGATAGTGCGTGACTACCAGTGGATGGACACAGATTAAATGTCGAGCCAGGTCTGCTTGGCATCCCTCTATAGTGTCTTTTCTTCCTCTTCAAGTAAGATGGGTGGAATTCTCATCGAGATACCTATTAATCCCATTAATAGTGCTGGGGGAAACAACTGGCACAAGGGCTTTTGTCGGCCTAAGTGCTCGCAAGAAAATCAAAGAACAATTAGAAAACATGGTGAAGAAATAAGGTGCAGGACAAACAAGCCCACAGATGAGTATTCAAATGAAGTGCCTGCCTGTTTAATGCAGTCACTTTCGCCACAACTGGTCTTGACCTCCGAAAATGTGTCATTGCCCAAATTGGGCAGAGGGCAGAGGACACGGCATGATTGAAAGAGGTGTAAATTGAAAATGAATCTGAGAAAAAAAAATTCTGTGAGTGAGTGGTTAATCTACAAGTTACCTAAGGTCTGGTGCAAGCAGCTACTATTGATTCATTCAAATGCAAATTAGATATATTTCTTTCAGAAACGAACATTTTGGGATACAGTACACGAGTCACTTGGGACATGACATGTGCTAAGTGTAGCATACTTGGGAGAAACAGGTGACTTTGGATGTAGCCAAAGTGCTCCACCCCTTGGGTTTGTCTTGCATGATGTCAACAACTTCATTATCATTGTATCTTATGACTATCAGGATAGTAGAAGGCAAACCAAGTGGACCTTGGTCTCTATTCATCTAGCATTTCCTATGTTCATATGCTCCTGATGGGACAGGTCTTACCCCTATGTTTTGTCCCCACCTTCCCAAGAGCTTGGGGCTGAAATTCAGGCACACCAGAAAGCTGGCACATGCATGCATTTTTACCTTTTATTACCGCTGGATGTGATGAGGCGGTCTTCCTAGTGATTTTCTCAACTTTAAGCTTTTTTTCACGTTGGACCAGAAGTCGGTCATAGCGGGGGCAGACGTGCAGCGGTAAATCCTGGTGAGGGTCGGAAGTTGGGGCGGGAAGTTGGAGTCTCCGCTTCTGTCACTCAGCGGTGGAGCAGAGATGACGTCACGACGGGTGTGCGTCACCACGATCTCCCCTTCACTTAAAGGGGAGATCGTTCATGAAGGGGAGATCGTTCGGCATTCAGAAACTTCGGTCCATTGGGCCACCAGGGAGGACTTCGGCCGGGCCAGTGGCCTGGCACCCAAAAGGGGATCGGGAAGTCAGCCGGCAAAAATAAAAACATGGCGGCCGCGGCAGTGGGCCCTCCCCTTGAAGGGCTGCCGTGCTGCCGTGCTGCACACAGACAGAACAAGGTACACCGACAGAAAAAGCTGAAGGGGACACTGTGCAGCGGCTCATGGATTTTTAAAAGTCAATTTGGGAAGGATTGCAATGGAGGTGCAGGATAGCGACGGTGCGCGCTTTGATGACACACTTGCGGCGGCCGGCAGCAGCGGGGTGGAAGTGCGGACAGGCCGAAAAATCCCCGACCTGAATTTGGGTTGGGGCAGCCAATGGACTGCAACGTGGCGGCCACTCGATTCCGCCGCACGGCCGCCGCAAAACGACGGTAACGGGCCTTATACGGACCTTGAATTTCACCTCCCTTGGCTCTCAACTGTAAACTATAGGATTTGTAATGTGATCACATCGCCAGAAAAGTCTCCTGCTCATTCTTGGGAATGTCACATTTGATTATAAGTGATTATCAGGATGTCCCACGTGGAAATCTGTCATCAGATGTTGAAAACTGAAGGATTGGGTTAGATTCTTTGATCACTTGGCCATGGGGAAATCAGGACGCATAATTTACTTCACAGTAAAAATATATTTAATTATTAATCGCCTGCTTTGCATTTAGAGCTGTTAGTAAAAAGCACTTGATGCAGCTGGCAGAGGTGACAAGCCACCCCACAGGGCGGGTGTGATAGTTAGCAAGTGAGTGGATTATGTGTGTCTTGCAGCTGCCGGGGGAGCAACCTCTCCACTCTTTGGTTAAGAAGTCATCCCCGAGTCCCCGAATGAAGCCTCTGCCAGTGATCGGACACTTTTTAAAACCTCTGTGAAGCAGTTGAACTGAGGTTTACCCATACATTCAAAATTAGATTATACACATAGATTAAGTGAGTGGACGAAACTATGGCAGGTAGAGTTTAAAGTGGGCAAGTGTGAGGTTATCCTCTTTGAAGCTAAGAAAGATAAATCGGAGTATTTTGTAAATGGTGACAAACTAGAAATTGTAGAGCAGCAAAGAGATTTGGGAGTCCAAGTACACAAAGCAGTTAAAGCTAATGGACAGGTACAAAAAGCAATCAAAAAGGCTAATAGTATATTGGTCTTTCTCTCAAGGGGTAGGATTACAAAGAGAAACAAGTTATTCTTCAGTTTTACAGAGCTTTGGTCAGACACCATCTCGAGTACTGTGTTCCGTTGTGCGCACTGCACCGTAGGAGGGAGTGTAATGCAGATTCGCCAGAATTAGACTGGCCTTAGAAGTTGAAATTATGAGTACAGATTGCATAAACTTGGCTTGTATTCTCTTGAGTATGCAAGATTGAGAGCTTATGTGATCAAGGTGTTTAAAATGTTAAAAGGATTTGATAGGGTCGATACAGAGATATTGGGGCCGAAATTGCTATCAGCGGGAAATTGGGGAGGCTAATTCGAATTATTAGGAATTTACCGCCCGGCGGGAGTCAGAGTGAAGAGCAGGAAAATTCGGCTCTTTAACTCTGACACCGCCTCCCAGTACTTTGGGGCGCTGTTTGAGGTAGTGTAAGGGAGGGTTTGCGTCGGGAGCGGTGTGGCGCTAATGCGTTACAACATCCCTCCCCTTCACTTAAAGGGGAGGGATGCTGCGACGCCAACGTGGAGCCCACTGGGCCCCCAGGGAAGGGTTCAGCCGGGCCAGCGTCTGCCATTGTCAGGCCGACTCAGGAGTCAGCCAATAATTAAAACAAAATGGCGGCCACTGGCAGCTTCCCGACTCTCGAAGCTGTCAAGGGCACCGACCGCCGGCGGCCGGGCCATCCCGGGGCAATATCCTCCGCGGGGCAGGAAAGGGGTCGCCACTGGCCGGTCAGAAACACAGAGCGTGCCAGAAACCCGTTCCCGCCACCGCCGGCCCTGGGGCAATTACGGATGGGTCGGCCCTGCCATCTGTCCCTGGGCGGAAAAGCTTTACTGCCCCGATAGAGGTGGTAACGGGCCTGAAAGAAGGGGGCATATTCCTCGTCACTGTCTCTGTGCAGTTTTGACAACTTCGAACCAGTTCACTAATACGATGCTGACATTGAGTGCCTGAATTGTTCTTTTTCCCGGCAATGAAATTCCAAATTTTTTTAAACTGTAAGCTAGTAAAAAAATAAATAAAGAGATCCAGCACTTTGCATTAATGAGTGTGCATGAAATTCAAATGAAATAGCTGGTGTTTGAGGTTTGCTATTTCATTTGAATTTCATGCATACTTATTAATGCAAAGTGTTGGATCTCTTTAATTTTTTTACAAGCTTACAATTTTTAAAAAGTAGGAATTTCAGAAGAACATAAGAATATAAGAAATAGAAGCGGGAGTAGGCCATTTGGCCCCTCGGAAATGCTCCACCGTTTAACAAGATCACGACTTATCAGATCATGGACTCAGCTCCACTTCCCTGCCCGCTCCCCATAATCCTTTATACCCTTATCGCTCAAAAATCTGTCCATCTCTGCCTTAAATATATTCAATGACCCAGCCTCCACAGCTCTCTGGGTCAGAGAATTCCACAGATTTACAATGGTCTGAGAGAAGATGTTCCTCCTCATCTCAGTTTTAAATGGGCATTCCCTTATTCTGAGTCTATGTCCCCCAGTTTAAGTTTCCCCAATGAGTGGAAATATCCTCTCTGCATCCACCTTGTCGAGCCCCCACATTATCTTATATGTTTCGATAAGATCACCTCTCACTCTTCTGAACTCCAATGAGTAGAGCACCAACCGACTCAACCTTTCCTCATAAGTCAACCCCTTCATCTCTAGAATCAACCTTATGAACCTTCTCTGAACTGCCTCCAAAGCAAGTATATCCTTTTGTAAATATGGAAACCAAAACTATACGCATTATTCCAGGCGTGGCTTCACCAATACCCTGTACAACTGTAGCAAGACTTCCCTGCTTTTATACTCCATCCCCTTTGCAATAAAGGCCAAGATTCCATTGGCCTTCCTGATCACTTACTGTACCTGCATACTAACCTTTTGTGTTTCATGCACAAGTACCCTCAGGTCCCGCTGTACTGCAGCACTTTTCAATCTTTCTCCATTTAAATAATTGTTGTGTATCTGGAAAGCATGCACTCCCATATTCCGCCACCAGGGAGCGCATCCCCTGAAGTCCCAGGGGATCCCAGCATCCCTTGGGAGCACTGTATATAAGCTGGCCCCTGGAGTGTCTTATTAAAGACTGATGTCACTGTTACTTTAACCTCCCTGTGTGCAGCCTCATCTGTGTTAGGAACCCAATAACTGGCGACGAGAATACGAATCCAACGCAAAGATGCAGCAAACTGTGGGCATCCTGGAGAAGTTCTCGGAGTTTGAGGACTGGGAAGCCTATGTCGAACGGCTAAATCAGTACTTTGTAGCCAACGAGCTGGACGGAGAAGGAAGCGCTGCAAAAAGGAGAGTGGTCCTCCTCACAGTCTGCGGGGCATCGACCTATAGTCTCAAGAAGAATCTTCTGGCTCCAGTGAAACCCACAGATAAGTCGAATGAGGAGCTGTGTAAATTGGTTCGGAGCATCTTTACCAGAGGGAGAGTGTGCTGATGGCGAGGTATCAGTTCTACACGTGCCAGCAATCTGAAGGTCAGGAAGTGGCGAGCTGCGTCGCCGAGCTAAGGCGACTTGCAGGACAATGTGACTTTGATGGCTACCTGGAGCAAATGCTCAGAGACTTTTTTTGTACTGGGCATTGGCCACGAGACCATCCTACGAAAACTTTTGACTGTAGAGACACCAACCCTCAGTAAGGCCATTGCGATAGCACAGGCATTTATGTCCACCAGTGATAACACCAAACAAATCTCTCAGCACATAAGTGCCAACAACACGCCAGCCCAGCGAAGGCACAGCCAACACACCAGAACAGACATTTGTACCGAGGCGGTCCACCAGGGAAAGAAAGGCTCCCGACCGCCTCACCTTGTAAATAGTTTTTACTTTGACTTTGGTGGGGGAGTGATGTTGTGTAAAGCATGCACTCCCATGTTCCGCCACCAGGGAGCTCATCCCCTGAAGTCCCAAGAGATCCCATCATCCCTTGGGAGCACTGTATATAAGCCGGCCCCGAAGGCCTGTTCCTCACTCTGGAGTATCTTATTAAAGACTGAGGCCACTATTAATTTCACCTCCCTGTGTGCAGCCTCATCTATGTTAGGAACACAATAATAATAACTTGCTCTTTGATTTTTTTTCTGCCAAATTGCATGACCTCACACTTTCCAACATTATACTCCATCTGCCAAATTTTTGGCCACTCACTTAGCCTGTCTATGTCCTTGATGAGGGCACATTTTACAATTTGAACTGTGCGCTCTGCTGCACCATTTGAAGCATGGTAGTATTGTGGAATTTTGGTATGTTTCACACCATTTCTGCTCGTGAACTTTGCAAATTCTTCTGAACAAAATTGTGGCCCATCATTCGAGACAATTTCTTCTGGGAGGCCATATGACGAAAACAATCTTCGCAATTTGTTTAGTGTTTTACTTGTTAATTTCCACATCGGAAACACCTCCACGCAAATTGAATGACTATCAATTACAGTGAATAATTGTTGTCCTTCGAGCTCAGCAAAATCTACATGTAACCTTTGCCACACCCTGGGAGGCCATTTCCGTGGCTGTAATGGTATTGATGGTAGTTTCTTGCTTATCGAATGACATGTTGTACATTGACTAATGATATACTCTATGGGCCCAAAATTCAGTACTGCTGGAAAGCAGGTGCTCCCCCCCACCTTTCTGTGGCCATTAACACCAACATTTTTTCGTGACTGGGCCACCCCATATTCAGCTCTCAAAGTGAACAAATGGATTCCAGTGCTAATGAACCCTTCTAAAGTGGATCTTTCAATGTCTTAATTTGAGCGTTACCACCACTGAGAAATTCAGAATGCAGGTAAGGATTTCTAACAAGCCAGATGCTCCCTGGTCTTTTTAAAGGTGTAAGAGATGCAAGGAGAGCCTACAGATTTACAGATTTACTGAAGCGTCGAGAGAGGCGGGAGTCGGCGAGAGGCAGCGGCCTATAAAGGCTCAGCAGTCGGGCAGTCCGGGGAGCGTCGAGAGAGGCGGGAGTCAGCGAGAGGCAGCGGCCTATAAAGGCCCAGCAGTCGGGCAGTCCGGGGAGCGTCGAGAGAGGTGGGAGTCAGCGAGAGGCAGCGGCCTATAAAGGCTCAGCAGTCGGGCAGTCCGGGGAGCGTCGAGAGAGGTGGGAGTCAGCGAGAGGCAGCGGCCTATAAAGGCTCAGCAGTCGGGCAGTCCGGGGAGCATCGAGAGAGGCGGGAATCAGCGAGAGGCAGCGGCCTATAAAGGCTCAGCAGTCGGGCAGTCCGGGGAGCGTCGAGAGAGGCGGGAGTCGGTGAGAGGCAGCGGCCGATAAAGGCTCAGCAGTCGGGCAGTCCGGGGAGAGAGGCAGGAGTCGGTGAGAGGCAGCGGCCTATAAAGGCTCAGCAGTCGGGCAGTCCAGGGAGCGTCGAGAGAGGCGGGAGTCAGTGAGAGGCAGCGGCCTATAAAGGCTCAGCAGTCGGGCAGTCCGGGGAGCATTGAGAGAGGCGGGAGTCAGCGAGAGGCAGCGGCCTATAAAGGCTCAGCAGTCGGGCAGTCCGGGGAGCGTCGAGAGAGGCGGGAGTCGGTGAGAAAGGCAGCGACCTATAAAGGCTCAGCAGTCGGGCAGTCCGGGGAGAGAGAGGCGGGTGTCAGCGAGAGGCAGCGGCCTATAAAGGCTCAGCAGTCGGGCAGTCCGGGGAGAGAGGCGGGGCTTGTACAGCTCCAGCTGGGAGAGAAAGCAAAAAAGAAGTAGAAAGAAATCAAAAGGTGATGTCACAGCCAAGGGGGTAAGTGATTGGCTGCTGATTGGTGAGTAGCTTTTCTTTTTCTTTTTTATATCAGTCAGTAACTTTTAACATTGTTGTTGCCAATTTAAGTATATCTAAGGGTTAAGTCATGGCAGGGGAGCTCGGTCACGTGATATGCTCCTCCTGCACCATGTGGGAACTCAGGGACACTTCCGGTGTCCCTGACGACTACGTGTGCGGGAAGTGTATCCGCCTCCAGCTCCTGACGGACCACGTTGTGGAATTGGAGCTGAGGGTGGATTCACTCTGGAGCATGCACGATGCTGAGAATGACGTGAGTAGCACGTGTAGCGAGTTGGTCTTACCACAGGAGAAGAGTCCACAGCCAGTTAGGGAATGGAAGACCAGCAGGAAGAGCAGTGCAAGGAAGGTAGTGCAGGGGTCCCCTGCGGTCATCCCCCTGCAAAACAGATACAATGCTTTGAGTACTGTTGAGGGGGCTGACTCATCAGGGGAGGGCAGCAGCAGCCAAGTTCATGGCACCATGGCTGGCTCTGTTGCACAGGAGGGCAGGAAAAAGAGTGGGAGAGCGACAGTGATAGGGAATTCAATTGTAAGGGGAATAGATAGGCGTTTCTGCGGCCGCAACCGAGACTCCAGGATGGTATGTTGCCTCCCTGGTGCAAGGGTCAAGGATGTCTCGGAGCGAGTGCAGGACATTCTAAAAAGTGAGGGAGAACAGCCAGTTGTCGTGGTGCACATTGGTACCAACGACATAGGTAAAAAAAGGGATGAGGTCCTACGAAATAAATTTTAGGAGCTAGGAGCTAAATTAAAAAGTAGGACCTCAAAAGTAGTAATCCCGGGATTGCTACCAGTGCCACGTGCTAGTCAGAGTAGGAATTGCAGGATAGCGCAGATGAATACGTGGCTTGAGCAGTGGTGCAGCAGGGAGGGATTCAAATTCCTGGGGCATTGGAACCGGTTCTGGGAGAGGTGGGACCAGTACAAATCGGATGGTCTGCACCTGGGCAGGACCGGAACCAATGTCCTCGGAGGAGTGTTTGCTCGTGCTGTTGGGGAGGAGTTAAACGAACATGGCAGGGGGATGGGAACCAATACAGGGAGACAGAGGGAAACAAAAAGGAGACAAAAGCAAAAGACAGAAAGGAGATGAGGAAAAGTGGAGGGCAGAGAAACCCAAGGCAAAGAACAAAAAGGGCCACTGTATAGCAAAATTCTAAAAGGACAAAGGGTGTTAAAAAAACAAGCCTGAAGGCTTTGTGTCTTAATGCAAGGAGTATCCGTAATAAGGTGGATGAATTAACTGTGCAAATAGATGTTAATAAATATGATGTGATTGGGATTACAGAGACGTGGCTCCAGGATGATTAGGGCTGGGAACTCAACATCCAGGGGTATTCAACATTCAGGAAGGATAGAATAAAAAGAAAAGGAGGTGGGGTAGCATTGCTGGTTAAAGAGGAGATTAATGCAATAGTTAGGAAGGACATTAGCTTGGATGATGTGGAATCTATATGGGTAGAGCTGCAGAACACCAAAGGGCAAAAAACGTTAGTGGGAGTTGTGTACAGACCTCCAAACAGTAGTAGTGATGTTGGGGAGGGCATCAAACAGGAAATTAGGTGTGCATGCAATAAAGGTGCAGCAGTTATAATGGGTGACTTTAATATGCACATAGATTGGGCTAACCAAACTGGAAGCAAAAGGGTGGAGGAAGATTTCCTGGAGTACATAAGGGATGGTTTTCGAGACCAATATGTCGAGGAACCAACGAGGGAGGAGGCCATCTTAGACTGGGTGTTGTGTAATGAGAGAGGATTAATTAGCAATCTCGTTGTGCGAGGCCCCTTGGGGAAGAGTGACCATAATATGGTGGAATTCTGCATTAGGATGGAGAATGAAACAGTTAATTCAGAGACCATGGTCCAGAACTTACAGAAGGGTAACTTTGAAGGTATGAGGCGTGAATTGGCTAGGATAGATTGGCGAATGATACTTAAGGGGTCGACAGTGGATGGGCAATGGCAGACATTTAGAGACCGCATGGATGAACTACAACAATTGTACATTCCTGTCTGGCGTAAAAATAAAAAAGGGAAGGTAGCTCAACCGTGGCTATCAAGGGAAATCAGGGACAGTATTAAAGCCAAGGAAGTGGCATACAAATTGGCCAGAAATAGCAGTGAACCCGGGGACTGGGAGAAATTTAGAACTCAGCAGAGGAGGACAAAGGGTTTGATTAGGGCAGGGAAAATAGAGTACAAGAAGAAGCTTGCAGGGATCATTAAGACGGATTGCAAAAGTTTCTATAGATATGTAAAGAGAAAAAGGTTAGGAAAGACAAACGTAGGTCTCCTGCAGTCAGAATCAGGGGAAGTCATAACGGGGAACAAAGAAATGGCAGACCAATTGAACAAGTACTTTTGTTCAGTATTCACTAAGGAGGACACAAACAACCTTCCGGATATAAAAGGGGTCAGAGGGTCTGGTAAGGAGGAGGAACTGAGGGATATCCTTATTCGTCGGGAAATTGTGTTGGGGAAATTGATGGGATTGAAGGCCGATAAATCCCCAGGGCCTGATGGACTGTATCCCAGAGTACTTAAGGAGGTGGCCTTGGAAATAGCGGATGCATTGATAGTCATTTTCCAACATTCCATTGACTCTGGATCAGTTCCTATGGAGTGGAGGGTAGCCAATGTAACCCCACTTTTTAAAAAAGGAGGGAGAGAGAAAACAGGGAATTATAGACCGGTCAGCCTGACCTCAGTAGTGGGTAAAATGAAGGAATCAATTATTAAGGATGTCATAGCAGCGCATTTGGAAAGAGGTGACATGATAGGTCCAAGTCAGCATTGATTTGTGAAAGGGAAATCATGCTTGACAAATCTTCTGGAATTTTTTGAGGATGTTTCCAGTCGAGTGGACAAGGGAGAACCAGTTGATGTGGTATATTTGGACTTTCAGAAGGCTTTCGACAAGGTCCCACAAAAGAGATTAATGTGCAAAGTTAAAGCACATGGGATTGGGGGTAGTGTGCTTACATTGATTGAGAGCTGGTTGTCAGACAGGAAGCAAAGAGTAGGAGTAAATGGGTACTTTTCAGAATGGCAGGCAGTGACTAGTGGGGTACCGCAAGGTTCTGTGCTGGGGCCCCAGCTGTTTACACTGTATATTAATGATTTAGACGAGGGGATTAAATGTAGTATCTCCAAATTTGCGGATGACACTAAGTTGGGTGGCAGTGTGAGCTGCGAGGAGGATGCTATGAGGCTGCAGAGTGACTTGGATAGGTTAGGTGAGTGGGCAAATGCATGGCAGATGAAGTATAATGTGGATAAATGTGAGGTTATCCACTTTGGTTGTAAAAACAGAAAGACAGACTATTATCTGAATGGTGACAGATTAGGAAAAGGGGAGGTGCAACGAGACCTGGGTGTCATGGTACATCAGTCATTGAAGGTTGGCATGCAGGTGCAGCAGGCGGTTAAAAAAGCAAATGGCATGTTGGCCTTCATAGCGAGGGGATTTGAGTACAGGGGCAGGGAGGTATTGCTACAGTTGTACAGGGCCTTGGTGAGGCCACACCTGGAGTGTTGTGTACAGTTTTGGTCTCCTAACTTGAGGAAGGACATTCTTGCTATTGAGGGAGTGCAGCGAAGGTTCACCAGACTGATTCCCGGGATTGCGGGACTGACATATCAAGAAAGACTGGATCAACTGGGCTTGTATTCACTGGAGTTCAGAAGAATGAGAGGGGACCTCATAGAAACATTTAAAATTCTGACGGGTTCAGACAGGTTAGATGCAGGAAGAATGTTCCCAATGTTGGAGAAGTCCAGAACCAGGGGTCACAGTCTAAGGATAAGGGGTAAGCCATTTAGGACCGAGATGAGGAGAAACTTCTTCACCCAGAGAGTGGTGAACCTTTGGAATTCTCTACCACAGAAAGTTGTTGATGCCAATTCACTAAATATATTCAAAAATGAGTTGGATGAAGTCCTTACTACTAGGGGGATCAAGGGGTATGGTGAGAAAGCAGGAATGGGGTACTGAAGTTGCATGTTCAGCCATGAACTCATTGAATGGCGGTGCAGGCTAGAAGGGCCGAATGGCCTACTCCTGCACCTATTTTTTATGTTTCTATGATATGGAGCTGGATATACTGATGGACATTGTGGAGGACAGAAGAAGAATACAGTTTCCTGATGTGGGGAGCGTGCTGGCCAGTCTGCACCCGGCCCTTCCAGGGTGGCAATGGGTCGACGCCTCCTAACTCTGGAGCGACGGGGATCACCCTACTCCTCCACCTCCTCCTGCGCCTCCTCCTCCTCCTCCTCAGGTGGCACTGCTGGCTCGCCCTCCAGTGGCTGTCCCCTCATGATCGCCAGGTTGTGCAGCATGTAGCAGAGCATGCCGATTATGGAGACCTGTTGAGGAAAGTACTGCAAGGTGCCACCAGAGCGGTTCAGGTACTGGAACCTCTGTAAAGGATGCCGATGCATTGCTTGATGATGCACCTGGTGGCACACTGCAGTGGTCCGCCCGCTGCTTAACTTACTGCAAGAAACCCTCGTTTACTTCAGATTCAACCCGCCATTTCTGGCGGAAGTGAGCACTGCTCAAACTTCCGCCCCGAGCTGAATATGGCCCGGGGAGGGAAAATCGCCCGACCGCAGCGGACGATCGATTTTTTCAATTGGCCACCCAAACCCCATGGTAGCCGTCCTTTCCGGGTTGGTGCACTTCAGCCCTTATATCTTTATCTAAACCTGGCCACCATAAGTACCTGCATGCAAAACTCTTGGTCAAGCACATTCCCAGGTGCTGGTCAGGAACACAAGAACATAAGAAATAAGAGCAGGAATAGGCCATTTAGCCCTTCAAGCCTGCTCCGCCATTTAATCAGATCATGGTTGATCTGAAAGATCTCCTAACAGTTTGAACCCGAACTTATTTGGGATAACTACTCTTGCACCCCACATGATACAATCTTTGTCCACTGATAATTCATTCCTACGAACAAAGTATGGATCATATCTTTCTCTGATACCTGGTTTGGCGAGCCATTTGCTATGTAATCATACACCTTTGACATAACTGGGTCACGGTTGATTGCTCTACCAATCTCTTCAGCTGTGACTGGCAGTTCATCAATGTATGAAAAATTGAACACTTCTTCCCTATCGGGTGTAACTTGTAATGGGGATGGCAACTTGGACATTGCATCAGCATTACCATCGACTTAGGTACAGCAACAATGATTGTAGCCCAATTACTTAGATCTGTCTTAGAGATAATGTTCTCAGTTTCTAGTCTTTGAGTTCTTGCTCAACTTTCTCCTCGAGTGCATATGGTACGGATCGTGGCTTGCAGTAAAATGGCTTGCGTCCTTGTGCATTCTGACATTCGCCTTGAAGTCTTGGATCAGACTGCATGCTTCGCAGAACACCTTCGGATAATGCTCGATGATGTCATCTTTCGATGCAAATTTTGTTTCCGCACAAAATATCTCATTCCAATCCAGCTTCAGTGATCCCAATCAATTTCTACCTATCAAGGCACGTTGTCTCCTGCCACTACCATGAGAGGCAAGCTCTGAAACTGATCCTTCTATTTCGCCGGTATAGTGATCTGTCTTACAACACGAATTTGCTCTTGTGAGTAGCCTCAAAGTTCTATCTTCAATTTCTCCAGTCAAAAATCACGCAACTTGTCGAGGTATCGCAATTCCGGTACGATGCTCACGGGTGCACCAGTGTCGATTTCCATGGGTATCTTGGTTCCTGCAATGTCTACTTGGATGACGATACTTCACAAATCCACAAATCACTGTTAGGTACTCTCATGCTCCTGATGACGTGGATCTCCAGAACCTCCTCATCCTGTTGCTTGTCTTCAATGCTATATAGTGTCTGACAATTTCTACTTAAAGCATCGAACATTCGTTTACTTTTTAGTTGGCACGCCTTCGCAAAATGTTCTATTTTCTTGCAGAAGCAGCACTTTGCCTTCACATATGGACAGCTTTGAGCAATGTGGTTTCCCAAGCACTGATAGTATGACTTCAATGTACTGTTACCTTAGCCAGTTGCTGAGGCCTTGGGGCCCAACTGCCTTTTTCTTTTAACCTACAGGCGATTCACCTCGGTTGCCTTACAGCTGAAATGGTGCGAAATTCTTGGGAGTATTGGTCGACCATATCCATCAACATAGCTGTCTGACAAGCTAAATCAAAAGTTAAGTTAGGGGTTGATCTTGTATTCCAGAGGCTCAGGACATTAGTGCTGTTCTAACTTGGTTTGAATCTCCGTCAGTGGTGTGTCCTTTGACTTGACAGGAACAAGAAAATTTGTCAGGGTTTCATACATCTTGGGGCCTGCTTCAGTCAAGAAAATAGCCCATTTTCTTTCTAAAACCACCCGTTATGGTTTTCTTCATCAGGGACTTCGACGATACTATTTGCGGTTAAAAACATTTCCAGCCACTCCATTGAAAGTCTCTCAGTTGTGATGGAACTCACCCAAGCACCCTATTATTCTCTTAGGTGTGTCCATCTGGACTCTGGCAATGTCAATAGTTCAGCCAAGTGTACTTGAAATTTACTTTGGATTTTTAGCTGCCTTGCAAAACAAAGAACCTCTCAAAGTATCTCGGTTGGTTGGCAGAAATGTCCAGCACAAAAATTTCAGCTATGGAATCCAGAAATCCTATTCCTTATTGCCAATGTGATATATTCTTATGAAATCTCTAACAAATACATAATGGCTCCAATACAGAAACTTTAATCGTGTGATTTTGCCACATGATTCTTTATTATTTACATCAATAGTTGCACTACCACAGTAGTCAACTAGGGGGAGCTCTATTAGTCAAGGGATCTTTTAGGTCCACCTGAGAGGGCAGACAAGGCCTCAGTTTAACATCTCATTGAAAAGACAGCACCTCAGACAATGTAGCACTCCCTCAGCACTGCACTGGAATGTCAGCCTAGATTTATGTGCTCAAGTTCCTGGAGTGGAGTTGAACCCGTAACCTTCTGATTCAGAGGCGAGGGTGCTACCCAATGAACCACAGCTGACATTGTAGAGAGAGAGAGAGAGATATTTCACTTAGCAACAACTGGTGTTTTGGGACCACCACCAGGCTTTGATATTCATAATAGAATGTTCTTCTAGATTAGAAATATTAGGAGAAGAGAAGTATCAAGACTAATGGTGTATGCTTACACAGCAAGGCCCCGATAATTTTCTGTGTGTTGTTGATGTAGACTTATTTTTCTGGGCAAAGCCGTAGCCAGCGATTACCATATTGGGTAATGCCTGCTCCAGTTTGATAAGAAAATAGTAAACCTTTTTCTTTGTTCGAGAGCATGGAGATACCTATGCCTTGGTGTACCTTGCTCTATCTGTGACTACACTCCACTTGTAAATTGCTTTTTATGCTGAAGTTAAAGAATAAAATGATTATAACCAGAAGATTGAATTTGTTATTACTCAAGTGAACAAACAGAAGTTTGTTCTCAGCTAACAGAAACAAAATAGCAGGCAGCCCTTCACACATTAACTAGCATACAGATATACTTATTGATTTGTGTTGCACAATGTTATTATGCTGTGTGTTTTATTTTGCTCTTTATTAAGTGTCATCTTTACTCTTATCTGTGGGCCTAGAAGTGGGTGGGTTCAAACCCCATTCTATAATTTAGCCACATAACCTAGGTTGATAATCAAGCGCAGTACTGAGAGAACACTACATTGCTGGGACATTGTTGTGTGCAAATAGCAACCATGACTGCACTTCAAAATGATTTATTGCATATCAAGTGCTTTAAACTATTACTGTGGGACATAATAAGGGGCTATGTAATATAATTTTTTTCTTATTGTTGTGGTTTCTCCTCTCAGGATTTCAGACTTCTCCGCCACCATACTTTTGCATTAAAACACAATTAGAAAACATGCCCAGTGTCCTTTGTACTCTCCCTAACTACACGAAGAATCTTTTGTCCGATAACATCTTGAGTGGATAGAATTGATAAAGAGCAGACCTTCATTTTTAAACAGGTATGCATATAATGTCAGGCAGAAATATCAACTAACAAGTATGTATTTTAAAATTGATGCAGTTTTGCATGGAGCATAATAAATAGCAGGAAATCTCAATTTAAATAGACAGGCTTGTGAAAATATTTTTGATTATAAAACTCTGCCTCAACTGCATTATTGCTTTTCTTTGCTTTTATATAATTTTATTTTAATTGCCCCAATATTTTGCTATTTTTATTCCTAGCTTTAGCTTTCTTGATACTAAACACATATTCCAAGATATGGTAATGTCGTTATTACAGTACTGAACTAGTAATCTAGAGGCCAGGACAAATAATGCAGAGAACGTGAGTACAAATTCCACTAGGGCAGTTTGAGAATTTGAATTTAGTTTTTAAAAATCTGGAAATAAAATGCTGGTATTCGTAAAAATGACGTCAAAGTTATCAGATTGTCGTAAAAATGTAACTGGTTCACTAATGTCCTTTCAGGTAGGAAACCTTCCATCCTTATTCAATCTGACCTATGTGTGACCCCAGTCCCACATCAATACGGTTGATTCTTAACTGACCACTGAAGTGACTGAGCCAGCCACTCAGTTGTATCAAACCATTACAGCATTGTGAGAGTACCTTCACCACATGGACTGCAGCAGTTCGAGAAGTAGGTCCACCACCACCTTCTCAGGGAAACAAGGGTCGGGCAGTAAATGCTGGCCATGCCAGTGACACCTACAATTTTTTTCAATTGAAAAGTAATAATTCCTGCAGCTTAGATGTTCCGAAATGTCTGCCGACTTCTGCTCTTGAACTTAATGTGTGAGGGAGAGCTCACCAAGAAGGCAATCCGTTCATCTCATTTTCAGTGTCAGCTGTGGCTCAGGTAATAGCACACTTGTCTCTGAGTCAGAAGATTGTGAGTTCAAGTCCCACTCCAGAGACTTCAGCATATACATCTAGACTGACACTCCAGTGCCATGCTGAGGAAGTGCTGGACTATCAGAGGTGTGGTCTTTCAGATGAAACTTTAAACCGTCTGCTTTCTCAGGTGGATGTAAATGATCCCATGGCACTATTTCAAAGAAGAGCTGGGGTTATCCTTAGTGTGCTGGCCAATATTGATCCCTCAACCAACATCACTGAATCAGATTATCTGGTCATTATCACATTGCTGTTTGTGGGAGCTTGCTGTGCACAAATTGGCTGCTGCATTTCTCACATTGCAACAATGACTACATTCCAAAAGTACTTCATTGGCTGTAAAGTGCTTTGATACATCTGGTGATTGTGGGAGGTGCTATATAAATTCAAGTTGTTCTTATCCTTACCATGGCGGAAACCGAGCAAATTTTATATTAAAAATGCAGCCATTGGTGCAACAAAACTTACAACTTCATGTCTTTTGGATATTAAGGGAATCAAGGGATATGGGGATAGTTGAGGAAAGTGGAGTTGAGGTAGAAGATCAGCCACTGAATGGCGGAACAGGCTCAAGGTGCCGAATGGCCTACTCCTGCTCCTAGTTCTTATGTTCTCATCTTCTTATGTTATGTTCTCTTCCATTTGACTGGCCATCGAGGTTGATATTTAGCCAATCAGATCAAAGATGCTCCATCTTCAAAATGGATGAGTGAAAGTAGGGAGGCGGGCGAGTGAAAGGTTTAAAAGCTAAAGCGGACTTAGAATAGACAGGAACAGTGGCCTAGAAATGTAATCGTGCTTGAATAAAGTCGTTGGCATGACCATGGGAAATTGGTCTGTCGGCCTCATGTGTTTATGATCGAGGTGCAGCAGTCGCGGCCCCGGAGGTAGCTCGCTGGTCTCAGGAAGCACGAAGATCAGCCGGCTCGAGCGCCGGCCAAAGTGGTAAACAGAGTCTGGGGAGGAATGGGCCAATCGTGAGCAGGGAGGGAGGAGCATTGGCCAGCACCAGCCAGAAAATTGAATGTGAGGCCAACCATGCTCCCTTTATTGGATGTTAGTTTGGCTCCCAGGAGCCTGTGAATACTGACCACAGCATGCACAGCACATAATTAAAGAATTTTGTAAAGGGGGCCTGAAACAGGCATTGGGCCCCCTATTTGCACATGTAACATGCTGACATCTGTTGCAGGCACGAGCCCTGGATGCATATGTGAGAAACCTTGACTAATATGGCGGGCAGTGCAGAACATGGGCATGCACACCGCCCACCAGATGCCAGTTTTGTGCCTGTAAAATAGGCATGGCACCAACAAATTTCTCAGCCCATGTTTATAAATTCGAAAAAGAACAACATAAAAAAGGGAGGGAATAAGAAAAGGGGAATACAAAGGCGGGATGGAAATAAGGACAAAATAATTAGCACGTTTTCTGAGATAAAATTATCTTTCCGATGTTTAATCGTTTAGGGTTAGGATTTCAGCAATAACATTCATTCTTGTGTATAGATAGTTTGATTACTGTGATATTATATTTGTTCCAGTGTCACAGTACATGAGCTTAAAACTAGGAGACCAGCTGCAGTGTAAGGATTAACATAATGCAGTGAGGTAAACAGTCTCTCTCACTCTGTGGATCCTGTTCACTTCTGCCTCTCTAACACAAATACATTACCTGTCCCGTAGTTTACCAGCATTATGTTTCCTGACCACCTTTGTATATTCAGTTAAATTTACATACAATAGGAATTTACTTGTATAAGGAATCAAGGATATAAATGCCCATGGACCTGACCTTCCTACCCATCTGATCGAAGGGATAATTAGTAGCATTGGCAAGCAAGCTTTAAAAACCAGAAAGCATTAAATCTAGGAATCGTTTGCTGAACGATGGCTTAATTCATCTCAGGATCCTACAACAGAAACAGGGGAGGGGGATATTTGTAATACCTTCAAGTATTGCGAGATGGAATCAGCCATTAATGGAATAATCTAATTCTGTATACCACTGCACTCAGTTACTGATGGCATCAAACTCACTTCCATATTGTACTTTTCTCATAATTCTAGTGCACAGGTAATCCATTAGAATGTCTGTGAAGCTGGGCAGATTAAGGGGAGCAGGTAATACAGAAATCTGACCATATAATTGTAAGCCGTGCTGACTCGAGCTCAGGTGATTTCTTATTTATTTCTCAAACATTATAACTATGGGTCCAATATTGAGCAGTAAAAAAGCTTTTGTACATAGTTCTTATCCTATTTAATATTATAGGACAGCATTTTCAAATTATTTTGTGAATTGATTGGTCTTTTATCCCAAAATTACTTTCTTAAACTCTCCCTTTGTTAAAGATTAAGAATAGAAGAAACAGGAGCAGGAGTAGGCCATATGGCCCCTCGAGCCTGCTGTACCATTCAATATCATGGCTGAACTTCTATATCATCTCCATTTCCCCACCCTATCCCCATATCCCTTGATTGCCTTAGTTCCCAAAAATATATTAATCTCAGTCTTGAATATACTCATCGACTGAGCCTCTGGGGTAGAGAATTCCAAAGATTCAAAACCCTCTGAGTGAAGAGATTTCTCCTCATCTCAGTCTTGAATGGCTGACCCCTTATCCTGAGACTATAACCCTAGTTCAACACTCTCCAGCCAGGCAAAACAGTCTCTTAGCATTTACCCTATTAAGTCCTCTAAGAATGTCCCATGTTTCAATGAGATCACGTCTCATTCTTCTAAACTCCAGTGAATATTAGCTCATTCTACACAATCTCTCATCATAGGACAGCCGTCTCAACCCAGGAATCAATCTAGTGAACCTTCGTTACACCCCTCAAAGGCAAGTATATCCATCCTTAGGTTCAGAGACCAAAACTATGCATAGTACTCAGGTGTGGTCTCACCAAAGTCCTATATAATTGGTACTTCTCCAGTGCTTTGAGGTGCCTACTGTGCATAGTCCATGTCTTTGAAGCATATAGGAGGATGGGTATCACTACTGCTCTGTAGACCATGAGCTTTGTGCCAGGTTTGAGAACCTGGTCTTCGATCACTCTTTGCTTCAGGCAGCCGAAGGCTGCACTGGCACAGTGAAGGCAGTGTTGGACTTCGTCATCGATGTCTGTCCTTGCTGATATTAAGCTCCCAAGGTTTGGGAACTGGTCCACATTGTCCAAGATCTTGTCATGGATCATGATAATTGGGGAGCAGTACTTTGTGGTGGGGCAAGTTGATAGAGAAGCTTTGTCTTATGGATGTTTACTGTAAGGCCCAAACTCTCGTACACTTCAGTGACGGTGTCAACGATGGTTTGGAGTTCATGCAAAGCACTGGAGAAGTACCACCAACACTGCCTCTGCAAAATCCTACAAATTTATTGGCAGGATAGGTGCACCAATGTCAGTATTCTGTCTCAGGCCAACATCCCCAGCATCGAGGCTCACCACGCTCGATCAGCTCTGATGGACAGTCCACATTGTCCGCATGCCCAATACTCGATGCCTGAAACAAGCACTGTACTCCGAGCTACGTCACGGCAAGCGAGTCCCAGGAGGGCAGAGAAAACGCTTCAAGGGCACCCTCAAAGCCTCCTTGAAAAAATGTAACATCCCACCGACTCTTGGGAATCCTTGGCCCAAAGTGAAATAGAAGCAGTCGAGAAGGCGCCAAACACTTCGAGTCTCTTTGTCGGGAGCAAGCGGAAGCCAAGTACAAATAGTGGAAGCAGCATATGACAAATCAAGCACCCCACCCACCCGTCCCTCCAACCACCATCTGCCCCACCTGTGACAGAGACTGTAGATTCCGCATTGGACTCATCAGTCATCTTAGAACTCATTTTAATGTGGAAGAAAGTCATCCTCGACTCCGGGGGACTGCCTAAGAAGAAGAAGAAGATATAATTGTAGCAAGACTTCCTTATTCTCATACTCCAACTCCGTACCGGTAACGGCTAACATATCATTTGCCTTCCTAATTGCTTGCTGTACCAGCATCTTAACTTTCTGTGATTTGTGTACAAGGACAGCAAAATCCCTCTGAATCCCATTTACTAGCCGTGCACCTTTTTAAAAAATATTCTGTTTTTCCATTCTTCCTACCAAATTGGATAATTTCACACTTCCCCACATTATACTCCATCGGCCACCTTCTTGCCCAATCACTTAACCAGTCTATATCCCTTTGCAGCCTCTTTGTCTACTTCACAGCTTACTTTCCCACCTAGCTTTGTATCGTCAGCAAACTTTGATACATTACACTCGGTCTCCATTGAAGCCAGTAGTTTTGACAGATATATGTTTATGGTCCACGTTTCTAATGGTGTCATGGGTTGAATCTGATTCTACTGCCATTAACTGTTCAAATGATTCCATCATTTATTAGAGCAGCTTAAATGAAAATAGGGGCCTAATATACATATCAACGTAATGTCAAGATTTTAAACCCAGAAACCTGTCACCTGGCAACCATACGGCCCACGGGTCAATTTCCATTCGAGGTATTAAGAGGTCGGAATGGGGTGGTGAGGGGCCACCGCGCACAGCGATGATGTAATTGCCGGTTGCGCGGTGGCCCAGGGTGCTAACCACGGGGTGTGGCGATGCCATGGCTGTGCCTCCGCAAACTCCCGGGCAATTTCCTGGGAGTTGGTAGAGACTACTCCCCTGAGCGAAAAGTCTCCTCTGACCCATTAGTGTCCCCCAAAGGTGCTAAAGTGGCTATAAAAAGGGGCAATTTTGCCCCTGGGTTGTTCAGTCTCTGTAGTTTGCTCAATTAATTGTCTCAGCCCAGGCAGTGGTGGGATGGTACAATTGGCCTCATTAACCGTGAGCTAGGAAAGCAAAAGTTTCTACTCTTGGTCACTGACGAGTGACAATAGTGTCTGTATGTGTCCCGTGTGCCTCAACATTGGCTGAGAATCGAATCAGACTTAGCTGTGATGCCTTTCACAGTCTAACGACTCATAAAGCTCACATCCAGCTTACATGAGTGAGATACCAGAGGGCTGGTTGCACCCATGGAACTATACTGCAGCATGACTCAACGCTTCTAAGAGGTGATAAAAAATAATGGGAGAGGATAAAATATATCCTGGTCTGCAAAGATGAATGTCTGTCACCGTTACCATGTTATTGATAGATCAGTAACAGTGAGAGGGAAAGGCATCCCATGAAATATTAATCAGTCCATCAGAGGAAGGAGCAGCCAATCTTGTGTGTATAAAAAGAGATGATTGGAAAGTGGCAAGAGACCAGCTTTAGGTATAATAGCCCTGATTTTGCAAGGCTGTGGAGGTAAGGTAGAGACTTGCTGCTGAAATCACATTTTGTGGCAAAGAAACTGGCAGTATAAAAATGACATGAATGGCCCGACACCAGATTTCATATTTTACTCAGACCCAGTGCACACCTTTCTCATAAGTGGGCTCAATTTTCCCCAAAATCGTTTTTTGGAGTACGCCCGTTTTTTGGGGGCCCAACTACGCCAAAAAAAAAAAATCATCCAACTTTTGAATTGTTTATTTTGGCGCTGCCTAACCTGTCTTTTCGCTTTGGGGGGGGGTGGAGCCTAAGATCTGCACCAAAAAGATCGGGTTGCCCGGGTAACCAGGGACACACTGCGGGCTGAGGCTGGAAAGTGAAACATCAACACATTCTGGCCAGCTCACAGCAACCTGTACAAACACCTTGCAGATTGCAGCAGCATTCCAGCATTAAATTATTAAAGTATTTATGCTAAAAGTCTATCTCCCCTGCCACCCCGTCCCCCGCCTCCCGCCGCCCGGTGCCGCTCCTAACCCTGGCCGAAATGCCCCCTGCTGCCGGGTGCTGGTTGCCGGTTGCCGCTACTAGCTCTGGCCAATGGGCCTCCCTCCTCCAATGCCGGTCACCGCTGCTAGCCTTGGCCGAAGGGCCTCCCGGTGCCGGGTGCCCCTCCTAACCCTGGCCGAAAGGCCTCCCTCCCTCTATCCTCTCTCCTCTCCCACTCTCTCTCCCTCTCTGCTGCTGCTGTCCGGGATGTGGAACTGCATCTGTTGTGTCGATTTTCATAACTGCCCAGAAGGATTTTCCAGAGCGGTCACATACACCGTCCTAAGAAAGATTGGAGTAAATCGGAGCTGCCCAAACTTGCATAAATGGCCTGAATTGACACGGGTGGTAGAGACGCAAAAAAAAAAACGAACCTAAAAAAAATCATAAGTAACTGAGTTACGTTGACGCACAATGTTTGGGGAAACTTGCATATTTTAATTTAAGCCAAAAAAAGCGGCACGCACCAAAAATATGGCACAGATAACTGGGTAAAACTGAACCCAAAACATGGGCATAATGCACTGGTCTGGACTGCAGAAATAAGCTTCTTAAAGTTGACTATTACTCAGAAAAGTTGCTTTAAAACTTGTAGTGATTATGGGCCCAAGTTTCCCCAGGTGTTGCTCCGTTTTTTTTGGAGCAACTAGATTTTTTTGGAATATCTTAAAAATCGTAATTCTCCCCATTTCATTTGCTCCAGTGTAAGTGAGTTAGTTAGGTTTTTTTTAAGTTTTTTTTTTCAAAAGAGGGCGTTGTCAGCCACTTACTCCTGTTTTGGCCATTTAAGCAAGTTTAGTCAGCTAAAAGTTACTCCAAACTAACTTAGGCCAGCATATGTGGCTACTTATGTACGATCAGAAAAGCCTTGCGGTGAATTAAGAAATCAGCGCAGGTAGCCAGAGATAGTGGGGGGGGAAGGAAAGTGAGAGGATTTTGCAAAGCACTAAACACCTTCACAACAACATTAAAGAAGCATAAGTACATTTAAAGCACCAAGCACTAAACAAAGCACAAAAATAAGCATTCAATAATAAAAAATACAAGGAAACTGAGAGGATCTGCACCTAGCACCAAGACTTACAAAGCACTCAACAAAGCACAAAAAGTAATAAGCAATTAATTAACAAATAAAAAATAGAAGGAACCCTGCACCTAAAGCACCAAGACCAAAGTAATAAGCAATCAATCAATCAATAACAAGTAAAAAATAGAATTTATGTGAAGGGAAGGCAGCAGGCCACCAATGAGGGAGCCCATTTGGCCAGGGCTAGGGACGGTAGATGCACATCGGGAGGCTAGGCTCAACGCGGCATCGGCGGGGGGGAGCATTTTATTCTTTTTAGATCCAATAAACCAATGAAGAAACTTTTTAGGCTACAAGTGCAGAAGCTGTGGAGGATTCATACTTCCAGTTAGGGGAAGTACCCTCTTTGACTTGTACTAACGAGCCAGCCTGTGGATTCTGCTCTCAATAAGAATCAAATGGAACTTGGTATCTTTATCCTTCTTGTTCCACTCCAAATGCTTGCAGACAGCCACAGCAGGCTTGGTCAAATGGCAGGGAGCCCATTCGACCAGGGCTACGGGTGGCGTGCTTCGGGCCCCTCCCACACAGCCTGCAGAGATTCTGGGGCGAGGGGCTACTGCACATGCATGCGCACTGCAGAGGTCCCAGCACTGTTTTCAGCGCTGGGCCTGGCTCCGCCCCCATTCTTTCTGCTGCGCTACACCAAGGGCCTGCAACGTTCCAGCAGTGGGGAGAATACCACGGTAAGTTTTAGATGCGATTTGTCTTCCACAAAGTCGGCGCACCTCATGGAGATGCACCGTTCTAAGTGGGCGGGGAGGGGTAAACTTGGGCCCTATATGCGTGAATATTGCTTTCTGGATTTTCTGCAGTGCACTCATTGACATTCCTGTGGAGGGCTGAAGTTTTATAACGGGAAAACTTTTATTTGGCAATTGTTTTCCTACAGTACCTTTGACTTACACACTTGGGGGAGAAATTGGGCTGGTTTGCGTCTCCCGTTAGAACCTGCGGGGCGGGGTAATGCCGTGCTAAGGGGTTACTGACCGGGTATGGCGAAATCACCATCGCCGCAAACTCCCCTGCTGGTTTAATACTGGAGCTAACACTTACAGCCATGCTCTATTGCAAACCATAGATCGTGACATCATCTGGTGTGTAGTGCCCCATTACCACCCCGGATGTAATATTCTTCCCGCCCCCTGCAACATCACCGGGTGTCAGCATTGTCACCACAGCTGGCTGCTTGGGGAGTGCTATTTAATGGCGGTGGTGGTCAGGTATGCCAAAATGTATTAATCTCCCCATTCTGGTGTCCACTTCCATCTTGGAGCGCTCAACCAGAAGTTCCTGGGGGGAAAATAAGTTTTGCGTTTGCCGATACTTTTGTGATCCCCGAAAAGTTATCGTCCCAAGTGGAGCGCTACACAATTTCTAGGCCTTGCACTTTAATTTGCAGAAAGAAAGTTGTTTAACAAGAGAGAAAGCAATAGACCGATTAATTACCGGCCAGTCAGTCTAACCTCAGTGATGGGCAAATTATTGGAAAAAATTCTGAGTGACAGTATTAACCGTTATTTAGAAAGACACGGATCAATCAATGACAGTTGGCATGGATTTGTTAAGGGGAGGTCGTGTCTGACAAACTTGATTGAATTTTTTGAGGCGGTAGCAAGGCAGGTCGATGAGGCCAGCACGTTTGATGTAGTCGACATGGATTTTAACAAGGCTTTTGACAAAGTTCCACATGGCGGACTGGTCAGAAAAGTAAAAGCCCATGGGATCCAAGGGAAAGTAGCAAGTTGGATCTAAAATTGGCTTAGTAGCAGGAAGCATAGGGTAATGGTCGATGGGTGTTTGTGTGACTGGAAGGCTGTTTCCAGTGGGGTTTTGTAAGACTCAAAACTAGGTCCCTTGCTTTTTGTGGTATATATCAATGACTTAGACTTCAATGTAGGGGACATGGTTAAGACATTTGCAGATAATACAAACATTGGCCATATAGTTGATAATGTGGAAGAAAGCTGTAGACTGTAGGAAAATATCAATGGACTGGTCAGGTGAGCAGAAAAGTGGCGAATGAAATTCAACCTGGTGAAGTTAACAGTAATGCATTTGGAGAGGACTAACAAGGCATGGGATACACAATAAATGGTAGGTTACTGACAAATGTAGAGGAATAGAGAGACCTTGGAGTACATGCCCACATTTCCCAGAAGGTAGCAGGACAGGTAAATGAGGGCAGCCGAGGCATAGAATACAAGAGCAAGGCGGTTTATGTTTGAACTGTATAAAACACCAGTTAGGCCACAGCTATAGTATTGTGTACAGTTCTGGTCACAACATTACAGGAAAGATGGGACTGCACTAGAGAGACTTCAGAGGAGATTTACAAGGATGTTGCCAGGACTGGAGAATTTTAGCCATGAGGAAAGATTGGATAGGCTGGGGTTGTTTTCTTAGGATCAGAGGACGCCGAGGGGAGACTTAATTGAGGTGTATAAAATTATGAGCTGCCTAGATAGAGTAGTAGGAAGGATCTATTTCCCTTAATGGAGAGGTCAATAACCAGGGGCACAGATTTAAAGTAATTGGTAGAAGGATTAGAGGATATTTGAGGAGAACTTTTTAACCCAAATGGTGGCTGGGGTCTGTAACTCACTGTCTGGGAGGGTGGCAAAGGCTGAAACGCTCATCACATTTAAAAATTATTTGGATATGCACTTTACGGGCTGGATTTTTGTTTTTTTTGTATTTTCGAGCCTTTTCGGGTGCAATTCGCGGCAGAGTGAAAAATTTAACACCGGGCTAACGTTAGCGCCAGAACGAGGAACTTTTGCCAAATGAAAGTTCACGAGGAGCATTAGTGTTAACTCCAGTGTTGCACCACAGATTCTGTGCGCCAGAGGCGGAAGTTCCGGCATTGACTCAATCTGCCGTTTTGCGTATGCGTTTTTTTCCCCCGCGCTTCCACCTTTGGGTTTCCTGTCGCAAAAGCTAATGCAGGGCGTGACCACATCCTGTGCACACATTTGCAATACAACCGGAGCTGAATCAGCCATTTCAGATTTTGAATTCGATCATGGAGGAGGACGAGGGAAGACAGCATGCCAGGCGATTCAGCCATGAGGCAAATGAAGCTTTAGTGGGGGCTGTGGAACAGAGATGGCAGAAGTTGCAACTTCGGGGTGGTTCTAGACCACTCCCCGCCATCTTCAAAAGAATTTGGAGAAACATAGCAGAAGAGGTCTCTGTCTCAGACACTATGGTGAGGACTGGCACACAATGTCGAAAGAAATGTAACGATTTCACCGGGGTCATCACAGTACCATTTTCATTCATTACTTCAAGGAAAAATCTGATACACTATTTTTTCTCATACTGCTGGTGTCTCGCAACACTCTGTGGGTTGCCTCCTAAAATGCATGACACATTGGTAGGTACCCTATTGGCCATGAATGATCTTTACACATTATTAAGATTGCTTTCTGAAATCTCATAAGATGGCTCCCCACTTCGATGTCCTCCTGATGTTCTATGTGCAACTTCCAAGGCCATTAAACAGAGAACTCTATTACATTCAGACAGTATGGCATATCATCGCATCATAGGCAGTTCCTTGAAGCGAGGATGACTTGCTTCCACGCCAAAAAGGGATGAGTTCACAGGTGTTTCAATGAAGGACCTAATATTCCAGATCCCGAACTACATCTTGAAGGGTGGAAGATGCCTGTGCTTGGATTTGTTTAAGGTCTGGTGGCCGTTGCACACGGGCTTGACAGAGCTAGGTCTTGGTCCAGTGGCAAGGATTACCCAAGACTAACTGGAGACCAGCTCTGCGGCACAGACCGAGTGCGCACACATATCGCAATGTGGGCTGCCCGTGCTGCCCCTTGGCCTTCGCCTCTTCTGGGCCCCAGATTCATGCCTCTCCTGGGCCCCGGTCCCTTCCCTCCATGGACTCTTGCCGCTCCTTTGCCATTACTGCTGTGCCTGCCCGCACTGCAATCAGCGACCCGGCTTCGTAGCGGTCACCCTCTTACAGCAGCATGCACTGTTCCCTGCAGTGGTAAGCCGTCGCACGCTGCTCCCTCCAATGGCCCCGGACTGCTGATGGTCTTTCAGGCCGGGTCCACTCCGATTTCCGAGCTGGGCCATCGCACGCTGCTCCCTCCAATGGCCCCGGCCTGCTAATGGTCTTGTAGGCCGAGACCGCGCCGATCCCCGGGCCAGATTGCCACACGCTGCTCCCTCCAATGGCCCCGGCCCGCTGATGGTCTTTGCAGGCATAATTGCTTTGGTGGCTATCTGTACCACAAGAGCAGATGGACCCTCTTATAACCATTTCCATTTTCATCTTTGCAGGCAAAGAAGTCTCATAATCGCTGCGAGCAAGTGTGGACAGGCGGCGGTCCGCCTCAGACCTTGCCACTCACTGACATCGAGGAGAGAGTGGCAGCCCTCATTGATGTCACAGGTTTGGCAGCTGCCACAGGGGGCGCTGAAACCCCCTCGGATACTGAGGGTAAGTCCTGCACACGCCCTGGTCTAGGTTGGGGCAATGTCCTGCAGTGCCTCTGGACTAGCTATAATAAAGTAGCAATGGTCCTTCAAATGAGCATGTGCTATGTGACCTTTCTTATGTCACCCTGCCTCGTCCCCTGCTGCTAACCACTCATCTATTGCTTTCTGCTTCCAGATGACCAGCCACAAGCGGCGCATCCCTCAAAGGGCCCCTCCATGTCAGGCCATCATCTGGAGGAGGAGGAGGAGGATATGGATGAGCCGACTCCGGCATAGCATCCGAGGAATCCTGCTCCACCACCGGCACTCAGTCACCTTCACCTCGGTGGGCAGTGCAGTCCTGTTTTCTGAAGCGCAGCCTTCTAACGCACTCTACATCAGAAATGTGTAGGTAGAACTGATGTTCCCTGTAAATTCATGGGGGTTAAGGCCTTCTCCCCATATGTCTTCAACCTCTTCGATTATGTTGCAAATGATCAACAATAATAAACCTTGAAGCCATAAGGCAATATCAGCCAGAATGAATGGCTCCCGACTACACATGGCCCCCATCTTTTAAAATGTCCTTAAATGTCCTTCAAAACAAACTAGAAACTCATGTAAAACTTCACAATCAAAAGCATGCAGTAACGCAGTGTGCTTCTCCCAACCATCTTATTCATTCACAACTGCAACTTCCTTCTTCGCTTTCAACATGGCGCCGTTATGTAGGGTGTTTGTTTTTCACTCTACTCTGCTCCTTAGACCTCAGAACTTATAGTGATAAAGGACAACACGTAGCACAAAATTTAGGCTTAACCCAGTGTCAGTTTTATTATGCAACAAAAAACGACTAAAACTACAGGACTAGACTTCTGAGAGAAATTTGACTTTAGACATACAGTCACCAGAGATTCATGGTCATTGATTCCATGACCTGCTGTTTCTTCTTCTGGCTGTTCTCCGCAACTTCTGCTTTTCTGCTGCTTCTTCTGTCTTCCTGGCCTTCTGATGTCTTCCTGTCCTTCTTCTGCTGAGCTGGGCTGAGATCCAATTATTGATGTGGTGATTTGTTTAACTGGCTGTGGTGATGAGTTTGAATGGCTACTAATTTGCGCGTGGAGTCGACAATGCAAAATATATTTCCTTATGGTGAATGCTGTTATCCAAAAATTTACATTTTGTAGGGTCCTTTGTTGTCCATTCTTTTTAGAGACTTGATGTCTCCAGTGGTTGTTTTCCCCACCCTGGTCAATCAAGTTCAAAGCCTTACGTAACAACTCCATTGTTGTTATGCATGAAGTCAGTTTTAGTTCCTGACCACAGAATGTCCTTAATTGTCCAGCTTAATTCCAAAAGCTTGGATTAATCA
The DNA here is from genome assembly GCF_044704955.1 of Pristiophorus japonicus. Classification (NCBI taxonomy): domain Eukaryota; kingdom Metazoa; phylum Chordata; class Chondrichthyes; family Pristiophoridae; genus Pristiophorus; species Pristiophorus japonicus. Next base: position 499,024,110 of record NC_091977.1, on the reverse strand, counting down.
ATTTTTAGTTCATGGTCTGTGTTTTTCTGAAGATTAGTAACCTTACAGTTAGCATCTGGTGTGCCCTGAGTCTATCTGTTTTTTTCTGGGTGGGCCCTCCGGCGGACACTAAATCGGTCCAAATGCTCTAAAGTTGTGCCCGGGGAGCTAGTGCAGCAATGCACGATGATTTATGTCATCCCAACAGTCAAGACAGCGGCGGGGTGGTAAGTTTTAGCGCCGCCGCAAAACCATTGGTACCTCGTTTGACGCCCCCAAAAAAATCACTTTTTGTGCCCTGCTGAGGTGCTAAATGGGGTGCAAATTAGCCAAAAATCCAGCTATGGACCAAAAGCTGGAAAGTGGGATTAGTCTGGATAGCTCTTTTTCAGTCAGTGCAGCCACGCCGGGCTGAATGGCCTCCTTCTGTGCCGTATATTTCTATGATTCTATGATAAAGAAAGAGAATTAAATTGAATGACCCACAGTAATGTGTCAAGTTTCGGGCATTCCATTTTACAAAAGGACAGTGAAGCCATAGAAATTGTACATATTGATTCACCAGGATGATGCCTGGGGTAAGTTGTTAGGAGATACTTGAAATACTGAAACTATTTCTACTGGAGCAGAGAAGGGTAAGACTGGATTTCATAGAGATTTTCACAATTATGAATAGTTTTGATAGAGTGAATAGTGAAACATTATGGGTTAGAAATTCAAGTATGCTGGAACCCTGCCGGTGACAGCACCGGCCAAGAGCGCAGGCAGCACTGGTATTTTGGTGCCGCCTGCTAATTTACATCAGCGGTGTGGAGATTTTGTGGTGTAACGCGCTCTTTCCAGCGCTAAGCTTAGCAGGTGACCGAAGGTCCCGTCTGTCTCCTGCTTGTAGTGAAGGAGAACAGGGAAGAAAGGAGTGAACCTGTAGGCCATGTACGGAACAGTAACCGTATTTGCTACAACAATATTACCTGCCACACAATATTTGTTGATTTTTTTAATAGTTCATGAAATTAATGTATCTGCGTTCTTTGTAACACTCACCATAGGCGGTCTCTTGAATGAGGACGACTTGCTTCCACATGAGTTCACAGATGTTTCAATGAAGGACCCGATATTCCAGTCCTGAACTCCAATTGGAGGGGTGGAAGATGCCTGTGCGTGGATTTTTTTAATGTGTGGTGACCATTGCACACCAGCCACCACACGGGCTTGACAGAGCTAGGCCTTTATCCAGTGGCAAGGGTAAACCAGGATGACGGAAGACCAGCTCTGCTGCATGGACCTAGTGCGCATACATATCACAGTGTGGGCTGGCCCATGCTGCCCCTGGGCCCTCGGCTCTTCTGGGCCCTGTACCTTCATTTGCTGCACCTCCGCCATGATCTCTCACCGCTCCTCCGCCACAAATATTCGCTGCACCTCCACCACAATCTCACAGCATTCCTCCGCCACGATCTCTCAGCGCTCCTCCACCACGATCTCACGCCGCTCATCCACCCCGACCTTCCTGCTCCTCCGCTGTACCTGGGCCCAGCCAATGTTCCTGCCCAAGCTCCAACCGGCAACCTGGGTTTTGATGACGTCACCTAGTCGCACACCTCAAAATCGTCGCACACTTGGAGCAGCTCGCACTGGAAGTTGTGATGGTATGCTCCAGCTATTTTATAGCCCAACTTGCGGAGGTGTTCTCTCGCAGGTCGGGGGGCCACGATGTTCCAGGCCTGCCACTCCAGCTCTTTTATAGCCCGACCTTCTTGCGGATCATCTATTAAACCATCCGAGTGGTGGAGACAGTATTGATCCACTCTATACTTATTGAAAAGGACTTCTAACCTTTCCCCAATGGTTACTCTTGAAAATGTTTAAATGTGTAGTAATAGTGACAGCTTTTAGTGGGTCTTGCATACTCGACACAAAATAATTATTTGATAAATAATTGGTTATGGAATTTTGAATAAATTAATTATAATTCCATAAATCTTAAACAGTTGAGTCCAGATTTGAGAGGGGGTGACATTCTGGTGATGCTATCATAAAGATAAAAGAGATCTTATCAGAGATGATCTTCAAACGTTGCAATGGAGTTCTAGGCAATCTGATGCTCTTTAGGAATTCACTTTTTTTATTTGCTGGGAATCCACCGAGGGATTTGCAGTTTTGTGCACGTGATCAGTTCTGAACTAAAAGCTTGTTCCACAAGGTTTTTCCCATTGATTTACTGACCCACAAACACTGTAGGCCTTCCAGAAAACCTGCAACCTCCCCCTCCCCCACCACCCCCACCACTCCCCACCGCCCCCACCCCCACCCCCCCGCGGCCACTGATGGCCAGAAAATTAAAGTATAAAAGATAAACCTTGGCAAAGGAGACGTTTGAAGTTCCGGCATCCATCTGAGGTGTTTTCCACTTGTCATCCTCCATCCTCGTATACAATCTACCAAGTGCGGACAGACTCCTCATTGCCATTAACGTTGCTGAATCGCTTTTAACGGTTGCACGGGTGGCAACAGTCGCGACGATATCCAAAATGGATAAGCGGGCTTCAACTTGGCATTGCACGCCGACTGACGTATTCATTACCGTACTTTCGGCATGCACTTGCAATGGCAGCGCTACCAACCTGGCAAAAATGGCTGCCGCCGCAGCACCCACCAGGAGCAGGCGATATGCGACAGCCACCAATTTATTCCCCAAATCGGGCGGTAACGACTGGCACTAACCTGCAAATTTTTAGCCCCATGTCCTTTGACAGTAACTATGGAACAGGATGTGTAACAGTTGCAGAGGATGAGGGAAGATTGACTTGGCAGGTACTAATGGTTCCAGTGATTTCCATGTCCAGCTTCTGCAAATTATTTTTTGATTAATTAATCATACTTATTTACTATAGACTGAACTATCATGTTAATCCATACTGTTGCTCCTCTTCACTTCTTAAGGGACCTCAGCTGTTGCTGCCTCTTCAAACTCAGTAACTAAATGTGCTAGCATTTGGACCAGGTGGACACAACATGCTACGGAGTGGCCAGTTCATGGATGCCACTAGGTCAAAGCACCTCATCTTGGGTGCAGTGTATGAAATGATACAATGTGAGCCAGTGACCACGTGTAACCTGGTCAGTCTTTAATGGCTTCCAGAAGTGCAGATACAAAGGTGAAGTTCAGAGTATATACCTGGCCCAGCAAGAGTGTACCTGTGACCCTTGGACCTCTGACAGTAGTGCCCCCTGGTGGTAGGAAGACCTTATGTACATACATTACATTGGGAAGATCTTATCAGAGCAGAAAAAGCTATTACAATAGTTTCAGGATGGAAAGCCTTCGAACAAAAGAAATATATCTGTATATTGCAGTCTATGATATTGTTTTGAAATGTATGTCTGTGTGTTACTGAGTGACACAGTAAGTGATGGTAGCAAACAATTAATAAAAGCATGTGTTGTGGCCTGACTCCTCACTCATGTCGAGGGCAGTTCTAACACATCCACCACAAGACAACAGCTAACTCAGCACAAAGCAGGTTTCAAAACTTTTTTTGAAAAGAAGTTTCAGTCATGTACATTTCTCAAATTTGATGATTATTTGATAATTTATGCAGATAAGCAGAAACAGTCTATTAAAATATCAGCGAGAGTTTTCATAACCTCATTTAACTTCACAGCAAGAAACACTGCAGTGATAGTCATGGTGATGTGTGCAGGTAAGTGAATTATTTATCAACAGGTCGCAAGGAGAACCCTTTTACACTCTAGTAGTTTCCTGTGCTTCAGCAGTCATTAAGAAGCCTTGTACCTTATTATTAGAAAGTGGAATGAGCTTGTCTCCTTCCTGGAGCAGTGGCCTGTGGTGTTTATATGTGAAAGCTGACATTTTGCCATCCCTGGATGAGCAGACTTTCCAGTTAACAGGACATTGAAAGACAAAGTGGGTTAGACACTAACCTTTCACTGCATTTATAGTCACACTCACAAGAACTGCTGGATGGCTAGTATAGGAAATAGGTCAATGTCACTCTGGTGCAGTTGGGATGCTCTCCTGAGTTTGGGGCTGAGTGGGGGAGGGTAACAGGAGTGTTAGTCCGCATGTAACTTTATTTTTCTTATTGAAAAACCAAAGTGAAAGGCCAAGTCAATGGTGCAGGATACCACAAGTGTTGAAAACAATAGGTGACAAGTTAAATCAGGAATTAATGGTTGCAACATTGAACAGATCTCCTCCAAGGCTTCTGAATTGAATCATGCCCTCCAGTAACATAACTCCAGAAAGAGATTTAAGGAGTACCTGGATATACGCATCCTGTTTGCAGATTATCAGCAGGATGGTCTAGTTTTTGGTTGGTGCTGCCTTATTAAACATATATCCCGCGAAACCACCTGATCCTACTTTTCTTCCTCCAACACGTATATCAAACATAAAGGAATCTCTATTCGGAGCCGCATTTTGCAACCTTCACAGATTTTTTGCAAAATGTTCCAGATGGAGAGGCCTCTCCGAGGAGGACTTGGATGCAAGCTGGAGTTCTCAAGGGGAACAGGGCAAAAGAAAGTTTCCAAAAATATACAGCTAAACCAAAGCCAGAAAGGTTTTCTTAACAAAAAGCTTCTGTAGTATGTATTTAAGATGCTACCAGCACCTTCACCATCTGGTCCTGGTAAGCAAGCCTGTTTTGTAGAGATGCTTTTTAGAAGCACAGAGTTAAGGGCAGTGATTGGGAATTTAGAATGGATGACATCATCACGTTCTAAATCTGTCATTTGCATGTTCACACTGTTTAGCAAAAAGTACTACCATTGCATTCTCCTTGACCACAGGACTTTCATAGACTATAGTATGAGTGGCTGGAAGTGTCGGAAGGAAAAGAGTCTTGGGATTGATAATTGACCATTCAAAAATGGTTCAAGTTCAGTGCCAGGAGGCCACAGGCAAAGTGAACAAGGTTCTGGGCTGTACTTCCTGGACGATTCAACACAAAACTAGTGCCATGATATAAAGGGTTATCTAAGAATTGGTGACACTCACTTGGAAATCATCTGCTGCTCATTAACATAGCTCTGCCCCGACACACATTTTCTGCATTCAGAACAGGTGTAAATTTTTGCTTATGGAATGGGGGCTTGGGGGAGAGGGAGAGTTGAAAGGAAAAATAAAAGACTGTGGAATCGGGGTTCAGAGTGAGAGAGAGACTGGGGAATGAGAGCTTGGTGGAGAGAGGGGGATTGAGGGCTTGGGGGAGATAGGGAGACTGGGGAATGGGATCTGGGCGACAGAGAGATTGGGGAATGGGGACTCTGGAGAGGGGTAGACTGTGGAATGAGAGCTCGAGGGAGAGAGGGGGAATGAGGGTTTGGGGAAGAGAGGGAGTCTAGGGAATGTGGCTTGGGGAGAGAGGGAGTCTTGGGTATGCAGGCTTGGGAGAGGGATAGATTGTGATGGAGGCTCGGAGGGAGAGGGAGACTGGTGAATTGAGGCTTGAGGAGAGATGGAAACTGGGAAATGGGGCTGGGAGGAAAGATGGAGACTGGTGAATGGAGGCTTGAGGAGAGATGGAGACTGCGGAATGGGGGTTAGGGAGGGAGAGAGAGAATAGGGAATGGTGGCTGGGGGAAAAAGGGAGACTGGGAAAAGGTGGCTGTGTGGGAGAGAGATGAAGAATGGGTGATCATGGGGAGAGATGGAGGGAGTGGGTTTTCTTTTTCCCCGCCCTCATGATCTGCTTCGGGGAGAGGGAGACTGGAGCACAGGGATGGGGAATGGGGTTTCGAAGAGATAGAAAGAATGTGGAATGGGGGCTCCGGGAGAGAAGGAGACTGGGAATGGGGGTTCAGGGGAGAGATGGAGAGAATGGCTTGTAAAAAAGTAAAGTCAATAATCATGGGCGATTTTAACCTTCATATTGATTGGACAAAGCAAATTGGCCAGGGTAATCTTGAGGAAGATTTCATAGAGTATATCCAGGATAGTTTCCTTGAACAGTACATTGCGGAGCCAACCAGGGAGCAGGCTATCTTAGATCAGGGACTGTGTAATGAGACAGGATTAATAAATTATCTCCTAGTAAAGGATCCTCTAGGAATGAGTAACCAGAGCAGTTGGAGGGTGAGAAAATTAGATCTCAGACCAGAGTCCAATGCTTAAACAAAGGAGACTACAAAGTATGAAGGCAGAGTTGGCTAAAGTGGACGATGAAAATAGATTAGAGTGTCAGACAGCTCATGAGCAGTGACTGACATTTAAGGAGGTATTACATAACTTTCAACAAAACTATATTCCAATGAGAAGAAATGACTGTAAGAAAAGGGATAACCATCCGTGGCTAACTACGAAAATAAGGCATGATATCAAATTGAAAACATGACCATAAGGCCCAGTGGGAGATCGAGAGCCAGCGGCAGTTGGTGAGAGGTGGGAGCAGCGTCGGAGCGGCCTATAAAAGGCGTACCGGTGCAGCTACAGTAGGAGAGAAAGCAAAATATAAGTAGAAAGGAATCAAAAGGTGACGTCACAGCCAATGGGGTAAGTGATTGGCTGGTGATTGGTGAGTAGCTTTTCTTTTTCTTTTTTATATCAGTAAGTGAACTGTAACATTGTTATTACCAATTTAAGGGTATCTAAGGGTTAAGGCATGGCAGGAGAGCTCGGTCACGTGATATGCTCCTCCTGTGCCATGTGGGAACTCAGGGACGCTTCCGGTGTCCCTGAGGACTACGTGTGTGAGAAGTGTATCCGCCTCCATCTCCTGACGTACCGCGTTGCGGAATTGGAACTGAGGGTGGATTCACTCTGGAGCATCCACGATGCTGAGAATGACATAAGTGGCACGTTTAGTGAGTTGGTCTTACCGCATGAGAAGGATCCACAGCCAGCTAGGGAATGGAAGACCAGCAGGAAGAGTAGTACAAAGAAAGTAGTGCAAGGGTCCCACCTGGTCATCCCCCTGCAAAAGAGATACACTGCTTTGAGTGCTGTTGAGGGAGATGACTCATCAGGGGAGAGCAGCAGCAGCCAAGTTCATGGCACCGTGGCTGGCTCTGTTGTACAGGAGGGCATAAAAAAGAGTGGGAGAGCGATAGTGATAGGGGATTCAATCATAAGGGGAATAGATAGGCATTTCTGCGGCTGCAATCGAGACTCCAGGATGGTATGTTGCCTCCCTGGTGCAAGGGCCAAGGATGTCTCCAAGCGAGTGCAGAACATTCTAAAAAGGGAGAGAGAACAGCCAGTTGTCGTGGTGCACATTGGTACCAACGACATAGGTAAAAAAAGGGATGAGATCCTACGAGACGAATTTAAGGAGCTAGGAGTTAAATTAAAAAGAAGGACCTCAAAAGTAATAATCTCGGGATTGCTACCAGTGCCACATGCTAGTCAGAGTAGGAATCGCAGGATAGCACAGATGAATACGTGGCTTAAGCAGTGGTGCAGCAGGGAGGGATTCAAATTCGTGGGGCATTGGAACAGGTTCTAGGGGAGGTGGGACCAGTACAAACTGGACGGTCTGCACTTGGGCAGGAACGGAACCAATGTCCTAGGGGGAGTGTTTGCTCGTGCTGTTGGTGAGGAGTTAAACTAATATGGCAGGGGGATGGGAACCAATACAGGGAGACAGAGGGAAATAAAAAGGAGACAAAAACAAAAAACAGAAAAGAGATGAGTAAAAATGGAGGGCAGAGAAACCAAAGGCAAGAAACAAAAAGGGCCACTGTATATAAAAGGGCTGCAGGAGGGGTAAAAACTAAAAATCATGGTTTAAAAACGAGGATGAAAACACTCTACCTAAATGCACGCAGCATTCGAAATAAAGTAAATGAGTTGACGGCACAAATCATTACAAATGGGTATGATTTGGTGGCCATTACAGAAACATGGTTGCAAGGTGGCCAAGACTGGGAATTAAACATACAGGGGTATCTGACGATTCAGAAAGATAGGCAAGAAGGGAAAGGAGGTGGGGTAGCTCTGTTAATAAAGGATGATATCAGGGCAGTTGTGAGGGATGATATTGGCTCCAATGAACAAAATGTTGAATCATTGTGGGTGGAGATTAGAGATAGTAAGGGGAAAAAGTCAGTGGTCGGCGTAGTTTATAGGCCCCCAAATAATAACTTCACGGTGGGGCGGGCAATAATCAAGGGAATAATGGAGGCATGTGAAAAAGGAATGACAGTAGTCATGGGGGATTTTAACCTACATATCGACTGGTCAAATCAAATCGCAGGGGGTAGCCTCGAGGAGGAATTCATAGAATGCAGACGGGACTGTTTCTTAGAACAGTATGTAACAGAGCCTACAAGGGAGCAAGCCATCTTGGATCTGGTCTTGTGCAATGAGACAGGAAAAATAAACGATCTCCTCGTAAAAGATCCTCTCGGAATGAGTGATCACAATATGGTTGAATTTGTAATACAGATTGAGGATGAGGAAATTGTATCAGAAACGAGGGTACTATGCTTAAACAAAGGGGACTACAGTGGGATGAGGGCAGAGTTGGCTAAAGTAGACTGGAAACAAGGACTAAACGGTGGCACAATTGAGGAACAGTGGAGGACTTTTAAGGAGCTCTTTCATAGTGCGCAAAAAAAATATATTCCAGTGAAAAAGAAGGGCGGCAAGAGAAGTGATAACCAGCCGTGGATAACCAAGGAAATAAAGGAGAGTATCAAATTAAAAACCAATGCGTATAAGGTGGCCAAGGTTAGTGGGAAACTAGAAGATTGGGAAAATTTTAAACAACAGCAAAGAATGACTAAGAAAGCAATAAAGAAAGGAAAGATAGATTACGAAAGTAAACTGGCGCAAAACATAAAAACAGATAGTAAAAGCTTTTACCAATATATAAAACAGAAGAGAGTGACTAAAGTAAATGTTGGTCCCTTAGAAGATGAGAAGGGAGATTTAATAATGGGAAATGTGGAAATGGCTGAGACCTTAAACAATTATTTTGCTTCCGTCTTCACAGTGGAAGACACAAAAACAATGCCAAAATTTGCAGGCCACAGGAATGTGGGAAGGGAGGACCTTGAGACAATCACTATCACTCGGGGAGCAGTGCTGGACAGGCTAATGGGACTGAAGGTAGACAAGTCCCCTGGTCCTGATGAAATACATCCCAGGGTATTAAAAGAGATGGCTGAAGTTATAGCAGATGCATTCGTTATAATCTACCAAAATTCTCTGGACTCTGGGGGAGGTACCAGCGGATTGGAGAGCAGCTAATGTAACGCCTCTGTTTAAAAAAGGGGGCAGGCAAAAGGCAGGTAACTATAGGCCGGTTAGTTTAACATCTGTAGTGGGGAAAATGCTTGAAACTATCATTAAGGAAGAAATAGCGGGACATCTGGATAGGAATAGTGCAATCAAACAGACGCAGCATGGATTCATGAAAGGGAAATCATGTTTAACTAATTTACTGGAATTCTTTGAGAATATAACGAGCATGGTGGATAGAGGTGTACCGATGGATGTGGTGTATTTAGATTTCCAAAAGGCATTCGATAAGGTGCCACACAAAAGGTTACTGCAGAAGATAAAGGTACGCGGAGTCAGAGGAAATGTATTAGCATGGATAGAGAATTGGCTGGCGAACAGAAAGCAGAGAGTCGGGATAAATGGGTCCTTTTCCGGTTGGAAATCAGTGGTTAGTGGTGTGCCACAGGGATCAGTGCTGGGACCACAACTGTTTACAATATACATAGATGACCTAGAAGAGGGGACAGAGTGTCGTGCAACAAAATTTGCAGATGACACTAAGATTAGTAGGAAAGCGGGTTGTGTAGAGGACTCAGAGAGACTGCAAGGAGATTTGGATAGGTTAAGCGAATGGGCTAAGGTTTGGCAGATGGAATACAATGTCGGAAAGTGTGAGGTCATCCACCTTGGAAAAAAAACAGTAAAAGGGAATATTATTTGAATGGGGAGAAATTACAACATGCTGTGGTGGAAAGGGACCTGGGGGTCCTTGTGCATGAATCCCAAAAGTTTAGTTTGCAGGTGCAGCAGGTAATCAGGAAAGCAAATGGAATATTGGCCTTCATTGCGAAAGGGATGGAGTACAAAAGCAGGGAGGTCTTGCTGCAACTGTATAAGGTATTGGTAAGGCCGCACCTGGAGCACTGCGTGCAGTTTTGTTCACCTTACTTAAGGAAGGATATACTGGCTTTGGAAGGGGTACAGAGACGATTCACTAGGCTGATTCCAGAAATGAGGGGGTTACCTTATGATGATAGATTGAGTAGACTGGGTCTTTACTCCTTGGAGTTCAGAAGGATGAGGGGTGATCTATTAGAAACATTTAAAATCATGAAAGGGATAGACAAGATAGAGGCAGAGAGGTTGTTTCCATTGGTGGGGGAGACTAGAACTGGGCGGCACAGCCTCAAAATACGGAGGAGCCAATTTAAAACTGAGTTGAGAAAAAATTTCTTCTCCCAGAGGGTTGTGAATCTGTGGAATTCTCTGCCCAAGGAAGCAGTTGAGGCTAGCTCATTGAATGTTTTCAAGTCAAAGATAGATAGATTTTTAAGCAATAAGGGAATTAAGGGTTACGGGGAGAGGGCGGGTAAGTGGAGCTGAGTCCACGACCAGATCAGCCATGATCTTATTGAATGGCAGGGCACGCTCGAGGGGCTCGATGGCCTAATCCTGTTCCTAATTCTTATGTTCTTATGTTCTTATGTTCTTATGTTTTTATGTTCTAAGTGGCCAAGACTAGTGGGAGGCCAGAGCATTGGGAAACTTTTAGAAGCCTGCAAAGAACAAAAAAAAATTAAAATAGAGAGGGAAGATAGATGATGAAAGCAAACTAGTATGAAATATAAAAACAGATCGTCAGAGTTTCTGCAGGTAAATAAAAAGAAAAACAATGGCTAAAGTAAATATTGGTCCGTTAGAGGATGAGACTGGGGAATTAATAATGGGGAACAGGGAAATAGCAGAAAAAATATTGAACAAATATTTTGTGTTGGTCTTCATGGTAGAAGACACTAAAAAACATCCCAACAGTGGATAATCAAGGGGCTATCGAGAGGGAGGAACTTAATACAATCAATATCACTAAAGAAGTAGTACTCGATAAATTAATGGGGCTAAGGGCGAACAAGTCCCCTGGACCTGATGGCTTGCATCCTCGTGTTTCAAAGGAAGTGGTTGCAGAGATAGTGGATGCATTGGTTGTAATCTATCAAAATTCCCTGCATTCTGGGGAGGTCCCAGCGGATTGGAAACCAGCAAATAGAAAGAAGAAAAGTAAAAGCGGAGGCCAGAGAAACCTAAGGCAAAAAGTAAAAAGAGCCACATTGCACCAAAATTCTAAAAGGGCAAAGTTATTAGAAAGACAAGCCTGAAGGCTCTGTGCCTTAATGCGAGAAGTATTCAGAATAAGGTGGACGAATTAACTGCGCAGATAGCAGTTAATGGATATGATGTAATTGGCATCACAGAGACATGGCTCCAGAGTGACCAAGGCTGGGAACTCAACATCCAGGGTATTCAACATTTAGGAAGGATAGACAGACAGGAAAAGAAGGCAGGGTGGCATTGCTGGTTAAAGAGGAAATTAATGCAATAGTAAGAAAGAACATTAGCTTGGATGATGTGGAATCGGTATGGGTGGAGCTATGGAATACCAAGGGGCAGAAAACGCCAGTGGGCGTTGTGTACAGACCACCAAACAGTAGTAGTAAGGTTGAGGACAGCTTCAAACAAGAAATTAGGGATATGTGCAATAAAGGTACAGCAATTATCATGGGTGACTTTAATCTACATATTGATTGGGCAAACCAAACTGGTAGCAATGCGGTGGAGGAGGATTTCCTGGAGTGTATTAGGTATGGTTTTCTAGATCAATATGTCGAGGAACTAACTCGAGGGCTGGCCATCCTAGACTGTGTGATGTGTAATGAAAAAGGACTAATTAGCAATCTTGTTGTGCGAGGCCACTTGGGGAAGAGTGACCATAACATGGTAGAATTCTTTATTAAGATGGAGAGTGACACAGTTAATTCAGAAACTAGGGTCCTGAACTTAAGGAAAGGTAACTTTGATGGTTTGAGGCATGAATTGGCTAGAATAGACTGGCAAATGATACTTAAAGGGTTGATGGTGGATAGGCAATGGCAAACATTTAAAGATCACATGGGTGAACTTCAGCAATTGTACATCACTGTCTGGAGTAAAAATAAAACAGGGAAGGTGGCTCAACTGTGGCAAACAAGGGAAATTAAGGATAGTGTTAAATCCAAGGAAGAGGCATATAAATTGGCCAGAAAAAGCAACAAACCTGAGGACTGGGAGAAATTTAGAATTCAGCAGAGGAGGACAAAGAGCGGGAAAATAGCGGGAAAATAGAGTACGAGAAGAAGCTTGCCGGGAACATAAAAAACTGACTGCAAAAGCTTCTATAGGTATGTGAAGAGAAAAAGATTAGTGAAGACAAACGTAGCTCCCTTGCAGTCGGATTTAGGGGAATTTATAATGGGGAACAAAGAAATGGCAGACCAATTGAACAAATACTTTGGTTCTGTCTTCTCAAAGGAAGACACAAATAACCTTCTGGAAGTACGAGGGAACCGAGTGTCTAGTGAGAAGGAGGAACTGAAGGATATCCTTATTCGGCAGGAAATAGTGTTCGGGAAATAGATGGGATTGAAGGCCGATAAATCCCTGGGGCCTGATAGTCTGCATCCCAGAGGACTTAAGGAAGTGGCCCTAGAAATAGTGGATGCATTGGTGATCATTTTCCAACAGTATATCGATTCTGGATCAGTTCCTATGGACTGGAGGGTAGCTAATGTAACACCACTTTTTAAAAATGGAGGGAGAGAGAAAGCGGGTAATTATAGATCGGTTAGCCTGACATCAGTAGTGGGGAAAATGTTGGAATCAATTATTAAGGATGAAATAGCAGCGCATTTGGAAAGCAGTGACAGGATCGGTCCAAGTCAGCATGGATTTATGAAGGGGAAATCATGCTTGACAAACGTTCTAGAATTTTTTGAGGATGTAACTAGTCGCGTGGATAAGGGAAAACCAGTGGATGTGGTGTATTTGGACTTTCAAAAGGCTTTTGACAAGGTCCCACACAAGAGATTGGTGTGCAAAATCAAAGCACATGGTATTGGGGGTAATATACTGACGTGGATTGAGAACTGGTTGGCAGACAGGAAGCAGAGAGTCGGGATAAACGGGTCCTTTTCAGAATGGCAGGCAGTGACTCATGGAGTGCCGCAGGGCTCAGTGCTGGGACCCCAGCTCTTTACAATATACATAAATGATTTGGATGAAAGAATTAAGTGTAATATCTCCAAGTTTGCAGATGACACTAAACTGGGTGGCGGTGTGAGCTGTGAGGAGGATGCTAAGAGGCTTCAGGGTGACCTGGACAGGTTAGGTGAGTGGGCAAATGCATGGCAGATGCAGTATAATGTGGATAAATGTGAGGTTATCTACTTTGGGGGCAAAAACGCGAAGACAGAATATTTTCTGAATGGCGGCAGATTAGGAAAAGGGGAGGTGCAACGAGACCTGGGTGTTATAGTTCATCAGTCATTGAAAGTTGGCATATAGGTACAGCAGGCGGTAAAGAAGGCAAATGGTATGTTGGCCTTCATAGCTAGGGGATTTGAGTATAGGAGCAGGGAGGTCTTACTGCAGTTGTACAGGGCCTTGGTGAGGCCTCACCTGGAATATTGTGTTCAGTTTTGGTCTCCTAATCTGAGGAAGGACGTTCTTGCTATTGAGGGAGTGCAACGGAGGTTCACCAGACTGATTCCCGAGATGGCAGGATTGACATATGAGGAGAGACTGGATGAACTGGGCCTTTATACATTGGAGATTAGAAGGATGAGAGTGGATCTCATAGAAACATACAAGATTCTGACGGGACGGGACCGGTTTGATGCGGATAGAATGTTCCCAATGTTGGGGAAGTCCAGAACCAGGGGACACAGTCTTTGGATGAGGGGTAGGCCATTTAGGACTGAGATGAGTAGAAATTTCTTCACTCAGAGAGTTATTAACCTGTGGAATTCCCTGCCGCAGAGAGTTGTTGATGCCAGTTCATTGGATATATTCAAGAGGGAGTTAGATATGGCCCTTATGGCTCAGGGGATCAAGGGGTTTGGAGAGAAAGCAGGAAACGGGTTCTGAGGGAATGTTCAGCCATGATCTTATTGAATGGTAGTGCGGGCTGGTAGGGCCAAATGGCCTACTCCTGAACCTATTTTCTATGTTTCTATGTTTATAAATGTAACGCTCCTTTTTAAAAAAGGAGGCAGAGAGAAAGCAGAAAACTATAGACCAATTAGGCTAACATCTGTCGTTGAGAAAATGCTGGAGTCCATTATTAAAGAAGCAGTAGCAGCACATTTGGAAAAGCAAAATTCGGTCAGGCAGAGTCAGCATGGATTTATGAAGGAGAAGTCATGTTTGACAAATTTGCTGGAATTCTTTGAGGATGTAACGAGCATGGTGGATAAGGAGGAACCAGTGGACACAGTATATTTGATTTTCCAGAAGGCATTTGATAGGGTGTCACATAAAAGGTTACTGCACAAGATAAAATTTCACGGGGTTAGGGGTAATATAACAGCATGGATAGAGGATTGCCTCACTAATAGAAAACAGAGAGTTGTGATAAATGAGTCATTTTCTGGTTGGCAAACAATAACTAGTGGGGTGCCGCAGAGGATCGTTGCTGGGTCCTCAACTATTTACAATCTATATTAATGACTTAGATGAAGGGATCGAGTGTAATGTAGCCAAGTTTGATGATGATAGAAGGCAAATTGTGAGGAGGACATTAAGAAATCTGCAAAGGGATATAGACAGGCTAAGTGAGAGGCCACAAATTTGGCAGATGCAGTATAATGTGGGAAAATGTGAGGTTATCCACTTTGGCAGAAAAAATAGAAAAGCAAATTTTAATTTAAATGGAGAAAAATTGCAAAGTGCTGCAGTACAGAGGGACCTGGGAGTCCTTGTGCATGAAACACAAAAAGTTAGTATGCAGGTACTGCAAGTAATCAGGAAGGCAAATGGAATGTTGGCTTTTATTGCTAGGGGGATGGAGTATAAAAGCAGAGAAGTCCTGTTACAACTGTACAGGTTATTAGTGAGGCCGCACCTAAAGTACTGCGTGCAGTTTTGGTCTCCGTATTTAAGGAAGGATATACTTGCATTGGAGGCTGTTTAGAGAACATTCACTTTGTTGATTCTGGAGATGAGGGGGTTAACTTACGAGGATAGGTTGAGTAGGTTGGGCCTATACTCATTCGAGTTCAGAAGAATGAGAGGTGACCTTATTGAAATTTATAAGCTAACGATGGGGCTCGACAAGTTAGATGCAGAGCGGATATTTCCACTCATAGGGGAAACTAAACTAAGGGACATAGTCTCTGAACTAGGGGCCGCCCATTTAAAACTGAGATGAGGAGGAATTTCTTCTCTCATTGGGTTGTAAATCTGTGGAATTCTTTGCCCCAGAGAGATTTGGAGGCTGGGTCATTGAATATATTTAAGGCGGAGATGGACAGATTTTTGAACGATAAGGGAATAAAGGGTTATAGGGAGCGGGCAGGGAAGTGGAACTGAGTCCATGATCAGATCAGCCATGATCTTATTAAATCATGGAGCAGGCTCGAGGGGCCAAATGGCCTACACCTGTTCCTATTTCTTATGTTCTTATGTTTTCCCTGCCCTCGTGATCTGATGTCACATGGGCAGATGTCATTTAGCCAGAACATCACATGATCAAACCTCTAGCATGCCTTCAACTAGAGTTGGCAACCCGAGTTGACAGATAAGACCTAATATATAATTTATATGCTGGTCCAGATCTGATATTATGAAGAGAATTTGGAAAGTGTTATATTTTTCATTAACTTTTTGAAATCTGGACGTATATGTCAAAAGTTCTGTAAACAATTGAAATCTGCTGTATTGATTTTCTGTTTCTGTCTACTTTTTAGCTTTAACATTCCTGATTTGTAGTTTATAGATTAAGTGACACACACTTCAGTTTGTAAGGTGCAAGTGCCCACTTATGGGAATGGTCTTTGGCACTGAGCACATGATAAATAGCTGGTAAAGTCCTTAAAAGCATAATACAGGACATGACACATTTCAGAAACTCTTGTGTGGAAAATGGAGTCATCAAAGTAGATGTCATAGAGAAATGAAGAGAAAGGAATGGACCTTTTGTAGGAAGGAGCGTGCAAGAAACATAATGGGCTAGAAATTACCACCCGGGCACGGCGCTGGCAACGACTCCCGCCATATTGGGCAGGAATTTAGTGGCAGCACTATGGCTTTCCCCCGTTATCGCCTGCACCTGGGGATCATGAAGTCATCGCCACGTACATCGCCTGTTAGCGCCCCGGCCCCGAAATTAACTTTCATCCCCTGCAACAGCGCTGGGCGAAAACATCTGCAGAAGGTGTGGATTGGGGCGAAAAATGAAAGCGGGGTGGCCGATGGAACATAAAAAAACACTTACCGTATATACTCGCGTATCATGCGACTTTTGAAGACTTAAATTGTAACCTAAATTTGGGGGGTAGCATGATACGCGAGATACAAAATTTGCGGGTGTGAAGTGCTGGCCAAGATTAGGCTATTAGGCTGTTAAGCAGACCGTATCCATTTACGGTAAGTCAAATAGTACATATGTATATCAAATAAAGATGATTTTGATAAAACTGCTGTTTTACTTGCTGATACACACGTAATGTTTACGCTTTCCAAATCAGCTGAGAGGCTAACTACCAAAGGAAAACAGAAACGATTCTTAATGAAACTATTACCGGTATATTTATTTTTTTAAAATGCTTTAACAATCAAATCTCCATCTATCTCAGCCCATGCTTCTTTTACCCACAAACACAGTAGAGGCAAATCCGGAGCCTTCATATTCCCTCCCTTCGTAAATGATTTCTCTCCTTCCATCATCCAGTCATTCCATTTCTTTCTTATATTGTCTTTAAATGGATTATTAATGGATACGTCAAGTGGCTGAATAACGCTAGTCAAGCCAGCTGGAATGATTGCTATATCGGTGTTCGATTCGCGAACAGCTTTCACAACAGAATCCACTCGATGTGACCTAAACATATCCCACACAAGTAAACTTTTTTGGCGTCGTAAACCACCTGCTCTTGATTCCCAAACTCTCTTCAGCCAAATCTTGCAGCCATTATCGTTCATCCATCCTTTTTCGTTTCATGATTCGGTTGTTAAGGTCTGTATTCGATCGTTGTTATGTGTTCGGGTACTTGTTACGTGTTGGGTACTTGTTAAACTTGTTTGAAAGCCTAGCCTAGTGTCATCTGGTATCTCAAAAAAGTGACTCGCATGATACATGAGATATATGATAAAATCATGTTTTGGGGACGAAAGTTTAGGGGTCGCATGATACGTGAGATCGTAGGATACGCGAGTATATACGGTACCTTGCTTTTCACTGTTTTCTTCGCGAGCTGCTGGCCACGATCACTCAGCTCGGCACTCTGCTTGATCTCCGTATTTAAGGAATGATGTCCTTGCATTGGAGGCTGCTCAGGGAAGATTCACTAGGTTGATTCTGGAGATGAGGGGGTTGACTTATGAGGATAGGTTGAGTAGGTTGGGCCTATACTCATTGGAGTTCAGAAGAATGAGAGGTGATCTTATTGAAACATAAGATAATGAGGGGGCTCGACAGGGTGGATGCAGAGAGGATGTTTCCACTCATAGGGGAAACTAAAACTAGGGGACATAGCCGCAGAATAAGGGGCCACCCATTTAAAACTGAGATGAGGAGAAATTTCTTCTCTCAGAGGGTTGTAAATCTGTGGAATTATCTGCCCCAGAGAGCTGTGGAGGCTGGGTCATTGAATTAAGGCGGAGATAGACAGATTTTTGAGTGATAAGGGTTATGGGGAGTGGGCAGGTAAGTGGAGTTGAGTCCATGATCAGATCAGCCATAATTTTATTGAATGGCGGAGCAGACTCGAGGGGCCAAATAGTCGACTCCTGCTCCTATTGCCTATGTCCTTATGTGCCAGGCTGATCGTGCGTCACGCCCACTCCATGGTAGTCCAGGTAGGTTTTTTAAAAATATTCGCTGAGTCTGCAGCGTGGGCCCTTTCCTTTAAGTGAGGAAAGTCCCTTGGGTGCACGGCCCTGTGTGTGGCGCTGCTGAGGCATCCGCCCCATTAGCACTCCAAGAAAGCAGTAGAGTGCTGGATTTAGCGCTCCATTTCCGTCCAGGGGCGCTAACCCAAATTTTTTGAGAGGGTTGAAACTTTATCGCTTGGTGCTAAGTTTCACGCCACCCAACCATTATTACCCCTAAATTGGGCAATATTCATTTCACCCCCAATGCATTTATCATGAGAGTTGACTGTGTTAGATATTTTTATGAAATACATTTCCAGAGATGAAGAGAGAAAAGTCCAGGAAGAGGAGGAAGGTGGCAGAAGTGGACTATGCATTGCTACGAGATGGGTGTACGTGGGGTGAATCGTCAAGGAATTGCTCCAGATCAGAGTGAGCAGGATATAGGACCAACTCAACCTTCAGTGCAACAGAGGAAATAGTCAAGGCCTGAGTCTAAGTATGATTGGAATAAACATCGATCCCCATTTACTACAAAATAAGAGCATAACTGGGCCCCATTGCAAGATCTTTAAATTGGACAAATTGTGTAGAATTAAAAGTGAAGCTGCTGAGGGTAAGAACAGATTCACCAGGTGGCAGAGAGTGGTGGGGATGGAGATCGAGTGATTGGACATCCATAGTGAAGAGGAGAAGATCGGTGCTGGAGAACCTGAAAAATGGCAAAGCGGGCAAGAGCACTGGAGCCCTGGATATATCTGAGTAGAAACTGGACAAGGAAAGAGTGAATAGGAGATAGAATGGGGAGAGCTACCCAAAGTGAATGAATGTGGAGGTATCCACACTTATTTAAGAGATCATCTGTACCACTAGAGATTGTGTATATTTCCAAGCCCAAGAGAAAATACTGGTCTAGGAAATTGTTTAGGAAAGCTTTCAAAGGCCAAATGGGCACAGGAAATGATCGCTGCACCTGAAGATGGAGGCAGAAGGATTGCGAGAAATTAGCCCTCAGCCCTCATTTAATCAATCGCAGTGAGCTGTTGTTATGCCTCCAGAGGCAGCTCGTCTGACAATAGGATCAAATTTCGAGCAGCCTGCCTCAGCGGTAGCAACAGTCAGTTAGGCCCCAGGGAGGGAGGGCAGTGGGTGGGGGTCGTACGCAGCCGTGAACAGCCATGAGGCGTGCTGTGTAGCCTAGGAGGGGCACTCCTGTACATATCAAAAACATGATTAAACTTATCTTTTCGGCAGCAAATGCTGGCTAGACGGTCTAAAGATTCCTGAGGGCCGTTGCCCCAAAGCCTGCTCCAATTTCCCAGAGGGGTCCTAAAACAGGCCACTCATTACCTTCTGCAGGGGGCTTAACCTCTTTTTCAGTTGGCTATCCTGGATGTCTGAAAAATGGTCTGACCCAGTTTAGGTCCAGAAATTTTTCATGCGCCCTTGGGCGCAGGCTGTTGGTGCTTGAAATTGGTCCAATTTCTATCCCACTATGTGTATTGATACATTCATATGATCAGAGACTGTGTAAGGGTCAGTGTTACATATAAATTACCTTAGAAATAATTTTAAAATTAGGAAGAGGTATAACAATGAATGGATTTGTTAAAATCTTTTTTTGATGAAGGAATTGAGAGGCAGCATATTCAGATTACAGAGCTATCTTATTATTACACTTGTTGAGGGGCCACTAACAGTATAGAGCCTGCCTCCTCAGACAGCAGGGTATAAGATTTAGGAGCTGACAAGCGTGGGAAGCAGAATATCTCCGTGTTATTAAAACTCACTCGTTCATTGTTTCATGTCTGAATATCATTAAAAGAAGCCACAGCACCTCAGGGACAATAAAAATCCAGTCTAAATTCTTCAAACATACATATCCTGGAAGGGCCAGTATCACCCAGCATATGTTCCTTGGTGGGTCCTGGTAAAGTATTTATGAATTGGACTCTTCCCCAGCAGAGGATCTCTGTGTCTGAGCCATACACACAGGATGAAAAAAGACCAAGGTCCATCTAGTTCACCTTCTACCAGCCTGGTAGTCGCATATGGCAATGATAATGGAGTTGTCATCAAATTGTGGTAATCAAGTCAGCTGTGCCTCAGTGGTAGCACTCTCAACTCTGAGTCCGACGTTTGTGGGTTCAAATCCCACTCCCGAGATTTGAGCACAAAATTTAGGTTGATACTTCTGCACTTCAATGCATTACTGAGGGAGTGAGTTCTGTTTTTCGGATGAGACGTTAAACCAAGGTCCTGTCAGCTCTCTCAGGTGGACTTAAAAGATTCCAGAGCTGCAGCCTGAGCATGATTAGGTGCTGAGTCTTCTGGACTAAAGTAACTTTAGAAAAAACAGGGAATTTGGGAAAGAAGGATTTGGCAAGAAATAGCAGAGGCTTTACTACACATATTTAATAATTCACTGGAAAAAGGTGTAGTGCCAAAGATCTGGCGGATAGCTAACATAATACCGATATTTAAAAAGGGAGATAGAAAATGCCCGTGGAACTATAGGCCAGCCAGCTTAACATCAGTGGTAGGAAAAATAATGGAATCCCTACTAAAGGAGAAAATAGAACATCGAGAACCAAAAAATATCATCATAAATATTCAGCATGAAACCACACAAGGCACATTCTGGGGACAAGGTCAGTCTGTGACCTTAACTCTTTATTCACAGGACTCCAAAGACGATGACCCTGCGTGGGACCTCCCTTTTTATACCTGTGTGATCAGGTAAGGAATGTTTGCCACAAGTTCACCCCGAGTGATCAAGGAGTGCATCTAGGTTGAGAGTATACAGTAATACAGTGGTGTTACATTGTGGTTACATACATGACAGATTTCAAAAGGGAAAGTCTTGTTTGACCAACCTCATTTAAATTTTTGAAGTGTTAACAGAGAAAGTCGACAATATAATGCAGTAGATGTCATTTATCTAGATTTTCAAAAAGGCCTTTGATAAGGTACCATGTAATAGATTAATGAATAAGGTCAGGGAATACGGACTCAGGGGACAAGGAGCAGAATGGATAGTTAGCTGGCTTCAAGACAGAAAGCACAGAGGGGAAATTGTGGTGAGTCGGTGAGAGGCTCGGGAGGTGCGTGGAGAGGCCTATAAAAAGGCCCAGCGTCCATGAGTCATCGGGAGTTCGTGGTGAGTCGACGAGAGGCTCGGGAGGTGGTGGAGAGGCGTGGCTTGCGCAGCTATAGGGAGAAGGCAAAAAAGAAGTAGAAAGAAATCGAAAGGTGACGTCACAGCCAAGGGGGTAAGTGATTGGCTGGTGATTGGTAAGTAGTTTTTCTTTTTCTTTCTTTATCAGTAAGTAACCTTTTAACATTGTTGTTGCCAATTAAGTTAATCCAAGAGTTAAGTCATGGCAGGAGAGCTCGGACACGTGTTATGCTCCTCTTGCACTATATGGGAACTCAGGGACGCTTCCGGTGTTCCTGACGACTACGGGTGCAGGAATTACATCTGCCTGCAGATCCTGATGGACCGCATTGCGGCATTGGAGCTGCGGGTGGATGAACTCGAGAGCATCCATGATGCTGAAAATGACGTGACTAGCACGTTTACCGAGTTGGTCACACCGCAGGTAAAGGGTACACAGCCAGATTGGGAATGGGTGACCAACAGGAAGAGCAGTGCAAGGAAGGTAGTGCAGGGTTCCCCTGTGGTCATCCCCCTGCAAAACTGATACACCGCTTTGGGTACTGTTGAGAGGGATGACTCATCAGGGGAAGGCAGCAGCAGCCAAGTTCATGGCACCAGGGGTGGCTCTGCTACACAGGAGGGCAGGAAAAAGAGTGGGAGAGCGATAGTCATAGGAGATTCAATTGTAAGGGGGATAGATAGGCAGTTCTGCGGCCGCAACCGAGACTCCAGGATGGTATGTTGCCTCCCTGGTGCAAGGGCTAAGGATGTCTCGGAGCGGGTGCAGGACATTCTGAAAAGGGAGGGTGAACAGCCAGTTGTCGTGGTGCATATAGGTACCAACGATATAGGTAAAAAACGGGATGGGGTCCTAGGAGACGAATTTAGGGAGCTAGGAGCTAAATTAAAAAGTAGGACCTCAAAAGTAGTAATCTCAGGATTGCTACCAGTGCCACATGCTAGTCAGAGTAGGAATCGCAGGATAGCTCAGATGAATACGTGGCTTGAGGAGTGGTACAGAAGGGAGGGATTCAAATTCCTGGGGCATTGGAACCGGTTCTGGGGGAGGTGGGACCAGTACAAACCGGACGGTCTGCACCTGGGCAGGACCGGAACCAATATCCGAGGGGGTATGTTTGCTAGTGCTGTTGGGGAGGAGTTAAACTAATATGGCAGGGGGATGGGAACCTATGCAGGGAGGCAGAGGGAAATAAAAGGGAGACAGAGGCAAAAGATAGAAAGGAGAATAGTAAAACTGGAGGGCAGAGAAACCCAAGGCAAAAAACAAAAAGGGCCACATTACAGCAAAATTATAAAGGGGCAAAGTGTGTTAAAAAGCCTGAAGGCTCTGTGCCTCAATGCGAGGAGTATTCAGAAGTAGGTGGACAAATTAACTGCGCAGATAGCAGTTAATGGATATGATGTAATTGGCATCACAGAGACATGGCTCCAGAGTGACCAAGGCTGGGAACTCAACATCCAGGGATATTCAACATTTAGGAAGGATAGAAAGGAAAAGGAGGCGGGGTGGCATTGCTGGTTAAAGAGGAAATTAATGCAATAGTAAGGAAGGACATTGGCTTGGATGATGTGGAAGCGGTATGGATGGAGCTGCAGAATACCAAAGGGGAGAAAACGCTGGTGGGAGATGTGTACAGACCACCAAACAGTAGTAGTGAGGTTGGGACAGCATCAAACAAGAAATAAGGGTTGTGTGCAATAAAGGTACAGCAGTTATCATGGGCAACTTTAATTTACATATAGATTGGGCTAACCTAACTGGTAGCAATGCGGTGGAGGAAAATTTCTGGAGTGTATTAGGGATGGTTTTCTTGACCAATATGTCGAGGAACCAACTAGAGAGCTGGCCATCCTAGACTGGCTGATGTGTAATGAGAAGGGACTAATTAGCAATCTTGTTGTGCGAGGCCCCTTGGGGAATTCTATGGTAGAATTCTTTATTAAGCTGGAGAGTGACACAATTAATTCAGAAACTCGGGTCCTCGGGTTAAGGAAAGGTAACTTCGACGGCATGAGGCATGAATTGGCTAGAATAGACTGGCAAATGATACTTAAAGGGTTGACGGTGGATAGGCAATGGCAAACATTTAAAGATCACATGGACAATTGTACACCTCTGTCTGGAGTAAAAATAAAACGGGGAAGGTGGCTCAACCGTGGCTATCAAGGGAAATTAAGAATAGTGTTAGATCCAAGGAAGAGGCAGATAAATTGGCCAGAAAAAGCAGCAAACCTGAGGACTGGGAGACATTTAGAATTCAGCAGAGGAGGACAAAGGGTTTAATTAGGAGGGAGAAATAGAGTACGAGAGGAAGCTTGCCGGGAACATAAAAACTGACTGCAAAAGCTTCTATAGATATGCGAAGAGAAAAAGATTAGTGAAGACAAACGTTGGTCCGTCGCAGTCAGACTCAGGTGAATTTATAATGAGGAACAAAGAAATGGCAGACCAATTGAACAAATACTTTGGTTCTGTCTTCACAAAGGAAGACACAAATAACCTTCCGGATGTACTAGGGGACCGAGAGTCTCGTGAGAAGGAGGAACTGAAAGATATCCTTATTAGGCGGGAAATTGTGTTGGGCAAATTGATGGGATTGAAGGCCGATAAATCTCTGGGGCCTGATTGTCTGCATCCCACAGTACTTAAGGAAGTGGCCCAAGAAATCGTGGATGCATTGGTGATCATTTTCCAACAGTCGATTGACTCCGGATCAATTCCTATGGACTGGAGGGTAGCTAATGTAACACCACTTATTAAAAAAGGAGGGAGAGAGAAAATGGGGAAATATAGCCTGACATCAGTCGTGGGGAAAATTTTGGAATCAATTGTTAAGGATGAAATATCAGCGCATTTGGAAAGCAGTGACAGGATCGCTCCAAGTCAGCATGGATTTATGAAAAAGAAATCATGCTTGACAAACCTTCTGGAATTTTTTGAGGATGTAACTAGTAGAGTGGACAAGGGAGAACCAGTGGATGTGGTTTATTTGGACTTTCAAAATGCTTTTGACAAGGTCCCACATCAGAGATTGGTGTGCAAAATCAAAGCACATGGTATTGGGGGTAATGTACTGGCGTGGATAGAGAATTGGTTGGCAGACAGGAAGCAGAGAGTTGGGATAAACGGGTCCTTTTCGGAATGGGAGGCAGTGACTGGTGGAGTGCCGCAGGGCTCAGTGCTGGGATCCCAGCTCTTTACAATATACATTAATGATTTGGATGAAAGAATTGAGTGTGATGTCTCCAAGTTTGCAGATGACACTAAACTGGGTGGCGTTGTGAGCTGTGAGGAGGATGCTAAGAGGCTGCAGGATGATTTGGACAGGTTAGGTGAGTGGGCAAATGCATGGCAGGTGCAGTATAATGTGGATAAATATGAGGTTATCCACTTTGGTGGCAAAAACATGTAGGTAGAATATTATCTGAATGGCGGCAGATTAGGAAAAGGGGAGGTGCAACGAGACCTGGGTGTCATGGTTCATCAGTCATTGAAAGTTGGCATGCAGATACAGCAAGCAGTGAAGAAGGCAAATGGCATGTTGGCCTTCATAGCTAGGGGATTTGAGTATAGGTGCAGGGAGGTCTTACTGCAATTGTACAGGGTCTTGGTGAGGCCTCACCTGGAATAGTGTGTTCAGTTTTGGTCTCCTAATCTGAGGAAGGACGTTCTTGCTATTGAAGGAGTGCAGCAAAGGTTCACCAGACTGATTCCAGGGATGGCTGGACTGACATATGAGGAGAGACTAGATCAACTGGGCCTTTATACACTGGAGTTTAGAAGGATGAGAGGGGATCTCATGGAAAGATTCTGATGGGACGGGACAGGTTAGGTGCAGGAAGAATGTTCCTGATGTTGGGGAAGTCCAGAACCAGGGGACACAGTCTTAGGATAAGGGGTAGGCCATTTAGGACTGAGATGAGGAGAAACTTCTTCACTCAGAGAGTTATTAACCTGTGGAATTCCCTGCTGCAGAGAGTTGCTGATGCTTGTTCATTATATATATTCAAGAGGGAGTTAGATATGGCCCTTACGGCTAAAGGGATCAAGGGGTATGGAGAGAAAGCAGGAAAGTGGTACTGAGGTGAATGATCAGCCATCATATTGAATGGTGGTGCAGGCTCGAGGGGATGAATGGCCTACTCCTGCACCCATTTTCTATGTTTCTATGTTTCTAGGAGTAAAGGGTAGCTATTCACAGTGGCAGAAGGTAGGAAGTTGTGTTCCACAAGGAGCAGTGCTGCGACCACGATTATTCACAATTTATATTCATGATTTAGACTTTAGATTCAAAAACACTATTTCTAAATTCGCGTACGACACCAAATTGGTGCTAACCAAAACTGAGGAGGACTGCAACAAATTACAAGAAGACATTAATAAACTTGCAGAAAGGGCATATAATAGGCAAATTAATTCAACACAGATAAATGTAAGTACAGGTGCTGTGTACAAAATCCAGAGTTCCAGAATCCGGACTCCGGACCGATTGGCGGCAGGGTTGTCCGGAATCCGTAAAATGTTCCGTAATCCGGACCCTGCCGACCTCGAGGTGCTGCTGCTGCCCAATCTTGGGCCGGACCTCGCCGCTTCTGCTCGTCTTCGGACCTCGCATCACGGCCCCTCACCGCCGCCGTTGCCCGACCTTGGGCCTCACGACATTACCCCTTGCCGCTGCCCGACCTCGGGCCTCGCCTCACCGCCCCTCACCGCCGCCATTGCCCGACCTTGGACCTCGCCACACTACACTTTGCCGCTGCCCAACCTCAGGCCTCACCTTGCCGGTCCGCCCAAACACCTCCTCTGCGACGGGGCCACCTGACCACCTCCTCTTCGGTGAGGCCCCGCCCAAACACCTTTGTGGTGGCGAGGCCCCGCCCAAACACCTCCATGGCAGCGGGGCCCCGCCTGAACATTTCTTCTTCGGGCGGGGCCCCCGAACGCCTCCACGGTGGTGGGGGCCCCATCTGGCAACCCAGACAGCTCATCGACGAGCACCCCCCCCCTTTCTGACATTCCTAAATCCGGAAATACCCAAACCTGGGCTCAGGTGTTTCCGGATTCGTCACGTCAGAAAGTCATTCCAAAATCTGGCAAAATGCAAAATCCGGAATGGCCTCGGTCCCGTATTACACCTGCACCTGTGTTACATTTTGGTAAGAAAAATAGAGTGGTCACATATTACTTGGAAAATAAGAATCTAAATAAGGTAGAGGAGCAAAGGGATCTTGGAGTGCAAATTTACAAATCATGAAAAGTATCGACACCGGTTAACAAGGCGATAAAAAAGAAAACCAAGCACTCGGGTTTATTTCTCGGGGGACAGAATTGAAAAGTAGTGAAGTTATGTTAAACTTGTAACGAATCTTGGTTAGCTCATATTTGGAGTACTATGTGCAATTCTGGTCTCTATATTATAAAAAGGATATCGAGGCACTAGAGAGGGTGCAGAGAAGGTTTACGAGGATGATACTAGAAATGCGAGAGTGCACCTATCAGAAAAGGTTGAACAGGCTGGGTCTCTTTTCTCTTGCAAAGAGAAGGCTGAGGGGTGACCTAATCGAGGTCTTTAAAATTATCTCGTGTTTTGATAGAGTACTTACAGAGAGAGTGTTACTACTTGTGGGGAAGAGTATAAATAGAGCAATCAATATAAGATAGTCACCAAGAAATCCAGTAGGGAATTCAGAAGAAACTTCTTTACCCAGAGAGTGGTGAGAATGTAGATCACGATCACAGGGAGTGGTTGAACCGAATAATATGGCTGCATTTAAGGGGCGGTTAGATTCGCATATAAGGCAGAAGGGAATAGAGGGTTATGCTGATAGGGTTAGTTGAGGAAAGACGGCTGGAGGCTTGAGTGGAGCATCAGCACTGGCATGGACTGGTTGGGCCGAATGGCCTGTTTCTATGCTGCATATCCGATGTAATCCTATTGACACGAGTCAGGCCATACTGGATTTAGTGATGAGTAACAAACCAGAATTGCATGAGACATCAAAGCTAACAGTGTTTGGATTGGAAAATTGGAAATGTCTCTCCATTATCTAAGAAGGGAGGGAGGAAGAAATCAATTAACTGTAGATTAGTTTGCAGATGCCAACATGTTAGAAGGCATAGTAAGCTTTATAGTTAGAAACAAGAAGTGGTAAAGACAGACTAAATGAGTGGGCATAACTATGTCAGGTGGAGTTAAATGTGAGGTCATCCACTTTGGATGAGAAAATTTTCTTAAGGTTAAAAACTCGGGCCTGTGGAGGAGCAAAAGGTGAACATGTACACAAATTATTAAAAGCTTGTGCACAGGTACAAGAAGGACTGAAAAAGAGCTAATGACATGTTAACCGTTATCTCACGGGGCCTGGAATACAAAGGGGAGGATGTTAAGCTTCAATTGTACAGAGCCTTGGCCATACCACATCTGGAGTACCGCATTCTATTTTGGGATCAAACTTCAGGATATATTGGCCTTGGAGGGTGCACTGTGAAACGATTGGTGGAACTTGCTCAAGGGGCTGAATGACCTAATCGTGTTTCTATGTTCTTCTCGGTGCTCCCAGCACATGAAGTCCTAACCATGAGGAGCACTCTCAAAACATGTAGAAGCATAGGTGTGACAATAAATAAGGAGACCATCCATCCAATCCTCACTGTGCTCCTTCTTCAATAGAACAATCCAAAACTAATCCCACTGTCCTGGTCTCTCCCCATAGCTCTGCATTTTCCTCTGCTTCAAATATTTCCCTTAAAACATGCAATCATCTCTGCCTCAACCAATTTCTGTGGCAAAGCGCTGCACACTCAAACAAACCTCTGGGTAAAGATACTGCTCCTAACCTCTCTCGTCACTCTCATGGTGACATTTTTAAATCGATGACTCCTTGTCACTGACCATGAAACTATGAGGAAATAATCCTTCCCAATTCAAAACCTTCATCATTTAAAAAAAAACCTCTATTAAATCTCCTCTTGCCTTTTTCTTCCCCTGTGGAAATAGTCCCTACACTCAAATCCCTTCTAATATCTATAGTTTCCCATCCCTGGTATCACACTGGTGAATCTGGGCGTCAATGGAAAGGAGAAACGAGTAGGGTGTATCATGAGTGGCCTATCCGATATTGCCCGTGTAACATTCCTGCTGAAGTTGAAAGTTGCACCCACTTTACTCTTGTACCCAAAATGCTTTATTTTGACTTTAATTATAATCTCATTTTCAGGAAATTATGTATTTGTATTCCTAGGTCTGTCTGTTCAGCCACACCCTTCAGTGTCCTTCTGTTGATTTTATGCACCCCAGAGGCAGACTGGCTCCCCCAAAAGGGCACAAGATTTTTCATAATTCTCACAGAAAAAATACAGCTTTATGGAACCATTTATGTTGTTAAGCTGAAAATTGCATGAATTCCCATGTGACCAATTTTTCCCAATACTCCCATTCGTGTAAGTTAGTTTAATGTGAGGTCAGCTGCTTGCTCTTAATGCTCAGGCAGAGCCCAATGTCCAGCAGTTCCAGCACTGCTGAGCAAGAACTACATTATCTGTCTTTGCCCTACATGCTTGCTGCCACTGCGAAATGTCAAAAAGCAAAATACAGTTTGTTCTTTACATTTCCAGTGTCCTGTTAAGGGCTAACACAATGGGAAAAAATACATTTGCAGTGCTGGTTTGCTAAACAATAAATAAATTCAGTTTGTTAGGTATTACATGATTAATTATTCATTAAAACATGTACTTAGTCAAGTACAAAATACCTACAATGAAGTAGTACCAGAAATATTGAAAGGATGTCTATTTGACCTGGCTCAGTGCTCGTACTCTTATCTCTGAATCAAAAGGTTGCAAGTTTGAGCCCCATAATCAAAGACTTGAGTATATAATCCATAGTGCTGAGGGGCTGCTGCACTGTTGGATGGTAGCAATAATGGGCTGACAAAAATTGTGGAAGCCTGGACATATAAAACAAACATTAACATTTCTGTGGACAAGCCAAATCCAATTAATTTAAAACCGAGTTGAGAAGGAATTTCTTCTCCCAGAGGGTTGTGAATCTGTGGAATTCTCTGCCCAAGGAAGCAGTTGAGGCTAGCTCATTGAATGTATTCAAGTCACAGATAGATAGATTTTTAACCAATAAGGGAATTAAGGGTTATGGGAAGCGGGCGGGTAAGTGGAGCTGAGTCCACGGCCAGATCAGCCATTATCTTGTTGAATGGCGGAGCAGGCTCGAGGGGCTAGATGTCCTACTCCTGTTCCTAATTCTTATGTTCTTATGTTCTTATGTACGTTGTTCAAATGTTTAAAATCCTGACTTAATCTTTTGTTGGATTATCATACTCGTAATGCCCTCCCTCTGTTTCCAATGAACTCTTCTACTGATGATGTCATGCGCCGAACATTACCTCTAACCATTTTCTATTCAGCTTCTGACATCATTTAGTGGAACAGTTTATATAAGAAGGGATCATCAAGGTCTGAGGAGTGAGTTGTAAGGATTTTACATGCTGGATTTTACGATTCATTAGTTGTCAGAATTTAAAGACAGGGCTGTCTGATGGTGAACAATTTATTTGAGTGAGTATAGGAAAGATATTTCTCTTCCTTTCCCTTCTCCGCTCCCCCCTCCTTCTACAGACTCAACTCCTCCAGAACACTGCTGTGAATAGTAGCCTATGTTTTATGTACTGGGAAATGATACAGCAGTGCCAATGATTGGCATATTTGTCTCTAAATGTAGTGATACAAGATAAATTCATATCAACATTTCATGGTAGACAGCAAAGAAATAGATGTGAAATACACATTTACATTGTGACATGTTGATGGGAAATTGACAAATCCACAGCAAGGATAGTTTCCTTGACTAATGACTTGCAGGAACATACTGTTTGAATGCTTGCTTTGTGGGAAATCTGGTCACAGATAATTTGCAGTTCTTTCTAGCACATTCTGATATTATGCTGCACAGCTATACTGATTTTATTGAATGCTGAACTGTTACTTCAAATGGGAATTGTATCACAAAGAAAAGCACGTTCAAAACAAGTAACATAAAGAAGGTGTGGTTATATAGTGCCTTCCATGACCTCAGGATGTCCCTGACCACTTTATAGCCAATTAATTACATCTGAAATATAGTCACTGTTGTAATGTAGGGACAGTACCAAGCAGAGGTTATTAGTCAGTTTTATGTTGGATTTCAGATGGTTATCAATCTGATTTTTAATAGTGTATGAAGGAAGCTTTAGGCATCATTATTAGGATGATGGTTTGTCATGGTAGGCTCATGTAAAGGAGTTGCCAAGGTAGGCTTAGGCACATGGGAAAATGCCAGGGTTATATGAGACCTTGTGTGAAACATAGAAACATCGAAACATAGAAAATAGGTGCAGGAGTAGGCCATTCGGCCCTTCGAGCCTGCACCGCCATTCAATAAGATCATGGCTGATCATTCCCTCAGTACCCCATTCCTGCTTTCTCTCCATACCCCTTTAGCGGTAAGGGCCATATCTAACTCCCTCTTGAATATATCCAATGAACTGGCATCATCAACTCTCTGCGGCAGGGAATTCCACAGGTTAACAACTCTCTGAGTGAAGAAGTTTCTCCTCATCTCAGTCCTAAATGGCCTACCCCCTATCCCAAGACCGTGTCCCCTGGTTCCGGACCTCCCCAACATCGGAAACATTCTTCCCGCATCTAACTTTTCCAGTCCCTGAGACAAGTTAGCCATTCGGCACATTGCATTTGCTAGAACAATCCGCAACGAATCCCATGCTTGGGTTCTCTCCATAGCTGTACCAGAATGTTACCAGGGCACCAACAGTTAAATTATGAGGAGAGATTACATAAACTAGGCTTGTTTTTCCTGGAATATAGAAGATGACTTGATTGAGATTTTTAGGATTTGAGAGGAATTGTTACGGTAGATAAAAAACCTTTTCTGCTGGTGGGGAAGCCCAGGACAAGGGAACACAACCCTAAAATCAGAGTCAGGCCAGCCAGAAGAGGTTAGGAAATACTCTGTCACACAAAGGGTGCCAGAACTCTCTCACACAAAAAGCAGTAGATGTTAGCTCAAATAATTATAAATCTGAGATCAATAGATTTTTGCTAGACAAAGGTATTAAGGGATATGGAGCCAAGCTGGATGAAGGAGTCATTGAGCTGGACTCAGATCTTCTGAAGGCATTATGATGGTGAGTTTAGCACTTGAATGAAGGAATTGCCATGTTATTCATACCTCATGTACAGGTCATCTTTTCCACACTTTGACCTCTGTTAAGTCGTAATCAGAATGTGTTTAGACCTCAAATCAACAGCTTACATGGCTGGGTCTAGACCATGGGTGAAATGTTCAGCAGGATGAACTTGAAGCGTCTCCGACCTTGCCTCAGCTCATCCGCTGCTGAAGCCCACATCTATGCTGTTGTTAGGTCTAGACTTGACTATTCCAATGCTCTCCTGGCTGGTCACCCACAATCTACCCTACGTAAACTAGAGGTGATCCAAAACTCGGTTGCCCATGTCTTAACTTGCACCAAGTCCCACTCACCCATCACCCCTGTGCTCGTTTACTGACATTGGCTTCTGGTTAAGCAATGCATTGAGTTCAAAATTCTCATCCTTCCCTCCCTATCTCTGTAATCTCCTCCAGCCCGACAACCCCTGAGATGTCTGCGCTCTTCTAATTCTGCCCTCTTGAGCATCCCTGATTGAAATCACTCAACCATTATTGGCCGTGCCTTTTATTGCCTAAGCACTAAGCTCTGGAACTCCCTGCCTAAACCTCTCTGTCTCTCTAACACTCTTTCCTCCTTCAAGACTCTCCTTAAAACCTACCTATTTGACCAAGCTTTTGGTCACTTGTGCTAATTTTTACTTATGCGGTTCGATGTCAAATTTTTTATCTCATCATACTCCCGTGAAACACCTTGGGGCGTTTCACTATGTTAAAAGCGCTATATAAATACAAGTTTATTTTGTTGTTGTTGTTATATGAGGGTGCCATTCAGATAGGCATGGACCTTAAACAAAAGAAAGAAAGAAGAAACTTGCATTTTGGTAGCACTTTAGCACTTCTTTGGGGTGTAAAGAGCAGTCACATTTGTTATGTCGGCAAGTATAATGACTAAATTGTGCACAGAAAGTTCCCGCAAACAGCAAAAATAAATGAATGACTAGCTAACCTGTTTTTGGTTACATCGGTTAAGATAAGAATGTCAGCCAACTCACTGAGAACTCCTAGCTCTTCATTCAATGGTCCCATGGGATCTTCTATATCGATCTAAACAGGCAATCAGTGTAAGATCTCACCAGAACAACTGTACCTTTTGACAATTCAGCACTCCCTGATACTGCACTGAAGTATCAGCTTAGATTTTATAGCCAGGCCTAAGCACAAAACCTTTGGATTCTGAAGCAAGAATGCCACAACTGAATCCAGCTGATACTGAATAGAACAATAAGGGATGGTTTTTTAGACCAATATGTCGAGGAACCAACTAGGGGGGAGGCCATCTTAGATGGGTGTTATGTAATGAGAGAGGATTAATTAGCAATCTCGTTGTGCGAGGCCCCTTGGGGAAGAGTGACCATAATATGGTGGAATTCTGCATTGGGATGGAGAATGAAACAGTTAATTCAGAGACCATGGTCCAGAACTTAAAGAAGGCTAACTTTGAAGGTATGAGGCGTGAATTGGCTGGGATGGATTGGCGAATGATACTTAAGGGGTTGACTGTGGATGGGCAATGGCAGACATTTAGAAACCGCATGGATGAACTACAACAATTGTACATTCCTTTCTGGCATAAAAATAAAAAAGGGAAGGTGGCTCAACCGTGGCTATCAAGGGAAATCAGGGATAGTATTAAAGCCAAGGAAGTGGCATACAAATTGGCCAGAAATAGCAGCGAACCTGGGGACTGGGAGAAATTTAGAACTCAGCAGAGGAGGACAAAGGGTTTGATTAGGGCAGGGAAAATGGAGTATGAGAAGAAGCTTGCAGGGAACATTAAGACGGATTGCAAAAGTTTCTATAGATATGTAAAGAGAAAAAGGTTAGTAAAGACAAACGTAGGTCCCCTGCAGTCAGAATCAGGGGAAGTCATAACGGGGAACAAAGAAATGGCGGACCAATTGAACAAGTACTTTGGTTCGGTATTCACGAAGGAGGACACGAACAACCTTCCGGTTATAAAAGGGGTCGGGGGGTCTAGTAAGGAGGAGGAACTGAGGGAAATCCTTATTAGCCGGGAAATTGTGTTGGGGAAATTGATGGGATTGAAGGCCGATAAATCCCCAGGGCCTGATGGACTGCATCCCAGAGTACTTAAGGAGGTGGCCTTGGAAATAGTGGATGCGTTGACAGTCATTTTCCAACATTCCATTGACTCTGGATCAGTTCCTATGGAGTGGAGGGTAGCCAATGTAACCCCACTTTTTAAAAAATGAGGGAGAGAGAAAACAGAGAATTATAGACCGGTCAGCCTGACATCGGTAGTGGGTAAAATGATGGAATCAATTATTAAGGATGTCATAGCAGTGCATTTGGAAAGAGGTGACATGATAGGTCCAAGTCAGCATGGATTTGTGAAAGGGAAATCATGCTTGACAAATCTTCTGGAATTTTTTGAGGATGTTTCCAGTAGAGTGGATAAGGGAGAACCAGTTGATATGGTATATTTGGACTTTCAGAAGGCGTTCGACAAGGTCCCACACAAGAGATTGATGTGCAAAGTTAGAGCACATGGGATTGGGGTAGTGTACTGACATGGATTGAGAACTGGTTGTCAGACAGGAAGCAAAGAGTAGGAGTAAATGGGTACTTTTCAGAATGGCAGGCAGTGACTAGTGGGGTACCGCAAGGTTCTGTGCTGGGGCCCCAGCTGTTTACACTGTACATTAATGATTTAGATGAGGGGATTAAATGTAGTATCTCCAAATTTGCGGATGACACTAAGTTGGGTGGCAGTGTGAGCTGCGAGGAGGATGCTGTGAGGCTGCAGAGCGACTTGGATAGGTTAGGTGAGTGGGCAAATGCATGGCAGATGAAGTATAATGTGGATAAATGTGAGGTTATCCACTTTGGTGGTAAAAACAGAGAGACAGACTATTATCTGAATGATGACAGATTAGGAAAAGGGGAGGTGCAAAGAGACCTGGGTGTCATGGTACATCAGTCATTGAAGGTTGGCATGCAGGTGCAGCAGGCGGTTAAGAAAGCAAATGGCATGTTGGCCTTCATAGCAAGGGGATTTGAGTACAGGGGCAGGGAGGTGTTGCTACAGTTGTACAGGGCATTGGTGAGGCCATACCTGGAGTATTGTGTACAGTTTTGGTCTCCTAACCTGAGGAAGGACATTCTTGCTATTGAGGGAGTGCAGCGAAGGTTCACCAGACTGATTCCCGGGATGGCGGGACTGACCTATCAAGAAAGACTGGATCAACTGGGCTTGTATTCACTGGAGTTCAGAAGAATGAGAGGGGACCTCATAGAAACATTTAAAATTCTGACGGGGTTAGACAGGTTAGATGCAGGAAGAATGTTCCCAATGTTGGGGAAGTCCAGAACCAGAGGTCACAGTCTAAGGATAAGGGGTAAGCCATTTAGGACCGAGATGCGGAGGAACTTCTTCACCCAGAGAGTGGTGAACCTGTGGAATTCTCTACCACAGAAAGTTGTTGAGGCCAATTCACTAAATATATTCAAAAAGGAGTTCGATGAGGTCCTTACTACTCGGGGGATCAAGGGCTATGGCGAGAAAGCAGGAATGGGGTACTGAAGTTGAATGTTCAGCCATGAACTCATTGAATGGCGGTGCAGGCTAGAAGGGCCAAATGGCCTACTCCTGCACCTATTTTCTATGTTTCTATGTTTCTATGTAATAGAATGAGGTCTTTGCAATGGGTTTTCCCACGCATGATGTACTCATCAGGAAG
Organism: Pristiophorus japonicus; assembly: GCF_044704955.1. NCBI lineage: Eukaryota > Metazoa > Chordata > Chondrichthyes > Pristiophoridae > Pristiophorus > Pristiophorus japonicus. Next base: position 498,988,917 of record NC_091977.1, on the reverse strand, counting down.
GGTTTATGAATCTTATAACCTTATTACATGCTTCTAAAACCAATACATTAGTGTAACAATCCAGAGTCTGTGAATAAGTAACTATATTTTACAGTAATACTTGTGCTTTTATCTCCCAATGCTGTTGTGGGTTAATTAGTCCTCATTGTGCCTGTTTTCCGAGTGCCAGAAGAAGCCCAGCGAGCTAACTTTTAGTAAGTTTTTAATGGTTTCCTTATGGGCAACTCCTTCAGGCCTGAAAAGGAATTCTTGAGCCTCTTCTGCCCCGGGGCTTCTCCCCTTCCCCCGACTGCGATCGCCTGCCGAATCCCCTCTTAACAGTAACCTTAATGCCGGGGTCCATTCCCGCAGGTCGCCGGCCTCCCACTGCCTGAAATCCTGCTCATGCTCGCCGGCCTCCTCTTCATTCCCAACGGGATTAGGCAGGAGCTTTTTCTTCCCCAGGCCACACTCACACCCCAAGTTAAAATTGGGACTTCAGAATCCATAATTTGAGATCAAATGAGGGAGCATTTGGAATAATCAAGTATACATTTATTAAAGTCATGTTGGGCTGAATTTTCGGTTCTGCTCATTTCAGGTCGGTTACGGCAGCGGGGCAGTAAAGTTTGCGCCCAGGAACAGTTTGCGTCTCAATCAACAAAATTCATCAACTGGGTCCTGAGTGTGGGGCGGAACTCTAAGGGAGGCTTTACATGTCTCTCTTAGGGTGCTAGACTGGCTAAGCAAGTGAAAATCCCAAGCTAAACGGCCGGCCTCGGAGTGCTCTAAGAGAGGCCTGGGGGGGAGGAGTGGTGGGGGGCGGGGAACTGAAAAAAATTCACCCAAAATATTCCCAATAAATAACATACGCCACCACAACATAAATCTAAAAAAAAATAACATTAAAAACTTACCCAAGGTCGACATTACTTATCCCACTGCGGCCACTACAGCTCAGACCGGCAGCTTTCACAAGTGGTCCCAGCAGGGCGCTCTACGGAGCACCACGGATCGGGCGGCAGCTAAGAATTGGGCCGATGTTGCAACCAGGGGCATTGCACACCGGCTCGCCTCTTCCTGGTGGTAATACTCCGCGTCCTGTCGAAACCGGCACTGAATGTCTCGGCAGGCGCTGGAAACTGGCCGCCAGCCCGGAAGTGCTTACCGCCGCCATTGCCACCCCTCTGAGAGGCTAACAGGGGCAGCAGAAGACCAAAAATCCAGTCCGTTGTGTTTGTCAAATTTAATAGTGACTGATTGGATGGATAAAGGGCATACAGTAGATGTTGTGTATATGGTATTTAATAAAATATCTCACAAACGGCTTGTTATAAAAATGTATATGGTATAAGATTAAATATAATAGCATGGATAGAATATTAGTTAACATACAGAAAACCAAGAGTTGGGGTTAGTGGATGCTGCTCTTATTGGAGAAGGGATGGAAGTGGTGTCAGTGCTGGATCCATATATACATGACCTAGACTGGATCATAGGGAGTATAACACCAAGATATGATGCTGACACATGCTGAGTTTGCAAACAGTGAGGACTGTAACATATTTATTAGGATACAAATAGGTTAATGGAATGGGAGACAGGTGGAAGATTCAATTTAATGCATTTTAGAACAAGAAATGGAAATATAGTTTCTTGTAAAACTTTGATGGGTGTGGAGGAGAAAAGAGATCTATAGATTTATTTATCTAAGTATAAGTGGATGTAGATAAATGGCAATAGCAGTTTGGGTTTTATAAATAGGAATACAGAGTTCAAGTTCAAAGAGGTTATGACGAACACAATATTTTAAAAACTGTACATGCTGGAGATCTGAAACTGAAAATGCTGAAAGCATCCAGGCATCATCTGTAGAGAAAACAGAAATGTTAATGTTTCAGGAATGGACCCTTCATCAGCAGAGCTTTGTTTGATGAAGGCTCAACATCTCAAAGGATCACTTGCCTGTTCCACAGATACTGACTGACCTGCTGCGTGTTTACAACATTTTCTATATTTGTTTGAGATTATCCTTTATTAGCTGAGGCATAGAATATAAGAGCAGGGAAGTCATGCTAGAACTGTATACAACACTATTTAGGTCACAGCTTGAATACTGCGTACAGTTCTGGTCACCACATTACAGGCAAGATGCGATTGCACTAGAAAGCGTGCAGAGGAGATTTAAGAGGATGTTGCCAGGACTGGAAAACTTTAGCTGTGCTGGGGTTATTTTCTTTGGAACAGAGAAGGCTGAGGGCAGATTTAATTGAGGTGTATAAAATGATGAGGGGCCTAGATAGAGTGGATAGGAAGGACATATTTCCCTTAGCAATGGGATCAATAACCAGAGGGCATAGATTTAAAGTAGTTGGTAGAAGGATTAGAGGGGATATGAGGAAACGTTTCTTCACCCAGAGGGTGGTGGGAGTCTGGAACTCACTGCCTGAAAGGTGGTAGAGGCAGAAACCCTCATCACATTTAAAAAATACTTGGATGTGCACTTAAAGAGCTGTGACCTACAGGGCTACGAAGATGGGATTAGCCTGGGTAGCTCTTTTTCGACTGGCACGGACACCTTGGGCCGAATGGCCTCCTTCGGTGTTGTAGAACATTAGTTCATAAGTTCTTATCTTATGTGTTGTAGATTGTCTATGATTCTATGATAAAGTTGCAGAAGGTATTGTTTAAACCACAGTTAGAGTATTGTATGCAGTTTTGGGCACCCCATTATAGAAAAGACATTCAAGCCATAAAGATTTACAGGGTTGATCATGAGGATGATGCTAAGAATGTGATAGGAGGAGCATTGAAATACTGTGACTATTTCCATTACAGCAGATTGGCTAAGAGGAATAATTAATAAAAATTTATAAAATGATAATGGATATTGATCGGTTGAATAGGGAAAAATTATTTCTTCTGATTGGAAAGTAAGTGACAAGAGGGCATCAATTAAAAATTGTCAGGAATGAGTAGAGAGACTAGGATAAATGTTGTTATGCAGAGAGTTGTTAGCACCTGGTATTCTTTGCCACGGGTAATGGTTGAGACCACTTCATCTTTTGACATTCGAAGCAGAGGGAATATGCTGCTGGGACACAGCAGGGCAGTGGAATGAGTTTTAACTTTTTCTAGCAAAGGATTGCCTGGACACGATGGGCCAAATGACCTCCTTCTGTACTGTAAACCTTTATGTTTCTATTTATATTTTGCTGTTCCTTTTTTTGCCTAATTGCTGTAAATATATTCACACAAATGCTTGACATTTCTTTGTCATTTCTTTTGCTTGACAAAAAAAGGAAATAGTTACAGAGAGGGATACATTGGGGAAATCAATATCATAACAGGCATATCTCTTTAACAAACTGAGGGCTTGGATTAAGCAGTTATCGGCTAATGCATGTGGTGCAGAGACTTTGGACTTAGATTTCTACAGCATCCAGGTACCTGGCACATCAAAAACTCTCCTGCCTACAGCTCTGAAGGCAGATGCCCATCAAGTATATGATGAGAACTCCCTGAGGTTTGGGCTGACAAATGCTAAAAGACATTTCCTGAAGGCTGGATATGAGACAATGAGTTCATATATCATTGCCTATCATGATTGGGTTTCAGAGGAACAAATAGTTGTTGCTGAATTTCCAGCTCCAAGTAATGGCAGTGGGGTACATTATTTGTCTATCCTATGGTTAGGACAATAGTGGCAATGCACTCACACATTTGATAGTGTTTTCTGATGTTCAATAGGAGATTCTGGTATCTGCTATCCACCGGCAAGGACCGGCAAGGACTGGATTGCTCGACTTGCGTGTAATGTTTCATACCCCACCCCCGTTTCCACTCCCCCCACTGCCCCCCGACTTACCATGGTCAAATGGAAATATACTCGAAAGGGCTGTGGGGAAAGAGCAACGGAGTGTGACTAATTGGATAGCTCTTTCAAAGAGCCGCACAGGCACGATCTGCTGAATGGCCAATTTCTGTGCTGTATGATTACATGAAAAGGCTGTTGACACTTGATCTCAAGGCTTACACATGAAGAATGTCCATTTGGATGAAATTCCAGATGGTTGCAGGTGTCTGAGAAACTGTAGCAATCGCGAGACTGCCTTCACCAGAAACGAGGAGAAAAACTAGGGGAAAAAAATGGATGTATGCAACCCATAATATCTTTTGTTTGTGGGGAAAATGCAGCAAGCTGTCAGGGGTATAGACTGTGCGTCTTACACTCTGCAGTCTTCTTTGGATACTCAGAAAACATTGAAGCATCCTTCATTTTAATTGGCTGAAAAGTATGCAGTAGCTCACATTTTCCACAAGTTGTCAGCAGATGAGCATTTCATACAACTCTGCTGGAGAGAGAGAGCGAGAAAGAAATTAAGCATAACGAAAAGAAGTGTGACATTTACCTCTCCCTGACGCTGCAGGTTTTTGCGCCTTTACTTGCAGGGCAATGTTTGTTTGATGAGTGTCTGTGACTTTCGATTGTCCATGTGGTTGACATTCCACAATGTTAAAAAGTGCTGATGTGAACAGTAAGTAGGGCAGGATCAGTAGAAGGCAACTGTTTGATTATTAGGTGCCAAAAGGAGAAAAGAAAAAAGGAAATAGCCCGAACTGTTGATTAATGATTGTAATTGTGAATTATTGATAATGACGATCAACGCTGATTTGGAACATACTGATTTGGATTAATTTGACAAATTCATGAATTGATCATTTATTTTCTTTAGCTTTCAATAAAATGACAGTATGCATACAAAGAAGGTAAAGAATTCTCTCTCTCAGCGGATGCAATGTGATTTTACTCAATTCCACTGTTAATATCTTAGTGACAAAATGGATACCTAATAAAGTACATATACAGACAGATAGATAGGGGAGAAATTGGCCTGGTTGCGCCTCCCATTAACACCTACGGGAGACACGAAGGGGTTACCGATCGGGTGCAGCAAATTCACGGACGCTCACAAACTTGCCTAATCTGCGCTGGCGCTAACACTTACCGCCTCGCTATCTTGCGCCCTATAGATCGTGACGTCATCCAGTGCATAGCATCTCGTTACCGCCCTGGATGGGATATTCGCTCCTGCCCCCTGCAGCTTCGCCGGACGTCAACAATGGCAGCTGCAGGAGGTGTTGGTCAACACGGCTGGCCACTTGGGGAGCGATATTTAAAGTCAGTGCTGGTCAGGTAGAGAAAACTTTATTACTGGCACCAGGTTGGTGCCTTCTGATTGATTTTGACCGATGATTTCTGTGCAATTCCTCAGGCCTCCCCTCTCTTAGAGTGCTTGGGGCTGTTATGCACGTAGCACAGGACCCGTGGCCCCACAGAGATAACATGAAGATTGAATCAAAACATAATGGGCTATTCCTTTTAAGTGAGGGAAGGTGCCTCCAAAGAACATTGTTCAGCATCTGCCGACACCGCCTCTCTCACTTACTTTAGTGCTCTAAGGGAAGTGATAGCGCTTGATTGAACACTCCACTTCCCTCTTGGAGCGCTAAAGTGGAAGTTCCCAAAAGCAAAAAATCTTTTTCGTCTGGCGATACTTTTCCTTTCTAGCCCTAGAGTTTTCTGAGTCGAATGCAGCTTAGTGCAATGATATCTGCATCTGATCCCTGGCAGTGTAGCAGTGAATCCCTGTGGTCAGTGCTATATTTCCCAACACCATGTTGATGGGAAACATCCATAATTTCCCCATCATCCCAGATTTTTCCATTTTTTTTATTGAGAAGCAGGGGTCACCATGCAGGACACCACCAGCATCGAAAAGTGTAAAAAAGAAGACAAGGTCTAGATTGAATAAACAACTGAAGACTAAGGAGTCTTTACAGTTTTGAGGCTCTTGAGCGACAGATTATATGACTTGCACCCTGTGTATTCGAAAATTGTGAGCACATTTTCCAAAAAACAATGGCATGACAGGAATGGCAGGACTTAGAAATCTGCCTATTGGTTTCAACACATAACAACATAGGGAGCAGAGAGAATGATTCGGACAGCCCATTTGTAGTTTAGACGGAATGAAAGAGAAAAGTCTAGAGCAGAACCGACCTCAATACTATCAGTAAAATAGGAAGAGACAAGAAAGCTTGTAACAGAGAGAGAGAAATTGGAGGTTATAGATGAAACAATGATCAGCTATCACAGGCAGCAGTGAACTGGTGCTATTTTCTGCTATTTAGATCAGTGAATTTTAGGGATTGGAGAATATTTGTGATGCTAACTAGCTATTCAGTTCAAATGGACACCTTATTACATTTGCTTCCCTCAAAAAAGATATTTTGCAATATCTCCTACTTTGAAAACCAACATTATTCGCAGTTAAGGCATGTTTAATGGTGGCTTATTCATGAAACAGCGCCCGACTCATTGGGGGGAATTTTTCGGGGGATCAGCCGGTGTATTCAGTGGTGGGTCGGGTGGAAATTGTTTTTGTTTGACAGTGGGTCGCGACCCCGCTGTCAACCTGCTGCCATGCGCCTCTCCCAAATGTCGGGTCTGTCATTGTTGACCTTGTTGACAGCCCATTAAGAAGTATTTCGAGCTCACCTTTACATTTTACGAGGTACCGCCCACAGGGTCCTCACTGCTTGGGGATCACGTCGGGTAAGGAGGTCGGGTGTTGTGCCAGCGTGGGATGATTTCTTAACTTGACAGCTGTAAATGGTCTATAAAAGCTCCCATCTCACAGCTGTTCACTTTCCAAACTCAGAAGCTGTTGCTTATTGCATTTTGGAACACAGATTGAGCTTTATGTGGGTTGGAAGTGTTTGGAGAAAACCCTGTATCCAGTGTCACCTCATTGACAGAGATTGCTTCTGTCATCTCAAGTTCTCCTGCCAGAATGGGTACGGTTTGTACTCTCTCACCTTGATCCTCAGAATCTCACCACGATCAACTCGGACACCAGCATCACCAGGCACACCAGCAGCATCAACAACACCAACCTTCTCTGCAATCAACTGATGCTGCACGGGACACAGTGCATCAGCACCACACCACGGCCCCAAGTTTCCACACGCGGCAAAACAGGCGCCCCTCCGAGCTGGGCACCCGTTTTTCGCGCCGAAAACGGCGCCTGAAAAAAAACGCGCTATTCTCGAGCGCTTTGCAGCTCGATGTCTGCTTGGTGCGGCGCACAGGGGGCGGAGCCTACCACTCGCGCCGATTTTGTAAGTAGGAGGGGGCGGGTACCATTTAAATGAGTTTTTTTCGTGCCGGCAACCCTGCGCGAGCGCGTTGGAGCGTTCGCGCACGCGCAGTCTGAAGTAAACATTGGCACTCGGCCATTTTAAAAAGTGCTGCAGAAAAAGTGAAAATTTGTTTATTGAATTCTTGCAAAGGCTTGCATTTTAATTTTCTTGATATTTCTGTGTGTGAGGGTGAGGGAGTGCATTCTGTAATTAAATATAGACTGTGATAAATGGGACACATGCACTTGTTTGAGACGATTCAAATTCTTTGTAGCTGTTCAATTTTTAACATTTTTTAATAAAACCACATTGCCCTTCCATGATCAGCACTGATGCTTCTTGTAGCTTTCTCCCCCTGCCGTCCGTCGGGCCCGTCGGGAATGGCTGCCTCAACTTCTGAGGCTTCCCGCAGCCTTCTCACTGCCTCCCCCCACCTGCCGTCGGGAATGGCTGCCTCAACTTCTGAGGCTTCCTGCAGCCTTCTCACTGCCTCCCCCACCCCGCTGCCGTCGGTCGGGCCCTCACTGCCCCCCCCCCCTCTGCCGTCGGGAAACCGCTGCCTGAAAGGCCTGCCTGAAGCACTTTCACACAGGTAGGAACATGGTTTATTTAATCTTTTCGTTGCTTATAAATTTTTATTCAGGTTGGATTTATTTGTATAATATTTGTACAAGTATAACTAAGGATTTATTGTAGAATGTAATGACTTCCCTTTCCCCCCCCCTCCTCCACCCCCCACCTCGTTCTGGACGCCTAATTTGTAACCTGCGCCTGATTTTTTAATGTGTAGACAAGGTTTTTTCAAGTCTACAAAAATCTTCACTTGCTCCATTCTAAGTTCGTTTGGAGTACGTTTTCACTGTGGAAACTTTCAAATCAGGCGTCAGTGGCCGGACACGTCCCCTTTTGAAAAAAAAATTCTGTTTAAAAGTGAAACTGTTCTACATGACTAGAACTGCAGAAAACTTAAATGTGGAGAATTCCGATTTCTAAGATACTCCGTTCTCCACCAGTTGCTCCTAAAAATCAGGAGCAAATCATGTGGAAACTTGGGGCCCACATTCCTGCCCAGAACGCCAGAGATGGCCTCACCGTGGCCAGATTTACTTCACTTGACACTATACCCTGGCTGCCACATGATGTGCTGGGTTGGCACCATCCCACACCAGCACCATAAACATCCCTACAATGTCCAACTGTTCCTTTCACATGCATCACCATGCGCGGTACCATTCTATCTCACCATTCACTGCAACTTACTAAGCCACTTCCAAAGGTGCACACAGATCTGTCCAAGAACGCAAAAAAAGGTTTCAATGTTTGACACCACATTAACAAAAACTTTACATGAACATTACAAAAAACACCCAAGTGCCTACCCTTGTGTGTTGGTAATTAGTATGATTGCACTAGAATGAGGACGCGTGTGAGGGGTGACTAGTGAGATGGGGAAATGATAATATAGATAGAGAGGGATGGGTGGAGGTGCAAGGTAAGTTGGTGTGAGTAAGGATGTGCAGGAGTAGGGTAGGGAAAGCAGAGTGATGGGGATGTGATGAGTGGCACAGCAGGGTGAGGTTGAGTGTGTCTTTGCAGTAACACCGTGATCTACTGAGATGATTGAAAGGTTTGTGTCACTGCAGTCTGGTCCTCCTGGTGACATCCCTGCTGTGCCATCCTATGCAATGTGCAACCAGGCTGCGTTGGTGTCCTGGGGAGGTTTCTTCCAGCCATTGGAAGGGAAGAGAAACTCCCTGCATGCTCTGACTCCCTCCATAAGGATATGCAGGGAGTTATAAGGATATGGAGGGAGCCATGGAAGAGCTTGGGTGCAGCCGTGCACCTTTGGCAGTGCTTGTCAGTGTTTGCAGCACCTCAATGCCGTAGAACATTGACAACTGTCAAACTAAATTTGCGCATGGACCCTTCATGGAAACAGGCTGATGACATATTATCAAATGATGTCATCAGACCCGCTTCCTTCAATTGGCCGGAAAACGCACTGGGCGGTCTTAACAAGCCTAATCAGGGCAAAATCATTTTGGACAGCAGACTGGAGCCAGCAGCGAGGTCAGGAACCACCAATGATGTGGCTCGCCACGGACCCACCGAGGATGGGGAAATCGCGGCCATAATTTCTAACTATACATGCGACAAAATATTGACTGGGGTCATCTCTGGTGCTCCATGGTGGATTAGCTTGCTTGCAGTCACTGTTGAGGCTTATATATGAGAAATGAACACTTGGATGAGCTACTGGGGCTGTATAACCCCCAAAAATGAGGATGGGGATCAGGGTACCTGTTCATTGCGATGCAGGCAGCATGGTAAATTCATGCTGCCTGCTATTTGAACTGGTTGCTGCTTGCAGCCAGCACTAGCTGCACTGTTCATTGGCTGCACGCATCGGGAGGGGGGCCATTATTGCAAGTGCATGTTTAATTCCCAGAGGAAGACCTACCAGGCTACTCATGTGTAGACGCAACTTGGTTCAGTGCAAGATTTTAAATGACCAAAAAAGTACTTCAAGACTAGCCAGACCACTCTCTGTACAGTAGTAAAACTTGAGCCAACTATAGAAATGCTACAAAACACATACAATTGCACCAGCAGCCAGAACGAATAATACAGTAATTAACCTGTAAATACTTCATGATCTTTAAATGACACCCTTCATTCCATTTAACATCGTGTTCAGCTGTGCGAGGTTAAGACAGGACATTGGCTGGAGTGTGGGATTTGAAAATGGCAATGCTGGCGGTAAGGTGGTATCCTGCACAATTCCCATTGGAAGTGTGCACACATCTCTCAGAACTCATTTTCTAATGTAATGTGGCCTGGTATTGCCTAAACAACACTGCTACATGGCCAAATTTAGCTCCCACAGTATGCTAGCCAACACCTGCTGAACTGTACCACAATAGGAGTCAATTGATTCAGGAATGAGAATATTGGATAAGAAAAGGTACAAAAAGCTAAACCCTAATTTTGGGCAAACATCAGCCTTGGGAAAATTAAAATTGACTCCACACTTTATACTGTCTGATTGTCATAACTCGAACGGACTACAACAAAAATGAATAGGTCAATGTTGTGGTATCTTAGTCATTCACATGGATGAAATAACTGGTGCAGTCTTATTTTCAAATGGATTCATCCTTTTCCTTAGTGAGAAACCTAGGTGAAAGGTTAAGACACATAGGGCTGGATTTTCAGCTTTTGTGATTTCGGAACGGTCCTGGTACCGCCAGAAAAAGTTTGCGCCCTCGTCTGCAAAATGAGGATCCATGATTGGGGGCGCTAAATAGGCATTACACAAGGAACTTTGTGCGCCCCAGCCGGAAATCGCGGCGTTATAAAAGGACACCATTTTGCGCATGCACAGGTGTGTTTCAATTTTCCCAGGCGCAGTTGGTAGTTTAGCACGCGGCAGTTTCCTGCGTGCATGCGCAGATGACACATCCCACTTCTGAGATCCAGCAGAGATGGCTTAGCAAGAGAGCAGGCAGCATGCCAGAAGATTCTCTGCAGAGGCTGCTGAGTTCCTAGTGCAGGCTGTTGCAAGGAGATGGTCTGCACTCCATCTGGTTGGGGGAGGGAGGCCATTGCCCAGCATTTTCAAGAGAATCTGGCGGGAGATCGCACAGGAGGGGTCAGCGGCAGACACGATGGACAGAACTGGCACACAATGCCGCAAGAAGTTCAACGACCTCACGAGGGTCATCAGGGTGAATAACCTTCACGTTTATGTAGGCCTGCCATGCTTCCGAGATCAATGTCTCACAAAATGTTAAGTCTTTGATGGAGCTGCCCCTTCTCAATGTGCTGCCAGCTATGGTGTGGGTTGCAGAATGCAGCAGAAAGTGAGGGTGTGTAAAAGGAACACGCGACTGATGTGACTTCATTGACCCCTAATATGAAATGGCCCAACCCCTTTACAGGTACATGTGCAATGCTACCTTCCTGCTATCACCCTTCCCCCTCCCCTGCTTCTGCTTGAAGATGACCAGCCACAAATGTGACAGCTTTCTCGGGAGTCAACTATGGGGGAAGACGATGAGGGAGGGGATGAACGTGTGCTGCCTGAACCTCACAGCCCAGCATTCGCCCCATCTGTCGACACTACATCTGGGGACGAAGCCGATTTCCCTGGTTTTGAGGGCACTGAGGCTCCTGACCCCAGTGGCCTACAGCAACGCCATGCGGGAGGTGTAGGTCGGAAGCCAACTCCCCGGAGAGTGAGTCAACACAGTAGTCCTGCTAAACAGGCAGACATGGACCTGGACTTGGTGGCAATGCCCAGGAAGAAGACACAGATATGCCACGAGCTGATGGGTGCATTGGCTAGGATACCCGAGAGCACAGACAAACTTGCTGTGAGTGTTGCGGAGGCTGCCTCACGTATTGTCCCGACATCTCAGGACTCCAGTGAGCCCATTGCCCACTCACAGAGGCCTCCAGCAGTGACAATGGCATGCCAGAGTGCGTGGCGCATGCCATTGATCATGTCGCAGCAACAACCGCATCGCAGGCATAAGCTACGCTGCAGCTTAGTGAGTCATGCGGTTGCTGACTGGTGCGATCCTCTTTGTCTTTCCCACTATCCAACAGGTAAGTGACTGTGCCGAAGCAGGCCAGTACATTGTGGACGCACATCGTACTCCGGATGCAGAGGCCCAGCCCCGTCTGAGTGTCTGTGGTTCCCCGGAAAAGGAAGGTGCTGTCCTTCCTCAGGATGACAGCATTCCGGCTCCCACCACTGACTCTCCAGCCATACAACTTACGCGGTCCACACCGACGCCATCAGAGACTGCTTCCGACATAGCAGTCCGTAGCCAGGTCTTCCAGGCCCAGAGCTGGTCCAGGGTGCTGCCATACATCACCTGCATTCTCTACCCCCCAACACAGCAGCCCTCAAGCAGCCTTGCTGGAAGGCACTGAGGACTCATTGAGTAGAAGCAGCAGGCTTGCGTGGGAAGATGGGGAAATCTCAGGGCAAGTCTCATTAAGGGGTGGGTCAGTCTTCTTCAGATACCTTGCTACATTATGAGTACACCTGTAAATGCACTTGTTGTTAAGTTACTTGCAGCAGAATGCTATTTATTGTACTGTTTGGTTCTGATGGTTTATTGTCACGTTTGGTTTTGTTGGGAGTGGATTGTTTGTTACTTTTTTTGATAAAATAGTTAATTTGACCCTTTGCCGTTGATGTCATGTGTATCATACAAAAGCTCAGCGTAGATATGCCTTTATGGTGGCATATAGCATGGGCCACCCCGACCTGTGAGAGAACATCTCGGCAGGTTGGGGCTATATAAAGAGCTGGAGCATGCCACTGCAGCTTTCAACGCGAGCTGACACAAATGTGCGACGGCTTCAAGGAGGGTGGCTGGGTGATGTCATCAGGACCCAGGTCATCATTTGGAGTGTGGGCAGGGGCATCGGTGGGGCCCTGGTACAGCAGAGGAGTGGGAAGGTCGTGGCGGACTTGCGACGAGTAATCGGGGTGAAAGAGTGATGAGGGATCGTGGCTGAGATTTGATGCGTGATCGTGACGGAGGTTTGGTGAATGTTTGGTGCAGAGGTGCAGCGGGAGATCATGCCGGAGGTACGGCGAGTGTTTTTGGGACAGAGGAGCGGTGAGGGATCGTGGCAGAGGTGCGTCGAAGGTTTGTGGCGGAGGAGCGGCGAGAGATCGTGGCAGAATTGCGGTGAATGAGGGTACGGGGCCCAGGATAGCCGAGGGCCCAGGGGCAGCACGGGCCAGCCCCCACTGCGATATGTGTGTGCACTAGGTCCGTGCAGCAGAGCAGGTCTCCAGTCATCCTGATTAACCCTTGCCACTGGATAAAGGCCTAGCTTTGTCAAGCCCGTGTGGTGGCTGGTGAGCAACGGTCACCACACATTAAAAAAATCCACGCACAGGCATCTTCCACCCCCTCAATTGGAGTTCAGGACTGGAACATCGGGTCCTGCATTGAAACATCTGTGAACTCATGTGGAAGCAAGTCATCCTCGTTCGATGGACCGCCTATGATGACGTTGATATAGCATGGTCAGTATTAGATCCATCCCTCAGCTTCCTCCATTCAAGCAAACCATTATGAGCGGCATCTCCACAGTGCCTCCCCCGTGGATGAGGTGGCTGTGCAGTTGGTGCCTTGCCAGGCTCCTCTTCGCAATCCTCCTCCACCTGAGGTAGGCCTGCGATCCTCACTGGCAATGCCTAGCCCCTCATGATGGCCAAGTTGTGCAGCTTGCAGCACACCACAATGAATTTGGAGACCTGTTGAGGGGAACATTGAAGACAGCCTCTAGAGTGGTCCAGGCATCAGAAACGCTGATTGAGCACCCCAATTGTCTGTTCGATGATGTTGCGGGTGGCTGCATGGCTCTTATTGTAGCACTGCTCAGCTTCTGTGGTGGGGTTGTTAAGGGGGTTCATGAGGTGTCAGGTTGCTAGGCCATATCCTTTGTCCCCGATCAGCCAGCCGTACCGTTCCTTTTGTTGCTGGAACATTCGTGAGACACTGCTCTCACACAAGATGAAAGTATCATGTGCGCTCCCTGGATAGCAGTCAGTCACTGTGAGGATGTGCTGCATGTGGTCGCACACCAGATGGACATTTAGGGAGTGGTATCCCTTTTGGTTTCTGAATACCTATGTATTGTCAAATGGTGCTCGCAAGGCCATGGGTGTCCAGTCAATGGCTCCTTGAACCCTTGGGAAGCCTGCAATTCTGCAAATCCCACATGTCCTCTCATTTTGGCTCGCCCTGCTCATTGGGAACTTCATGAAGTCCATTCTGCGGTCATACAGAGCCTTTGTGAAGTGGCAAATGCAGCAATGTGTAGCATATTGAGAGATGCTGCATATGACCCCTGCTGTTGCCTGGAAGGAGCCAGAGGCATAGAAGGCCAGCGCCACAGTCACCTTCACTGCGACAGGAGGTGCAGTCCTGTTGTCGCTGGAAGGCGGTAAGTCTGCCTCTTGAAGCTGGCATATCTCTGTCGGCACTCCCTTTCAGAAGTGCAGCCTTCTCACACTCTACTCCTCAGAGAGCTGGAGGAATGAGCTTTGATGCCTATAAACTCATGGGGCATAAGCCTTCCTCCCCAGATGTCTTCGGCCTCTCCTCATCCGTGGCCCGACATGGCCAGCAGTCCTTCTTCTAGCTTGATGCCACCTGGCAATAGCATAGAGCATGACAAGCTGGCGAACTAATAATGCCGCATTAAATTTTCTCACTGACCTCGTAAGGACATAGTAATGGCAGATAAAAGTGCCGTTTGCAAGTCAGAGCTTCATGCAGTATGATGTGCGCAACCGTTGCATTCAATCTGACCTGTGATGTAGGATCCTCATCGCTCCATTTGAATACGCCGCCAATACCGCTTGCTGCACCCTGCGAATGCCTGTTTTTTCAGACATTTCCTGGGGCAGGCGTTTAATGAGGCGTTAGGGCCGAATTTTGTATCCAGGGCACTAGCGCAGTGTTGCACGATGATTGACATCATGATCTCAGTGAAACTAAAAGGCGGGGAGGTAAGCATTTGCACCACCGCAAACCATGAGCCAAATTTGCCGGCCAGGCAGTAAAAGCTGGATGCCCACCGTTATGCCTAGAAGCGCACTTTACTGCCCTTCTGGGACGCAAACAGAGACGCAACTGAGCCAAAAATCCAGCCCTAATGCTGGACATAACCAAAATTAGCGAGATCAGGAAGGAAAGCAAATAGTTCTCCAGGTATCCGAACCAGCCTTCTTACCTCAAACAAAGATGGATTAACTGGTCATTCAGTTCATTTGTGTTTGCCAAATGGCTACCATAATGTCAGTTACTGGACAGATGAACGTACAAGAATTACAGACAGGAAAAGACCAATTGGTCCATTCAGCCTGTCCCATGTACTGCAATCCAAAATAAATTATTCTGTTTGAAGTAATTTAGGATAAAGTGCTGAGACATGACGTTACATCTGAGATCCTGAGGGAAATTGGGGAAGAAAATGCAGTGGTCCTAGAAATTATATTTCAAACTTTTATTGAGAGTGACTGTGTGCCTGAGAATTGGAGAGTGGCCAACATAGTGGTCATTTTCAAAAAAGGAGTCAGCTATCCAAAGTAATTACAAACCAGTTAGTTTAACATCTGTCATGTATTCAACTGTCATTGTAACCCATGTATAAGCTGACATAAGTTGTACACCTTGAGAACATTGACCACAGGGGGCGAACTTGTGGGAGACATTCCTAACCTGGACTTCCCGGTATAAAAGGGGAAGCTCCACCCATCGTCTGGCTCTTGAGGTCTTGGTAATAAAGGTAACTGGTCACAGAGTGATCTTCTCTCAAGTATGGACCTCGTGTGCATTTATACTGTATAGTAAGGACATATTATTGGCGATGAAAAACTGGGATTTAAACCAGGCGAGCATGGCCACGAGCAGCACAGAAGAGAGGTACTGTGTTGGTGATGATTGGGACGACTTTATTGAGAGACTACAGCAAAGTTTTGTCACTAGGAATGGTTGGAACAGGATTTAGCCGACAAACGCAGGGCTCATCTCCTGACGGTTTGTGGATCCAGAACGTACTCCCTGATGAAGACCTTCTAGCGCCAGAGAAGCCGGCGGACAAGACGTTCGAAGAGCTCAGTAAGTTGATCAGGGAACGCCTTAAACCGGCGAGCAGAATGCACATGGCGAGACACTGGTTTTACACGAACCGGCGGCGAGAAGCGTTCCAGACTTCGTGGCAGATCTCTGGCGACTGGCGAGCCTATGTAAGTTCCCAGATGCATGCAGAGCAGACTTTTTTATTGAGGGCATCGGACACGCTGGGGTTTTAAGGAAACTGATTGAGACCAAAGACTTGACCTTGGAAGCGGCGGCTCTGATAGCTCAGACAATTATCTCAGGGGAGGAAGAGACCAGAATGATGTATGTCAAAAATCTTGGTTCAAATGCGGCAAACGACCAGGGTGTTAACATTGTTAACGCGGCACACAGTTCTCTAGGCAGACTGCATGCCCCAGCATGCAGTCAAACCCAAAGGGGGAATTCAACAGAGACAATGACCAGCTGAACGGCGATTCATGCCATCGCAATGGACAATGCGGCCAGTAATGGGGCCATCAGCACCTGTTAATGGTACGCTTAAAGACAGTTACAGAGGCAGTCAGAGACGATCGACTGGTAATGGACCTTTTGTTTCCAACAATGGGAACTCTAGCTAATGCTGGAGGTGTGGAAGCAAACACCCAGCCAGAGCTTGCAGGTATCAGCAATATACCTGCAGAAACTGCAACGTCAGCGGTCAATTGGCATGTATGTGCAGGAAGCCTGCAGCCAGGTTGATGTACGAGGAGGACAGGCCCGATGTAAGCCGTACGAGGCCAAATGAATACTGGGGAAAATCGCTGGAAGCTGAAGTTCAGCGAGTTCATGTGGAGCACATATACAGTTCATATACCAGGACCCCACCGATAATGATGGAAGTACTCCTCAATGGCATCCCAGTATAAATGGAGCAGGACACGGGGGCACAGCCAGTCCCTGATGAGTATCAAACACTTTGAAAGGTTGTGGGTGTCGATACAGTCCTGTCCCCTCAGTACAGATTCACACGAGGCATGTAGTGAAGTCAAGGTCACTCTGGACCTGCACCTTTATTTCACAGCTCTGTAATGCTGTACTTGCCTGAGACCTGTCCTTATATCCCTGTCACTTGCAAGTGCACCCCTGGTGGTAAGGTATGCTGGTGGTTACAGGTCATATCTTATTACAGTCATGTGCAGCATGTTAGGATACAGTTATATAAAATAATATAAGATACATGACATCACCCTCCCCAAAGGTCTTATTGTCTTTATAGGTTCAGTCTCTCAGGTGGTCTACGCTCTCGCGTGGAGCGTCTTAGTTGTGGTTCAGTTGTTTGCCTTGGTGTCTGTTTTTCTTTGGGTGTGGTTGCTGGTATCTCAACTGGGCTGTCTCTTTCGATTGGTGTGATTGTTGTTGACTCGCCTGGGTTGTCTGTTGGGATTGCCCTTTCCTCAGGTTGTTCCCTCTGTCTGTCCACCAGGTGTGGTGCGAGTTCCACATTGTAGTCTGCCTCTGGTTCCGCAGTGTTGTTGGTAAGTCTGCTTTTGACTTGGTCTACATGTCTCCGGCAGGTTTTGCCATTGTCCATTTGTACTACCAGTAGCCTGTTTCCTTCCTTGCCCGTTACTGTCCCTGCAAGCCATTTGGGACCCCTGCCATAGTTTAGTACAAACATTTTGTCCCCTATCTCATTCCATCTCCCCCTCGAATTTCTGTCATGGTACTCAGTCAGCTTATGGCGCTTTGCCTCAATGATTTTGTGCATGTCTGGAAGGATTAATGAGAGCCTTGTTTTTAAAGTCCTTGTCATCAACAGTTGCGCGGGGGGGATCCCAGTCAGTGAATGCGGACGAGATCTGTCTGCCAGCAGCAGTCGCAACAGGCGACCCTGCAGCATGGGACTTTGGATTTTAAGCATGCCTTGTTTAATGATTTGCACTGCTCTCTCCACCTGGCCGTTGGAGGCCGGCTTGAACAGTGCCGTCTTGACGTGATTTATGCCGTGGTCAATTATAAAGTCTTGGAATTCTGCACTGGCGAAGCACAGACCATTGTCACTGACCAATATGTCAGGGCTTCCGTGCATTGCAAACATGGTTGCGAGGCTCTCCACAGTGGTGGAGGTTGTGCTGAGTTTAAAATGGTGCACTCGATCCACTTTGAAAATGCATCTACAACTACGAGGAACATTTTGCCCATGAATGGGCCCGCATAGTCTACATGCACCCGCGACCACGGTTTGGTAGGCCGGGGCCAGGGGCTCAGTGGAGTTGGGCACAAATGGTGCACCTTCGGACGCAGAGCTCCAAGTCCGCGTCAATACCAGGCCACCAGACGTGGGATCTGGCTATGGCCTTCATGAGAACGATCCCCAGGTGCTCGCGGTGGAGCTCCCGGACAAATGCCTCTCTGCCTCGCAGAGGCATGGCGACTCGGCTGCCCCACATCAGGCAGTCTGCTTGTAGTGACAGCTCATGCATGCGCCTGTGAAAGGGTTTTAATTCCTTGGGGCAGGCATCGCGAGCCTCTGCCCAGTCACCGGTTAAGACACATCTTTTTACTAAGGATAACATGGGGTCGCTGGTCATCCAAGCTCTGATTTGACGAGCCGTCATGGGCGAGCCTGTGCACTCAAAGGCATTGATTGCCATGACTATCTCACAGTCCTGTTCGTCAGACCCTTCTGTGGTCGCCAGGGGTAGCCTGCTGAGCGCTTCGGCACAGTTGTCTGTGCCTGGTCTATGCCTCATGGTATAGTCGTAGGACGCCAGTATGAGTGCCCATCATTGAATTCGCGCCGAGGCGTTGCTGTTTATTGCCTTGCTCTCACATAGGAGGGACGTGAGGGGCTTGTGGTCAGGTTCCAATGCGAACTTGGCCCCAAAAAGGTATTGGTGCATCTTTTTGACACCATACACGTACGCGAGCGCCTCCTTCTCTACCATCCCGTACCCGCGCTCCTGGGGGCATAAGCTATGGGTTGTAATTTGCCCGCACTATTGACATGTTGCAAAACGCACCCGATCCCATACGCTGACGCATCGCATGTGAGAACTAGCTTTTTACCTGGGTCAAAGAAAGTCAAAACACTGTTGGAACACAGAAGGTTGCGTGCCTTATTGAAGGCGCGTTCCTGGGCGCCCCCCCAAAACCAATCGCACCCCTTCCTGAGTAGTACGTGGAGAGGCTCCTGCAGCGTGCTTAAGTTCTGCATGAAGTTCCCAAAGTAATTGAGTAGCCCGAGAAAGGCGCGCAGTTCTGAGACATTCCGGGGCCTGGGTGCAAGGCGAATTGCTTCTGTTTTGGATTCGGTTGGGCGGATTCCATCAGCCCAAAAATTCAACCTCGGGTGCGAGAAACAGGCACTTGGATTTCTTGACTCGTCGGCCTACCCGATCCAACCGCTTTAGTACTTCCTCCAAATTACGGAGATGGGAGTCGGTGTCCCTGCCCGTGATAAGTATGTCGTCTTGAAATACAACCGTCCCCGGGATGGACTTGAGCAGACTCTCCATGTTGCGCTGGAATATGGCAGCTGCCGATCTGATGCCGAATGGGCATCGATTGTACATGAAAAGGCCTTGATGTGTGTTGATGGTGGTGAGTAGCTTGGATTCCTCGGTCAATTCTTGCGTCATATACGCAGATGTGAGGTCTAATTTTGAGAAAAGTTTGCCTCCAGCCAATGTGGCAAATAAGTCCTCTGCTCTGGGCAGCGGGTACTGGTCCTGTAGGGAGACTCTGTTTATGGTAGATTTGTAGTCCCCACAGATTCGTATGGATCCATCAGGCTTCATGACTGGGACGATAGGACTTGCCCAGTCGCTAAATTCCACAGGTGATATAATGCATTCCCGCAGAAGCCTGTCTAGTTCATGTTCAATCTTTTCCCTCATCACATAGGGTACAGACCTGGCCTTGTGATGGACTGGTCTAGCATCCTGTGTGATGTAGATTTTGACTTTGGCCCCTTTGAAAGTGCCCACATCTGGCTGAAAGAGATGTTCAAATCACTTTATAACTGTTGAGCAGGAGGTCCATTCCTCTAATGACATGGCATGGACATCATCCCATTTCCAGTTTAGTTTTGCCAGCCAGCTTCTCCCAGCAGTGCTGGGGGTCTCCGGGGACAATCCACAGGGGAAGTCGGTTCACTGTCCCTTTGTGTGTGACAGAGAGCATGGCGCTGCCGAGGACTGGTACGATTTCTTTGGTACAGGTCCTTAGTTTGGTGTCGACCCTTGTGAGTTTTGGTCTGTCTCTTTTATGCGGCCACAGTTGTTCAAATTGTTAAGCGCCCATGATCGATTGACTCGCTCCCGTATCCAGCTCCATGTTGACAGATATCCCGTTGAGTCGGCTCTCATCATTATAGGAGGCGCCCTGTTGTAGGATCAGCGGCCATTGATCGTGTTGACCCGCTGTACATCGGTGTCCCGGGTACTGTCCCCACCATCTTTTGGTCCGCTTTCCGACCCATCTGATTCGTACACCAGCCGAGCTGCCGTTTTTTTGTACATGCGGGCCAAATGCCCTGTATATTCACAATTTCTGCAAACAGCCTGCTGAAATTGACATCCCCTTGACGAGTGCCCACCCCCACACCTCCAGCACAGACCTGTTCCATTGTTCAAAGTGTTCCCAAAGAATGAGCTGCGTCTGGCTGATCTCTCTTGAGCTTCTCTCAGTTTGTAGTTGATTGCTCGCATTGTGGGTTGATCAGGTGTGAACGGCCATTCCTATGGCTCTTGATAGCTTCTGCCTGCTGTCAAGAGCCTGTTCTCCCGGTTTTGTCTGTGTGTGGGTGTAGCAGCTTGTTTAATGCTGTGAACTTCTTGTTTCGTTAGTTGTCGTACCTGCATTGTAAATCAACCTCGTTTCTTCTTCCCCTACCAAGAATGTCTGTGCAACCAGTGCTGCTGCCTCTAAGGTCAGGTTCTTGGTCTCGATGAGCTTTCGGAATATGCCTGCATGGCCTATTCCTTCAAATAAAAAGTCTCTGAGCATTTCTCTCCTCAGTTCATTGGAGAACTCACATAAATTAGCCAATCTCCGAAGTTCCGCCACTAAGTCGGGTATGCTCTGGCCCACACAACGTCTGTCGTTGTAGAACCTGTGTCTGGCCATGTGTAGGCTGCTCGCTGGCTTCAGGTGGTCTCTTACCAGTGTGCTCAATTCTTCAAACGACTTGCTTGCTGGTTTCTCGGGTGCCAACAGATCCTTCATTAAAGCGTATGTTTTCGAGTCACAGCTGGTCAAGAGATGGGCTCTTCTCTTGTTTGCCTTATCATCGCCTAACCAGTCTTTGGTTTCAAAGCTTTGCTGGAGGCTTTCTATAAAGTCCTCCCAATTGCCTCCTGCATTGTACTTTTCTTCTGATCCGTTGTTCGCCATTCTGTGGATTCTGTAACCCTGTAACTCGTCGCCACTGTAAAGTCCTGTCCCCTCAGTACAGATTCACACGAGGCATGTCGTGAAGTCAAGGTCACTCTGGACCTGCACCTTTATTTCACAGCTCTAGAATGCTGCACTTGCCTGAGACCTGTCCTTATATACCTGTCTCTTGCAAGTGCACCCCTGGTGGTAAGGTATGCTGGTAATTACAGGTCATATCTTATTACAGTCATGTATAGCATGTTAGGACACAGTTATATATAATAATGTAAGATACATGACAGTGTCCAAGGCCAGGAGGCCAAAATTATTGCCGATTGATGCAAAGGAGATCATTCCGGTGCTAGGCAGCGCCACGCTAGTCGTGACCCACAAAGATTCGGAGTACAGGTTGCCACTCTGGATTGTCCCGGGGGACAGTCCCACACTACTGGGGAGGAGTTGGCTTCCTGTCATGAACTGGAAATGGGGCGATGTCAATGCAATTTCTTCTGTGGAGCGAGTATCATGCTCACAGGTCCTGGACAAATTTGACTCATTATTTCAACCCGGCATCGGCACTTTCATGGGGGCCATGGTAGTGATTCACATATACCCAGATGCCAGGACAGTACACCACAAGGCCAGAGCGGTGCCGTACGTGATGCGGGAAAAGATAGAATGCGAATTGGACCGCCTGCTGAGGGAAGGCATCATCTCGCCAGTCAAATTCAGTGGCTGGGCGAGCCTGATCGTGCCGGTGCTCAAGGCGGATGGGTCGTTCAGGATATGTGGCGATTACAAGGCCACCATCAATCGGGTGTCACTCCAAGACCAGTATCCGCTACCGAGAGCGGAGGACCTCTTTGCGATGCTATCCGGTGGCAAACCTTTTTCAAAATTGGACCTGACCTCAGCTTACATGACCCAGGAGCTGGCGAGTGAGTCGAAGAAGCTGACCACCATCATGACACACAAGGAGTTGTTTGAGTACAACAGATGTCCGTTCGTGATTCGTTCGGCCGCCGCGATCTTTCAGCGAAATATGGAAAGCCTCCTCAAGTCGATTCCAAGGACGGTGGTTTTTCAAGACGACATCCTTATCACGGGTCGCGATACTGAAGAATACTCCACAACCTGGAGGAGGTACTACGCAGGCTGGACCGGGTAGGGCTGCGACTGAAAAAGGCGAAGTGCGTCTTCTTAGCTCCAGAGGTAGAAGTCCTGGGGAGGAGAGTAGCAGCAGACGGGATCAGACCCACTGCTTCCAAAACGGAAGCGATCTAGAGAACACCCAGATGGAGCCGCGTTCGTTCCTGGGGCTCCTGAACTATTTTGGCAACTTTCTTCCCAAATTGAGCACACTGTTATAACTCCTACACATGCTCCTATGGAAAGGTCGCGATTGGTCTGGGGGGACAGCCCGGAAAGGGCTTTTGATCGAGCACGCAATGTGTTATGCTCCAACAAACTGTTAACGTTATATGACCCATGTAAGAAACTAGTTTTAACGTGTGATGCGTCGTCCTATGGGGTTGGGTGTGTGTTGCAGCATGTGAATGCCAATGGTCAGTTACAGCCAGTAGCTTATGCCTCCAGAAGTCTGTCCCGGACAGAAAGGGGCTACGGGATGGTAGAAAAGGAAGCGCTAGCATGTGTATATGCAGTAAAAAAAATGCACCAGTACCTGTTTGGCAGGAAATTTGAGCTGGAGACAGATCACAAACCCCTAACGTCCCTTTTGGCCGACACCAAGGCCATAAATGCGAATGAATCAGCCCGCATACAGAGGTGGGCACTTACGTTAGCCGCCTATGACTACACAATTCAGCACAGACCGGGCACTGAAAACTGTGCCGATGCACTCAGCAGGCTACCACTAGCCACCACTGAGGGGGCAGCTGAGCATGATGCTGAGATGGTCATGGCTGTTGAAGCTTTCAAAAGCGAAGATTCACCTGTGACAGCCCGTCAGATTAATGTCTGGACAAATAAAGACCCGCTACTGTCATTGTTAAGAAATGTGTCCTGAATGGGGACTGGGCAGCCATGTACGGGGCATGCCCTGAGGAGTTTCAACCATTTTATAGGCACAAGGATGAACTCTCGATTCAGGCCGATTGCCTACTGTGGGGAAACTGAGTCGTTATGCCCCAGATGGGCAGAGAGGTGTTTATCAGAGAACTTCACAATGAGCACCCGGACATTGTCATGATGAAGGCAATTGTTACAGCCGGTAGCTTATGCCTCCAGAAGTCTGTCCCGGACAGAAAGGGGCTACGGGATGGTAGAAAAGGAAGCGCTAGCATGTGTATATGCAGTAAAAAAAATGCACCAGTACCTGTTTGGCAGGAAATTTGAGCTGGAGACAGATCACAAACCCCTAACGTCCCTTTTGGCCGACACCAAGGCCATAAATGCGAATGAATCAGCCCGCATACAGAGGTGGGCACTTACGTTAGCCGCCTATGACTACACAATACAGCACAGACCGAATGGTGGCCAGGGATAGATGCAGACCTGGAACTTTGTGTTTGCAGGTGCAACACGTGCACTCAGCTGGGCAACGCCCCCAAAGAAGCCCCCCTTAGCCCCTGGTCCTGGCCTGCCAAGCCATGGCCATGCATCCATGTGGACTACGCAGAACCTTTCATGGGAAAAATGTTTTTGGTTGTAGTAGACGCCTACTCCAAATGGATTGAGTGTGCCATTTTAAATTCCAGCACATCCTCTGCCACAGTATAAAGTCTACGGGCAATGTTCGCCGCTCATGGTCTACCGGACATCTTGGTCAGCGACAATGGCCCGTACTTCACAAGCACTGAATTCCAGGACTTCATGGCAGGCAATGGAATCAACCATGTCAAACAGCACGGGCAGAACGAGCAGTGCAGATAATCAAACAGGGGATGCTCAGAATCCAAGGGGGTTCCCGCCAAAGCCGCTTATCACGCCTCCTGTTGGCCAATAGATACTCGCTCACAGGAGTTCCACCCGCAGAACTGCTAATGAAAAGAACGCTCAAAACCAGGTTATCCCTTATACACCCTACTATGAAAGAAATTGTTGAGAGCAGGCGTCAGTCACAATGTGACTACCATGATAGGAATGCGAGGGCACGATGTATTGATGTCAATGACCCTGTTTTTGTCCTTAATTACGCTGCAGGGCCCAAATGGCTTGCAGTCACTGTGATTGCTAAAGACGGGAATAGAGTTTTGGTAGATAAACTTACCAATGGACAAATCTGCCGCAAACACATGGATCAAACAAAAAGGAGGTTCGGCAACCCCATAGAAGAAGCAGAGGAAGAACACGATGTAGAGTTTACTCCACCACAGGTGACCGAACACCAGAACGAAGTCGCGGAGAGCCCAGTCACTGTGGGCAGTCTGGACAGACCTGAGGCACCGCAAACAGCAGACACTCAGGCCAGCGCCCAACAACCAGAGCCCCAACTCAGGCGCTCCACAAGGGAGCGTAAACCACCAGAGAGACTTAACCTGTGATCCCAATAAGACTTTGGGGGGGAGGTGATGTCATGTATTCAACTGTCATTGTAACCCATGTATAAGCTGACCTAAGTTGTACACCTTGAGAACATTGACCACAGGGGACGAACTTGTGGGAGACATTCCTAACCTGGACTTTCCGGTATAAAAGGGGAAACTCCACCCACTGTCTGGCTCTTGAGATCTTGGTAATAAAGGTAACTGGTCACAGAGTGATCTTCTCTCAAGTATGGGCCTCGTGTGCATTTATACTGTATAGTAAGGACATATTAACATCTGTGGTAACATTTTAGAATTTATAATTAAAAAGGAAATGACTAAATATCTAGATTTTATGACAAGAGGTATAAAATATAATCGTCAAGATATAAAGATGAATCTATATTAAATCTTAGTAAAATAACAGTTACATGGATAGACTGGAGAAGCTGGGGTTGTTCTCCTTAGAGCAAAGAAAATGGAGAGGAGATTTGATAGAGGTGTTCAAAATCATGAGGGGCCTGGACAGAGTAGATAGAGAGAAACTGTTCCCATTGGCAGATGGGTCGAGAACCAGAGGACACAGATTTTAGATGATTGGCAAAGAACCAAAGACGACATAAGAAAAAACCTTTTTAAGCAGCATGTGGTTAGGATCTGGAATGCACTGCCTGAAAGGGTGGTGGAGGTAGACTCAGTTACTGCTTTGAAAAGGGAATTGGATAAGTACCTGAAAGAGAAAAGAAAGTACTGCACAAATTCACTAAGATGCTGCAAGTTATGAAGAAATACAAAGATGACGAAACATTGGAAAAAATGGCACTATTTTCATTAGAACAGAGGAGATTAAGTTGTGATTTGATTGAGGTGTTTAAAATTATGAAGGGGTGGAATAGTAAACCTATTGTTTCCGGAGAGTGAGGGGGACATAGATATGTGATTAAATAAAAGAGATTTAGGACAAAGCAGAGGGATGTGAAGCTGTGGAGTGCACTACAAGAGTTAGTAATTAAAGCATAGGCCATGTCAACATTTAAGAATATAAGAACATAAGAACATAAGAACATAAGAAATAGGAGCAGGAGTAGGCCATACGGCCCCTCGAGCCTGCTCCGCCATTTAATACGATCATGGCTGATCCGATCATGGAATCAGGTCCACTTCCCTGCCCGCTCTCCATAACTCCTTATCCCCTTATTGTTTAAAAAACTGTCTATTTCTGTTTTAAATTTATTCAATGTCCCAGCTTCCACAGTTCGCTGAGGCAGCAAATGCCACAAATTTACAACCCTTTGAGCGAAGAAATTCCTCCTCATCTCACTTTTAAATGAGCGGCTTCTTTTTTTTTAAGTTCCAACCACTTGGATTTTATTCAAAATAAACAATTTGGAATACAATATATCACAGGGCTGCCATACTCAAGGACAGTAGATGTTAGCTCATCAAGACTGTTGGTCCTTTTCATTTTTTGCCTTCAATCTTCCCCATTCCTTTCTTGTTATGCTTCTTGACAAACCGCATGTTCTTCAGAAACTTGGGATCAACTCCTTTCAGGGGTTCAAATCGATAAGACTTGGGCTTCTTGATCCCCCTTCTGTGCCACTTGCTGCACTGATTGTGGTTGGTGTGGTTCTTTGACTTGGCCATGACTCAATGGACCTCCTCAGACCGTCCGCCTCGATCAAAGCCGCCACCGGCTTCTTATTCTAAGATCATGTCCTCTAGTTCTAGTCTCCCCTATCAGTGGAAACATCCTCTCTGCATTCACCTTGTCAAACCCCCTCATGTTCTTATATGTTTCGATAAGATCACCTCTCATTCTTCTGAATTCCAATGAGTAGAGGCCCAACCTACTCAACCTTTCCTCATAAGTCAACCCGCTCATCTCCGGAATCAACCTAGTGAACCTTCTCTGAACTGCCTCCAAGGCAAGTATATCCTTTCGTAAATATGGAAACCAAAACTGTACGCAGTATTCCAGGTGTGACCTCACCAATACCCTGTGTAACTGTAGCAAGACTTCCCTGCTTTTGTACTCCATTCCCTTTGCAATAAAGGCCAAGATTCCATTGGCCTTCCTGATCACTTGTTGTACCTGCATACTAACCTTTTGTGTTTCATGCACAAGTACCCCCAGGTCCCGCTGCACTGCAGCACTTTGCAATCTTTCTTCATTTAAATAATAACATGCTCCTTGATTTTTTTCTGCCAAAGTGCATGACCTCACACTTTCCAACATTATAGAAACATGGAAACTTTGGGCTGGACTTTCCTCTTCACATCGCTGGGCTAGTGCCCAGATATCGCCCAAAAAGGGCTGATATCGCCCAAAAATGGAAAGTTGGGACACATCGCTGAGCTTATCGCTGACACATCGCCCAGCCCAACTTTCGGCACATCACTGGCATATTGCCAGGCCGATCGCTCACCGAGAACATCGCTGGAGAATAGTTGTTATTGCCTGGCCTTCCTCATAGAACTCGGCACTACGGATGCCATTTTGAACGTCGGAGGAAGACAGAAGGCCTCTTAAACAGAGGCTTAGATAGTGTGTGAATTATTTCAGGGCCTTTTAAAGATAGATACACTCACAATTAGACATTTTCTAATATTTATTTCAATAAGTGACGTTTAATACTTACTTGGTCTGGCCTGGACATTGTTTAACAACAGTTGCACTAATGTTCTATTTTAACTTACGTTATTAGAAGACACTACACAACAATTGTAAAGTGAAATAAAATGGTTTTAATAAAATTACAACTTTTGAACGTAATTTTTCAATTACAAACACCAAAACACCCTCCATCCCCTACCCTGCCACCCCAACCAACGCCACCCCCCCTCACCCACATTCCAACAGTGAAACAACAACACCAACAATAAATGTGAACAATAGGAACAATATTAAAAAGAATGCGCCCTTCTCCCTACCTGCGGCCACGTTTCCCTCCAGATCCTGCATCCCCCCGTGTCATTGTCTCACTCACCCGTTTTGGTCCCCGGGTACTGCTGCGTAGCCGGCGTGCAGTGGGCGATGGCAAAACTTCCTGTGGTGGGGGACATGCTGGGACGATCGCCTGTTGGGGGGCTGTTGGTGGGGAAGACAAAACGGGGGATCGCCTTCTGAGTCAGGAGGTGGTGCATCCTCCTGAACAGCTTGTGTGTCAGTGCTTGTGGTCACGGGAGCTCGGGGTGCAGTGCCGTGTACTGCCAAGAACACATGCCACATGGCATGGTTGGAGGCGGAGATTCCACACAACTCCAGAATCATCTGCTGCGCTGCCTCCGATTGGCTAGTGGACACCCAGGAGAATTCCTGTGTGAACCCCACAAACACCAGGAGCTGCTCGCATTGGATCGCAACAGACTCCTCGCACAGTCGTGCCAGGCTCTCCACGCGGTGGTCCAGGATAGGCCTTTGCTCAAGCCGCTGACCCGGCCTATGTGGGATCTGTGACAGCACCAATGTGCGCCTTGGCATCGCCAACTGCATGCCACTTAGTTCCGGTAATTCCTCAGTTGGGATCCCCATCGTGGCCGCAGGTTCCCCAGACAAGGGGCATCCTCCTCTGTCTCCAGGTATTCCTCCTCCTCCTCGGGCTCGGTGGGCTCCTCCTCTTCACCACCCGTGGTGAATGACACATGCAGTGGGTCAGGCCCATGTGAGCGTCTGTCCTCCCATTGCGCCTCTAGAGCTGGTAAAGCTGCAAGACACTATTGAGATCATTAGAGCAGAAAGCATTGTTGCACCGCGCTGGCATATGTAAGAGGAGCAGCACTAATCCCATAAATGTGACAGAGAAACGTTACATATTTATGCTTCATATGGTGATATCTATGGCAGTACATCAATATGGAAATCACTGCGCCAGAGAGCTGTGGAGGCTGGATCAGTCACAGATAGACCGAAGGATAAGGGAGTGAGGGTTTATGGGGTGCGGACAGAGAAGGGGACATGTGGACAGATGGACTGCTCTTATGTTCTTATGTTGTTGACCTGAGCGTGGCAGAGAGTCGCTCAGAGGCTGCATGCATAACGTGACGTCATTCTTCTATGATCTGAAAATGACATGATGTCACATAGCTCTTACACTGCTTGACACATTACTCACGTGGCGCATGCAATGGTCTGGCAACACCATGGGTGGTGACTGCTCGACTGAGCCCCCACTAGTCCTGCAGCAGGTCGGTGAGGATCTGTATTACAGCAGGGCCTCCCCCAGTGCACCTCTACTGAGCCCAATTATGAGATATCTTCCTCTGCGAACGTGAATAGAGCACGGCATAAGCTACTTGACTAGGTTATGTAATTTATACACAACAGTTTCAAATGTTATATGCTAATAGGAGTTGTGTCCACAATTCAATGCCAGTAGCTGATGTCCAAAAGTGTCCCAGGCCAGACAGTGAGCAAAGGCAGCTCTCGTGTAAGTGACAGTCGCCAGAGAGACTTCAAACAGGCACTGGTTCATGGCCCTGTCCAGTTCTTAGTGGGGATGATATATGTTATATAAGTTAGAATAACAAACTTACATTCAATCCAGGAGAATTACCATTATAATGATTATTATATTTAGAATGTGCATCATTAAAATATAGGGCCCAAGTTTCCACATGATTTGCGCCTGATTTTTAGGAGCAACTGGTGGAGAACGGACTATGTTAGAAATCGCAATTCTCCACATTTTTTTTTCTGCAGTTCTAGTCAGGTTGAACAGTTCTACTTTGGAACAGAATTTTTTCTTCAAAAGGAGGCGTGTCCGGCCACTGACGCCTGATTTCAAAGTTTCCACAGTGAAAACGTACTCCAAACTAAAGTAGAATGGAGCAAGTGAAGATTTGTGTAGAACTGAAAAAACCTGTTCTACACATTAAAAAATCAGGCGCAGGTTACAAATTAGGCGTCCAGAACGAGGTGGGGGGGGGGGGAGGGGGGGAAGGGAACTCATTAAATTCTACAATAAATCCTTATTTATACTTCTACAAATATTATACAAATAAATCCAACCTGAATAAACATTTACAAGCAAAGAAAAGATTAAATAAACCATCTTCCTACCTGTGTGAAAGTGCTTGAGGCACAGAGAATGCTGCAGTCAGCCTGAGGCGCCCGTTCTGCCCGCGGGGGGGAGGGGAGGGGAGAGGAGGCGCCCGTTCTTTCCCGCGGGGGGGGGGGAGGCGCCCGTTCTTCCCGCGGGGGGGAGGGGAGGGGAGAGGAGGCGCCCGTTCTTTCCCGCGGTGGAGGGGTAGGCGCCCGTTCTTTCCCGCGGGGGGGGGGAGGGGAGAGGAGGCGCCCGTTCTTTCCCGCGGAGGGGGGAGGCGCCCGTTCTACCCGCGGGGGGAGGGGGGAGGGGAGAGGAGGCGCCCGTTCTTTCCCGCGGGGGGAGGGAGGCGCCCGTTCTTCCCGCGGCGGTGGGGTAGGAGGCACCCGTTCTTCCCGCGGGGGCGGGGGGGGTAAGGAGACAGTGAGAAGGCTGCAAGTGCTGATGGCAATGTGCTTTTATTAAAAAAATTTTCAAAAATTAAACAGCTACAAGGAACTACAAAAATGGCCGAGTGCCAATGTTTTTTTCACATTGAGCATGCGCGAACGCTCCAACGCGCACGCGCAGCGTTGCCGGCAGGAAAAAAACTAATTTAAATAGTACCCGCCCCCTCCCACTTACAAAATCGGCGCGAGTGTAGGCTCCGCCCCCCTGGGCGCTGCGCCAAGCAGACAAGGAGCTGCAGAACGCTCCAGAATCGCGATTTTTTTTTTAGGCGCCGTTTTAGGCGCGAAAAATGGGCGCCCAGCTCGGAGGGGCGCCCATTTTTTATCGTGTGGAAACTTGGGCCCATAAAGTCGTACTTACACTTGCTGAAGCAACGAGGCTGTTCCAGCGTTTGCGGCACTGGTCGGAGCCCCTGGGCTCGTGAGACGCAGACGAGACGACCTCGGCTATCTCGCCCCATAACCTGCAGTACGCCCGTTGTTTTCCTTACAACAGAGGAGGCTGAGGGGAGATCTCATTGAGGTGTATAAAATTATGAGGGGCCTAGATATAGTGAATAGAAAGGGTCTATTTCACTTAGCAAAGGGGTCAACAACCAGGGAGCATAAATTTAAAATAATTGGTAGAAGGTTTATAGGGGATTTGAGGGGAAATTTTTTCATGCAGAGGGTTGTGGGGGTCTGGAACACACTGCCTGAAAGGGTGGTGGAGGCAGAAATCCTCACCACATTTAAAAAGTACTTGGATGTGCACTTGAAGTGCCATAACCTTCAGGGTTATGGACCTAGAGCTGGAAAGTGGGATTAGGCTGCATAGCCTCTTGTTAACCGGCATGGACACGATGGGCCAAAATGGCCTCTGTCCGTGCTGTAAATTTCTATGATCTTATAAAGGATCTTCTCCATGCAAGTTCTAATCATGCTGTTTGTTGGATCTTGCTATGCCTAGTTTGCTTACAAAACTTCAGAGACTGCACCTTAGTTATTCAGAAGTGAAGTATTTGGGGGCCTGCTGACGATGTGAAAGGCTCTTTATAGATGCAATTTCAAACTTTGAAGGGTTACATCTGCAATTTTAACTTCCTCTTTCAGATTTTCAGCTTTTTCTGTTTCTATTTGCAGCACTCCAGTTCCTGTAGTTGTACATGAATCCTCATCACCAATCAAAAAAAGCGAAATACTTCAGTAAAATGCAGTGGGAGTATGCCTGCTATGAGGTTAATGGCCTGCAGAGGGTGCTAAGAGAATCATCTTACAGCGATTTGTTAACAGTGAATAATAAGACACAGCGGTTAAGACAATTCGGTCTGTATCACTTTTTCTTGGAGAATGTTGAACAAGTCAAAGCTTGGTCACAGTTAGCACTGAATAAATATTTCACGAATTCCACCTCCCTTCTGTGTTTAATTATTGATGACTTAATCATCAGGGTGACTGACAACAGTCCTGAAAATGGAATAGGTTTATACTTCAGCATCGAGCATGCCCAGATTAGATATTGCAATGGTTAGATGCAGAGTAAAGCTCTGATCATGTGTCTTGATCCCAACTTCAGAAGAGTACACTCAGCAGACTATTGCAACACTTTCAGTTTACTCACCAGTCATTCTTGTGCTCTCTCTGAATGAAACTGCCAATTAATGCTGGATTATGGGCAGTTTTGTGCTGTGAGGCCAAACTCAGTAAGAGCCATCAAATGAGACTTCATTGAACTCACATCAACCTTACAGCTATCCGAGAGAAGAACCATTCAAACCCAAGTCCCAAAGCTGCAACAATAATATACTGCTGCATCTCAAATTCCCCCCTTGCATAACACAACCTCTCTTGTGTTCATTAGATGGAACGCCCGGAGAATGAGTGATTGGGTTTAACGGAATGTCATCAAAGCCACAGTCACTGAATACGCCAAATTCGGTGTTTATAACATAGGATTCCAGAATCGTTTTTTTTTTCCCCGTGATAACAATCTTGTTTATAATTCGGTTCTTGATTTCAGGTGGCAGAATAGCTCAAAATGTTCTTTTTAATTGTTGGAATTCTTGGATATTTACCAGTGTTTTTGCAGATTACTCTCTGTGATTCCATCCAATTTTCCCCGAAGAGTGAAAAACAAGGCCTTAGAATCAGGGCCCAAACTTGGTCAATGCTAAGGCCCGCCCAAGTGCCACCCAAAGGATCGCGAGATACCTGATGGTACGTTGGGCAGGAGTTTCGTAAAAAAAGTCCTTGAAAGACCGCCCAGCGGCAAAAACGGAACTTACACCGTGAATCTGGGTGGTAGCAGGCGGGAGCTCCCAATCTCGGCGGAAAATGCAATCCTTGCCAAAGTGCCGCTGAGGATTGAGTCAGGCCCAGGGAGGGGGGAGCATATAAAAATAAAAATTTACACAAAAAAACCCCACTGGAAGACGTTTAGGGGACGCCATCCACATAAATCACTGAAACAAATAAATGAAAGATGTTCACAAACCTTTTTTTGCAGGTCTCCATACTTACCGTTGGGGTTAGACCTGACTCCACGCAATGGTCCTTCCCCATGTTGCTGCCGAATCCCATCCGGATAAATTTGCCAGCTCGGCAGGCAAGAGGACACTTACGCGCCTTAGGCACTAGCAGTTATCAGTAGGCGGTTCCCAGTGGTCCTCCCCTCCCGCCACTGGGAGGCCTAGTGGAAACTGGCACTGAGGGCAGACCGCCCAAAAAACTCGGTGGCAGTTGGCGGCAGCGGGCGCCAGCAGGCGGTAAATACACCAAGTTCGGGGCCATAGAATCATAGAAATTTACATCACTGAAGGCGGCCATTTTACCCATCATGTCTGCACCGGCTAACCAAGAGCTATCCAGCCTAATCCCACTTTCCAGCTCTTGGTCCATAGCCCTGTAGCTTACGGCACTTTAAGTGTACATCCAAGTATATTTTAAATGTGCTGAAGGTTTCTGCCTCTACCACCCGTTCAGGCAGTGAGTTCCAGACTCCACCAACCTCTGGGTGAAGAAATTTCCCCTCATATCTCCTCTAAACTTCCCCCCAATCACTTTAAGTCTATGCCCCCTGGTTGTTCACCTCTGCCAAGGGAAACAGATCCTTTCTATCCCGGCCCCTCATAATTTTATACACCTCAATCAGGTCTCCCCTCAGCCTTCTCTGTTCCAAAATAAACAGACCCAGCATCTCCAATCTTTCCTCATAGCCAAAATTCTCCAGTCCAGGCAACATTCTTGTAAATCTCCTCTGCACCATTTCCAGTGCCTTGGGCATCATAGAATCATATAGAACAGAAGGAGGCCATTCAGCCCATCATGCTTGTGCTGGCTCTTTGAAAGAGATATCCCCCGATCTTCCCCTGCAAATTTTTCCTTTTCAAGTATTCATCCAATTCCCTTTTGAAAGTTACTATTGTATCTGCTTTCAGACAGTGCATTCCAGATCATAACAACTCGCTGTGTAACTATTTATGCCTCTCTCTTCTCTGGTTATCTGAAATCCTCTGAATTGTCTAAAATCTGTGTCCTCTGGTTACCGACTGTCTTGCCAGTGTAAGTAAGTGCTCCTTATTTGCCCTATAAAAATCCTTCACAATTTTGAACACCTCAATTAAACTCCCCTTAACCTTCTCTGCACCAAGGAGAACAACTACAGTTTCTCCAGTCGCTCCACATATCGGAAATCCCTCAGCCTGGGTACCATTATAGTAAATCTATCTTTGTACCCTCTTCAAGGCCTTAACATTCTTCCTAAAGTGTGATGCCCGCAATTGGATACAGTACTCCAGCTGAGGCCTCACCAATGATTTATAAAGGTTTAGCATGACTTACAACAGTGACTACAGTCCAAAAGTACTTCATTGGGTGTAAAGTGTTTTGAGACGTCTGGTGATCGTGAGAGGCACTATATAAATGCAAGTCTTTTTTTTTGCTTTTGTAATTTATGCCTCTATTAATAAAGACCAGCATCCTGTATGCTTTTTTAATGGCCTGATGAATGTGTCCTGTCACCTTCAAGGATTTGTATCTGTGAACCCCCAGATCTCTCTGTTCCTGCAACCCTTTAAAATTGTTCCATTTAGTTTATATTGCCCATTCTGTTAAAGTGATTTGAAAATAATTTGAGCAGATTTACAAGCAAGCAAACATGCAGTGACAGGATTATTAATGTCTGTGGAACACCTAACTTGTCTGCCACTAAAAAAATGTGCCACTTTATCAAATTATCGTGAGAATCACATCGCCATAATTCACAGGCACGGCAGTTGCTCATGTGTTATGCTGTGTAAGTTCACCCTGTTATATATGCAGACTATAGGTGTGCTCTCTGTGTAGTCACTGTATAGTTGCACAAGATGGAGACTTGTTTACCTGATGTATTGTCAATAGGGTTTACACTGTGTAGATACATGCTGGCACCACTAGAGGGTGTAACTTTTGGAGACTGGGGTTTCCTGCCCTTGTGGAAGGGGCTGTATAAAAGGGGAGTCACCATGCGGCTGCCTCACTCTGGAGTTTGGAATAAAGGACCATGGTCACTACAGTTTGAGTACAACACATTGCCTCGTGGAGTCATTCATAAGTGCATTACAGACATATTAACTGCCGACGAGAATACAGACTTTCATGTGATTATGGCTACCTTTGGCACACTAAAAGACTTCGCAGAGGGTGATGCATTCACGGAAAGGCTCGAGCTATATTTCATGGCAAACGAACTGGCAGGGGAGATGGACACATTGGCAGAGAAGCGGAAGGCTATACTGCTGACCTGTTGTGAGCCCGAGGTCTACCGCCTTGTCAGGGACATGCTGGCACCCACGAAGGCCAAGGATAAGACATACGATGAGCTAACTCAACTAATTCGTGACCAATTAAAACCAAAAGAGAGCATCCTCATGGCCAGGGACAGATTCTACATGCATCGCAGACCTGAGGGCCAGGAGAGATTGCAAAATATGCTGCCAACCTCAGGAGACTTGCGGCACCGTGTGATTTTGGCACGCACCTCAACGAAGCATTACGAGACATCTTCGTTATAGGAATTGGCCACGAGTGCCTCCTTCACAAGCCATTATCTGCTGACACCACAGTCAACCTACAGAAGGCCATCAGCATCAGTCAGGCGTTCATGACCTCGACCTGCAGCACCAAGCAAATTGTTCATCCTGTGGACTCAAACCCCGCAAGTACTGTAACAGAATGGTGCCTTTCACAGGCAAGACTGTAGAACGTGGCTCTGCCCAGGCAGAGAGCACAGACCTCAGTATTCCAGAACTCAGAGTCCGCCAAGGGGTGCTAAATGAGTAGCACCATGCTGACGTTGTGGAGGAAACCATAGAGCTCACCAGTGTCAGTTTGCTGAGTACGTATGCAAAGCCTATAACATGAAGGGCCACCTCCAGCGTATGTGTATCGATGACTTTGAATCCAGCAGGGAGTATGATGATTTGGCCAGAGAAGCAGCTCAGCCCCAAGAAGAAGTGTATGGAGTGTATACCTGCACCACCGATTGTCCTCCAGTGAAGATGAAAATCGAGGTAAACGGCGTTCCAGTCTTCATGGAAGTGGACACGGTAGCGAGCCAGTCAGTGATGACCCAGGAAGCCTTTGAGAGGCTATGGAATGAAAAACGACCCGAGCTGGTTCCAGTACAGGAAAAGCTACGCACCTACACCAAGGAGCTGATCCCAGACCTTGGTAGTGCGGAAATAAGTGTAATCTATAATGGCGTGGTGCACAAATGACCTCTGTGGATTGTTGCAGGTGATGGTCCAACACTACTGGATGGGGAAGATCCAGTGAAAATGGGAAGACCTCTTCACTCCAGCAATCGATGTCCCCCATGCTCAGAGGCAGAGAAAAACCTCACCTTCGCTTGGGCCAAGCACTAGAGAACAGACCAGCACAGCACCTGAGGCACAGACCATCCATCACGACTGCGTGGCAATGATCCGACTTGAACGATCTAAAAGTACCTTCCCGGCTCCAGTGGCAAGACTCCTGGGGAGGAAGATCAAATTCACAGGCACTCTTCCAGCTTTTGTGGCAGAATCACGGGAGAGCAGGATCAAGGCAGTCGACCTCGAGGGCAGAGGCAAGATGGCGTCCCTATTGCAGTGAGGTGCAGTGTAGTGGAAAAAAAAGATAGCCGCGACCAGACCACAAGGTGCAACACTGAGGGACCAACACATGGTGTCGAACAAAGGAGTTGATTGGGGTAAAGCCAGCAGGGTTCTCTTAAAGGAGACCTGCAACCAACTGAACTTAAAGAGACATTGTATGCATGGCAATCAATGTAACGAACCAATTAAGAATGTAAAGAACAAAATGTTGTTGCAAGATGTCGGGAATAGAGTGTCCCCAAAAGTAGCAAGCGAGTGAATTCGGGAGGGTAAAGGTGCTGATCCTGATGCTCTGTCCCAGGTGTCCCCTCAAGTTATAGATTAGCGACCTCAGGAGGATGAAGGCACTGATCCTGATACCCTGCCCCAGGTCTATCCCATGCTGTAGGCACCCGATAGCACTATTCGCCACTAACCTGGAAAGGGAAACGGCGCCAATACACGCAGTCGGCCGCCGTTTCCCACTACCCGGGTGGAGACGGTGCAGCCCCCAGACCCAGTCGCTACCTCGGCCATGTCCAGGAGCAAAAGGTCAGAACCAATGCGTTCCCCAAACCTGGAATAGCCAGGTTCCCAACACTGTTAGACAGCAGACAGAAGATTCTGCAGCCCTCAAAGGAGGATAGGGAGGCCACACACATCTGTGGCTCTGCCCACCACTAGGCAACGGCAAAGGCCCTGAGTCCTGGCCAGGTGAGTGAACCAAGCCCACCCCGCTAGCAGGGGGAGCAGCGCTGCCATCAGACAACTAGGAACTAACGTCCTCGCATACCTGTACTGCTACCTCAGTATTGACCATGACTGAACCATGAATGCAATCTACCCAATCCTGGCGCACGACAGTAAAACGTAACGAATGTAAGTCACTGAACCAATGTGTCACAATACAAACTGTAAAACATTTTTTTTTCTTCCTTTCTTTGTACTTGCACTGTGTCTTAGTATGTTAATGTAATGGGCCAGCTGCATGATCTCGCTGTGGGGGGTGGGGAGGAATGGATGTATGTAGCCATGGACACACACATGGATCACACCCAGAACCCACTGAAACCTCCACTGCATCATCGAACCATCCAAACTGGTAACCACTACCCAACGTTGTGGCAAAAGGACTTGGGGGTTAACAGGGAGCGAGCCAAGCCAAAGCACAGCCAAGGTGCAAGGGCTATTGGCACTTATGTCTGGGGCAAGCTAAGCCAGAGCACATAGTGCAAAGGTAATTGGCACAAAGGACTTGGGGGAGAGTGATGTTATATATGCAGACTATCGATATACTCTCTGTGTAGTCACTGAATAGTTGCATAAGATGGAGGCTTGTTTTCCTGATATAATATCAATAAGATTTACACTGTGTATATACATGCTGACACCATTAGAGGGTGCAACTGGTGGAGACTGAGGTTTCCTGCACTGGTGGCAGGGGCTGTATAAAAGGGGAACCACCATGCGGCTGCCTCATTCTGGAGTTACGAATAAAGGACTAAGGTCACTACAGTTTGAGTACAACACATTGCTTCATGGAGTCATTCATAAGTGTATTACAGACATAACACACCCCAGCCTAGAGTCTTTGAAATGGGTTGTTCTAGAAGCCTTCCTGATACCATGACGATCTCCTAGTAAAACCACATCTTAGAAAATAAAAGCAGTATGGGATGGATTTTTCCAGGTCCCACCCGCACGTCAGGCTACGAACCCCAACCACTAATGGTGGGGGTGGGGGGTGAGATCGATCCCGGGGGAGGGTCCGATCCCTGACCCGGGGCCGTGTCGTGATCTCTCGGGGGAGGTTCCAGACCAGGGGGCCTGTCCAGTCCCTGGAGGAGTCTGATCGTCAGTCCCAGGGGCTGCAGGCTGATGGTGGGGGAGCTTGGAGGCCCAGGAGGAAGCACTCCTGCTCCTTCCGACCCTCAAGGATTGCTCCCCAAGGCTGAGGCCGCCTCATTGCAGTTACCAGGAATCCCGAGCCCCAGGATCCCCGGCCGCCTGCAGTAAAACCTGCAGAGCAGGTTAAAGCAGAGGCTTCAGGCCCCATTATAATAAAGTGCCAAACCGACTCCTGGCAGTGAAAGGTGGGCAGGTTGGAGGCGGGTTGGGGTCGGGTTTTACATTTGTACAACTTTCACTTTCCCCCCCATGCCTCCCACCCACCTGTTCTTACCTCTGACAATTCCGGCCTCTATCTATTGGAAATAAACAGCAGTTTTGTCATCGTCTGAAGAGAAAAGCAGTTTCATCAATGGTCTGGTCGGAAAACATTAGCCTGTTGTCCTCTTTCAGATGCTGACTGACCGGTTGTGTATTTCTAGCAAGTTTTATAAAGAAAAGAAAACTTACATTTACATGTGGCCTTTTACGACCTCAGAGCACCCAAAGCGCATTGCAGGCAATTGTACTTCTGAACTGTACTCACTGTTTTAAGGTAGGAATTGCGGCAGTCAATTTGCACACAACAAGTTCCCATAAATGAGCAAGTAATCTGTTTTTAGGCATTGGTTGAGGAATAAATATTAGCTAGGACACCACGGAAAACTTGCCTGCTCTTCTTCCAATGGTGTTGTGTGATCTTTTATATCCATCTGCCCTAACCCTGAAAAGGCAGATGGTGCTTTGGTTTAATGTCTCATCCAAAAGACACCATCTCCAACAATGGAGCACTCCCTCAGTACTGCACAGGTGTGGACTTAAGATTTTGTGCTCAAGTCCCCGAATCCACGACCTTCTGACTCCGATGTGAGCCTGCTACCACTGAGCCACAGCTGACACCGTGACTAGATTCCCAGCATGTGTACTTTATTTCACTCACAATATAAATTGTCTGTCAAAATAATAGCTTCCTCGAAAAAAATATTTGAAGACATAAGATTTTTTTTAAAATCCGCATGCAATTGTGGTGCTTTTATTTACAGATGGATCACTGCTGTCTGAGCTGAATGAAAGACAGATTAACTTTACACTGGGAATGCAGAGCAGACTAAGGGGACAAAGAATGTATGTGTTGAAGGTCACCAATTCAGCAAATAAATGTGTTCCTTCACCTTTGATCACCTTCCTTACCGAGGCACCCGTTAAAATGTTAAGCTAAAATGTGTTTGGCCAAGAGAGGCTAGATTCATGGATTCATGAATAAAATATTATTATTCCAGTGAATTAAATTTTAATTAAAAAATTAATCCGAAGTAAGAAATGCACCTTGGGTCAGTCAGCATTTGAAAGAGAAAAATATATCACGGGCCAGAATTTTCTGGAAAATTTTGACGTAACGACAGTGTCAAGAGCTGCGCTGGTACTTTTAGCGTGGAAATTCAGGCGTGACTGATTTATGCTGGCTTTGTGCCGAAATATCGTCACGCGCGGATTTTCTCGATTGTTTGCTCATCCGGGCTACCTCTGCTGAAACCCTCTGCCTCTCATTTACATTGCTTCACCCCTTCCCCATGTAAAAGACCAGCTCACGCCAGTTTCCTGAATTGATACGATGAATGTGCTGGCATAGAAATACACCCAAAGACAGAAGTGCAGCATGGCCGAAAGTCACCAGATATCTGCTCAATTGAGATTTCTGGAAATTGATAGCCATTTTCTTTGCAGTCCTTTTCTTTTGAATTTTTCTTACTGAGACTAAATTGCTGTCAGTCTCAGTCCACTAACATTTTTCAGACCCCTTCCCCCCCAAACGTTCAGAAGGAGTAAGCAGCGGAACGGGCCTTCCCATTGAGCACATCCCATAATAATGGGAGAGGAAGTTGAGCAGCAGAAGCAAGACGCTTTCAGAGTGAGATGACAAGTACCGAACAAACTTTTGTTATCGCACCCCCAGCTGTTATGTGCAATGGCTGATTTAGTACGCCTGTAAGCTCTTTGACTGATTCTGACGAATTTTGGTTGGTAAATTTGTCGGACCCATTGCGCATGTGTGGAACTCCCAATCAGACCCCAGGAGTCTTAAAGGCACAGCAACTCAAGTTCACGCATGCGCAGTTCCAGCTCCACAGCATCTTCAGAACATGAAAATGGAGGAGGGCGCAAACCTTTTTAAGGCGCTGAAATTACCGCTCCGCTTGGGTTACCACCCCAAATGAGGCGGGACCGAATTTCTCCCCCATGGGGAAAAACTGAGGCCCCGGTATAGATCGCTGCGGAGCACCACTTGTCACATC
Source organism: Pristiophorus japonicus (assembly GCF_044704955.1). Lineage (NCBI taxonomy): Eukaryota > Metazoa > Chordata > Chondrichthyes > Pristiophoridae > Pristiophorus > Pristiophorus japonicus. The sequence goes on along the minus strand of NC_091977.1, from coordinate 498,948,498 downwards.
TCGCCAATTAGAAAACATTCCCTTTATCCCTACTCTCTTTCTCCAGCCTCCTATCAATTACTGACCCACATCAATAAGGTACCTCCAATTCCATTTTCAGTTTTGAAGGTGTTCAAATTAATCTTTGTAATTGGACCAAGCAATGGAGTCGTTACCTAGTTGGTTGCATGTAGAAATGAACAGCTGAAGCAGAAATAAGTTTCTCTCCAGCGGACCTGGTGGTAAAATGTCAGGACTCTCAACTGGGAATTCAAACATAATAGTATTGCAGAGTAGTTACAGTAGAGCAATAGGCCATTTGGCCCAACAAGTCTATGTCGATGTTTATGCTCTACATTAGCCTCCTCCCACTCTTCTTCATCTAAACCCATCAACATATCGGGTAGTTCGAAGTAGTAAATAGTTTGGGTACAAACCAAGCATATTTAACTGAAATGAGAACTTCCTTCCCCACATTATGCAAGTTTTGGTGGTTCTTGCAGACCACGAAATGATGCAAGACTGCTGCTGTGAGGCCTCAACACCTATTAGTTCACACTCCACACCTGCATGATTCTTGATTTTACAAAGAAAAGTCCACCAAACAGCAATACAGACACATGAAGTTAGTATTTTCTCAGGTGAATCAACCATTTTAAAAATAGCTTAGAAAGTATTTACAATTGTAAGACAAATGGACAACAGTTGGTAGTGCTGCATTTGGGCCAGTTTTACACCCGATTCTAAGTTCCCCCGCAGGCAAATAAGTTCTGCCGGAAATTTTGCTGCAAGTTTGCATCAACAAGATTGGCGCAGAAACTTTGCGTAAATTTTGGCATAATTTCTGCTTAAGTATGGTCGAGGAAATTCAGGGCACTGGTTTTGTTTCATCAATTCTTCAGTACGTCCTTGGTCCCACCATTTCAAGAATCATTCTGATCTTCATGTTATACCATCATCTCTAATTCTACTTACCCTTGCAAACTTCAATGCCATTCCAATTTACATTCATTATCCTGCTCCTGTTTCTGCTGTTAATCAACATATCATTAACTATTGGTGCAATCTATTCCACATATCCATTCTTGTGTTTCAGAAAAATGGAATTCCTTCCAACCTCAAATCTTGCTCAAAGAGGCGCACATTGCTGCCCGAGATGCCCTCATTATTGTGAGGTTCACTTAGATTCCACCAGTGTACCCAGTGCACCAATCTACCTACCACCTGCAAAAGCCACTTTTCCACCTCCCACCCACAACAATACCACCAACACATATCAGTCCTGCAAACGGCCAAAGTTCTATTTCACAGCCCCCCATTGCTCAGTGTCAATTCATGTGTTCATGCCATCTGCTGCGATTCTCCTTCCCAGGAATTCCACCTCTGGTGCCAAGAAAACGCATTTGGTTCATTTCAATCTTAGACCTACTCGATTTAGTCAGCGTAGCACCTCTTCCAGGTTATGGAGGTGTTCATCGGTATCGTGTCCGGTGATCAAGATGTCGTGTTGGAGGACGACTGTTCCCGGGACAGATTTCAGTAGGCTCTCCATGTTTCGTTGGAGGATTGCAGCCACTGAACGGATCCTGAAGAGGCACCGGTTGTATACGAACAGCACCTTGTGTGCGTTTATGCACATCAGCTTGGTGGACGATTCCGCCAGCTCCTGGGTCATGTACGCCGAGGTGAGGTCCAATTTCAAGAACAGCTTTCCGCCTGACAGGGTCGCGAACAAATCCTCCGCCTTGGGTAACGGGTACTGGTCCTGTAACGATACTCGGTTTATGGTTACTTTATAATCTCCACAGATTCTAATTGTCCCATCACTTTTAAGAACGGGGACAATAGGATTTGCCCAGTCATTAAAATCCACTGGTGATATGATGCCTTCGCGCTGAAGCCGATCTAGCTCAACTTCTACTTTTTCCCACATCATGTAAGGGACCGCTCTGGCCTTGTGGTGAACGAGTCTCGCGTTTGGGCTGAAGTGAATTATCACCTTGGCCCCTGTGAAGCTGCTGATGCCAAGCTGGAACAGTGATGGAAACTTATCTAAGACCTGCGCACACATGGCTTTCTCCACCGACGATAATGCTTTTACATCGCCCCATTTCCAGTTAAAATTCCGTAGCCAGCTTCTGCCAACCAGCGTGGGCCTGTTACTGGGAACAATCCATAGTGGCAATTTATGTACAGAGCCATCATATAGCACCTGAACCATTGCACTTCCGAGGACCGGGATAATCTCTTTGGTGTAGATGCGCAGCTTCACGTCGGTCGGGCTCAGCTTGGGCCTGTGTGTCTTGTTTACCCATAACTTCTCGAAGGCCTTCTGGCTCATGATTGATTGGCTCGCACCCGTGTCCGGTTCCATCGGTACTGGTATACCATTCAGTTTAATGTTCATCGTAATCGGGGGACTTTTGTTGGTGAAGGTGTGCACTTCATGCACGTGCACCCCATGTACCTCTTCCTCCTCGGTCATCTCTGCGCGATCCTCAAGATCTACACTCGACCTCCCATCCTCCACTACATATCGAGTTGTAGCACGTTTACACATTCGTTGGAGGTGCCCCATCATTGAGCAATTCTTGCAGACATATTGTTTGAACCTGCACTGGTTTGTGCGATGAGCCCCTCCACAGCGCCAACAGTTTGCTGATGGACTTGCATTCACAGGTACTGATCTCTTCGCATTAGTCCATTGTTGTGGTGAGTGAGTCATCTCAGGACAAGCAGAGGTCGCATTAGCCTAGCTGGGGGCACTTCTCCTGTCTGCCAACGAATTTAGCTTATTCACGGTGTTTGGCCCCGGATGATTCCAAAGTTGTGAGTAGAGTAGCTTTGTTTCTTCCTCTCTGGCCATGCATGCCTGAGCAATTAGGATGACTTTGGCTAGGCCCAAGTCTTCCTCCGCTAGCAATTTGCAGAAAATCCCTTCGTGCCCGATTCCCAAAACAAAGAAGTCTCTTAACATTTCTTCAAAAACTGTCCCGAATTTGCATGGCCCAGCAAGGCGCCTTAGCTCAGCGATGAACGCTGCCACATCTTGGCCTACTCCGCGCCGGTGGGTGTAGGAACGATACCTCGCAATGAGCGCACTGTGTTTCGGCTTTAGGTGATTTCGAACTAGCTTGCACAGTTCTTCATAACTTTTTTCAGCGGGTTTTGTCGGGGCCAGTAGATCCTTGATCAATGCGTATGTCTGTGATCTGCATCCAGGTGAGAAGGATGGCTCTATGCTTGCTGGCATTCGCGGCTCCCTCTAAGTCTTTCGCGACAAAGCATTGATCCAGCCGGTCAATGAAGTCATCCCAGCCTTCCGCAATGCAATATCGTTCGGTGTAGTCAATGGTGGCCATAGCTGCGTGTTAGCATCACATCCTCGACGCCAGTTGATACATATGCTTATCACTATAACAAATCACACGCGGCCCATGCTGGAGCTGATCACCTTGTGACCTTTAGGTTTAATGTAAACTCCAAAAGTGAGCACTGCAGGAGGAGCCTGCTTTATAGAGGGAGGCAGCAGGAGGTGCAGTAATGCGTGCCTCCTGGGCTTTCCCCATCTAGAAACATAGAAACATAGAAAATAGGTGCAGGAGTAGGCCATTTGGCCCTTCTAGCCTGCACCGCCATTCAATGAGTTCATGGCTGAACATGCAACTTCAGTACCCCATTCCTGCTTTCTCACCATACCCCTTGATTCCCCTAGTAGTAAGGACTTCATCTAACTCCTTTTTGAATATATTTAGTGAATTGGCCTCAACAACTTTCTGTGGTAGAGAATTCCACAGGTTCACCACTCTCTGGGTGAAGAAATTCCTCATCATCTCGGTCCTAAATGGCTTCCCCCTTATCCTTAGACTGTGTCCCCTGGTTCTGGACTTCCCCAACATTGGGAACATTCTTCCTGCATCTAACCTGTCTAACCCCGTCAGAATTTTAAACGTTTCTATGAGGTCCCCTCTCATTCTTCTGAACTCCAGTGAATACAAGCCCAGTTGATCCAGTCTTTCTTGATAGGTCAGTCCCGCCATCCCGGGAATCAGTCTGGTGAACCTTCGCTGCACTCCCTCAATAGCAAGAATGTCCTTTTTCAGTTTAGGAGACCAAAACTGTACACAATACTCCAGGTGTGGCCTCACCAAGGCCCTGTACAATTGTAGCAACACCTCCCTGCCCTTGTACTCAAATCCCCTCGCTATGAAGGCCAACATGCCATTTGCTTTCTTAACCGCCTGCTGTACCTGCATGCCAACCTTCAATGACTGATGTACCATGACACCCAGGTCTCTTTGCACCTCCCCTTTTCCTAATCTGTCACCATTCAGATAATAGTCTGTCTCTCTGTTTTTACCACCAAAGTGGATAACCTCACATTTATCCACATTATACTTCATCTGCCATGCATTTGCCCACTCACCTAACCTATCCAAGTCGCTCTGCAGCCTCATAGAATCCTCCTTGCAGCTCACACTGCCACCCAACTTAGTGTCATCCACAAATTTGGAGATACTACATTTAATCCCCTCATCTAAATCATTAATGTACAGTGTAAACAGCTGGGGCCCCAGCACAGAACCTTGCGGTACCCCACTAGTCACTGCCTGCCATTCTGAAAAGTCCCCATTTACTCCTACTCTTTGCTTCCTGTCTGACAACCAGTTCTCAATCCATGTCAGCACACTACCCCCAATCCCATGTGCTTTAACTTTGCACATTAATCTCTTTTGTGGGACCTTGTCGAAAGCCTTCTAAAAGTCCAAATATACCACATCAACTGGTTCTCCCTTGTCCACTCTACTGGAAACATCCTCAAAAAATTCCAGAAGATTTGTCAAGCATGATTTCCCTTTCACAAATCCATGCTGACTTGGACCTATCATATTACCTCTTTCCAAATGCACTGCTATGACATCCTTAATAATTGATTCCATCATTTTACCCACTACCGATGTCAGGCTGACCGGTCTGTAATTCCCTGTTTTCTCTCTCCCTCCTTTTTTAAAAAGTGGGCTATTACATGTAATTACATGGTACAATGCATGGTACAGAGCATGGCTGCAAATACATCACACCTGTCATCATCGCACAACTGAAAAGGCCATTTCTCCCCAATGGAGGGCACTCTACGTGGGAGTCCTCCCACTGTTTATCGGGGACTTGGCTTGGAGGGTGGTGCACGGAGCAGTCCCGTGCAACAAATTTTTAAGCGGTTCACGGGCTCCCAGGCCGCCTGCAATTTCTGCGGTCTGGAAGAGTCCGTGTTCCACGTTTTTATTGAATGCACGAGGTTGCAGCCCCTGTTCCATTATTTAAAGGGGCTGCTCCTCAATTTCTGGTTGCACTTCAGTCCCACACTCCTGATCTTTGGGCACCCTGTGCGGAGGGGCGCTGGTAGGTCCGAGGGCCTCCTCATAGGACTGCTCCTGGGCATGGCCAAGGGTGCCATCAGCCAGACCAGGCAGCGGGCGGTCGAGGGGGTTGTTCAGCCTGACTGCCTGCCTCTCTTCCGCACCTGCATCCGGGCCAGGGTGTCCTTAGAGATGGAGCACGCTGTGTCCACCAGTACGCTCACGGCCTTCCACGAGAGGTGGACACCGGAGGGACTGGAGTGCATTATTACCCCCAGCAACCAAATTTTAATTTGATTTTATATGTTTTAAAGTTTAATTTGTTTTAATTGCCGGTTTTAGTGTCCCCCTCCCCTTTTATAGGGGGCACTTGTAAAATGTATGATTTTAAAGCCCAAAAAACCCCCACAAAAAAAACATTAAAAAAACAACAAAAAAAAATTTTTTTAAAAGAAAAGGGCAGTTGAAAAGTGTCTGGAGTGTCCCCCAGATCGGGGGGCTAATGTTTATTTTTGTCTCCTAAAAAAAAAAGGCCATTTGTCAGCCAGCAAACAAGAATGGGTAAGACGGGAAAGTGGAGTGAAACAGTAATATTTAAGTGGCTCAAATAGAATACAGAAACTTACCAATCTAACAATATGTAACACACCCATGTGCATACACTTGTGCAACTAGAAATGTTTACTCTTCCTTTACCTAGCATTTCTACATGGTGCAACCACTATGGCTTTAGCAGAGTTAGAGGCACACTGCTCAGATCCCTGCTCTGATGACTGAAATGCTCTTGGCCGACATCCTCAGGGTTTTGGAATCCATGAGGCCCCTGCCAAAGACTGCTCCACCTACACCTGTGCAGAGACAGACTCGGGCATCGGGACATGAGGCAGCGTGTAAGCTACTGACTGAGGGAGGGGCAAAGGGTGAGAAGTGGGAGTGTTTTGTGCCGAGTCCCCACTCCCATGTCCCCTTTCATCATCATCCCTGTCATGGCCTGGCCACAATTCCCTGCTAGCAGTGAGTTGGAGAACACCGCTGTAAATCAGTAGGGCGATGAAATGCCAAGACCAGGATATCACTCATCCTATTTCAGGTGGCATTCAGAGTGTGCAAGCCGTTGGTAAACACCTGCATGCATTCACATGATTGCCATGTTTGGTGCTCCATGCAGTTGGCCACTCTTTCCATGGAAGAAGACAGCATCACAAAGGCCTGCAACAGCATGCCACTCATGCTTGAGACGGACTCGGCTAATCTCTCTCCAATGGTGCACAGTGCGGCTGGAACGCGTATTGAAGTCAATGGGACCCAGGGAATCCTGGAACTCTTTTCCTAACAGCACTGTGGGGAGTACCTTCAACATGTGGTCTGCAGCGGTTCAAGAAGGTGCCTCACCACTACCTTCGCAAGGGCAATTAGGGCAATAAATGTTGGCCATGTCAGCGACTCCCACATCCCAGGCAAGAATAATAAAAAAGAATTGCACATTCTCTCTGCTGCTTCAAAAGTATCCTGTTTGCCGACGGCCCCGGGGTACAGCAGCTGCATCCCGCTGAGCAGAGCTTGGAGAACCCTGCACCCTCTGACACAGACTGTCCACTGCTGTCCCTGACTCCACCGACTGCTCTTCATCACTTGTGAAGTGCGAGTCACCATTTGAAAACACAACCATCTCACTAAGTTCTCCCACCGAAGTGCAAATATCTGAGCTGGTCGACACAAGTCCTGTGATGGTGCGCATCCTCTGAAGAGTTATCATTGTCATCGGTGACCTGGACCATCTCCTGTGGAATGCATGAAGGCGCGCTGTGAGGTAAAAGTCATGGATTAGTACTGTCAAGTTAAGAATGTTTGAAGTTATCATTACGCACATGATCATATTTCACTCACTGTCAAATCAACATGACTGAGTATTAGAAACATAGAAACATAGAAACATAGAAATTTACAGCGCAGAAGGAGGCCATTTCGGCCCATCGTGTCCACGCCGGCCAACAAAGAGCCACATGGCCCTTGGTCAGCAGCACTAAAGGTTACATATAAACCTATGAACAATGACGGAAAGGCAAAGAGCACCCAGCCCAACCAGTCCGCCTCACACAATTGCGACGCCCCTTATACTGAAACATTCTACATTCCACCCCAACCGGAGCCATGTGACCTCCTGGAAGAGGCAAAAACCCAGACAAATTTATGGAGAAAAATTCTGAGAAACTTCCTCTCCGACCATTCAGGTGATCGAAACGAATCCAGGAGATCACCCTGGCCGTATTCTAATCCCTGCAGTACTTACCATTATATCTGCGCCGTCCAACAAAAGGTCATCCAGTCTAATGCAAATTACCAGCTCTAGATCCATAACGCTGCAGGTTACTGCACTTCAAGTGCCCATCCAATCATCTCTTAAAAGTGGTGAGGGTTTCTGCATCCACCACTCTTGCAGGCAACAAATTCCAGGTCCCCACAACCCTCTGCGTAAATAAGTCCCCGCTCAAATCCCCTCTAACTCTTCCACCAACCACCTTAAAACAATGCCCCCTCATAATAGATCCCTCCACCAATGGAAATAGGCCTTTACTATCCACTATGTCCAGGCCCCTCAATATTCTGTATACCTCAATGAGGTCTCCGCTCAACTTCCTCTGTTTCAATGAGAACAAACCAAGCCTATCCAATCTATCCTCATAACTAAGATTTTCCAGTCCAGGCAGCATTCGAGTAAATCTCCTCTGTACCCTCTCTAGTGCAATCACGTCCTTCCTATAATATAGCGACCAGAACTGCACGCAGTACTCCAGCTGTGGCCTAACCTAAGCATAACCTCCCTGCTCTTACATTCTATGCCTCGGCCAATAAAGGCAAGCATTCCGTATGCCTTCTTAACCATCTTATCCACCTGGCCTGCTACCTTCAGGGATCTGTGGACAGCTGTTGGAGGCGTGGCCTATTCACTTGGAGCTGTGCTGCTGTGAGAGAAGGAGCTTGCTGCTGTTGCTCCTGCCTGGAAGGCCTTTGTGAGACCTGTGAAACAGCCCAGGAAGAGGAGGAAGGGGCTTACTACAATTCCAATTCATCCAGAGGGAGAGGAGGAGTGCAGAAAATTCATCAACTTTATTACTTTTACAAAGAGTTGGCGAGAGGGGAAAAAGAACAACAACTATCCAGTGTGGAAGGAGGGAAAGACTTCATCATCAAAAGGTGGGTGTATTTTGGTGCATTCCCCTAAAGACTTTGTTGTATCGGTGGGGGGAGGAAAGAAGACCATTTCGAGGGCCGGAACATCGCGGAGAGTGTGTGTGTGTGGAAGTGTGTGTGGGGGTCTTGCTAAATAACTAGGCCCCACACACCACTGAAGCACCCCTCCCCCATTGCCTAGCCTGGGATAGCTGGAGCTACCTGACTGAAGACTGATTAATTACCCTATTTAACATCGTTGGGAGTGTGTGCCTGGGTGGCTCCAGCTACCCCAGATGAAGACATCTTCTCCCCCCACCCGAAGACCATCTACAAAGACTGTGTTTTTTGCCATCTGGGGAGTGCACCCCAACAAACACCCACCCATCGCTATGAGGGGAGACCTGCCCTTGCAGCTTCACTCTTTCCCACCCCCCGCTCTCTTTCTCTCTCTCTCTGTCTCTCCCCTCTCTCTCTGAGAGCTCTTTCCTCCTAATTGAAAAAACAATTAAGACAACTGAGCAGAGGGAGCAAGGCCACTCCCCAATTGTCAAATAGGGGAGAGGTGTGCCTCATTGTGAGCTCCTCTGCTCATGCACTTAAACGAGGCCAATTTAAGAACATTAAGGCCTGTGACTTTGGGGTGGGTGTAGCCCTTAAAGGGACCCCGTGATGGCGACCCCATCCACGCCGGTGGCAGGGCCAGCTAAGACGTACGCTCGGGCGGCATCCACATCCACGGCGCCTCCTGCGCCTCGTGCCGCCCTGCCACGGTTCAGACTTACAACAAAATAACACGGGGTCAAGAGCTACACTCACCCCACAATGAGCATCGAGGAGTGCGTGCGGGCGATGGCTGGGCTAGACGGCCCCTCGGCCATTGTCGCAGCCTCCAAGATGTCTGGGAAGGCCGTGTTCTTCCTGGGGTCGGAGCGGGCGGTGTCCCTGGCCCTCGAAAAGGGGCTCACGGTGGGCGGGACGTTCCTGCCGGTGGACTCTCTCGAGGCCACCACGCAGAGGGTCATCCTTTCTAACGTCCCGCCCTTTGTTCCCACTGGGCTCCTCCTCCCTCATCTACACCAACTGGGGGAGGTAAGGTCAGGGATCAACCCCATACCGCTCGGCCTCACGGGGGAGCAGCCTGCGCCACGTCTTCTCCTTCCGCTGCCAGCTCTTTGTCCGGCTGGCGCGGGAGGAGATGACAGAGGGTAGTTTTAATGTGGTGTACGAGGGGACTGCCTACCGCGTCTTCTGGACGTCGGACGGCGTGCGGTGCCATGCCTGTAGGGAGGTGGGGCACGTTCACAAGAATTGCCCCGCCTCCAAGGCCACCAAACCACTGAGGGCGGTCAAGGCTGGCGCCGCCGCCACCCCTCCACCTAGTTGCGTCCGCGTGCCGGGAGCCGTAGGTGCGCGGGCATCGTCGGTGGCCTTTGTTTTCACGGCCTCCGGCAGGGGGGAGGGAGAGTGTCCGATCGGAAGGAAGGCGCGGAAGAAGGCGAAACATCTCGAGGCGGGTCCCCTCAGTGCGCCAGACAATTTGTTCACCGCGCTCAGCCCAACCCCGTCACCAGCGAGCGCGGGGTGCCCTGAGTCCGTGCCCGAGCCCTTGACCAATACCGCAGAGGGGTTCGGACGCGGGCAAGATAAGAAAAAGGGGGGAGTGGAGCGGGAGGACTCGGCAGACATGGAGGTCTCCCTGCCTCCGCGCCCCCCCAGGAACAAAAGGAGGCACCGCTCCAATGAGGCGGAGGGGGAACAACATCTCTCCGCGGAGGAGTCGGTGCCCGCCGCGTGTCCTGCGTCCCCCACCAGCGCCCCCAAACTGCGCCGTAGGCAGGAGGAATCTGTCCCCAGGGAGGGTGAGGCAGTCGAGGCTGCCCAGCCTCTGCCTCCCGGGGATGGCGTGGAAGATCTGCCTGTCGTGGGGGGCGGAGGAATGCATTGCCGTCAGGTCGAGCGTCCCGTGGACTGAGGCGGGCGGGGCCGAAAAGGCCGAACCTGAGCCCGCCCAGCTATTAACCAACTTTCCCCGGGAGTTGCTCGGCCCGGAAGAAACAGAAAATATGAACAATTTTAACGATTCTGTACATGCTGGGCCGGGGGGTGGCGGCGGGAAGGGGGAAGACCACCAACCCTCGCTACCTACTTTGGAGCTGGGGTACTTGGAGGACCTGGAACATTTCTTTGACTGGGTCTCTCCGTGTTCCCCGGTTCCTGGGGCGGAGGAGGAACCCCTTCCGCTGTCGCTTCCCGACCCAGCACCACATTTAAAAGAGCCCAGTGGGGACTCCTCTGCCGACGATCCTGGGGGTGGGATCGGGGCAGAGCCATGGTCGGATGGAGCGGCCGGGCCATTTGTCGTACCTCATGCGGTCGACGGGCCGGCTGCTGGCGGCGACCTCCCGGAGGGGGATGGGGATTCGGTGGGGGATTCGGGAGAAGATCTTGAGTCCATCGCCAGTGAGGCAGTGGATCTCCTCGTGCCCGCCGCTGAGTCCCCCCTCATTCCTATAAAGGAACTCCGGGACTTTTTGGCCCAGAGCCAGGGTCGCCGCAACCGAGCCCATCTGGCCCGGGAAAAATGGTCCGAGCCGGGGCTGCTCATCGCGTCCATCCGCTAAAACCATGGCCACGGGCGGGCCCTTATCAAAGGCGCAAGGCCTTGAGCTGCGCCAGCTCAAAAGGTTCCTCGCTGGGCTGCTGAATGAGTGGAGGTCAACAAACGACTCCACTCCCCCGCCACAATAGGTTAGGTAGAGGTTGCACTATGCTTTTGTCATGAAGATAACCATAGCCAGCCTCAACATAAACAGCGGCAGAGAGGCACGCCGTAGATTTAACAATTTTTCGCTCCTGCGGGAGGGGAAATATGTGGTGTGCTTCCTGCAAGAAACCCACACCGTTCCGGGAGACGAAGCCACGTGGCTCCTGGAATGGCAAGGAAAGGTCCGCATGAGCCACCTCACCACCACTTCTTGTGGGGTGGCCATCTTGCTGGCCCCGCATTTTCAGCCGGAGATCTTGGGGGTCGAGGAGCCCGTGCCAGGCCGCTTGCTGCACGTCACAGTTCGCCTGGTGGACGCGCCGCTCCATCTCGTGAATGTGTACGCCCCTCAGCCCGGCCCGCAGCAAGCACGCTTCTTCGAAGAAGTGTCCGCTCTTCTTGGCTCCGTCGACGTTGGCGACTGCATTGTCCTCGGGGGGGATTTTAACTGCACCCTCGAGGCGAGGGACCGCTCCGGTGCCCCGCAGAGCATGGCAGCGATGGAGAAGTTCAGGGACCTGGTCGGGTCCTTCGACTTGGTGGACGTCTGGCGAAATCTCCACCCCGACTCCAGCGCCTTTACTTGGGTGAGGCCTGGAGTTGGATGGTCTAGAGTCGACCGCCTTTACGTGTCTCGGGCGTACGTTTCCTGCGTCCCGGCGGCCTCCATGCGGCCGGTCCCGTGTTCGGACCACCACCTGGTGTGGGCGGAGCTCGCTTCGCTCCGCGTGAGGACAGGGTCCGCGTACTGGCATTTTAACAACCAGCTGCTGGAGGACGTGCGGTTCCAGGATTCGTTCCGTCATTTCTGGGCCGACTGGAGAAGCGAAGAAGGCCGCGATGAAGGACCGGCTCACGTCCGCGCACCCCCAGGAACAAAAGGAGGCGCCGCTCCAATGAGGCGGAGGGGGAACAACATCCCTCCGCGGAGGAGTCGGTGCCTGCCGCGTGTCCCGCGTCCCCCACCAGTGCTCCCAAACTGCGCCGTAGGCGAGAGGAATCTGTCCCCGGGGATGGCGTGGAAGATCTGCCTGTCGTGGGGGGCGCGGGGCCAGTGGAGGAATGCGTTGCTGCCGGGTCGAGCATCCCGGGGACTGAGGCAGGCGGGGCCGAAAAGGCCGAACTTGAACCCACCCAGCCTTTATCCAACTTCCCCCAGGACTTGCTCGACTCGGCAGAAAATTAAAATTTAAAAAATGTTAACATACATCCACACGCTGGGCCGGTGGGTGGCGGCGGGGAGGGGGAAGAACACCAACCCTCGCCCCCTACTTTGGAGCTGGGGTACTTGGAGGACCTGGAGAATTTCCTAAACCAGGTCTCTCTGTGTTCCCCGGTTGCTGGGGCGGAGGAGGAACCCCTTCCGCTGTCGCTTCCCGACCCAGCACCGCTTTTAAAAGAGCCCAGTGGGGACTCCTTTGCCGACGATCCTGGGGGTGGGATCGGGGCAGAGCCAGGGCCGAATGTAGCGGCCGGGCCGTTTGCCGTACCTTGTGCGGTCGACGGGCCGGCTGCTGGCGGCGACCTCCCGGAGGGGAACGGGGACTCGGTGGGGGATGCGGGAAAAGATCTCGAGTCCATCGCCAGTGAGGCCGTGGATCTCCTCGTGCCCGCCGCTGAGTACCCCCTCATTCCTGTAAAGGAACTCCAGGATTTTTTGGTCTACAACATTCTGCAGGTGGGTGTTGGTGCATTCCCATACAGACATTGTTTTATTGGTGGGGGGAGAAAAGAAGATTTCTTCGAGGCCCGGAACATCGCGAGGGGTGTGTGTGTGTGTGGAAGTGTGTGTGGGGGTCTTGCCCACAACTAGGCCCCACACACCACTGAAGCACCCCTCCCCCATTGCCTAGCCTGGGATAGCTGGAGCTACCTGGCCGAAGACTCATTGAGGCCCCAATTAACATCGTTGGGAGTGCTGTGCCTGGGTGGTTCCAGCTGCCCCAGGTGAAGATATCTTGTCCCCCCACCCGAAGACCAACCCAAAGACTTTGTTTTTTGCTTACCATCTGGGGGGTGCACCCACCCATCACTGTGAGGGGAGACCTGCCCTCACAGCTTCCCTCTTTCCCACCTCCTCACTCTTTCTCTGCCACTCTCTCTGTCTCTCCCCTCTCTCTCTGAGAGCACCTTTCTCCTAATTGGAAAATCAATTACAAGACAACTGAGCAAAGGGAGCAAGGCCCCTCCCCAATCGTCAACTAGGGGAGAGGTGTGCCTCTTTCAGAGCTCCCTCTGTTCAAACACCAACGAGGCCATTTAAGACCATTAAGGACTGTGACTTTGGGGTGGGTGTAGCCCTTAAAGGGACCCCGTGATGGCGACCCCATCCACGCCGGTGGCGGAGCCAGCAAGGAGATATGCGCAGGCGGTGTCCACATCCACGGCACCTCCTGCGCCACCCGCTGCCCTGCCACCTTTCAGATTAATCACAAAAAAACACGGGGTCAAGAGCGACACTCACCCCACTATGAGCATCGAGGAGTGCGTGCGGGCGATGGCTGGGGTAGTCGGCCCCTCGGCCATTGTCGCAGCCTCTAAGATGTCTGGGAAGGCGGTGTTCTTCCTGGGGTCGGAGCGGGCAGTGTCCCTGGCCCTTGAAAAGGGGCTCATGGTGGGCGGGACGTTCCTGCCGGTGGACCCTCTCGAGGCCACCGCGCAGAGGGTCATCCTTTCAAACGTCCCGCCCTTTGTTCCCGCTGGGCTCCTCCTCCCTCACCTACACCAACTGGGGAGGGTAAGGTCAGGGATCAACCCCATACCGCTCGGCCTCAGGGAGAGCAGCCTGCGCCATGTGTTCTCCTTCCGCCGACAACTTTTTGTCCGGCTGGCGCGGGAGGAGACGACAAAGGGTAATTTTAATTTGGCGCACGAGGGGACTGCCTACCGCGTCTTCTGGACGTCGGACGGCGTGCGGTGCCATGCCTGTAGGGAGGTGGGGCATGTTCGCAAGAACTGCCCCACCTCCAAGGCCACCAAACCACCGAAAGCGGCCAAGGCTGGCGCCGCCGCCACCCCTCCCCCTAGTTGCGTCCGCGTGCCGGGAGCCGTAGGTGCGCGGGCATCGTCGGAGGCCTTTGTTTTCACGGCCTCCGGCGGGGGGGTGGGAGAGCGTCCGATCGGAAAGAAGGCGCAAAGGAAGGCGAAACATCTCGAGGCGGGTCCCCTCACTGCGCCAGACAGTTTGATCACCGCGCTCAGTCCAACCCAGTCATCGGCGAGCGCGGGGTGCCCTGAGCACGTGCCCGAGCCCTTGACCAATACCGCAGAGGGGCTTGGGCGCGGGCAAGATAAGAAAAAGGGGGGGGTGGAGCGGGAGGCCTCGGCAGACATGGAGGTCTCCCTGCCTCCGCGCACCCCCAGGAACAAAAGGAGGCGCCGCTCCAATGAGGCGGAGGGGGAACAACATCCCTCCGCGGAGGAGTCAGTGCCTGCCGCGTGTCCCGCGTCCCCAACCAGCGCCCCAAAACTGCACCGTATGCAAGAGGAATCTGTCCCTGGGGAGGGTGAGGCAGTCGAGGCTGCCCAACCTCTGCCTCCCGGGGATGGCGTGGAAGATCTGCCTGTTGTGGGGGGCGCGGGACCAGCGGAGGAATGCGTTGCCGCCGGGTCAAGCGTCCCGGGGACTGAGGCGGGCGGGGCCGAAAAGGCCGAACCTGAGCCCGCCCAGCCAATATCCAACTTCCCCCGGGACTTGCTCGACTTGGCAGAAAATAAAAATTAAAACATTTTTAATATCCATCCACACGCTGGGCCGGTGGGTGGCGGTGGGGAGGGGGAAGAACACCAACCCTCGCCCCCTACTTTGGAGCTGGGGGACTGGGTAGACCTGGAGAATTTCCTAAACCAGGTCTCTCCGTGTTCCCTGGTTCCTGGGGAGGAGGAGGAACCCTTTCCGCTGTCGCTTCCTGACCCAGCACCACATTTAAAAGAGCCCAGTGGGGACTCCTCTGCCGACGATCCTGGGGGTGGGATCGGGGCAGAGCCAGGGTCGGATGGAGCGGCCGGGCCATTTGCCGTACCTCGTGCGGTCGACGGGCCGGCTGCTGGCGGCGACCTCCCGGAGGCGGACGGGGACTCGGTGGGGGACGAGGGAGAAGATCTAGAGTCCATCACCAGTGAGGCGGTGGATCTCATCGAGCCCGCCGCTGAGTCCCCCCTCATTCCTGCAAAGGAACTCCGGGACTTTTTGGCCCAGTGCCAGGGTCGCCGAAACCGAGCCCATCTGGCCCGGGAAAAATGGTCCGAGCCGGGGCTGCTCATCGCATCCGTCCACGCCGCCGCTAAAACCATGGCCGCGGGCGGGCCCTTATCAAAGGCGCAAGGTCTTGAGCCGGCTCAAAGGGTTCCTCGCTGGGCTGCTGAGGGAGTGAAGGTCAAAAAAACGACTCCACTCCCCCCCCACACAATAGGTTAAGGTAGAGGTTGCACTATGCTTTTGTCATGAAGATAACCATAGCCAGCCTCAACATCAACGGCGGCAGAGGGGCACGCCGTAGATTTAACAAATTTTCGCTCCTGCGGGAGGGGAAATATGCGCTGTGCTGCCTGCAAGAAACCCACACCGTTCTGGGAGACGAAGCCACGTGGCTCCTGAAATGGCAAGGAGAGGTCCGCATGAGCAACCTCACCGCCACTTCTTGTGGGTTGGCCATCTTGCTGGGCCCGCATTTTCAGCCGGAGATCTTGGGGGTCGAGGAGCCCGTGCCAGGCCGCTTGCTGCATGTCACGGTTCGCCTGGGGGACGTGCCGCTCCATCTCGTGAACGTGTACGCCCCTCAGCCCGGCCCGCAGCAAGCGCGCTTCTTCGAAGAAGTGTCCGCTCTTCTTGGCTCCGTCGACGTCGGCGACTGCATTGTCCTCGGGGGGGGATTTTAACTGCACCCTCGAGGCGAGGGACCGCTCCGGTGCCCCGCAGAGCATGACGGCGATCGAGAAGTTGAGGGACCTGGTCGGGTCATTCGACTTGGTGGACGTCTGGCGAAATCTCCACCCCAACTCCAGCGCCTTTACTTGGGTGAGGCCTCGAGAAGGATGGTCCAGAATCGACCGCCTTTACATGTCTCGGGCGTACGTTTCCTGCGTCCCGGTGGCCTCCATGCGACTGGTGCCATGTTCGGACCACCACCTGGTGTGGGCGGAGCTCGCTTCGCTCCGCGCGAGGACGGTGTCCGCATACTGGCATTTTAACAACCAGCTGCTGGAGGATGTGCGGTTCCAGGACTCGTTCCGTCGATTCTGGTCCGACTGGAGAAGGAAGCAGGGGGGCTTCCCCTCCTTGAGGCTATGGTGGGACGTGGGCAAGGCTCACGTCCGCGTCTTCTGTCAAGAGTACGCGAGGGGGTCGACCAAGAGGCGGGCGGCCAGGGTCGGGCGCCTAGAAAAAGAGGTGCTCGACCTGGAGTCCCGTCTCGGTCAAGTCGTCGAGGACCCGGCCCTGCGGACGGTGTACGAAGCGAAGAAGGCTGCGCTGAAGGACCTGCAGCTCGTCGGGTCCCGAGGCGCGTTCGTGAGGTCGCGGATCCGGTTCCTGCGGGATCTGGACCGCGGCTCCCCCTTCTTCTACTCGCTGGAAAAAAGGCAGAGTGTCCGTAAGCAGCTCTTGACGCTGCTGGCCGACGACGGCTCTCTCGTCTCGGATCCGGAGGGCGTCAACAACAGGGCCCGTGAATATTACGGGGCTCTGTTCTCTCCGGAGCCGTCCAGTGAGGAAGCGCGTAGAGTTCTGTGGGAGGACCTGCCGAAGGTCAGCCCGGAGGGCGCTGAAAATCTGGAAGCTCCGCTAAGCCTGGCGGAGCTGACCGGCGCCCTCGACCGGCTCTCGAGGGGAAAAGCCCCGGGGCTGGACGGGTTGACCTTGGAGTTCCACAGGGCGTTCTGGGACGTCCTGGGGGGCGACTACGCGCGGGTCCTGGGGGAAAGTCTGGCGACCGGGGAGATGCCCCTCTCTTGGTGCAGGGCAGTCATCGTCCTGCTGCATAAGAAGGGTGATCTCCGCCTCCTTAATAACTGGCGCCCGGTCACCCTCCTCAGCACGGACTACAACATCTTCGCCAGGGTGATGTCTGCTCGCCTTGGCGCCGTGCTGGACCACATGATCCACCCTGACCAGTCCGACATGGTCCCGGGCCGGACAATCCACGATAACATCCATCTGGTCCAGGACCTCATCTATCATTCTCAGGAGGCTGGTCTGTCGGTCGCCTTCCTATCTCTCGACCAAGAGAAGGCGTTCGACAGGGTGGATCATGACTATCTGCTCGGAACTCTGCGCGCTTTCGGGTTCGGGACGCATTTCGTCACCCGGATCCGACTTTTGTACGCCGCCGCGGAGTGTCTGATTAAGGTTAACGGGTCCTTGATGGCGCCCCTTCGCTTTGGGAGAGAGGTGCGCCAGGAATGCCCCATGTCCGGCCAGTTATACGCCGTCTGCGTGGAGCCTTTCCTGCGCCTCCTGCGGACGAGGTTGACGGGACTGGCTCTGCAAGGGCCGGGCGTGGAGGTCATCCTCTCGGCTTACGCCAATGACGTGCTCCTCGTGGTAGAGAATCCCGCTGACCTGCGGAGGATGCGTGAGTGCCAGGAGATTTACTCGGCCGCATCCTCCGCCAGGATCAACTGGGAGAAATGTTCCGTACTCCTCGTGCGTCAGTGACGGGTGGACTCCCTGCTGGAGGAGCTCAGGCCTTTTGCCTGGAGCACGACCCATCTCCTCTATCTGGGAGTCTACCTTAGCCCCGACGAAGAAGCCTGGCCGTCGAACTGGCAAGAGCTGGAGGCCAAGGTCGCCGCTCGCCTAGGGCGCTGGACAGGACTGCTCCGAGTGCTGTCCTACAGGGGTCGAGCGCTAGTCATAAACCAGCTGGTGGCCGCCATGCTGTGGTACCGGCTGGTCACTTTGATCCCTCCCCCTGCGTTTGTCACCAAGATACAGAAGAAGCTGGTGGACTTCTTCTGGAACAACAGGAAGCACTGGGTCTCTGCAGCGGTCTTGAGTCTCCTCTTGGGGAGGGTGGTCAGTCGTTGGTGTGCGTCAGCACCCAGCTCATGACTTTCCGTCTTCAGACCCTGCAGAGATACCTTTACGTCGAGCCCCCTCCTAGGTGGCGTGCTCTGGCAACGTATTTCTTCCGCCAGCAGCACGGCCTCAACTACGACACGCAGCTCCTGTTTGTGAACTTGGGGGGTGTCAGGACCGCCCTCCGGGAGCTGCCTGTCTTTTACAGGGAACTCATCAGGGTCTGGAACAAAGTCTCCACCAAGCGTAGCTCTCCACCGGCTGGAGTGGCGGCCGTCCTGCAGCAGCCGCTGCTCGGGAATCCGTACCTCCACGACCGAGGTTTTAGGTGGCAGTCGGACGAGAGGGCTGTGGCTGGTGAGGTGACCAGGGTCAGGGACCTGCTCGATGGTGGAGGAGCGGGCTGGATGGCGCCAGACTCACTGGAACGGCGCCTAAATTCGGCCGACGTCCGCCACGCGGCCGATGCCATCAAGTCGCTAAAAACAGCTCTGGGCCCTGACTCCGTTAGGTGCATCGAGGAGGCTCAAGCACGTGGGGAGATTCCGTCCGAACTAACCCCCGTCCGGATGGAATTCCTCATCGGCGCCAAACCCCGGAACCTCCCTCGGGAGCCGGCGCCTCACAACTTGAGCCGCCTCGGGAAAATCCCCTCCATGCCTTTCAGTTCCGCGCGGAGGGGTTTCCTGTACGGGCTGCTCTTGCACAGTCTCATCTTTGCCATCCTCGCCTGCCATCCGGACACGCCATGGCGTACCATCTTGCCATCCGGAGGAGGCGGGGGTCCTCGATGGAGGGCACTCTACGCGGAAGTCCTCCCACTATTTATCGGGGACTTGGCCTGGATGCAGGCACGGAGCAGTGCCGTGGAATAAATTTTTAAGCCGGTTCACGGGCTCCCAGGCCGCTTGCAATTTCTGCGGTCTGGAGGAGTCCGTGTGCCATGTTTTTACCGAATGCACGAGGTTGCAGCCCCTGTTTTATTATTTAAAGGGGCTGCTCCTGAAATTCTGGCTGCACTTCAGTCCCACACTCCTGATCTTTGGGCACCCTGTGCGGAGGGGAGCGGGTAGGTCCGAGGGCCTCCTCGTAGGACTGCTCCTGGGCACGGCCAAGGGTGCAATCAGCCGGTCCAGCAGTGGGCGGTCGAGGGGGTCGTTCAGCCTGACTGCCTGCCTCTCTTCCGCGCGTACATCCGCGCCAGGGTGTCCTTGGAGATGCAGCACGCGGTGTCCACCGGTATGCTCGCGGCCTTCCGCGAGAGCTGGGCTCCGGAGGGACTGGAGTGCATCATCACGCCCGGCAACCAAATTTTAATTTGATTTTTTGTTTTAAAGTTTAATTTGTTTTAATTACCGGTGTTTTTAGTGTCCCCCTCCCCTTTTATAGGGGGCACTTGGAGGGAAAAAAAAATGATTTTAGTGCCCAAAAAAAAACAACAAAAAAAAAATAACACAAAAAAAAAGGGCCTTGAAAATGATTGGTGTGTCCCCCAGATCTGGGGGACATGATTTAATGTTTTAGTTTCCTCCCAAAAAGAGTTCTGTGGACCAATGGTGGAACTGTTGGAGGCGTGGCCTATTCACTTGGAGCTGTGTTGCAGTGAGGGAAGGAACTCCCTGCTTGAGCTCCTGCCTGGAAGGCCTTTGTGAGACCTGTGAAAGGAAGAGGAGGAAGGGGCTTACTACAATTCCAATCCATCCAGAGGGAGAGGAGGAGAGCAGAAAATCCAACAACTTCATTACTTTTGCAAAGAGTTGGAGAGAGGGAGTAAAGAACAACAACTATCCAGTGTGGAAGGAGGGAAAGACTTCATCATCAAAAGGTGGGTGTATTGGTGCATTCCGCGAAAGACTTTGTTATATCGGTGGGGGGAGAAAAGAAGATTTCTTCGAGGACCGGAACATGGCGGGGGGTGTGTGTGTGTGGAAGTGTGTGTGGGGGTCTTGCTTACAGCTAGGCCCCACACACCACTGAAGCACCCCTCCCCCATTGCCTCGCCTGGGATAGCTGGAGCTGCCTGGCTGAAGAATTAGTAATCACCCTATTTAACATCGTTGGGAGTGTGTGCCTGGGTGGCTCCAGCTGCCCCAGGTGAAGACATCTTCTCCCCCCACCCGAAGACCATCCTATAAGACTGTGTCCTGTTTTTTCCATCATCTGGGGAGTGCACCCCTGAAAACACCCACCCATTGCTGTGAGGGGAGACCTGCCCTCACAGCTTCCCTCTTTCCCACCCCCTCTATCTCTCACTCTATCACTCTCTCTGTCTCTCTCCCCTCTCTCTCTCTGAGAGCCCCTTTCCTCCTCAATTAAAATTAAAATAAGGCAACTGAGCAGAGGGAGCAAGGCCCCTCCCCATTCGTTAACTAGGGGAGAGGTGTGCCCCATTAAGAGCTTCCTCTGTTCAAAACACCAACGAGACCAATTTAAGACCATTAAGGCCTGTGACTTTGGGGTGGGTGTAGCTCTTAAAGGGACCCCGTCATGGCGACCCCATCCACGCCGGTAAAGGAACTCTGGGACTTTTTGGTCCAGAGCCAGGGTCGTCGCAACCGAGCCCATCTGGCCCGGGAAAAATGGTCCGAGCCGGGGCTGCTCATCGCGTCCGTCCGCGCAGCCGCTAAAAGCATGGCCGCTGGCGGGCCCTTATCAAAGGAGCAAGGCCTTGAGCAGTGCCAGCTCAAAAGGTTCCTCGATGGGCTGCTGAGGGAGTGGAGGTCAAAAAACGACTCCACTCCCCCCCCACAATAGGTTAGGTAGAGGTTGCACTATGCTTTTGTCATGAAGATAACCATAGCCAGCCTCAACATCAACGGCGGCAGAGAGGCACACCCGTAGATTTAACAATTTTTCGCTCCTGCGGGAGGGAAAATATGCGCTGTGCTTCCAGCAAGAAACCCATACCGTTCCGGGAGACGAAGCCACGTGGCTTCTGGAATGGCAAGGAGAGGTCCGCATGAGCCACCTCACCGCCACTTCTTGTGGAGTGGCCATCTTGCTGGCCCCGCATTTACAGCCGGAGATCTTGAGGATCGAGGAGCCCGTGCCAGGCCGCTTGCGGCACGTCACGGTTCGCCTGGGGGACGTGCTGCTCCATCTCGTGAACGTGTATGCCCCTCAGGCCGGCCTGCAGCAAACGCGCTTCTTCGAAGAAGTGTCCGCTCTTCTTGGCTCCGTCGACGACGGCGACTGCATTGTCCTCGGGAGGGATTTTAACTGCACCCTCGAGGCGAGGGACCGCTCCGGTGCCCTGCAGAGCATGACGGCGATCGAGAAGTTGAGGGACCTGGTCGGGTCCTTCGACTTGGTGGACGTCTGCCGAAATCTCCACCCCGACTCCAGCGCCTTTACTTGGGTGAGGCCTGGAGTAGGATGGTCCAGAATCGACCGCCTTTACGTGTCTCGGGCATACGTTTCCTGTATCTCGGAGGCCTCCATGCGGCCGGTGCCATGTTCGGACCACCACCTGGTGTGGGCGGAGCTCGCTTCGCTCCGCGCGAGGATGGGGTCCGCGTACTGGCATTTTAACAACCAGCTGCTGGAGGACGTGCGGTTCCAGGACTCGTTCCGTCGATTCTGGTCCGACTGGAGAAGGAAGCAGGGGGGCTTCCCCTCCTTGAGGCTATGGTGGGACGTGGGCAAGGCTCATGTCCGCGTCTTCTGTCAAGAGTACGCGAGGGGGTCGACCAAGAGGCGGGCGGCCAGGGTCGGGCGCCTAGAAAAAGAGACGCTCGACCTGGAGTCCCGTCTCGGTCAAGTCGTCGAGGACCCGGTCCTGCGGATGGTGTACGAAGCGAAGAAGGCCGCGCTGAAGGACCTGCAGCTCGTCGGGTCCCGAAGCACGTTCGTGAGGTCGTGGATCCGGTTCCTGCGGGATCTGGACCGCGGCTCCCCCTTCTTGTACTCGCTGGAAAAAAGACAGAGTGTCCGTAAGCAGTTATTGACGCTGCTGGCCGACGACGGCTCTCTCGTCTCGGATCCGGAGGGCGTCAACAACAGGGCCTGTGAATATTACGGGGCTCTGTTCTCTCCGGAGCCGTCCAGCGAGGAAGCGCGCAGAGTTTTGTGGGTCAGCACGGAGGGCGCCGAAAATCTGGAAGCTCCGCTAAGCCTGGCGGAGCTGACCGGCGCCCTCGACCGGCTCTCGAGTGGAAAAGCCCCAGGGCTGGACAGGATGACCGTGGAGTTCCACAGGGCGTTCTGGGACGTCCTAGGGGGCGACTACGCGCGGGTCCTGGGGGAAAGTCTGGCGACCGCGTAGATGCCCCTCTCTTGGCGCAGGGCAGTCATCGTCCTGCTGCCTAAGAAGGGCGATCTCCACCTCCTTAAGAACTGGCACCCGGTCTCCCTCCTCAGCACGGACTACAAAATCTTTGCCAGGGCGATGTCTGCTCATCTTGGCGCCGTGCTGGACCACATGATCCACCCCGACCAGTCCTACACGGTCCCGGGCCGGACAATCCACGGTAACATCCATCTGGTCCGGTACCTCATCCATGACTCCCAGGAGGCTGGTCTGTCGGTCGCCTTCCTATCTCTCGACCAAGAGAAGGCGTTCGACAGGGTGGATCACGACTATCTGTTCGGGACTCTGCGCGCTTTCTGGTTCGGGACACATTTCGTCGCCCGGATCCAACTTTTGTACGCCGCCGCGGAGTGTCTGATTAATGTTAACGGGTCCTTGACGGCGCCCCTTCGCTTTGGGAGAGGGGTGCGCCAGGGATGCCCCATGTCCGGCCAGTTATATGCCATCTGCATGGAGCCTTTCCTGCGCCTCCTGCGGACGAGGTTGACGGGACTGGCTCTGCAAGGGCCGGGCGTGGAGGTCGTCCTCTCGGCTTACGCCGATGACGTGCTCCTCGCGGGAGAGTATCCCGCTGACCTGCGGAGGATGCGAGAGTGCCAGGAGATTTACTCGGCCGCATCCTCCACCAGGATCAACTGGGAGAAATGTTCCGGACTCCTGGCGGGTGGACTCCCTGCCGGAGGAGCTCAGGCCTTTTGCCTGGAGTACGACCCATCTCCTCTATCTGGGAGTCTACCTTAGCCCTGACGAAGAAGCCTGGCCGGCGAACTGGCAAGAGCTGGAGACCAAGTTCGCCGCTCGCCTAGGGCGTTGGACAGGACTGCTCCGAGTGCTGTCCTACAGGGGTCGAGCGCTAGTCATAAACTAGCTGGTGGCCGCCATGTTGTGGTACCGGCTGGTCACTTTGACCCCTCCCCCTGCGTTTGTCACCAAGATACAGAAGAAGCTGGTGGACTTCTTCTGGAACAACAGGAAGCACTGGGTCTCTGCCACTGTCTTGAGTCTCCCGCTTGAGGAGGGCGGTCAGTCGTTGGTGTGCGTCAGCATCCAGCTCGCGACTTTCCGTCTTCAGACCCTGCAGAGATACCTTTACGTCGAGCCCCTTCCTAGGTGGCGTGCTCTGGCGATGTATTTCTTCCGCCAGCAGCACGGCCTCAACTACGACACGCAGCTCCTGTTTGTGAGCATGGGGGGGCGTCAGGACCGCCGTCCAGGAGCTGCCTGTCTTTTACAAGGAACTCACTCGGGTCTGGAACAAAGTCTCCACCAAGCGCAGCTCTCCACCGGCTGGAGTGGCGGCCATCCTGCAGGAGCCGCTGCTCGGGAATCCGTACCTCCACGACCGAGGTTTTAGGTGGCAGTCGGACGAGAGGGCTGTGGCTGGTGAGGTGACCAGGGTCAGGGATCTGCTAGGTGGTGGAGGAGCGGGCTGGATGAGGCCAGACACGCTGGCGCGGCGCCTAACTTCGGCCGATGTCCGCCACGCGGCCGATGCCATCAAGTCGCTAAAAACAGCTCTGGGCCCTGACTCCGTTAGGTGCATCGAGGAGGCTCAAGCACGTGGGGAGATCCCGTCCGAACTGACACCCGTCCAGATGGAATTCCTCATCGGCGCCAAACCCCGGAACCTCCCTCGGGAGCCGGCGTCTCACAACTAGAGCCGCCCCGGGGAAATCCCTTTCCGTGCCTTTCAGTTCCACGCGGAGGGATTTCCTGTACGGGCTGCTCCTGCACACTCTCAATTTTGCCATCCTCGCCGGCCGTCCGGACATGCCATGTCGTACCATCTTGCCGTCCAGAGGAGGCGGGGGTCCCCGATGGAGGGCACTCTACGCAGGAGTCCTCCCACTATTCATCGGGGACTTGGCCTGAACGGTGGTGCACGGAGCAGTGCCGTGCAATAAATTTTTTAAGCCGGTTCACGGGCTCCCAGGCCGCTCCTCAAAAATTCAATCAGGTTAGTCAGACACGATCTTCCCTTAACAAATCTGTGCTGACTGTCCCTTTCCAAATGCAGATTTATCCTGTCTTTCAGGATTTTTTCCAATCATTTTCCCACCACTGAGATTAGGCTGACAGGCCTGTAATTACTCGGCCTATCCCTTTTTCCCTTCTTAAACAAGGGCACCATGCCCAGATCCAAAGAGGACTGGAAAATGATGGTCAAGGTCACTGCTATTTCCTCTTTTACTTCGCTCAACAGCCTGGGATGCAGTTCATCCAGGCCTGGGGACTTAACTATTTTCAAAGCTGCTATTGTGTTGTATGTCATGTGGCTCTCTGACACTTAATTCTGTCCCCAGGTAGCTGAAAGGCCCCCATATCCTCATCTGTGATGGACATGGGCACTGAGACTCTGCTGATCTCTCCTGCCTCCCCCTCTGCGGCTGTTAGTTGTGAGATGGACAGATCCAGGAGGGTGGCACCACATTACTGCTGCTGACCTCTTGTGCCATCTATAACCAGGATTTCGTGGTTTTCCCAGCCTGCTCCTTTCTCTCGTTGCTTGGGAACAGTATATCCTCCCAGTCCTCACAGCCCCCCAGCAGCATATCCAGGGAGGTGCCGCTGAAGCAGAGCACAGCCTTTGACCTTCCACCTTCCATGGCAACACTTCATTCTCTCTCCTTCCCACCTCCAACTGCTTCACCTTACACATTTGGAGTATTCTTTTAAATAGTGGAGTTGAAATTGCACCATGAGAGTTGTCATCATGCCCGCTGACGCTAACTGGTCGGGAAACTCGGAAATCATATGTTAATGCAGTGGCTGTGTTAAAAGTACAATGACAGATGTGCTTCACATATTTCTGAGCTTCCTATGTGTTATCAGATCCCCTCCCCCCGCTGCCAACGCATCTGCACATTAACTTCACATAGATTCAAGCTAGTAACAGGTGAAATTCTTCTTTATACAAGATTACGGAATCGATCTCCTGAATCAGAAGTGGAGGAAAAAAACCTTGGAACCTGTTAAGAAACAATTTGGACCTGAAATGAAAGGCTTGGTGGAATATTTCTGGAAGGAGGAACTCAGATAAGCCGAAGTGCCTCAACTTTAACTATCCTGTGATTCAAGGTATTCAACGACAGCTGCTTATCATTATATGTTTATATCAGACCAAATAGTTATTCTGATGCACACACCAAAACCTCTCTGTCCTGTGCCTTTAGTTAATACCCCACTCACTGATCTATCCAAATCCATCTATTTTGTCAACCATGTCTCAGGCTTAGCCTACTTGCAATACCAATAAACAAGCGCTGCTTTATCAGCTGGGCTATTGGCTTGTACTAACACTCAAGTGCTTGTGCTTTTTCTCCCACCCATGGAATAAAATTGCAAGAGAATAGAAATAAGTTCAAACCAGTTTTGAACGAGAAATCAGTTTGAATTTAGAGAAGAGCACGTGAAGTTACTCTGAGACACACAGCATCATTATGTGTGTTTATTAGCCATGAACCAGGCACCCTGATGAATAGATTAACACCTGTTTCTCCATATCCCGCCTGGTCAGTACACCACTTATTCCCTTCCTTCCAGCCTCCATCAACATCAACCATCTGTTCCATTGTGAATGACCTCCTTGATAGATCGGCTGTCACAGGCAACCAGCTGAGCTAACTAGGCAAAACTAATGCTTGTGTCCTCACATTCTGCCATCTAGACAATACTATTATTGCAAAGCTGACAATCCACCAAGAGCACTCAATTACAGCATGGAACTTTCCTCCATCTCGGGCATTTCACAACAAAAGGAAAAGTGGATTCTGGTGCAATCTGAATTGTTCAGAGGTAATATGGATTACGTTTTGAATCAGCATATCAGAACTGAAAAAGGAAATAAGAGGGGCAAAGAAAGTATATAAGAAAGGTTTAGTGGCTAAGACTGCCTATTTATAGCTCAGTAACATCACCTGACTCCACCCCGCTTCAGATCATCCGCTACTGAAACCCTCATCCATGCCTTTGCAGCCTCTGGACTTGATTATTCCTGGCTAGCTTCCCACGTTCTACCCTATATAAACTTGAGGTCATCCAAAACTCTGCTGCCTATGTCCTAACTCGCACCAAGTCCTGTTCACCCGTCACCCCTTTGCTCATTGGCATTGGCACTCGGTTAAGCAATGCATTGATTTTAAAATTATCATCCTTGTCTTCAAATCCCTCCATGACCTCACCCCTCCCTATCTCTGTAATCTCCTCTAGCCCCACAACCCTCCGAGATATCTGCGCTCTTCAAATTCTGACCTCTTGAGCATCCCTGATTTTAATTGCTCTACCATTGGTGGCTGTGCCTTCAGCTGCCTGGGCCCTAAACTCTGGAATTCCGTGCCTAACCCTTTCCACCTCTCTACCTCTCTTTCCTCTTTAAGTCGCTCCTTAAAATTTACCTCTTTGACCGAGATTATGGTTACCTGCCCTAATATCTCCTTGTGTGGCTCGATGTCAAATTTTGTTTTATAAAACTCCTGTGAAGCACCTTTGGATGTTTTAGTATCTTAAAGGTGCTATATAAGTACAAGCTGTTGTTGTTGGGCAACATAAATTTGAAAACAAATGTCTTTCATAAACATACAAAGAGTAAAAGCATGGACAAAGGAAGGTTGGGGTGGAGTAGAGAATGAAAAGGAGATCTTCTTGTGGAGACAGAGAGCATGGCTGAGGTACTAAATGAGTACTTTGCATCTGTCTTTACAAAAGAACAGGATGCTGCCAATACTACAGTAAAGGAGGAGGCGGTAGAGAAATTCGATAGGATAAAAATAGATAAAGAGGAATTACTTAAAAGATTAGCAGCTCTCAAAGTAAAAACGTCACCCAGTCCGGATGGGCTGCATGCTAGGTTGTTGAGGGAGTTAAAGGTGGCAATAACAGAGGCTCTGACCACAATCTTTCAATCCTCCTTGGATATAGGAGGATTGCAACAGCATAGAGTGGCATTTGTGAGTTTGGTAAGTGGGTGAGTTTTAAGGGTTATTCTCTTTAAACCATTTGGAGGCTGGAGTAAATTGTTAGTGGCAATTACAGTAGCTTCTAAGTAAGTAGCAGTTTAATTTAAAGGGGAAAAGTTAAATAGTTGGGAATCTTTCAGGTTTAAGCAGAGAAAAACAAGGTAACTCTCCAGTAGGAGGCAGTTAGCTGCTAGTTAAAACCAGTTCTGTAAACGATTGAC
This sequence comes from Pristiophorus japonicus, assembly GCF_044704955.1. Lineage (NCBI taxonomy): Eukaryota > Metazoa > Chordata > Chondrichthyes > Pristiophoridae > Pristiophorus > Pristiophorus japonicus. The sequence goes on along the minus strand of NC_091977.1, from coordinate 498,920,721 downwards.
CGGTAGTGAGTCATCTGACCTAGATACAGTTTAAAAAGAGGCAGCTCGTGCAGAGCACGGAGTGCGTCAGCATAGAGTGGCATTTGTGAGTTTGGCAAGTGGGTGAGTTTGGGCAAGTGGGGGTGGCAGGTGCTGTTTTGTCTTGTTTTTTCTCCCAGTGCTGACACTAGAGCAGCTGATAAGGAGTGCGAGAGTAGGAGACGGAGGCCCAGAGACCAGCCCAAAGATAGAGGGGTGCAAAATCGAGAGGTGATGTCACAGCCAAGCTGGTAAGTGGTTGGCTGTTCGACTGGTAAGTATAACTCTCTTTTAGACTGACTTTTAGATTGGTTTAATTGGCAGCCAACCAATAAGTAGCTGTTTGGTGTTTAAGTAAATTTTAGTTAGTAAATTAATTTAAGGGTTAAGTCATGGCAGGAGAGCTCAGACCCATGTCATGCTCCTCCTGTGCTATGTGGGAAGTCAGGGACGCTTCCTTTGTCCCTGACTACTATGTGTGCGGGAAGTGTGTCCAGCTACAGCTCCTGACAGACCGCATGATGGCACTGGAGCTGTGGATGGATTCACTCTGGAGTATGTGCGATGCTGAGAATGTTGTGGATAGCAGATTTAGTGAGTTGGTCACACCGCAGGTAAGGGTTAGGACAGATAGTGAATGGCTGACCAAGAGACAAGGCAAGAGCAGGAAGGTAGTGCAGGAGTCCCCTGTGGTCATCTCCCTCCAAAACAGATATACCGTTTTGGATACTGTTGGGGGAGATGACTTACCAGGGGAAGGCACCAGCAGCCAGGTTCATGGCACCTTGGGTGGCTCTGCTGCACAGAAGGGCGGGAAAAAGAGTGGGAGAGCTATAGTGATAGGGTACTCTATTGTAAGGGGAATAGATAGGAGTTTCTGTGGCCACAACCGAGACTCCAGGATGGTATGTTGCCTCCCTGGTGCAAGGGTCAAGGATGTCTCGGAGCGGCTGCAGAGCATTCTGGAGAGGGAAGGTGAACAGCCAGTTGTCATGGTACATGTAGGTACCAACGATATAGGTAAGAAGCAGGAAGAGGTCCTTCAAACTGAATTTAGGGAGCTAGGAGTTAAATTAAAAAGTAGGACCTCAAAGGTAGTAATCTCTGGATTGCTACCAGTGCCATGTGCTAATCAGAGTAGAGGGAGCAGGATAGTTAGAATAAATACATGGCTTGAGCAGTGGTGCAAAAGGGAGGGATTCAAATTCCTGGGACATTGGAGCCAGTTCTGGGGGAAGTGTGACCTGTACAAAAGGGACGGTCTGCACTTGGGCAGGACTGGAACTGATGTCCTGGGGGTAACATTTGCTAATGCAGTTCGGGAGTGTTTAAACTAATATGGCAGGGGGATGGGAACCTATGCAGTGAGATAGGGCGAAGTAATATGGAGTCAGAAACAGATGGTAGAAAGGTAAAAAGCAATAGTGGAAGGCTGAGCAAACAAAGGCAAGAAACAAAAAGGGCCACACTACATCATAATTCTAAAAGGACAAAGGGTGTTAAAAAAACAAGCCTGAAGGCTTTGTGTCTTAATGCAAGGAGTATCTGTAATAAGTTGGATGAATGAACTGTGCAAATAGATGTTAACAGATATGATGTGATTGGGATTACAGAGCCGTGGCTCCAGGATGCTCAGGGCTGGGAACTCAACATCCATTAGTATTCAACATTCAGGAAGGTTAGAATAAAAGGAAAAGGAGGTGGGGTAGCATTGCTGGTTAAAGAGGAGATTAATGCAATAATTAGGAAGGACATTAGCTTGGATGATGTGGAATCTATATGGGTAGAGCTGCAGAACACCAAAGGGCAAAAAAAGTTATTGGGAGTTGTGTACAGGCCTCCAAACAGTAGTAGTGATGTTGCGAAGGGCATCAAACAGGAAATTAGGGGTGCATGCAATAAAGGTGCAGCAGTTATCATGGGTGACTTTCATATGCATATAGGTTGGGCTAACCAAACTGGAAGCAATACGGTGGAGGAAGATTTTCTGGAGTGCATAAGGGATGGTTTTCTAGACCAATATGTCGTGGAACCAACGAGGGGGGAGGCCATTTTAGACTGGGTGTTGTGTAATGAGAGAGGATTAATTAGCAATCTCGTTGTGCGAGGCCCCTTGGGGAAGAGTGACCATAATATGGTGGAATTCTACATTAGGATGGAGAATGAAACAGTTAATTTAGAGACATGGTCCAGAATTTAAAGAAGGGTAACTTTGAAGGTATGAGGCGTGAATTGACTTGGATAGATTGGTGAATGATACTTAAGGGGTTGACAGTGGATGGGCAATGGCAGACATTTAGAGACCGCATGGATGAACTACAACAATTGTACATCCCTGTCTGGCATAAAAATAAAAAAGGGAAGGTGGCTCAACCGTGGCTATCAAGGGAAATCAGGGATAGTATTAAAGCCAAGGAAGTGGCATACAAATTGGCCAGAAATAGCAGTGAACCTGGGGACTGGGAGAAATTTAGAACTCAGCAGAGGAGGACAAAGGGTTTGATTAGGGCAGGGAAAATAGAGTACGAGAGGAAGCTTGCAGGGAACATTAAGACGGACTGCAAAAGTTTCTATAGATATGTAAAGAGAAAAAGGTTAGTAAAGACAAATGTAGGTTCTCTGCAGTCAGAATCAGGGGAAGCCATAACGGGGAACAAAGAAATGGCAGACCAATTGAACAAGTAATTTGGTTCGGTGTTCACTAAGGAGGACACAAACAACCTTCTGGATATAAAAGAGGTCAGAGGGTCTAGTAAGAAGGAGGAACTGAGGGAAATCCTTATTAGTTGGGAAATTGTGTTGGGGAAATTGATGGGATTGAAGGCCTATAAATCCCCAGGGCCTGATGGACTGCATCCCAGAGTACTTAAGGAGGTGGCCTTGGAAATAGCGGATGCATTGACAGTCATTTTCCAACATTCCATAGACTCTGGATCAGTTCCTATGGAGTGGAGGGTAGCCAATGTAACCCCACTTTTTAAAAAAGGAGGGAGAGAGAAAACGGAATTATTGATCGGTCAGCCTGACATCGGTAGTGGGTAAAATGATGGAATCAATTGTCAAGGATGTCACAGCAGCGCATTTGGAATAAGGTGACATGATAGGTCCAAGTCAGCATTGATTTGTGAAAGGGAAATCATGATTGACAAATCTTCTGGAATTTTTTGAGGATGTTTCCAGTAGAGTGGACAAGGGAGAACCAGTTGATGTGGTGCATTTGGACTTTCTGAAGGTTTTCGACAAGGTCCCACACAAGAGATTAATGTGCAAAGTTAAAGCACATGGGATTGGGGGTAGTGTGCTGATGTGGATTGAGAACTGGTTGGCAGACAGGAAGCAAAGAGTAAGAGTAAATGGGTACTTTTCAGAATGGCAGGCAGTGACTAGTGGGGTACCGCAAGGTTCTGTGCTGGGGCCCCAGCTGTTTACATTGTACATTAATGATTTAGACGAGGGGATTAAATGTAGTATCTCCAAATTTGTGGATGACACTAAGTTGGGTGGCAGTGTGAGCTGCGAGGCGGATGCTATGAGGCTGCAGAGTGACTTGGATAGGTTAGGTGAGTGGGCAAATGCTTGGCAGATGAAGTATAATGTGGATAAATGTGAGGTTATCCACTTTGGTGGTAAAAACAGAGAGACAGACTATTATCTGAATGGTGACAGATTAGGAAAAGGGGAGGTGCAACGAGACCTGGGTGTCATGGTACATCAGTCATTGAAGGTTGGCATGCAGGTACAGCAGGCGGTTAAGAAAGCAAATGGCATGTTGGCCTTCATAGTAAGGGGATTTGAGTACAGGGGCAGGGAGGTGTTGCTACAGTTGTACAGAGCCTTGGTGAGGCCACACCTGGAGTATTGTGTACAGTTTTGGTCTCCTAAATTGAGGAAGGACATTCTTGCTATTGAGGGAGTGCAGCGAAGGTTCACCAGACTGATTCCCGGGATGGTGGGACTGACATATCAAGAAAGACTGGATCAATCGTGCTTGTATTCACTGGAGTTCAGAAGAATGAGAGGGGATCTCATAGAAATGTTTAAAATTCTGATGGGTTTAGACAGGTTAGATGCAGGAAGAATGTTCCCAATGTTGGGGAAGTCCAGAACCAGGGGTCACAGTCTAAGGATAAGAGGTAAGCCATTTAGGACCGAGATGAGGAGAAACTTCTTCACCCAGAGAGTGGTGAACCTGTGGAATTCTCTACCACAGAAAGTTGTTGAGGCCAATTCACTAAATATATTCAAAAAGGAGTTAGATATAGTCCTTACTACTAGGGGGATCAAGGGGTATGGCGAGAAAGCAGGAATGGGTACTGAAGTTGCATGTTCAGCCATGAACTCATTGAATGGCGGTGCAGGCTCGAAGGGCCGAATGGCCTACTCCTGCACCTATTTTCTGTGTTTCTATGTTTCTATGTTTCTATAGGAATGGTGCCAGAGAACTGGAGGTTTGCAAATGTTACATCTCTGTTCAAAAAAGGGGAGAGGGGCAAACTCGATAAATACAGGCTAGTCAACCTGGTCACTTGGAAAAGCATGCATTAATAAACAATCAGCATGTATTTCTTACAGGCAAATTTAAGTGAGTTCTTTGATGAACTAGCGGGGAGGATTGATGTTGTGTATGTGGATTTCAACAGATGTTTGATAATGTGCCACATTATAGACATATTAGACAAATTGGAGCCCATGGGATTAAAGGAGTAGTGACAGCACTGATACAAAAATTGCTAAGAAACAGAAAACAGAGAGTGGTGGTGAATAGTTGCATTTCAGACTGGAAGGAGTAAATAGTGGTGTTCCCCAGGTGGTTGATATTAGGACCATTGGTCTTTTTGACACATATTAATCACCTGGACATGGGTATAAAGGACAGAATTTCAAAGTTTGCAGCGAAGAGGATAATAGCAGACTTCAGGATGATATAGACAGATCGGTGAAATTTAATGCAGACAAACGTGAAGTGATGCATTTTGAAAGGAAGAATGAGGAGAGAAAATATAAACTAAATAGTACAATTTTAATGGGGATGTAGGATCAGAGAGACCTGGAGGTTTACAGACACAAATCTTTGAAGGTGGCAGGATAAGTTGGTGTGGCAATTTTAAAAAAGCATACGGATACTGGGCTTTATAAATAGATACATAATGGACTAGAAATTTGACTCCATAGTGGCTGTTTTTATGGCGCTCTAGGTACTGTTTAGTGACAAAAATGGTGTTCTGGGCCGCACCGGACACCATCTTGGTGAGCGCGATCGGGCGGGCATTAGGAGCATGCGCCAGAAGTGTGTAGAACAGGCAGATCATCAATCAGCAAGCAATCATTTTCATCCATTTTCATCCTCAACGCTGGAACTAATGCCCTGTCTTAACCTCACATAGATGATCATGTGTTCAGCAACAGCAAGGACCTCCCACTAGTGATATTTAAAGGGATCAGCAATCATTCTAAGGTTAGTTGCTGCTGACATTGCTACTGGCTCAGTGGAAGTTTGTGGAAGTGTTTGGAACTTTCCAGTGTTCTTTAAAGTTGGTGAGGTGACAGAGGAGCGGTGCTGCAAGTGGTTCTAACTTCAAAAGTTTTGGACAGACTATCAATCATGGGTGCTCTAGTTGTCATCCACTTGGCCTGCAACATGGCAGGGAGATGGAGCAGAGGCAGTGAAGAAGAGAACTATCTCACAGAACTTTGTACCTCTTGCAACCAGATCCACAGCCTCACACCAGCGCTGCCAGTGACTGTGAAGGCGACTGTGGCCCTGAATTTCCTGGCATTGGGATCCCTCGAGGCGACATCTGTAACATCTCCCAATTCACCGTCCACCTCTGCATAAGAGAAGGTGACAAACAGTTTTTAAGCCAGGACAAGGGACTTAATTATTTTCTCTATGACCAGAGAGAAATGGAGGGAGTGTACACAAGGCTTTCTCAGGTTAGCGGGCTTCCCCATGGTGCAGGGCACCATCGACTGCACACACGTGGCTCTGCGGGTGCCACATCTAAATGCTGAGCTGTACCGCAACCGCAAAGGTTACCAATCACTGAATGTGCAGTTGATATGCGACCATGCTCGGCACATCATGACGATGAATGCCCGGTATCCTGGCAGCAGTCATGTTGTTTTTATTCTGCACCAGTTCCCTCAGTCTGTGAGCCACCATGACAAACCGGAGGATGGCTACTGGGTGACAAGGGCTATCCTCTGACCACCTGGCTCATGATTCCGCTCCGCAATCCAACCACACGTGGGCAGCATGCACACAATGAGAGCCATGCTGCCGCATGCAATCTGATAGAGCAGACCACTGGCATCCTTAAACAATGCTTCCACTGCTTGGACTGCTCTGGAGAAGCTCTGCAGTGTTCACCAGAGCATGTCTCAAGATTTGCTGTAGCCTGCTACATGCTACACATCATCATGAGGGCACAGCCCTTGCCACTAGGCATACGGCAAACAATGGAGGAGGAGGAGGAGGAAGAGGACAAGGAGGAGAAAGAGGAGGAGGAGGAGGAAGTGAAGTGGAGGATGGGGACAAACAGCCCCTTTCTGGTTGGCCTGTGCATAATTGGCTCATCCGCCTGCAGTATGAATGATCGCATCCCCAATTCCCCATTCAGCAATAGTCCCACTGTTATCATCCCTCTGTTATTATATAGAAACATAGAAACATAGAAAATAGGTGCAGGAGTTGGCCATTCGGCCCTTCGAGCCTGCACCACCATTCAATAAGATCATGGCTGATCATTCCTTCAGTACCCCTTTCCTGCTTTCTCTCCATACCCCTTGATCCCTTTAGCCGTAAGGGCCATATCAAACTCCCTCTTGAATATATCCAATGAACTGGCATCAACAACTCTCTGCGGCCTGAATTCCACAGGTTAACAACTCTCTGAGTGAAGAAGTTTCTCCTCATCTCAGTCCTAAATGGCCTGCCTCTTATCCTAAAACTGTGTCCCCTGGTTCTGGACTTCCCCAACATCGGGAACATTCTTCCCGCAGCTAAACCATCCAGTCCCGTCAGAATCTTATATGTTTCTATGAGATCCCCTCTCATCCTTCTAAACTCCAGTGAATAAAGGCCCAGTTGATCCAGTCTCTCCTCATATGTCAGACCTGCCATCCCGGGAATCAGTCTGGTGAACCTTCGCTGCACTCCCTCAATAGCAAGAACGTCCTTCCTCAGATTAGGAGACCAAAACTGAACATAATATTCCAGGTGAGGCCTCACCAAGGCCCTGTGCAACTGCAGTAAGACTTCCCTGCTCCGATACTCAAATCCCCTTGCTATGAAGGCCAACATACCATTTGCCTTCTTCACCGCCTGCTGTACGTGCATGTCAACTTTCAATGACTGATGAACCGTGACACCCAGGTCTCACTGCCCCTCCCCTTTTCCTAACCTGACACCATTCAGATAATATTCTGCCTTTGTGTTTTTGCCCCCAAAGTGGATAACCTCACATTTATCCACATTATACTGCATCTGCCATGTATTTGCCCACTCGCTTAACCTGTCCAAGTCAACCTGCAGCCTCTTAGCGTCCTCCTCACAGCTCACACCAGCACCCAGTTTAGTGTCATCTGCAAACTTGGAGATATTACATCATTTAAATCATTAATATATATTGTAAACAGCTGGGGTCCCAGCACGGAACCCTGCGGCACTCCACTAGTCACTGCCTGCCATTCTGAAAAGGACCCGACTCTCTGCTTACTGTCTGCCAACCAGTTCTCTGTTCATGTCAGTACATTACCTCCAATACCATGTGCTTTGATTTTGCACACCAATCTCTTGTGCGGGACCTTGTCAAAAGACTTTTGAAAGTCCAAATACACCACATCCACTGGTTCTCCATTGCCACTCTGCTTGTTACATCCTCAAAAAATTCCAGAAGATTTGTCAAGCATGATTTCCCTTTCATAAATCTATGCCGACTTGGACCAATCCTATCACTGCTTTCCAAATGTGCTGCTATTTCATCCTTAACGATTGATTCCAACATTTTCCCCACTACTGATGTCAGGCTAACCGGTCTATAATGACCCATTTTCTCTCTCCCTCCTTTTTTAAAAAGTGGTGTTAAATTAGCAACCCTCCAGTCCATAGGAACTGATCCAGAGTCGATAGACTGTTGGAAAATTATCACCAATACATCCACTATTTCTAGGGCCAATTCCTTAAGTACTCTGGGATGTAGACTATCAGGCCCTGGGGATTTATCGGCCTTCAATCCCATCAATTTCCCTATTACAATTTCCCACCTAATAAGGATATCCTTCAGTTCCTCCTTCTCACTAGCTCCTCGGTCTACTTGTACATCCGAAAGGTTATTTGTGTCTTCCTTTGTGAAGGCAGAACCAAAGTACTTGTTCAATTGGTCTACCATTTCTTTGTTCCCCATTATAAATTCATCCGAATCCGACTGCAAGGGACCTACGTTTGTCTTCACTAATCTTTTTCTCTTCACATATCTATAGAAGCTTTTGCAGTCAGTTTTTATGTTTCCGGCAAGCTTCCTCTCGTACTCTATTTTCCCCCTCTTAATTTAACCCTTTGTCCTCCTCTGCTGAATTCTAAATTTCTCCCAGTCCTTCGGTTTGCTGCTTTTTCTGGCTAATTTGTCTGCCTCTTCCTTGGATTTAACACTATCCTTAATTTCCCTTGTTAGCCACGGTTGAGCCACCTTCCCCATTTTATTTTTACTCCAGACAGGGATGTACAATTGTTGAAGTTCGTCCATATGATCTTGAAAGGTTTGCCATTGTCTATCCACCGTCAACCCTTTAAGTACCATTTGCCAGTCTAATCTAGCCAATTCATGCCTCATACCGTCAAAGTTACCTTTCCTTCAGTTCAGGACTCTAGTTCCATCTTAATAAAGAATTCTACAATATTATGGTCAGTCTTCCCGAAGGGGCCTCGCACAACAAGATTGCTAATTAGTCCCTTCTCATTACACATTACCCAGTCTAGGATGGCCAGCTTTCTGGTTGGTTCCTCGACATATTGGTCTAGAAAACCATCCCTAATACACTCCAGGAAATCCTCCTCCACTGTATTGCTACCAGTTACGTTAGCCCAATCAATGTGTCGATTAAAGTCGCCCATGATTACTGCCCATGATTGACAACCACAGCTTCCTCTTGGCCACAATGCTGAAATAAAAGCCACCTCAAATGAAATATTCCAAACCAACTTTATATATCAATACAACTAATATTACTTAACAAAGTCAACTAATCACCCTTGTGCATTCCCTTTATGCCTGGCTTCTATGTGCCTTTGCCTGTCCTCATGCTCTTACAAAGTGTTACCCCCATTGGCTGCAGCATGGCTGGTGGAAGGCTGCTAACTTTCAGTAGGGAGAGTCTGCAGTTGGCCTTATAGGACAACCTTGAGCAGCTCTGGGCCTAGAAGGCCAGGCTGAGAACTGCCCCACCTCAGCATGGTGGGCAGCGGTCTGGGCTGGCTGGTTGACAGGCAACAGTAAGGGCACCAGTGGAGTGGCAGTGGTGAGAGGATGAATGCTGTAATCCTGAGAGAGGACAACAGGTTCGTGCTCCACGGAGTCACTGCCACTCCCCTGGCGTGCTGCCTCAGCATTCCTAGCTATCTGTTGGAGGACAAATTGCTGGACTGCTGTGAAACCCTGCAAGCCTCTTTGAAGTGTGAAAAATTCGTGGGAACCCCCCGCCCCCCTCCCAGTGTTTGGACTCATTGGAAAGGAAATTTAAGTTGGAACTATCTACCAGAAAGTTTGAAATCCTAAAGTACACATGGAAGAAACTACTAACTTTAATCGAATTTGTGATTTTACGAGGCAAAGTCTGTATGGGCAGGGCTAAAGAACTAAAGGATAACTATCCTACAAAGAAGCCAGTTTGAGTATTGAAGCTGTCTGGGGTATTGAAATTAAAGTAAATTGTCTGGAGAATTGTGGATACTCAAAAATCCTTCTCCCCAGGAGACATTAACATAGCAACAATTAATCTAGAGATAGCCAGCCATCCAGCATATGCATAATAACAATGGCACATCCAGCCCGCATGGAAAGCCCAAGCACAGACAGACACTGCAAATACCAAAGCTAATATTTCCATCAATAAACAGATTTAAAAGATCGACATACCCAAGACAGGTTACCATTTAACGAGCCCGCCAAAATTAAACAAAGAATCCGGGCTGATTTGGCGCAAAGATTAGAACAGCCCAGGTATAACTGGGCCCTGCTTTAACAAAGGACATGCCATGCTTAACAGAAGGTATGCACCCAGCAGCATAGCATCATAGAAGATCAAGAAGGGAGAGAGACCACCGCAGCAATTGTAACTAACTTCTCCAGCCTTGACATCCTGAAATCAAAAAGGAAGAAAGAATCACCATCGCAGCAGCACCCGACCACAGCCAACGTGGTACCAGAAAAAGCACCGCGATCGACCAGCTTCGAAACAAAACTCCATAAGGAAGAAACCAAAGAATCGAAAGTTTCCACTCTACAACCTAGGCCTGACTACCAACAGGTGAAAACATTATCTAAAAAGACTTTGAAACCTATTTCTAACGAAAGAAAATGGGGACTTACACCATAAGTCCAAAATGCTCCCTACTGCATCAGCGGACACCACGCAACTGAAGATTGCGCAGTAAGAAGTTTTCTCCGATGTTTGGGGTACAGCAAGCAGAACCTACAGAATCCAGCGAATCCCGAAATCGTGAACTACCACTAACTGACCATAAAGGATTGGTAAGCATAGTCCCTGTCAGCCCGGGGAGTCTAATCTAGTCAGTCTTAGGAATTGGGAGGTGGGAGGTGTATTATTCACTGTAACCCCTTTGAATGTGTGATGTACTATTCTTTATTTGAATGAATATCAGTTTGACATTGTATTTTCTTGTCTTTAATAAAATCAAAGTCCTTTTGCACCAAACCAGTGGTCTGTTGCACTTTATCATGTCCCCCAAATAAATCTAGTGTCTAGAACCTAAGGGAGTGGGAGCGATTCGAACCGCTCAGAAGGTCAGAGGTGAACCTGACCCTCAAGACCACCCCTTTACATCTTTTTACACTGATAAACACAGCCACGATGGCAGCATTCTGAACTTGAATGGCAGCAAGCTGAGCCCAAATGGGAGCAGTCCAAATTTCTAGGACGACCTTATGACTTCAGTCTGAGTTTCCCCTGCAGCACTCCCATTGGGTGGCTTTTGCTTATGCTACAATGGAAGCTGAGACATGAGCCATTAAACTTTTCATCATGGTTGGGTCTACAAGTGCGCTAATGAAATTGGCCATCACTTCCATGCTGGAGATAATTTGCTCCAAGCTCTGTGCAAAGCCCTGTGCAATGTCGATGCCGGACTCCTCCATGCTGCTTGACATTGTACTCAGGTTTGCTGGCAGGCCTGCTAATGCTCCAAGCATTTTGTTGTGTATACCCATCAGTGTTCTTCTGCAGGCTGCCCCATCGAAGTCCTCATCTAAGTTCACTGTGGCAGAACTCATGTGTGACCTTGCCCTCCCGGGAGCTACCTCTTCCACTTTCCTGGCTGCAGCCCACTCATGCTCGGTGATTCACCACGTACAGATACGCCTCTAAGCAGCAGTGCCAGTATCTGTGCTAATGGTTGTGAGTGTCAGTCAGATCGAGTGATGGTGTATCTTCTTCATCATCACTCTCTTCACCCCTTCTTCTTGCACTACTGGCTGGGCAGGTTGGATTTCTTGGGTCTCTGAAATGTGAAAGTTGGGTTATGGGGCTAGAATCTCCCCTTTTGTGCTTATCGCCCAAAAATGGGTGATATTTCCGGCTTCTCGCCCATTCTCAAAGCACTTCGTCTCCACTTTTAAAAATTGGCGTTACCGCGAGCGATATAAAATGGGTGGTAGCATTACATTTTTTTGACCTTCTATGGTAAAGTGTGGCCTTCCTTAGCAACGGCATAGCAACGCTCGATTCCCACAATTCAGGGGGTCAAGGGTCATCATGACACGTGCAGAAGAAGAGACAGGCAGAGAGGGAGCTCAGAGGGACTGAAGGCGTGTCTGGGTGTGGTGTGGCTGCTTTGGGAGGAAGGAGGGAAACTTTCGAGCTTCACAGCAAGTAGGCAAACAAAACATAGCTGTTACCAGCCACATATTTCCCTTTCATGGAGAGAGATGAGGAAGCATCACAGCACACTGTGGAGACTGAAGCTGGAGAGAGCAGTAAGATGGGAGAGGAACACATTGGAGGCCGCAAAAGAGCCAGGAGGTTCTCGGATGAGGCAAATGCCTCCCTCCTGCAGCGAGTTGAATCATGCTGGGGTGATTTGACACAGGGAGGGCATGGGAAGCCCACACCAAAGGCATTCCAGAGATATGGACTGAGATAGCAGAGGTGGTCTCGTCGGCGACCAACGAGGTGCATGAGGGCGGCCAATGCTGCCAATGGTGGAACGACCTTGTGGGATCTGCAAGAGTGAGTATTACATTGATTTATATGTAATTATGTATTTATATAATTTGATTTGTAACAGTTCTGAGTGACTATCACCAGATGTGAGGTCTTTCACTTTAACTGGGAATGTTTTACTCACAGCCTGCGGTCACGGTGTATGTCTTTAGGTAAAGAATGATAATTTTCATAACAATCATGATTACATCTGTTGGTTATGTGTTGTATCAGTGTCTGTGACAGTGCCTAGCAATGACATCACGCAATAATCTCATGCCATGTGGTCCTGTCACCTTTGACAGAAGAAGCTATCGACGATGAGGTTTGTGCAGAGGCGAACGGGTGGGGGGCCACCAGTCCCCAGCGACATCACTGACATGGAGGACCGTGTGCTCGCCCTCATGGGGAAGCACTCCCGGACAGCCACAGATGCATCTGCAGACCCTGAAGTGATGCCACGTGAGTAAAGCTTACACCATTGCGTGATGTAAAGTCAATAGATGCCACACCCACTCATATCCAAACAATCATATATGATAGATGATTTCGAAAATCGTCATAGAAATAATGCTGGCCTAATGAAAATGATTAGAATGCAAATATGTTGATGGTCATGAAATGTGATGTCGGCGATGATTTTGAGAGCGGTGGTGCTTTTGCCGTGCATATGCTGTGTGTAGCGCTGGACTCACCTTGTCACTCAAGCACCCCCTTCTCCTCAATAACCTCATTTGTGTTTTGCAGCTCAGCCAACAGCGCGTCCCAAGGCAAGACGACAGAGGCCAGAAGGTAGGGGCACGGGGCAGGAGTCGGCGGACGATCCTACATTTGGTGCTGAGGAGCTCCGATTCTCGCCGTCAATCCGCTGGGTCTGTTCTCCACGGATGAGAGCACAGACTTCGAGGAACCTGCATCGCCACGCTCCAGAACCCATTCCACCCCAAGGACATCTATTGGTCCTCCAGTCGTTCCCGCCTCCACTCTGGAGATACTGGCATCAAGCACCTCACCACATAGCACCCCATTTGTCCCCAGAAATGCGCCAACACCATGGAGGTCCTGTAGACGTGGCAGGTTTGTTCCACGAATGCCACATGACAGCGGAGAGATGGTACCATTGTCCAGGAGGACTGTAGACATTGGTGACCAGCTCATCGAAGCATTGAGGGGCATATGGTCTTCACGACAAAAAAAAGTGGGCGGGCGGTATTATTGAATCTCAGCATTAAGTCAATGCGGAAATTAACGCTGGGCGATATTACGGGCATTGATTTTGCCCATTCTGATGATTCTGCCTCAAAAAAGTGGGCAGGTGGTAATATTTTTTCCCGGCGTTAAGCATGTGGGGAAAGTAACGCTCGGTGACAAGTTTCCTAAAAATGGGCGTCAGTATCTATTTTATGGCTAAATGGCCGATATATAGGCAGTATACATCATTTCAGTGGTAAAATGGGCGTTAAGTCGGCGCTAAACATGCAAAAAAAGTGGAGGTTCTAACCCATGGTGAGGAAATGGGGGAGAAAACAAGAGGTACATGCTTATACTATGCGCTTGTAAATCAGAATAGATTGTGAGATGAGGGGAAAGTGGGATGTGAGAATGAGGATTATGCTTGAGGATATCAGCATCTTGTATTCTTTAAGCCACCCTCGCCCGCACCCCCACCCCACCCTTGCTGGCCATGGGCTCAGTGATGCCCCTCCCAAGAATGGCCTGCACCGTCTCTTCCATGGGGGTCAGGTTATGCAGGCGACCCTGTCTCCTGCTGGTTAAGTTCTGCTGGCTCCTGTTGTAAGCCACCTTTTCCTGCAAGAGAAAGGGAAGCATCGAGGAGGAGTGGTGAGTGCAGGGGAGGCCTATAAAAGGCCCAGCAGACAGAGGGAGCAGCAGCGTCAAGGAGGAGCCAGCTGGTGCAGCTGCAGCAGGGAGAGAAGGCAAAAAAAAGTAAAAAGAAATCGAAGTGTGACATCACTGCCAAGGGGATAAGTGATTGGCTGGTCATTGGTGAGTAGTTTTTCTTCTTTTTCTTTTCCTTTATCAGTAGGTAACCTTTGGCATTGTTGCCAAATTAAATTAATTTAAGGGTTAAGTCATGGCAAGAGAGCCCAGACATGTGTCATGCTCCTCCTGTGCTATGTGGGAAGTCAGGGACGCTTCCAGTGTCCCTGAAGACTACATGTGCAGGAAGTGTATCCAGCTGCAGCTCCTGACAGACCGCATTACGGCACTGGAGTTGCGCGTGGATTCACTCTGGAGCATCCGCAATGCTGAGGATGTCGTGAATAGCATGTTAAGTGAGTTGGTCATGTCGCAGGTAAGGTTTGCTCAGCCATATAGGGAATGGATGACCATCAGGCAGAGCAGTGGAAGGAAAGTAGTTCAGGGGTCCCCTGCGGTCATTCCCCTCCAAAACAGATACACCACATTGGGGGGATGACTCATCAGGGGAGGGCAGCAGCAGCCAAGTTCATGGTACTATGAGTGGTTCTGCTGCACAGGCAGGCAGGAAAAAGATTGGGAGAGCTATAGTGGTAGGGGATTCTATTGTAAGGGGAATAGATAGTCATTTCTGTGGCCGCAATCGAGGCTCCAGGAAGATTTGTTATCTCCCTGGTGCAAGGGTCAAGGATATCTCGGCATGGCTGCAGGACATTTTGAAGGGGGAGGGTGAACAGCCAGTTGTCATGGTGCATATAGGTACCAACGATATAGGTAAAAAATGGGATGAGGTCCTACAAGCTGAATTTAGAGAGCTAGGAGTTAAATTAAAAAGCAGGACCTCAAAGATAGTCATCTCAGGATTGCTACCAGTGCCACATGCTAGTCAGAGCAGAAATAGCAGGATAGCTAAGATGAATACGGGGCTTGGAGTGTTGCAGGAGGGAGGGATTCAAACTCCTGGGACATTGGAACTGGTTCTGGGGGAGGTGGGACCAGTACAAACCAGACGGTCTGCACCTGTGCAGGACCGGAACCAATGTCCTCGGGGGAGTGTTTGCTAGTGCTGTTGGATAGGGGTTAAACTAATATGGCAGGGGGATGGGAACCTATGCAAGGAGACAGAGGGAAGTAAAATGTGGGCAGAAGCAAAAGATAGAAAGAAAAAAAGTAAATGTGGAGGGCAGAGAAACCCAAGGCAAAAATCAAAAAGGGACACATTACAGCAAAATTCTAAAGGGACAAATTGTGTTAAAAAGACAAGCCTGAAGGCTCTGTGCCTCAATGCGAGGAGTATTCGTAATAAAATGAACGAATTAACTGTGCAGACAGCTATTAACGAATATAATATAATTGGGATTACGGAGCCATGGCTCCAGATGACCAAGGCTGGGAACTCAACATCCAGGGGTATTCAACATTCAGGAAGGATAGACCGAAAGGAAAAGGAGGTGGGGTAGCGTTGCTGGTTAAAGACGAAATTACTGGTTAAACAGTAAGGAAGATCATTAGCTTGGATGATGTGGAATCTGTATGGGTAGAGCTGCGGAATACCAAATGGCAGAAAACGCTAGTGGGAGTTGTGCACAGATCACCAAACAGTAGTAGTGAGGTTGTGGACAGCATCAAACAAGAAATTAGGGATGCGTGCAATAAAGGTACAGCAGTTATCATGGGCGACTTTAAACGACATATAGATTGGGCAAACCAAACTGGTAGCAATACAGTGGAGGAGGATTTCCTGGAGTGTATTAGGGAGGGTTTTCGAGACCAATATGTCGAGGAACCAACTAGAGGGCTGGCCATCACACTGGGTGATGTGTAATGAGAAAGGACTAATTAACAATCTTGTTGTGCGAGGCCCCTTGGGGAAGAGTGACCATAACATGGTAGAATTCTTTATTAAGGTGGAGAGTGACACAATTAATTCAGAAACTAGGGTGCTGAACTTACGCAAAGGCAACTTCGATGGTATGAGATGTGAATTGGCAAGAAAAGGCTGGCGAATGATACTTAAAGGGTTGACGGTGAATAGGCAATGGCAAACATTTAAAGATCACATGGATGAACTTCAACAATTGTACATCCCTGTCTGGAGTAAAAATAAAAAGGGGAAGGTGGCTCAACTGTGGCTAACAAGGGAAATTAGGGATAGTGTTAAATCCAAGGAAGAGGCATAGAAATTGGCAAGACTGGGAGTGGGAGAAATTTAGAATTCAGCAGAGGAGGACAAAGGGTTTAATTAGGAGAGGGAAAATATTGTATGCGAGGAAGCTTGCTGGGAACATAAAAACTGACTGCAAAAGCTTCTAGATATGTGAAGAGAAAAAGATTAGTGAAGACAAATGTAGATCCCTTGCTGTCAGATTCAGGTGAATTTATAATGGGGAGTAAAGAAATGGCAGACCAGTTGAACAAATACTTTGGTTCTGTCTTCATGAGGGAAGACACAAATAACTTTCCAGAAATACTAGGGGACCGAGGGTCTAGTGAGAAGAAGGAACTGAAGGATTTCCTTATTAGGCGTGAAATTGTGTTGTGGAAATTGATGGGATTGAAGGCCGATAAATCCCTGGGGCCTGATGGTCTGCATCCCAGAGTACTTAAGGAAGTGGCCCTAGAAATAGTGGATGCATTGGTGATCATTTTCCAACAGTCTATCGACTCTGGATCAGTTCCTATGGACTGGAGGGTAGCTAATGCAACACCACTTTTTAAAAAAGGAGGGAAAGAGAAAATGGGTAATTATAGACCAGTTAGCCTGACATCAGTCGTGGGGAAAATGTTGGAATCAATTATTAAAGATGAAATAGCAGCGTTTTTGGAAAGCAGTGACAGGATCGGTCCAAGTCAGCATGGATTTATGAAAGGGAAATCATGCTTGACAAATCTTCTGGAATTTTTTGAGGATGTAACAAATAGAGTGGACAAGGGACAACCAGTGGATGTGGTGTATTTGGACTTTCAAGAGGCTTTTGACAAGGTCCCACACAAGAGATTGGTGTGCAAAATTCAAGCACATGGTATTGGTGGTAATGTACTGATGTGGATAAAGAACTCGTTGGCAGACAGGAAGCAGCAAGTCATGGTAAACGGTCCTTTTCAGAATGGCAGGCAGTGACTAGTGGGGTGACGCAGGGCTCAGTGCTAGGACCCCAGCTATTTAAAATATACATTAATGATTTAGATGAAGGAATTGAGTGTAATATCTCCAAGTTTGCAGATGACACTAAGCTGGGTGGCAGTGTGAGCTGTGAGGAGGACGCTAAGAGGCTGCAGTGTGACTTGGACAAGTTAGGTGAGTGGCAAATGCATGGCAGGTGCAGTATAATGTGGATAAATGTGAGGTTATTCACTTTGGGGGCAAAAACACGAAGGCAGAATATTATCTGACTAGCGGCAGATTAGGAAAAGGGGAGGTGCAACGAGACCTGGGTGTCATGGTACATCAGTCATTGAAAGTTGGAATGCAGATACAGCAGGCGGTGAAGAAGGCAAATGGTATGTTGGCCTTCATAGCTAGGGGATTTGAATATAGGAGCAGGGAGGTCTTACTGCAGTTGTACAGGGCCTTGGTCAGGCCTCACCTGGAATATTGTGTTCAGTTTAGTCTCCTAATCTGAGGAAGGACGTTCTTGCTATTGAGGAAGTGCAGTGAAGGTTCACCAGACTGATTTCTGGATGGCAGAACTGATATATAAGGAGAGACTGGATCGACTGGGCCTGTATTCACTGGAGTTTCGAAGAATGAGAGGGGATCTCATAGAAACATATAGAATTCTGATGGGACTGGACAGGTTCAATGCAGAAAGAATGTTCCCGATGTTGGGGAATTCCAGAACCAGGGGACATAGTCTAGGAGAAGGGGTAAGCCATTTAGGACCAAGATGAGGAGAAACTTCTTCACTCAGAGAGTTGTTAATCTGTGGAATTCTCTACTGCAGAGGGTTGTTGATGCCAGTTCCTTAGATATATTCAAGAGGGAGTTAGATATGGCCCTTACGACTGCAGGGATGAAGGGGTATGAAGAGAAAGCAGGAAAGGGGTACTGAGGTGAATGATTTATTGAATGGTGGTGCACGCTCGAAGGGCTGAATGGCCTACTCCTGCTCCTATTTTCTATGTTTCTATATTTCTATGTAATGTGGTGCAATGTGATTGTGTTATCTGCCTATCAATTTTGACTAGGTGACCGTGTACGCAAGCTGTGAGATGTGGGTGTTAAGCTTGCAGCAAAGGTCAGTGTGTGAGGATTAGGTGAAGTTATGAATATGAGGTGTGAGCCGTGTTTGTTAGAGTTTGTTGGTAGATTGGTGTGTAGTGCATTGAGGAGTGTGTGAGGCTAAGGGTGCGTATTCTGGCATATGGCATTTGAAGATGAATTCACTGACCTTGAGCACTCGTGTGAGGTCATTAAATGTCTTCCTGCACTGCACCCAGGTATTCGGGATTAAACTGCTCGCATTCACCTAAGTGGCTATCTGCCTCCACTGGACTTCACACTGTTGCCTGGAGGGCCTCCTGGGCCCCTGTGGAAACAGAACCTCTCTCCTCAAGTTGACTCTCTGTACCAAGGCCTCCAGTGCTGCATCGGAGAACATAGGCGCACGCTCTCTTCTCCTGTTGTGACATAATTTTTACTTCTCTCATCCGCTCACTGCCTTTCCCATCCAGGTGACTGAGCTGCTGCAGGCAGAATGCACTTCCCCTTTAAGAAGTGCAGACTGCCTTTAAGTAGTGCAGGTTGGCTTTAATCCGTGTTAGCCTCGCAAAACCGTTGCCTCCTGCTGAGCGTTCAGCCACTCAGTTCACGTGCTGCCTGCATTCCTTTGAACAGGCATGGGGTGATCATGCATCATGATCCCCATGCCTGTTTTCACAGGATTTCTAGGCCATAGAGTGCAAAAGCAAGGAAGTTATGCTAAACTTTTATAAATCCCTGTTGGGCATTAACAAAAGTATTATGTCCAATTCTGGATATCACACTTTAGTATAATTGTCAAAGCTTTGACGTTATTGCAGAGGAGATTTATTAGGCTGGTTCCAGGGATGAGGGACTTCAGTTAAGTGGAGAGTCTAGAAAAGCTGGGTGTATTCTCCTTACAGCAAAGAAGGATAAGGGGAGATTTAATAGAGATGTTCAAAATTATGAAGCATTTTAATAGAGTGAATAATGAGAAACTGTTTCCAGTGGAAGGAGAGTCTGTAACCAGAGGTCACAATATTTAAGATAATTGGCAAAAGAACCAGCGGGTAGATGAGACAAAATAAATTTATGCAGTGTATTGTTATGATCCAGAATGCACTGTCTGAAAGGGTGGTGGAAGCAGATTCAATAGTAACTTTCCAAAGGGAATTGGATATATACTTGAAAAGGAAAGATTTGCAGGGCTATGGGGAAAGAGCAGGGGAGGGGACTAATTGGATTGCTCTTTCAAAGAGCCGGCACAGGCACAATGTGCCAAATGACCTCCTTCTGTGCTGTATGATTCTCTGATTCTATGAAACATAATCTATAAAGTTCTTACACATAAATTGATCCAGATATTAACTTTGATACTGTAATACAAAGCTTGACTATGACTCATTAAAATCCATCCTTACTATTGAGATTCAACGGTTGATTGATAAATGGATGGTAGCCTGGATAAATAGATAGATGGATAAACAGATAGCGAGATATGTCAACAGGAGCTCAATCTGCATCTCTCACAAATGGATATGTTTCTTCGGTGTGCAAAATTTGATTTATAAAGACAGCTTTATAAAAGAGTTATCATTTAACTTTACACACAGAGCAAAGTACTTCCCTAAAGTCTCTTTAAGCAGATAGATTAGATTCTGACTTTGATATGAATGTCGAATGCAATGAATAATTTCAGCCCATGTTGGCAAATTCTTTCATGCGCTAATAACCTGTCTAGAGTGGTAAAAAATTAGCAAGCAAAGATTAATATGTTTCCTGTGGTAACGATTATTAACATGCAGGAGAGCCAGATTTATCAGCACTTAGGCTATCATCTAACTTTTTCTCAGTTTTAATAAAATTCCATATTAACAGCAGAGATATTCCTAATTTCGTTGTGCTGAATATTTCTACAGCAAGCATGATGTGCTGTTACAGTGCATGTACTCGAGATAATATAAGCTCGTTAATACATTTTCACTTTATTATTTAAGTTACCGGGTTGATGCTTCATGTCCCACTCTTGTGTTTCAGCACATAATCCACACTCCAGTGCAGTGCTGTACTGTTGGAGTTGCCCCCATCTTAATGAGATGCATCTGCCTATTCAGGTGGGGAGGAATGGAGGGAAGGAAGGAAGGAGGGAAAGAAGGGAGGGAAGGAAGTGAGGGAAGGAAGGAAGGGGAGAGGAAGGGAGGGAGGGAGGGAGGAAAGGAAGGGAGGAAAGGAAGGAAGGAAGGGAGGGAAGGGATGGAGAAAAGGAAGGAAGGGAAGGAAGGGAGGGAAGGAAGGGAGGGGAAGAAGGGAGGGAAGGGTTGGAGGGAAGTGAGGGAGGGAAGGGTGAGAGGGAAGGGAGGGATGGAACGGAGGGAGGGAGGGAAGGGAGGGAGGGATGGAGGGAGGGAAGGAGGGAGGGAAGGAAGGGGGAAGGGAGGGAGGAAAGGAAGGGAGGGAATGAGGGAGGGAGGGAAGGAAGAAAGGGAGGGAGGGAGGGAGGGAAGGGAGGGAGGGAAGGAAGGGAGGGAGGGAAGGAAGGGAGGGAGGGAAGGGAGGGAGGGAAGGAAGGGAGGGTGGGAGGAAGGAAGCGAGGAAGGAAGGAAGACAATTTGCACACAATAATCTCAGGCAAACAGCAATCTGATAATGACCGAATAAACTTGTAGTGTGAGGGATAAGTGTTTTCTAGGACAGAGGGGATAATTCCCTGCTCTTCTTCGAAATTATGCCATGCAATCTTTTACGTTCACTTGAGAGAGCAGACGGGGCCTCAGTTTAACATCTCATTCAAAAGACAGCCTCTCCCACAGTGCAGCACTCCCTCAGCACTGCACTGGAGTGTCAGCCTAGATTTTTGTGCTCAAGTCTCTGCAGTGGAACTTGAACCCATAACCTTCTGACACACCAACTGCATCACGGCTGACACTTGGCATCACACCCCATAGCACCATTGAAAGAACAGGTAGCTCTCCAGTTGTCCTCCCCAGCAATCTCCTCTCACCCAACACCACTAAAACAGATTAACTGGTTGTTCATCTAATTTCCTTTTATGGGACATTGCTCTGTACAAAATAGCAAATGTGTTTGCCTGCATAACAATCAGTGCAGTAGTCCCTTGCATTTGAACTACTTTGAGATGTTTCTGAATGACTTGAGAAGGAACAATGAAGTGGAATTCTTTCCTTTTCTCTTTCAATTTTGTGGTACATAACAACGTACAAACATAAAAGATAGGAGCAGGAGTAGACCATTTGGCCCCTCGAGATTGCTCCACCATTCAATAAGATCATGGCTGACCTGATCATGGACTCAGCTCCACTTCCCTGCCCGCTCCCCATAACCCTTTACTCACTCCCTTATCGCTCAAAAATCTGTCTATCTCCGCCTTAAATATATTCAATGACCCAGCCTCCACAGCTCTCTGGGGCAGAGAATTCCATAGATTTACAATCCTCTGAGAGAAGAAATTCCTCCTCATCTCAGTTTTAAATGGGCGGCCCCTTATTCTGAGATTGTGGGCTCGAACCTCCACTTTTGAGGTTATTGCCCAAAAATGGGCATTATTTCCGGCGTGGGCAGGGATTGAGTCAGGCCCAGGGAGGGGGGAGCACATAAAAATAAACATTTTCACCAAAAAAATAACACTGGAAGACCCCATACACATGTTACCCCTTACACATAAATCACTGAAAAAAAAATTAAAAGAAGTTCACTGACCTTTTTTTGCAGGTCTTCTTACGTTGGGGTTAGACCTGCCTCCATGCAACGGTCGTTCCCCTGCTGTCTCCGACTCCCGCCCGCACCAAACTGGCAGCTCGGCGGGCGGGAGGACACTTACACGCCTGGCACATCAGCGGCTGTCAGCGGGCGGTTTCCAGCGGTAATCCCCTCCTGCCGGCGGGAGGCCTCCACAAAAATGGCACCGAGGGGAGATCACCCAAAAAACGCGGCGGCAGCCGGCAGCAGTGGACGGTAAAGCCACCGTATAATTCGAGCCCTATGATTCCATGGTTCCTGACAAGTGGGGACAGAAACACAGATGAGCTATCTGGTGCAGCTACCTAAGAGTGAACTGAGTGCTCCAACACTTTGCTGCTTGCCTGCTGCTGCAATCTTCAACCAGAATTGGCTTCTAAACTTGGCAGGGATAGTGAATGCATTGGTTGTAATTTACCAAAATTCTCTGGATTCTGGCAGGTCCCAGCAGATTGGAAAACTGCAAATGTAACACCCCGATTTAAAAAAGGAGGCAGACAAAAAGCAGGAAACTATAGACCAGTTAGCCTAACATCTGTGGTTGGGAAGATGTTGGAGACCATTATTAAAGAAGCAGTAGCAGGATATTTGGAAAAGCAAAATTCGGTCAGGCAGAGTCAGCATGGATTTATGAAGGGGAAGTCATGTTTGACAAATTTGCTAAAATTCTTTGAGGATGTAGCGAACAGGGTGGATAAAGGGGAACCAGTGGATGTAGTGAATTTGGACTTCCAGAAGGCATTTGACAAGGTGCCACGTAAAAGGTTACTGCACAAGATAAAAGATCACAGGGTTGGGGGTAATATATCAGCATGGATAGAGGATTGGCTAACAAACAGAAAACAGAGAGGCGGGATAAATGGTTCATTCTCAGGTTGGCAATCAGTAACCAGTGGGGTGCTGCAGGGATCAGTGCTGGGACCCCAACTATTTGCAATCTATATTAATGACTTGGAGGAAGGGACTGAGTGTAACGTAGGCAAGTTTGCCGACGATGCAAAGATGGGAGGAAAAGTAATGTGTGAGGAGGTCACACAAAATCTGCAAAAGGACATTGACAGGCTAAGTGAGTGGGCAAAAATTTGGCAGATGAATTATAATGTTGAAAAGTGTGAGGTCATACACTTTGGCAGAAAAAAAATCAAAGAGCAAGTTATTATTTAAATGGAGAAAGATTGCAAAGTGCTGCAGTACAGCGGGACCTGTGGGTACTTGTGCATGAAACACAAAAAGCTAGCATGCAGGTACAGCAAATGATCAGGAAGGCCAATGGAATCTTGGCCTTTATTGCAAAGGGGTTGGAGTATAAAAGCAGGGAGGTCTTGCTACAGTTATACAGGGTATTGGTGAGGCCACACCTGGAATATTGCGTGCAGTTTTGGTTTTCATATTTACGAAAGGATATACTTGCTCTGGAGACAGTTCAGAGAAGGTAAATTTCTCAGACGAGGTAAATGCCTCCCTCCTGCAGGAGGTCGAGTCACGCTGGGGTGATTTGACACAGGGAGGGCATGGGAAGCCCACCCCAAAGGCCTACCAGAGGATATGGACCGAGATAGCAGAGGTGGTCTCGTCGGCGACCAACGAGGTGTGTGAGGGCAACCAATGCCGCAAACGATGGAACGACCTTGTGGAATCCGCAAGAGTAAGTATTACATTGATTTACATGTACTTATGTATTTATATAATTTGATTTGTAACAGTCATGAATGACTATCAGCAGATGTGAGGTCTTGCACTTTTACCGGGAATGTTTAACTCAAAGCCTGTGATCACGGTGTACGTCTTTAGGTCAAGAATTATAATAATCATAATAATTATGAATACATCTGTCGGTTATGTGTTGTATCAGTCTCTGTGACAGTAGCTAGCAATGATATCACACAATAATCTCATGCCATCTCATCCTGTCAGTTTTTACAGAAAAAGCTATTGATGATGAGGTCCATGCCGAGGCGAACGGGTGGGGGACCACGAGTGCCCAGAGACATCACTGAGATGGAGGAGCGAATGCTAGCACCCCGGACAGCCACAGCCACATCTGCAGACCTTGAAGTGATGCCACGTGAGTAAAGTTAATATCATTGCGTGATGTAAATCAATAGATGCCACACCCACTCATATCCGAACAATCATATATGATAGATGATTTCTAAAAGTGTTATAGAAATAATGCTGACCTAATGAAAATCATTGCAACGCACAATGTGTTGATAGTCATCAAATGTAATGTCTGCGATGATTTTGAGAGCTGTAGTGCTTTTGTTGTGCATATGTTGTGTATAGCGCTGGACTCATCTTGTCACCCAAGCACCCCCTTCTACTCTAATAACCTAATTTGTGTCTTGCAGCTCAGCCAGCAGCATGGCCCCAGGCAAGACCACAGAGGCCAGAAGGTGGGGGCGCAGGTCAGGAGTCGGCAGACGATCCCCTACATCTGGTGCTGAGGAGCTCCGATTGTCACCCGTCAATCTGCTGGGTCTGTTCTCAACGGATAAAAGCGCAGACTTCGAAGAAGCCGCATCGCCCCGCTCCAGAACCCATTCCACCCCAAGGCCATCTCGTGGTCCTCCGGCCATTCCTGCCTCTACTCTGGAGGTGCCGGCCCCAAGCACCTCTCCACAGGGCACCCCATTTGTCCCCAGGATGGCGCCGACCCCGCGTAGGTCTCGTGGGTGTGGCAGGTCTGTTCCACGAGTGCGACATGACAGCGGAGAGATGGTACAGTTGTCCAGGAGGAATGTAGACATTGGTGACCAGCTCATTGAAGCATTGGGGGGTGGCATATCCCAACACTTGGCCACCATGACCGAGTACATTCCGCACATGGAGGAGTCCATCGATGTGATAGCCAGGAACATGGCTGCCACAGCCCTCCCAGTGGTCCCAGAGCGCGGCACTCCACCCTGAGATTCCGTACCACCACTGCGAATGACAGATGAGAGCAAGGACCAAGGTCCTGCTTCTGTGTCAGAGGCTGTTGCCTCCTCGGCAACCCTGCTCCCGTACCTGTCCAACCAATGCATCTGCCTTCAGCCCTCCCAATGAGGCACCGCCTGAGAAGCTCCTTGGCCAGGCGCCGTGGAGCGGGGAGGGGAAGGGCTAGAGGTGGGGAGAAGAAGGAGAGGGAGGAAGGAAAGTGAGGTGCATGTGCGCAGGTGATGGCTGTGTTATATCTCCATCTGGGTGTATGCAATTTGTTGCAATGTATGGGGGCTGGGGACCATGCTCCTGCTTTGCCTTTGTATTCTGTGTTGCTGGACATGTTGAACATGTGATTGATGTCAATGCTGGAAAAAGTGGGATGTGGGCGGGGGTTGGGTGTTATTGGCTGTCATACTTATGACATCAGACCAATGTTGGTATTAAACTTTTGTTGTTGCACATTGTCTTACATAACTGGACCGTTACACACAGGTGATTCCGTACCATGAATGGGTTAAATACAACTTAACATCAATCAACGTTAACTTTAACTGGCACCAAGGTGATGGGCAACATTGATGTCAACGTTGTCACACACATCAGTGCTCCTTCAGTCAAATCTTTCCGATATCAGCTCCTCATGTAAGAGTAGGATTTAACAAATGCCAACCACACTGCTGGCATTTGTTCTGGTTAGTTGCACTTTTTGTGGGCGTTTTTTGAGTGAGCGATATTGTGGGCAATATGTGTACGAGGTGGTGAAATTGAAGATGGGTGATCTTCAATGGCCGCTAGTTTGGTTAAATATGCTCTTTACGACAAAAAACAGTTGCTGGGCGTTAATATTGAATCTCAGCATTGATTCCCTTTGGAAAGTAACGCTGGCCGATATTATGGGCGTTGAATTCACCCATTCTGCTGATTCTGCCCAAAAAATGTTGGTGGGTGGTGATATTTTGTCTCGGCGTTAAGCCCATTGGGAAAATAACGCTCGGCAATAAGTCTCCTAAAAAAGCCCGTCAGTTTCCATTTTAGAAACATAGAAACATAGAAAATAGGTGCAGGAGTAGGCCATTCGGCCCTTCTAGCCTGCACCGCCATTCAATGAGTTCATGGCTGAACATTCAACTTCAGTACCCCATTCCTGCTTTCTCGCCATACCCCTTGATCCCCCAAGTAGTAAGGACCTCATCTAACTCCTTTTTGAATATATTTAGTGAATTGGCCTCAACAACTTTCTGTGGTAGAGAATTCCACAGGTTCACCACTCTCTGGGTGAAGAAGTTCCTCCGCATCTCGGTCCTAAATGGCTTACCCCTTATCCTTAGACTGTGACCTCTGGTTCTGGACTTCCCCAACATTGGGAACATTCTTCCTGCATCTAACCTGTCTAACCCCGTCAGAATTTTAAATGTTTCTATGAGGTCCCCTCTCATTCTTCTGAACTCCAGTGAATACAAGCCCAGTTGATCCAGTCTTTCTTGATAGGTCAGTCCCGCCATCCCGGGAATCAGTCTGGTGAACCTTCGCTGCACTCCCTCAATAGCAAGAATGTCCTTCCTCAGGTTAGGAGACCAAAACTGTACACAATACTCCAGGTGTGGCCTCACCAATGCCCTGTACAACTGTAGCAACACCTCCCTGCCCCTGTACTCAAATCCCCTTGCTATGAAGGCCAACATGCCAGAATGGGCAATATATGGGCGTTATACGTCATTTCAGCGGCAAAATGGGTGTTAAGTGGGTGTTAAGCATGCAAGAAAAGTGGAGGTTCTAGCCCCAGGTCCCCTAGTTTTAGTTTCTCCTATCTCTGCATCCACCTTGTCGAGCCCCCTCATTATCTTATAAGTTTCATTAAGGTCACCTCTCATTCTTTGGAACTCCAATGTGTATAGGTCCAACCTACTCAACCTATCTTCATAAGTCAACCCCCTCATTCACGGAATAAAACTCATGAACCTTCTTTGAACAGCCTACAATGAAAGTATATCATTCCTTAAATGCGGAGACCAAAACTGTATGCAGCACTCCAGGTGTGACCTCACCAATACCCTGCACAGTTGTAGCAGGACTTCTCTGCTTTTATACTCTATCCCCCTTGCAATAAAGGACAACATTCTATTGCCTTCCTGATTTCTTGCTGTACCTGCATACTAACTTTTTGTGTTTCATGCACAAGGATCCCCAGGTCTCTCTGTACTGCAGCACTTTGCAATTTTTCTCCATTTAAAATATAATATGCTTTTCTATTTTTTCTGTCAAAGTGGATAACCTCACATTTTCCCACATTATACTGCATCTGCCAAATTTTTGCCCACTCATTAACTTGTCTATACCCCTTTGCAGATTTTTTGAGTCCTTTTATGGACTCCGCCTCTTGGGAACTGTACTGATAAAGTCCAAACTCTTTTATTGCGTAAGAACTTTACAGCCAGCAGACAGAGGAGACTTCCAGCCAATAGTCTGAGCTGGATTCAAAGCCAGAATTGAAAGGTGGTCATCCACACCTCAATGAATGGCCAACATGAGTCACAGCGGTAGAATATATTGAAACAGTGCTAGGTTTCACCACACAGCAATTTCTCCCAATCTTATATGAATTGGTGCTGAATTTATTCAGAGAGAGGCAGCTATTACAATATGGTAACAACAACAACATTGGTTTCCATATTTACGAAAGGATATACTTGCTTTGGAGGCAGTTCAGAGAAGGTTCACTAGGTTGATTCCGAGGGTGACTTATGAGGAAAGGTTGAGTAGGTTGGGCCTCTACTAATTGGAATTCAGAAGAATGAGAGGTAATCTTACTGAAACATATAAGATTATGAGGGGGCTTGACAAGGTGAATGCAGAGAGGATGTTTCCACTGATGGGGGAGACTTGAACTAGAGAGCATGATCTTAGAATAAGGGGCCACCAATTTAAAACAGAGATGAGAAATTTCTTCTCTCAGAGGGTTATAAATCTATGGAATTCGCTGCCTCAGAGAGCTGTGGAAACTAGGACATTAAATAAATTTAAGACAGAAATAGACAGTTTCTTAAACGATAAGGGGATAAGGGGTTATAGGGAGTGGGCGGGGAAATGGAGCTGAGCCCATGATCAGATCAGCCATGATCTTATTGAATGGCGGAGCAGGCTCGAGGGGCCGTGTGACCTACTCTGTTCCTATTTCTTATGTTCTTATGTTCTTATATAGAATTCATCGAGGATTTGACAGGATTGAGGCTGAGAGGTTGTTTCCCCTGGCTGGAGAGTCTAGAACTAAGAGTGATGGGGCTAGATTTTCCACTTTTTTTGCATGCTAAACGGCCACTTAACGTTCATTTTGTGAGGTATGTCAACATTGTAACTGTGTAAGACTTGCCACCAGAGGGCGCAACTGTTGGAGGCCCAAGGGTCACCTGCACATCTCGTGCAAGGGATTATAAAAGGTTGTCTGCCATTTTGCTTAGGCACTCTGGAGTTGTATTAAAGAGACTAAGGTCACATCAGTTTTAGCACACAGTACTCAGTCTTGTGGAGTTCTTCCATACTTAACAATTGGCGACGAGTAACAGATTATGAACTTTCATGCGGTCATGGCTGCCGTTGGTATTGTAGAGAGATTTGTAGAGGGTGATGATTGGGAAGCCTTCATTGAGTGTCTTGACCAGTACTTCATGACCAACGAGCTGGATGGGGTCGATAAAGCGATCAAGCGCAGGGCGATTCTCCTCACCGTGTGTGGGTCCACAATATACAGACTCATGAAGAATCTGCTAGCACCGGAGACACCAGTGGAGAAGACATATACAGAGTTCTGTACACTGGTTCAGGAACCACCTCAAGCCAAAGGAGAGCATCTTAATGGCCAGGTATCGCTTCTACACCCACCACCGCTCCGAGGGCCAGGATGTGGCGAGCTATGCCACCAACCTGAGATGCCTTGCAGGAACCTGTGAATTTGCTGGATTTTGGGGGGAAATGCTGCAGGACTTTTTTGTGCCTGGCATCGGCCACGAGGGCATTCTTCGCAAGCTGCTGTCCACTGAATCCCGAGACCTGAGCAAGGTCATCACGATAGCCCAGGCATTCATATCCACTAGTAATAATACCAGACAGATATCTTCCCAGCATCGAAGCTCACCGGCAAGTACTGTGCATAAAATAAAGTCGTTAGCAGGCAGAACTGCATATGGCAGGGCCTACACGTCTGCAGCTGCAAGACCTAGGATGACTCAGAGTCCGATATTGGGCATGAATGCAAATCCATTAGCACCATGTTGGCACTGTGGGGTTAATCATTGAGCCCATCAATGTCGAGCACTACGTGTGCAAAGACTGCGAAACAATGCGGCACCTCCAGCGAATGTGCAAGAATGCTACGACTCACCACGTGGCGGAGTCGGCAGAGGATGATCGATCCGGTGCACATCACGCAGAACAAACAAGAGAGGCAACTCAACCCGAGGAAGAAGTTTATGGGGTACACCTTCACCACCAAGAGCCCTCCTATTATGCTGAAAGTCAAATTGAATAGTAGTCCTGTATCAATGGAGTGGCAAGTCAGTCAATTATGAGCCAGAAGGCTTTTGAGAAACTGTGGGGCAACAAGACACAAATGCCCAAACTGAGCCCGATTCAGACAAAGCTGCGCACCTACACAAAAGAGCTCATACCAGTCATTGGCAGCGCGGCAGTTAAGGTATCGTACAATGGAGCTGTGCATAATTTTTCACTGTGGATTGTACCAAGCGATGACCCAACACTATTCGGCAGAAGCTAGCTGGGAAAGATTCGATGAAACTGGCACAAAGGACTGTTTATATACGACAGGTGCCCTTTTGGGATTCGCTCGGCTGCTGCCATCTTCCAGAGCAACGTGGAGAGTCTGCTGAAATTGGTTCCGCGCACCGTTGTGTTTCAAGACAACATCCTGATCACCGGTTGTGACACCACCGAATACCTGCACAACCTGGAAGAGGTTCTAAGTTGACGAGACAGAATGGGACTTAGGCTGAAACGCTCCAAGTGTGTATTCCTGGTGCCAGAGGTCGAATTTTTGGGGAGAAAGATTGCGGCAGACGGCATCAGCCCCATGGACTCAAAGACAGCGAACATCAAGAATGCACTCAGACCACAGAGTGTGATGAAGCTGCGTTCGTTCCTGGGACTCCTCAACTATTTTGGTAACTTTCTTTGGTGTAAATCTCAAGAGACAGCCTTTGAGAAGGCCAGAAATCTACTTTGTTCCAATAAGTTACTTGTACTGTATGACCCATGTAAACGATTAGTGCTAGCTTGTGATGCATCTTCGTACTGGGTCGGCTATGTGTTGCAGCAAACCAACGTATCGGTCAAACTTCAACCGGTTGCATACGCGTCTAGAAGTCTGTCTAAGGCTGAAAGAGCCTACAATATGGTCAAGAAAGACAATAAGGGGTAAGCTATTTAGGACCGAGATGAGGAGAAACTTTTTCATTCAGAGAATTGTGAACCTGTGGAATTCTTTACCACAGAAAGTTGTTGAGGCCAGTTTGTTAGATAAGTGTCCAGGCAGCATTCATGATGCTCACATCCTGCGTGAGAGCACTGTATCTGACTTGTTTAGCAATTAGCCACAAAGATCAATGCTGGATGCTTGCTGACAAAGGATATGGCCTCGCCACCTGGCTGATGACACCCCTGTGTGACACCCACACCGAAGCCGAGAAGCGATACAACGAGAGCCACAGAGCCACTCGCAATATCGTGGAGAAAAGCATTGGAGCGCTTAAACAGCACTTTAGATGCCTGGACAACTCAGAAGGCGAGCTCCTATACCAGCCTGAGCAACTAGCTCAATTCATGGTGGTGTGCTCCAGTGGAGGACAGAGAAACCCAAGGCAAAAAACAAAAAGGGCCACTGTACAGCAAAATTCTAAAGGGTCAAAGTGTATTAAAAAGGCAAGCATGAAAGCTCGGTGCCTCAATGAGAGGAGTATTCGGAACCCAGGAGAGGGCTCTGAGCTAGTTAGAGTGGGTGAGAGCTCAGATGAACAGGACACCAAGAAAGAATTCAAAAGGCAGGAGGCAACAGAGCAGAGTAGCAATGGGGTAAGTGTAAACCACAAGGTGATAGGAAGGGACAATATGTATGAATATAAAGGGGTTGCAGGAGGGGCCAAAACTAAAAATCATGGTTTAAAAACTAGTATTAAAACACTCTACCTAAACGCACGCAGCATTCGAAATAAAGTAAATGAGTTGACGGCACAAATCATTACAAATGGGTATGATTTGGTGGCCATTACAGAAACGTGGTTGCAGGGTGGCCAAGACTGGGAATTAAACATACAGGGGTATCTGACAATTCGGAAAGATAGACAAGAAGGGAAAGGAGGTGGGATAGCTCTGTTAGTAAAGGATGATATCAGGGCAGTTGTGAGAGACGATATTGGCTCTAATGACAAAATGTTGAATCATTGTGGGTGGAGATTAGAGATAGTAAGGGGAAAAAGTCATTGGTGGGTGTAGTTTATAGGCCCCCAAATAATAACTTCACGGCGGGGCAGACAATAATCAAGGGAATAATGGAGGCATGTGAAAAAGTAACGGCAGTAATCATGGGGGATTTTAACCTACATATCGATTGGCCAAATCAAATCGCACGGGTTAGCCTGGAGGAGGAATTCATAGAATGCATACGGGATTGTTTCTTAGAACAGCATGTTACAGAACCTACAAGGGAGCAAGCTATCTTAGATCTGTGTAATGAGACAGGAATAATAAACGATCTCCTGGTAAAAGATCCTCTTGGAATGAGTGATCACAATATGGTTGAATTGTAATACAAATTGAGGGTGAGGAAGTAGTGTCTCAAACAAGCATACTATGCTTAAACAAAGGGGACTACAGTGGGATGAGGGCAGAGTTGGCTAAAGTAGACTGGAAACACAGACTAAACGGTGGCACAATTGAGGAACAGTGGAGGACTTTTAAGGAGCTCTTTCATAGTGCTCAACAAAAATATATTCCAGTGAAAATGAAGGGCGGTAAGAGAAGGGATAACCAGCCGTGGATACCAAGGAAATAAAGAAGAGTATCAAATTAAAAACCAATGCGTATAAGGTGGCCAAGGTTAGTGGGAAACTAGAAGATTGGGAAAATTTTAAACGACAGCAAAGAATGACAAAGAAAGCAATAAAGAAAGGAAAGATAGATTACAAATGGAAACTTGCGCAAAACATAAAAACAGATAGTAAAAGCTTTTACCGATATATAAACAGAAGAGAGTGACTAAAGTAAATGTTGGTCCCTTAGAAGATGAGAAGGGGGCTTTAATAATGGGAAATGTGGAAGAGAGTCGGGATAAATGGGTCCTTTTCGGGTTGGAAATCGGTGGTTAGTGGTGTGCCACAGGGATCGGTGCTGGGACCACAACTGTTTACAATATACATAGATGACCTGGAAGAGGGGACAGAGTGTCGTGCAACAAAATTTGCAGATGACACAAAGATTAGTGGGAAAGTGGGTTGTGTAGAGGAAACAGAGAGGCTGCAAAGAGATTTAGATAGGTTAAGCGAATGGGCTAAGGTTTGGCAGATGGAATACAATGTCGGAAAATGTGAGGTCATCCACCTCACAACAAACAGTAAAAGGGAATATTATTTGAATTGGGAGAAATTACAACATGCTGTGGTGCAGAGGGACCTAGGGGTCCTTGTGCATGAATCCCAAAAAGTTAGTTTGCAGGTGCAGCACGTAATCAGGAAGGCGAATGGAATGTTGGCCTTCATTGCGAGAGGGATGGAGTACAAAAGCAGGGAGTACCTGCTGCAACTGTATAGGGTATTGGTGAGACCGCACCTGGAGTACTGCGTGCAGTTTTGGTCACCTTACTCAAGGAAGGATATACTGGCTTTGGAGGGGGTACAGAGACGATTCACTAGGCTGATTCTAGAGATGAGGGCGTTACCTTATGATGATAGATTGAGTAGACTGGGTCTTTACTCGTTGGAGTTCAGAAGGATGAGGGGTGATCTTATAGAAACATTTAAAATAATGAAAGGGATAGACAAGATAGAGGCAGAGAGGTTGTTTCCACTGGTCGGGGAGACTAGAACTAGGGGGCACAGCCTCAAAATACGGGGGAGCCAATTTAAAACTGAGTTGAGGAATTTTTTCTCCCAGAGGGTTGTGAATCTGTGGAATTCTCTGCCCAAGGAAGCAGTTGAGGCTAGCTCATTGAATGTATTCAAATCACAGATAGATAGATTTTTAACCAATAAGGGAATTAAGGGTTACGGGGAGCGGGCGGGTAAGTGGAGCTGAGTCCACGGCCAGATCAGCCATGATCTTGTTAAATGGCGGAGTAGGCTCGAGGGGCGAGATGGCCCACTCCTGTTCCTAATTTTTACGTTCTTATGTTCTTATGTATGCTGCATAACTTGGCTATCAGGAGGGGACAAGATCTGCCAGAAGACTGACAATCCACCTCATCAGAGAGACTAAGAGGAGGCCGAGGAGGTGGACGCTGACATCGGCCAAGACAATCAGGCTGATGCTGAAGCCATGCCCCCGCCCCCCTGTAGACTGCATGAAAGGACCCATGGTGACATGATAGCTGCAAGACTCTTTTGTCAGGAGTTCATAAATAAGCACTTTGCCTGAAAAAACATTGGTGGTATTTACAAGGCTGACACACTGCTGGGCGTGCAGGTCATACATCAATGGTGGGCATCACCTTGGTGACAGTTAAAGTTTAAGTTAATTGACGTTAAGTGTAATTATACCCTTTGATGTTAAGGAATCACCAGCGTGTAACAATGCAGCTATCTGAGCCAATGTGCAACAAGGTTTTGTTAAATAAAAAACATTTAAACTGAACATTTGTCTGAGATCATAAGTATTTCTGTAAAAACCAACACTTCCCTCCGCCTCAGGCGATGCTTCATTGTGAGGGGGTAGATGACAGCCGAACCACTGCTTGGACCGATACGGGAGAGGACGGTCCCGAGGTGGGAACGTGCTCCAAGCCAGAAGCAAGATATTGCTCCTGGCTCTCTCATGTGTGGTTGGTAATGGGGGTGCGGCACCTTGGGGTACAGTGCCGCGTTCCGGGACCACTGGGAGCCCTCTGCCACCAGTGTTCCTGACTACCAGCTCCAGGGCCTCCTCCATCCCTTCCATGTTATATATTATTTGTTGTACAAAAACTCGGTGCCAACTATGTTCTTGGTGCTTAGTAGGCTTTTTGCTGCTGGTGAATCTCACTCATGCCTCCCACAACAGCCAAACAAGAACACACCACAGCCACACAGGCTTTCAATCCCTCTCTGCTCCCTCTCTCTCTGTCTCCTCTTCTGCGCATGTAATGATGACCCCTGACCTCCTGAATCACGGGAAATGAGCGTTGCCATGCCGTTGCTAAGGACGGCGACACTTTACGGCAGAAAGTCAGAGAGATTTAACGCTACCGCACATTTGATATCGCTCGCGGTAATGCCCAATTTAAAAAATGGAGACTTGGGGCTTTGGAGAATGGGAGATCTGAAAACCGATTTTTATGGCCCACGCCGGAAATGCCGCCCATTTTTGGGCGATCTGCACAAAAGTGTAAAATCTAGCCCATAGTCTCAGGATAAGAGATCATTCATTTAGGACTGAGATGAGGAGAAATTTCTTCACTCAGTGGGTTGTGAATCTTTGGAATTCTCTACCCCAAAGGGCTGTGGATGCTCAGTTGCTGAGTGTATTCAAGACTGAGATCGATAGATTTTTGGGCACTAATGTAAGATTTCTAAATATCTGGCATTAAGTTGACAGCAAGATCAATTCTTTTAAAACAATTTGGAATAGTTTATTAAACACACACACATGCACAGCTATTAGCAGTCATCAGCTATCCTACGGATCTACTTAGTTACAACAGATACAATGATGTTACAATAATGATTTATAAAAAGGTATAAAAAAGTATACGTCACTTCCCTCTGACAACGCACACAGCCTGCTTCTTGGTCTGTAGAGGAAGGTTCTGCTTTTGCCGTCTGCTTAAGAAAGAACTAGCAATCTTTGCTTGGGTTATTAAACCCCTTAAGTCCATTGTTTCTCAGACAGCCTCAGGATTGGGCCTTGGTTCCAGGGACGTTCCTGATTGGCTTCTCCTCATACATGTATCCCTCTGGAGGCCCGGTGCCATTCTTTGATTAGGTTAATGGCTTTCCAATTAACGTCATTTCTACTTTGGTAAGTTTCAAAGCCTTGCTTCCTTTGTTCCTTGAGCTGGCCCAGCCAGAGGAGACATGAACTTGGGGAAGTTATCCATTTTCTTTCTTTCAAAGCTGCAGCCTTTCTATATAATCTACACTTTTAACAATTTTATATACAGAATCAATTTTATCATTACTAAACACTTTTATTCTTACACTAAGGGAATCAAAGGATATGGGGATAGGGCGGGAAAGTGGAGTTGTTGTAGAAGTTCAGCCATGATCTTATTGAATGGTGGAACAGGCTTGAGAGGTCGTATGACCTATCCCTGCTCCTATTTCTTATGTTCTTATGTTGTTTCTGAAGATATGTTACCGGAGGGCATGATTCAATTCAGAAGCCCCAGAGGAGATCTGCTCAATGTTTAAGACATTAATTCCTGATTTAACATGTTATTTATTGTTTTCAACACTTGTGATGTCCTGCGCCCTCGACTTGGCCTTTTACTTTGATTTATCAATTAAAAAAATAAATTACATGTGAATTAACACTCCTGCTACCCTGCCCCACCAATGTGCCTCAACCCCAAACTCCGGAGAGCATTCAAACTGCACAAGAGTGACATTGTTCTATTTCCTATACTAGCCATCCGGCAGTTCTTGTGAGTGCGATAGCTCTTTCAAAGAGCCGACACAGGCACAATGGGTCAACTGACTTTCTTCTGTGCTGTATGATTCCATGATTCTTTAAAATAGGTTTAAAGTCTATTTTAATCTGAGTTTAGTCTAATATGGAATTAAGTTGATCACTCTTCAATTAATCAAGGTCAGTAAGAGAGTCAAGATCTACTACTATAATTAAACTGGTACTGCAGGCTGTGTGATAGCTGACTGACAGTTCCAGTAGATGATCAGATCCACAGGTTAACTTTGCTCTACTAAGCGACTATAAGGAAAATCCTGCGAGAGGTGCTCTCAGTGCGTGAGGGGTTCTCAGTTGGGGCACGGGAGATCATTGTTAATCTTAATTCTATTTTCAACTTGTGTTGATAATATTAGTGGTTTAAGCATCTGAATTTCCAGATCCCTTTCTTCCTTTTCACAATTTAGTTTCTTACCAGTCGGAATGGACGGAAATTCGAGCGGCGAACGGCCCTGACCCGAGAGGTCCCAACCTGAGCGCCGAGTGACCCTGACCAGAGTGACCCTGACCCGAGTGACCCTGACCCGAGCGACCCTGACCCGAGAGGCCCCGACCCGAGAGACCCCGACCCGAGAGGTTCCGACCCGCGAGGCCCCGACCTGAGCGGCCCCGACCCAAGCGACCCTGACCCGAGCACCAAGTGGCCCTGACCCGAGAAGCCCCGACCCGAGCACCAAGCGGCCCCGTCCCGAGAGGCCCCGATCTGAGAGGCCCCGACCCGAGAGGCCCCGACTCGAGAGGTTCCGACCCGAGAGGTCCCGACCCGTGAGGTCCCGACCCGAGAGGCCCCGACTCGAGAGGTCCCGACCCGAGAGGTCCCGACTCGAGAGGTCCCAACCCGAGAGGCCCCGACTCGAGAGGTCCCGACCCGAGAGGTCCCGACCCGAGAGATCCTCACCCGAGAGGCCCCCACTCGAGAGGTCCCGACCCGAGAGGCCCCGACTCGAGAGGTCCCGACCCGAGAGGTCCCGACCCGAGAGGTCCCGACCCGAGAGGGCCCGACCCGAGAGGCCCCGACCCGAAAGACCCCGACCCGTGAGGTCCCGACCCGAGAGGTCCTGACCCAAGCAACCCCGACCCGAGACCCCGACCCGAGAGACCCCAACCCGAGAGGTCCCGACCTGAGAGACCCGACCCGAGAGGCTCCGATCCGAGAGGTCCCGACCCGAGAGACCCCGACCCGAGAGACCCCGACCCGAGAGACCCCGACCCAAGAGGCCCTGACTTCGGTGAGTCCGAGAGGCCCTGACCCGAGAGGCCCCGACGCGTGAGGCCCTGACCTCGGTGAGTCCGAGCGGCCCCGACCTCGGTGAGTCCAAGAGGCCAGTGAGTTCAGTGAGTCCGAGAGGACAGGAGGCCGAGGAGCAGGAGGGCCGGAGGTACGTGAGAAGTTATCTTCTGGTGAGGAGTTCACAGCCCTCATCCGGGCAGGTAAGCGGTTGGCTGTTTGATTGGTAAGTATCTTTCTCTCTTTTTTATAATTAGATTTTAATTAGTTAAGTCTAATTAGAGGGATGGCAGGGCAGCTCCGTCCTGTGGAATGCATGTCCTATGGCATGTGGGAAATCCTGGATGCTTCGCATGGCCTAGACAACCATGTGTGCAGGAAGAGTCTCCAACTTCAACTACTCGAGTTCTGCGTTTCGGAGCGGCGGCTGGATTCACTACGGTACATCCGTGAGGCTGAGAGCTACGTGGATAGCACGTTTCAGGAGGTGGTCACCCCGCAGCTTAAAAGCATGCAGGTAGAAAGGAAGTGGGTGACCACCCAATGGAGAAAGAACAGATAGAGCAGGAGTTCCCCCTGAGTCCATCTCGCTTTCCAACCGATATTCTCTTCTGAGCACCGGTGGGGACGATGGTGCCTCTGGGGAGTGCAGCCAGAGCCAAGTCCAAGGCACCACGGGTGGCTCAGCTGCACAGCGGGGAGGGATGAAGAACAAAAGAGCTGTAGTGATAGGGGATTCAATAGTTAGGAGAACAGAGAGGCATTTCTGCGGCCGTAGACATGACCACAGAATGGTATGGTGCCTCCCTGGTGCCAGGGTCAATGATGTCACAGAACAGACGCTGGTCATTCTCGGGGGAGAGGGTAAACAGCTTGAGGTCGTGGTCCATATCTGGACCAACGACATAGCTGGAAAAAGGGATGAAGCCCTGCAGACAGAATTTAGGGAGCAAGGAGAAAAATTAAAGGGTAGGATCTCAAAGCTAGTAATCTCCGGGTTACTACCCGTGCCACGTGATAATGAGTACAAGAATAGAAGGATAGAGAAGATGAATGCTTGGCTGGAGAGTTGGTGTAGGAGGGAGGCTTTTTAATTCCTGAGGCATTGGGACCGGTGCTGGAAGAGATGGGAACTGTACAAACTGGACGGGTTGCATCTCAACAGCGCCGGGACCAATATCCTCGCGGGGAGATTTGCTAGTGCTGTTGGGGAGAGTTTAAACTAGCTTGGCAGGGGGATGGTAACCTGAGAACAAATTCAACGGGGAAGGAAGTAAAGCTGAAATTGGATAGCAAGAATTTAGAAATGAATCTGTAAGATAGAGGAAACAAGGGTTAGTAAGGAGTAATCAGGGAGGTCTTCCTGTGCTAAATTGTATATACTTTAATGCAAGGAGTATGGCGAATAAGGCGGATGAGCGGTAGACACTTGGGAGTATATTATAGCCATTACAGAGACATGGCTGAAAGAGGGGCAGGTTTGGCAGCTCAATATTCCTGGTTACAGGATTTTTAGACAATACAGAGAGAGGGGTAAAAAGGCGGGGAGGATCGCAGCATTGATTAACGAAACTATTACAGTGGTGAGGAGGGATGATGTTAGAGGGATCATCAAATGAGGCCATATGGGTCGATTTAAAAATAAAAAATGCGCGATCACACTGCTGAGCATGTATTATAGTCCCACAAACAGTGGGAGGGAGATAGAGGAGCAAATATGTAGGAACATTTCTGTGCAATCCAAAAATCATAGGGCATTAATGGTAGGGGATTTTAAACTATCTAATATTGATTGGGACAAATATAGTGTGAAAGGTACAGAGTGTGCGGAATTCTTAAAATGCATTCAAGAGAACTTTTTTAGTCAGTATATAACAAGCTTAACACGAGAGCGGGCAGTTTTGGATTTAGTTTTGGGGAATGAAGCTGGGCAGGTGGAAGGTGTATTAGTGGGAGAGCACTTGCATGCCAGTGACCATAATTCAGTCAGATTCAAGTTAGTTGTGGATAAGGACAAGGATAGACCAGGAATAAAAGTCCTAAGTTGGGGGAAAGCTGACTTTGCTAAGTTGAGAAGTGATTTGGCCACAGTGGACTGGAAACAGCTTCTTGAAGGTAAATCAGTGTTGGAACAATGGTAGGCATTCAAGGAGGAGATCCAGAGGGCTCAGTCCAATCAT
This sequence comes from Pristiophorus japonicus, assembly GCF_044704955.1. NCBI lineage: Eukaryota > Metazoa > Chordata > Chondrichthyes > Pristiophoridae > Pristiophorus > Pristiophorus japonicus. Next base: position 498,881,177 of record NC_091977.1, on the reverse strand, counting down.
GTTCCCTTAAAAAAAAAGTGGGAATAACAATTCTAGAGCCCCCTTGATGTCTCGGGACTTACAGGGAAGGATAAAGAAAAAAAGGGAAGCTTATGTCATATACCGACGGCTAAATACTGTAGAATCTTTGGAGGAAAATAGAAAGTTCAGAGGTAAAATTAAGAAGGATATTAGGAATGCTAAGAGAGAGCATGAAAAACTTTTGGCAAGTAAAATCAAGGAAAACCCAAAGATGTTCTATAAATATATTAAGAACAAGAGGATATCTAATGAAAAGGTAGGGCCTATTAGAGACCACGAGGGTAATCTTTGTGTGGAGGCGGAAGATGTTGGTATGGTTCTTAAGGAATACTTTGCGTCTGTTTTCACAAAGGCAAGGGGCAATGCAGATACTGCTATCGAGGAGGAATGTGAAATTCTGGATGAAATAAACCTAGTGAGACAGGAGGTATTAAGGGGTTTAGCAGCTTTGAAAGTCGACAAGTCCCCAGGCCCGGATGAAATGCATCCCAAGCTGTTGAGCGAAGCAAAAGAGAAATAGCAGAGGCCTTGACCATCATTTTCCAGTCCTCTTTGGATTTGGGCATGGTGCCGGAGGACTGGAGGACTGCTAATGTGGTACTCTTGTTTAAGAAAGGAGAAAGGGATAGGTTGAGAAATTACAAGCCTGTCAGCCTAACTTAAGTGGTGGGAAAATTATTGGAAAAATTCCTGAAGACAGGATAAATTTATATTTAGAAAGGCATCGATTAATTAGCGTCAGTCAGCATGGATTTGTTAAGGGAAGATCGTGTTTGACTAACCTACTTGAATTTTTTGAGGAGGTAGCCAGGAGGGTCAATGAGGGTAGTGTGTATGGACTTTAGCAAAGCTTTTGATAAGTTCCCGCATGTATACTGGTCATGAAGGTTAAAGCCCATGGGATCCAGGGCAAAGTGGAAAGTTGGATCCAAAATTGGCTTAGTGGTAGGAAGCAAAGGGTAATGGTTGATGGATGTTTTTGTGACTGGAAAGATGTTTCCAGTGGGGTTCTGCAGACTCAGAACTGGGTCCCTTGCTTTTTGTGGGAAACATCAATGATCTAGATTTGAATATAGGGAGTATGATTAAGAAGTTTACAGATGACCCGAAAATTGGCTGTGTGGTTGATAATGAAGAGGCAAGTTATGGACTGCAGGAGGATATCAATCCACTGGTCAGGTGAGCAGAACAGTGGCAAGTGGAATTTAACTTGGAGAAGTGTGAGGTAATACACTTTGGGAGGGCTAATAAGGAAAGGGTATACATATTAAAAGGTAGGCCACTTAATATTGTACATGAGCAAAGTGACATTGGAGTGCTTGTCCATAGGACTCTTTTGGGAGGAAACGAAAACATTAAATCGTGGCCCCCCGATCTGGGGGACGCACCAAACATTTACAAGGCTCTTTTTGTTGCTTTTGTTTTTTGTTTTTTTTTGTGTTTTTTTTTTATGTTTTTTTTTGGGGCACTAAAATCATATTTTTTCTCCAAGTGCCCCATATAAAAGGGGAGGGGGCACTAAAAACACCGGCAATTAAAACAAATAAAACTTTAAAACATAAAATCAAATTAAAATTTGGTTGCCGGGCGTGATGATGCACTCCAGTCCCTCCGGTGCCCACTTCTCGCGGAAGGCCGCAAGCGTACCGGTGGACACCGCGTGCTCCATCTCCAAGGACACCCTGGCACGGATGTACGCACGGAAGAGAGGCAGGCAGTCAGGTTGAACGACCCCCTCGACCGCCCGCTGCCTGGACCGGCTGATGGCACCCTTGGCCGTGCCCAGGAGCAGTCCAACGAGGAGGCCTTCGGACCTACCCGCTCCCCTCCGCACAGGGTGCCCAAAGATCAGGAGTGTGGGACTGAAGTGCAGCCAGAATTTCAGGAGCAGCCCCTTTAAGTAATAAAACAGGGGCTGCAACCTTGTGCATTCGATAAAAACATGGAACACGGACTCCTCCAGACCGCAGAAATTGCAGGCGGCCTGGGAGCCCGTGAACCGGCTTAAAAATTTATTGCTCCGTGCACCATCCTCCAGGCCAAGTCCACGATAAATACTGGGAGGACTCCCGCGTAGAGTGCCCTCCATCGGGGACTCCCGCCTCCTCCGGACGGCAAGATGGTACACCATGGTGTGTCCGGACGGCAGGCGAAGATGGCAAAATTGAGGGTGTGCAGGAGCAGCCCATACAGGAAACCCCTCCGCGCGGAACTGAAAGGCATGGAGGGGATTTCCCCGAGGCGGCTCAAGTTGTGAGGCGCCGGCTCCCGAGGGAGGTTTCGGGGTTTGGCGCCGATGAGGAATTCCGTCCAGACGGGGGTCAGTTCGGACGGGATCTCCCCACGTGCTTGAGCCTCCTCGATGCACCTAACGGAGTCAGGGCCCAGAGCTGTTTTTAGCGACTCGATGGCATCGGCCACGCGGCGGACGTCGGCCGTATTTAGGCACCGCGCCAGCGTGTCTGGCGCCATCCAGCCCGCTCCTCCACCATCGAGCAGGTCCCTGACCCTAGTCACCTCACCAGCCACAGCCCTCTAGTCCGACTGCCACCTAAAACCTCGGCCGTGGAGGTACGGATTCCCGAGCAGCGGCTCGTGCAGGACAGCCGCCACTCCAGCCGGTGGAGAGCTGCGCTTGGTGGAGACTTTGTTCCAGACCCTGGTGAGTTCCTTGTAAAAGACAGGCAGCTCCTGGAAGGCGGTCCTGACGCCCCCCACACTCACAAGCAGGAGCTGCGTGTCGTAGTTGAGGCCGTGCTGCTGGCGGAAGAAATACGTCGCCAGAGCACGCCACCTAGGAGGAGGCTCAACGTAAAGGTATCTCTGCAGGGTCTGAAGACAGAAAGTCGTGAGCTGGGTGCTAACGCGCACCAACGACTGACCGCCCTCCCCAAGCGGGTGCCTGAAGACCGCGGCAGAGACCCAGTGCTTCCTGTTGTTCCAGAAGAAGTCCACCAGCTTCTTCTGTATCTTGGTGACAAACGCAGGGGGAGGGGTCAAAGTGACCAGCCGGTACCACAGCATGGCGGCCACCAGCTGGTTTATGACGAGCGCTCGACGCCTGTAGGACAGTACTGTCCAGCGCCCTAGGCGAGCGGCGACCTTGGCCTCCAGCTCTTGCAAGTTCGCCGGCCAGGCTTCCTCGTCGGGGCTAAGGTAGACTCCCAGATAGAGGAGATGGGTCGTGCTCCAGGCAAAAGGCCTGAGCTCCTCCGGCAGGGAGTCCACCCACCACTGACCCACCAGGAGTCCTGAACATTTCTCCCAGTTGATCCTGGCGGAGGATGCGGCCGAGTAAATCTCCTGGCACTCACGCATCCTCCGCAGGTCAGCGGGATCCTCTACCGCGAGGAGCACGTCATTGGCGTAAGCCGAGAGGACGACCTCCATGCCCGGCCCTTGCAGAGCCAGTCCCGTCAACCTCGTCCACAGGAGGCGCAGGAAAGGCTCCACGCAGATGGCATATTACTGGCCGGACATGGGGTATTCCTGGCGCACCCCTCTCCCAAAGCGAAGGGGCGCCATCAAGGACCCGTTAACTTTAATCGGACACTCCGCGGCGGCGTACAAAAGTCGGATCCGGGTGACGAAATGCGTCCCGAACCCGAAGGCGCGCAGAGTCCCGAACAGATAGTCGTGATCCACCCTGTCGAACGCCTTCTCTTGGTCGAGAGATAGGAAGGCGACCGACAGACCAGCCTCCTGGGAATGATGGATGAGGTCCCGGACCAGATGGATGTTATTGTGGATTGTCCAGCCCGGGACCGTGTAGGACTGGTCGGGGTGGATCATGTGGTCCAGCATGGCACCAAGGCGAGCAGACATCGCCCTGGCAAAGATTTTGTAGTCCGTGCTGAGGAGGGAGACCGGGCGCCAGTTCTTAAGGAGGCGGAGATCGCCCTTCTTAGGCAGCAGGACGATGACTGCCCTGCGCCAAGAGAGGGGCATCTCCCCGGTCGCCAGACTTTCCCCCAGGACCCGCGCATACTCGCTCCCCAGGACGTCCCAGAACGCCCTGTGGAACTCCACGGTCAGCCCGTCCAGCCCTGGGGCTTTTCCCCTCGAGAGCCGGTCGAGGGCGCCGGGCAGCTCCGCCAGGCTTAGCGGAGCTTCCAGATTTTCGGCGAGGCTGACCTTCGACAGGTCCTCCCACAAAACTCTACGCGCTTACTCGCTGGACAGCTCTGTAGAGAACAGAGCCCCGTAATATTCACGGGCCCTGTTGTTAACGCCCTCCGGATCCGAGACGAGAGAGCCGTCGTCGGCCAGCAGCGTCAAGAGCTGCTTACGGACACTCTGTCTTTTTTTCAGCGAGTAGAAGAAGGGGGAGCCGCGGTCCAGATCCCGCAGGAACCGGATCTGCGACCTCACGAACGCGCCTCGGGACCCGACGAGCTGCAGGTCCTTCAGCGCGGCCTTCTTCGCTTCGTACACCGTCCGCAGGGCCGGGTCCTCAATGACCTGACCGAGACGGGCCTCCAGGTCGAGCACCTCTTTTTCTAGGCGCCCGACCCTGGCCGCCCGCCTCTTGGTCGACCACCACGCGTACTCTTGACAGAAGACGCGAACGTGAGCCTTGCCCACGTCCCACCATAGCCTCAAGGAGGGGAAGCCCCCCTGCTTCCTTCTCCAGTCGGCCCAGAAACGACGGAACGAGTCCTGGAACCGCACGTCCTCCAGCAGCTGGTAGTTAAAGTGCCAGTACGCGGACCCCGTCCTCGCGCGGAGCGAAGTGAGCTCCGCCCACACCAGGTGGTGGTCCGAACACGGCACCGGCCGCATGGAGGCCGCCGGGACGCAGGAAACGTACGCCCGAGACATGTAAAGGCGGTCAATTCTGGACGATCCTACTCCAGGCCTCACCCAAGTAAAGGCGCTGGAGTCGGGGTGGAGATTTCGCAAGACGTCCACCAAGTCGAAGGACCCGACCTGGTCCCTCAACTTCTCGATCACCGTCATGCTCTGCGGGGCACCGGAGCGGTCCCTCGCCTCGAGGGTGCAGTTAAAATCCCCCCCGAGGACAATGCAGTCGCCGACGTCGACGGAGCCAAGAAGAGTGGACACCTCTTCGAAGAAGCGCGTTTGCTGCGGGCCGGGCTGAGGGGCGTACACGTTCACGAGATGGAGCAGCACGTCCCCCAGGCGAACCGTGACATGCAGCAAGTGGCCTGGCATGGGCTCCTCGACCCCCAAGATCTCCGGCTGAAAATGCGGGGCCAGCATGAAGGCCACCCCACAAGAAGTGGCGGTGAGGTGCATGTGGACCTCTCCTTGCCATTCCAGGAGCCACGTGGCTTCGTCTCCCGGAACGGTGTGGTTTTCTTGCAGGAAGCACACCGCATATTTCCCCTCCCGCAGGAGCGAAAACTTGTTAAATCGACGGCGTGCCCCTCTGCCGCCGTTGATGTTGAGGCTGGCTATGGTTATCTTCATGACTAGAGCATAGTGCAACCTCTACCTTAACCTATTGTGGGGGGGAGAGTGGAGTCGTTTGTTGACCTCCACTCCTTCAGCAGCCCAGCGAGGAACCTTTTGAGCCGGCGCAGCTCAAGGCCTTGCGCCTTTGATAAGGGCCCGCCCGCGGCCATGGTTTTAGTGGCGGCGTGGACGGACGCGATGAGCAGCCCCGGCTCGGACCATCTTTCCAGGCCAGATGGGCTCAGTTGCGGCGACCCTGGCTCTGGGCCAAAAAGTCCCGGAGTTCCTTTACAGGAATGAGGGGGGACTCAGTGGCGGGCACGAGGAGATCTACCGCCTCACTGGCGATGGACTCAAGATCTTCTCCCGAGTCCCCACCGAGTCCCCATCCCCCTCCGGGAGGTCGCCGTCAGCAGCCGGCCCGTCGATCGCACGAGGTACGACAAACGGCATGGCCGCTCCATCCTACCCTGGCTCTGCTCCGATCCCACCCCCAGGATCGTTGGCAGAGGAGTCCCCACTGGGCTCTTTTAAAAGTGGTGCTGGGTCAGGAAGCGACAGCGGAAGGGTTTCCTCCTCCACCCCAGGAACCGGAGAACATGGAGAGACCCGGTCAAAGAAATGTTCCAGGTCCTCCAAGTACCCCAGCTCCAGAGTAGGGGGCGAGGGTTGGTGGTCTTCCCTCTCCCCGCCGCCACCCCCTGGCCCAGCATGTACAGAATCGTTAAAATTGTTCACATTTTCTGTTTCTTCCGGGCCGAGCGACTCCCGGGGGAAGTTGGTTAATAGCTGGGCGGGCTCAGGTTCGGCCTTTTCGGCCCCGCCCGCCTCAGTCCCCGGGACGCTCGACCAGGCGGCAACGCATTCCTCCGCTGGCCCCGCGCCCCCCACGACAGGCAGATCTTCCACACCATCCCCAGGAGGCAGAGGCTGGGCAGCCTCGACTGCCTCACCCTCCCCGGGGACAGATTCCTCCTGCCTACGGCGCAGTTTGGGGGCGCTGGTGGGGGACGCGGGACACGTGGCGGGCACCAGCTCCTCCGCGGATGGATGTTGTTCCTTCTCCGCCTCATTGGAGTGGCGCCTCCTTTTGTTCCTGGGGGGGCGCGGAGGCAGGTAGACCTCCATGTCTGCCGAGGACTCCCGCTCCACTCCCCCCTTTTTCTTATCTTGCCCGCGCCCGAACCCCTCTGTGATATTGGTCAAGGGCTCGGGCACGGGCTCAGGGCACCCCGCGCTCACTGGTGACGGGGTTGCGCTGAACGCGGTAAACAAATTGTCTGGCGCACTGAGGGGACCCGCCTCGAGATGTTTCGCCTTCTTCCGCGCCTTCTTTCCGATCGGACGCTCTCCCTCCCCCCCGCCGGAGGCCGTGAAAACAAAGGCCCCCGACGATGCCTGCGCACCCACAGCTCCCGGCACGCGGACGCTACTAGGGGGAGGGGTGGCGGCGGCGACAGCCTTGGCCGCCTTCGGTGGTTTGGCGGCCTTGGAGTCGGGGCATTTTTTACGAACATGCCCCACCTCCCTACAGGCATGGCACCGCACGCCGTCCGACGTCCAGAAGACGCGGTAGGCAGTCCCCTCGTGCACCACATTAAATGATCCCTTCGTCGTGTCCTCCCGCGCCAGCCGGACAAAAGGCTGGCGGCGGAAGGAGAAAACGTGGTGCAGACTGTTCTCCCTGAGGCCGAGCGGTATGGGGTTAATCCCCGACCTTACCTCCCCCAGTTGGTGTAGGTGAGGGAGGAGGAGCTCAGCGGGAACAAAGGGCGGGATGTTAGAAATGATGACCCTCTGCGCAGTGGCCTCGAGAGGGTCCACCGGCAGGAATGTCCGCCCACCGTGAGCCCCTTTTCAAGGGCCAGGACATCGCCCGCTCCGACCCCAGGAAGAATACAGCCTTCCCAGACATCTTGGAGGCCGCGACAATGGCCGAGGGGCCAACTACCCCAGCCATCGCCCGCACGCACTCCTCGATGCTCATTGTGGGGTGAGTGTAGCTCTGGACTCCGTGTTTTTTTGTTACAAGACTGAACGGTGGCAGGGCAGCAGGAGGCGCAGGAGGCGCCGTGGATGTGGACGCCGCCTGTGCATATGTCTTTGCTGACCCCGCCACCGGCATGGATGGGGTCGCCATCACGGGGTCCCTTTAAGGGCTACACCCACCCCAAAGTCACAGGCCTTAATGTTCTTAATTGGCCTCGTTTAAGTGTCTGAGCAGAGGAGCTCTCAATGAGGCACAACTCTCCCCTAGTTGACAATTGGGGAGGGGCCTTGCTCCCTCTGCTCAGTTGTCTTAATTGTTTTTTTTCAAATTAGGAGGAAAGGGCTCTCAGAGAGAGAGGGGAGAGACAGAGAGAGAGCGAAAGAGAGATGGGGGTTGGAAAGAGGGAAGCTGCGAGGGCAGGTCTCCCCTCACAGCGATGGGTGGGTGTTTCTTGGGGTGCACTCCCCAGATGGCAAAAAAAAACACAGTCTTTGTAGATGGTCTTCGGGTGGGGGGAGAAGATGTCTTCACCTGGGGTAGCTGGAGCCACCCAGGCACACACTCCCAACGATGTTAAATAGGGTAATTAATGATTCTTCAGCCAGGTAGCTCCAGCTATCCCAGGCTAGGCAATGGGGGAGGGGTGCATCAGTGGTGTGTGGGGCCTAGCTGTAAGCAAGACCCCCACACACACTTCCAGACACACACACCCCCACACACACACACCCCCCGCGATGTTCCGGCCCTCGAGTTATCTTCTTTCCTCCCCCCACCGATACAACAAAGTCTTTCGGGGAATGCACCAAAACACACCCACCTGTCGAAGATTGTAGAAATGGCTCTCCCTCCTTCCACACTGGATGGTGTTTTCTCAGGTTGTTGTTCTTTTCCCCCTCTCTCCAACTCTCTGTAGCAGTAATAAAGTTGATACATTTTTCTGCTCTCCTCCTCTCCCTCTGGATGAATTGGAACTGTAGTAAGCCCCTTCCTCCTCTTCCTGGGCTGTTTCACAGGGCTCACTCAAGGCCTCCCAGACAGGAGCAACAGCAGGGAGTTCCTTCTCTCACAGCAGCAGAGCTCCAACTGAATAGGCCACGCCTCCAAAGCTCCACCATTGGTCCACAGGTTCCTGAAAGTAGCAGGCCAGGTGGAGAAGGTGGTTAAGAAGGTTTACGGAATGCTTGCCTATATTGGCTGAGACATAGAATACCAGAGCAGGGAGGTTATGCTTAAATTGTTTAGTACTCTGGTTAGGCCACAGCTGGAGTACTGTGTGCAGTTCTGGTCGCCTTATTATAGGAAGGGCGTGATTGCACTAGAGAGGATGCAGATGAGATTTACTAGGCTACTGCCTGGAATGGAGAATCTTAGCTATGAGGACAGATTGGATAGGCTGTGTTTGTTTTCCTTGGAACAGAGGAGGCTGAGAGGAGACCTCTTTGAGGTGCATACATTTTTGAGGGACCTGGATATAGTGGATAGCAAGGGTCTATTTCCCTTGGTGGGGGTGTCAATTACAAGAGGGCATAGTGCTAAGGTGGTTGGTGGAAGGTTCAGAGGGGATTTGAGGGCAGAGGGTTGTGGGGGTCTGAAACTCACTGCCTGGAAGGGTGGTGGATGCAGAAACCCTCACCACATTTAAATGGTGCTTGGATGGGCTCTTGAAATGCCGTAACCTGCAGGGTTACGGACCTAGAGCTAGTAAGGTTTTGACTGGATAACCTCTTGCTGGCTGTCGCAGATATGATGGTAAGTACTTCAGGGAATCAAATATGGCAAGGGTGAGCTCCTGGACTAGTTTCGATCACCAAGATGGGTTGGAGGGGAATTCTCCCAGATTTTTTCCCCAATTGGCTTGGGTTTTTTACCTGTTTTTTTGCCTCTCCCAGAAGATCGCATGGCTCCGGTTGGGGTGGAGTGTAGAATGTTGAGGTGCAGGGGGTGTTGCAGTTGTGTGGGATGGACTGTTTGCGCCAGATGCTCTTTACCTTTCCGCCATTGTTCATTGTTTATAGGTTTATAAGTAACCTTCAGGGCTGATGACCGAGGGCCGTGTGGCTCTTTGTCAGCCGGTGTGGACATGATGGGCCAAAATGGCCTCCTTCTGCACTGTAGATTTCTATGTTTCTATGTTTCTTTCTGAGGTCTTTCTAGAATCTCTGGTACGCTGAAAAAATGTCAGATCATTTTTTTCTTTCAGAAAGCTTTTGGAGTGATTAGTGGGAACTCAGTAGCTAGCTTGTACAATCGCAGGATCATATACCATCACTATAAATAGCAGCTATTGTGTCACACAGTGTGACAGCTTTAATATTGGAAATACCTATCACAGTGCCACCTACAGGAGTAACAGGAATTGCAGATACTTATGTTGAACTTTCAATGAAACACGTGGCCCATGTACCAAATTTATTGGCCGAGAAATCCTGGTCTCTCCTGTCCATATGGAGTGTGTACGGACCCGGGAAGGCATCGCAAAAGCCGTTTTTCAGCGCACAATGCGCATGCGCTGAAAACCGGCTTTTCCGATCTGTCAAGCTCCAGTTTGACAGATCCTCCATATCTCAGCAGCCAGGACATTTGCATGGGCAAGATTGCAGTATTTACCCATATCTTGCCCAGCGGATATCCTGAAAACTCTTGCGCCTGATAAAAGCAGGCGCATAGCCTACTTTTACAGGCGTAAGAGTTTTAAAACATACAAAAATGTAACAAAATAAAATTAAAAAAATACATTTTATTGTTTAAAAACCCTGCCCACTACGGTAAGTTAATTTTAAACCATAATTAAAAAAACATTTTTAAAAAATCGGAAAAATATATCTTTTTTATAAGACATAAATAACTTTAATTTAAATTAATCTTAAATATGTAGTGTATTTTTTCCATGTTTTCTTAATGTTTTGGTGTTTGGGGGCTGCTTCTCAATCATAATAATGGGAACATAGGAACATAACATAGGAAATAGGAGCAGGAGTATGCCATACGGCGCCTCGAGCCTGCTCCGCCATTTAATACGATCATGGCTGATCCGATCATGGACTCGGGTCCATTTCCCTGCCCGCTCCCCATAACCCCTTATTCCCTTATCGGTTAAGAAACTCTCTATCTCTGTCTTAAATTTATTCAATGTCCCAGTTTCCACAGCTCTCTGAGGCAGCGAATTCCACAGATTTACAACCCTCTGAGAAAATAAATTTCTCCTCTCAGTTTTAAATGAGCGGCCCCTTATTCTAAGATTATGCCCCATAGTTCTAGTCTCCCCCATCAGTGGAACCATTCTCTCTGCATCCACCTTCTCAAGCCCCCTAATAATCTGATACATTTTGATAAGATCACCTCTCAATCTTTTGAATTCCAATGAGTAGAAACCCAACCTACTCAACCTTTCCTGATAGATCAACCTGCTCATCTCTGGAATCAACCTAATGAACCTTCTCTGAACTGCCTCCAAAGCAAGTATATCCTTTCGTAAATATGGAAACCAAAACTGCACGCAGTATTCCAGGTGTGGCCTTACCAATAACCTGTATAACTGTAGCAAGACTTCCCTGCTTTTATACTCCATCCCCTTTGCAATTAAAGGCCAAGATTCCATTGGCCTTCCTGATCACTTGCTGTACCTGCATACTAGCTTTTTGTGTTTCATGCACAAGTACCCCCAGGTCCCGTTGTACTGCAGCACTTTACAATCTTTCTCCATTTAAATAATAACTTGTTCTTTGATTTTTTTTTCTGTCAAAGTGCATGACCTCACATTTCCAACATTATATTCCATTTGCCAAATTTTTGCCCACTCATTTAACCTGTCTATGTCCTTTTGCAGATTTTTTGTGTCCTCCTCACACATTGTTTTTCCTCCCATCTTTGTATTGTCAGCAAACTTGGCCACATTACACTCGGTCCCTTCTTTCAAGTCGTCAATATAGATTGTAAATATTAATTTACAATCTATAAATTGTAAATATTGTAAATTGTCTCAGCACACTGATCCCTGCGGCACCCACTAGTTACTGATTGCCAACCCGAGAGTGAACCATTTATCCCGACTCTCTGTTTTCTGTTAGTTAGCCAATCCTCTATCCATGCTAATATATTGCCCCCACCCTGTGAACTTTTATCTTGCGCAGTAATCTTTTACGTGGCACATTGTCAAATGCCTTCTGGAAATCCAAATACACCACATCCACTGGTTCCCCTTTATCTACCCTGTTCGGTACATCCTCAAAGAATTCCAGCAAATTTGTCAAACATGACTTCCCCTTCATAAATCCATGCTGACTCTGCCTGACCGAATTATGCTTTTCCAAATGTCCTGCTGTTACGTCTTTAATAATGGACACCAACATCTTCCCAACCACAGATGTTAGGCTAACTGGTGTACAGTTTCCCGCTTTTTGTTTGCCTCCTTTTTTAAATAGGGGAACTTCAAGGTCTTCCTCCATGTGCTCCATGTTAAATCTTAGTTATGGAGCATGCAGCGAACCACGATGAGCTATGATACTTTAGCTGGACTGTATAAAAGCTAATGCCCCCCCATCAGTCAAGGCACCGCTTAACTGTGTCAATGATGTAATCACTTTTCACACCATGTTTTCTCTTGATGTGGACTTAACCCTTATAAGCACACATGTTTGCATTCTTTCTCAATGGAGAAGAGTAGAAACCTCACCTCTTGCATAAGAACATAAGAAAATTATGGCATGAGAAAAGGCCATTTCACATGCTGAAACATCCCTTTGGTATCTGACTTCTCCGAGAAAAATATACATGGGATTAAGAGATCACAATAATCAACTTAACATTGATATATCGTCCAGCTTTTTAAATAAAAGAGAATATTACAATGACCATTTTATCGGCCAAATCCTGTTTTGGATCTTTTTTAAATTAATTCTGGGGCTTATGGGTGTCACTAGCAAGGCCAGCATTTATTGCCCATCCCTAGGTGCCCTTGAGACAGTGGTAGTAAGCCTTCTGCTTGAACCACTTCAGTCCATGCGGTGAAGGTATTCCCTCAGTAGGGTTAGATTTTCCACTTTTTTTGCATGCTTAACGCCGACTTAACATCCATTTTACCGCTGAAATGACATATAAAGCCCATATATCACCTATTTAGCCGCAAAATGGAAACTGACGCGCATTTTTCGGCAAGCGTTACTTTCCTCATGTGCGTATGGCCAGGAAAAAATAATACCACCCGCCCACGTTTTTTGGGCAGAATCATCAGAATGGGCAAAATCAACGCCCATAATATCGCCCAGCATTAGTTTCCGCATGGAATTAACGCCGAGATTCAATAATACCGACTGCCCACTATTTTTTGTCGTAAAGATCAAATTTATCAAAACTATCGGCCAGAAGATTGCCCAGTGTCACTTTCACCACCTTGCACACATATCGGCCACAATATCGCTCGCCCATAAAACCGCCCGAAAAAAGTGGAACTAATCGGAACTAATCACAGCGTTATGGACGCCATGATCTACATCACATGTCGCATCATTTAAAAGACTGCTCTGCTTCAACATGGGGGAGTTCGGATATACTCTGGAGGTCTTTGGAGTTGATGTGGACAGCTGTACAAACATCTTTACCATACTGTGAACGATTGGAATTTAATCGGTGTCTTCGTTGGGACATTCATTCTTTGTGACCAATCGGTGGAAAACAGAGAGCTACTGCAATGGGGCCTGTCCTTTCTCACCCTTTCTTGATGACCAATTACATGCTGCAGACTCAAGATGGTCAAAGGTACGCTCCACAACATTATGTTCCCAATGTAAGACATGCCAGACTGATGAGCAGGACCAGACGTTACACCCCCCACAAGTACAGGGACAAACGGTCTTACCTTGACTTGCCCGACACCACCTGCCTTCGGGGACTGCGCTTCCACAAAGAGGTTATCACTGAGGTATGCCAGCTCATAAGGGGAGATCTGCAGCTGCCAGCACCATCAGCACTGCACTGTCCGTCGAGGTCAAAGTCATCGCGGCACTGTCGTTCTAGGCGTCGGGTTCTTTTCAGGCCTCAGCTGGCGACATTTGCGATCTGTCTCAACATGCCACGTATTGCTGCATTAGACAGGTCACTGAAGCCCTGTACGCATGCAGGAGGGACTTGATCAGTCTCCCTATGACCAGGGAGGCTCAGACTGAAAGGGCTTTAGGATTCTACTGAATTGGTAACTTCCCTAAGGTGCAGAGAGCAATAGACTGTAATCACATTGTGATGCGGGCACCTTTTCAGGATGCTGAGGTTTTCAGGAACTGCAAGGGATTCCACTCCCTGAATGTCCAACTCATTGTCGACCACCAGCAAATTATAATGGCAGTGAATGCTAAATTTCTGGGCAGCATCCATGATGCTCACATCCTGTGTGAGAGCACTATATCTGACATGTTTAACAATCAGCCACAAGGTCAAAGTTGGATGCATGGTGACAAAGGATATGGCCTTGCCACCTTGCTGATGACCCCGCTGCGTGACACCCACACCGAAACTAAGAGGCGATACAACGAGAGCCACAGACCCACTCGCAATATCATGGAGAAAACCATTGGAGTGCTTAAGCAGCGCTTTAAATGCCTGGACCACTCTAATACCACCCTGAGCAGGTAGCTCAATTCGTGGTGGTTTGCTCAATGCTGCACAACTTGGCTATCAGGAGGGGACAAGTCCACCTCACCAGAGAGAGGAAGAGGAGGACGAGGAGGCGGATGCTGACATTGGCCCAGACAATCAGGCTGACGATGAAGCCATGTTCCCATCCCCCTGTAGACCACCTGAAAGTGCCTGTGGTGGCATGATAGCTGCAAAAGCCTTACGTCAGGAGCTCATCAATGAGCGCTTTGCCTGAAAGAATGTTGGTGGTATTTATAAGGCTGACACACTACTGGGTGTGCAGGTCATACATCAATGGTGGGCATCACCTTGGTGACAGTTAAAATTTAAGCTGATTGAAGTTAAGTGTAATTATACCCTTTGCTGTTAAGGTATCACCAGCGTGTAATGTTGCAGCTATCTGAGCCAATGTGCAACAAGGTTTTGTTAAATGTAAAACATTTAAACCAAACATTTGTCTGAAATCATCAGTATTTCTGTAAAAACCAACCCTTCCCTGCGCACTCTCCCCGCACCACCCCCCCACCCCCTGCTTCTCCTCCCCACCTCTATCCCTTCCTCTCCTGGTGATGCTTTATTGTGGGGGGGTGGGGGATGACGGCCGAACCGCTGCTTGGACAGGAGAGGATGGTCCCGAGGTGGGAACGTGCTCCGAGACAGAAGCAGGATGTTGCTCCTGGTTCTCATGTGTTGTTGACAATGGGGGTGCAGCACCTTGGGGTGCAGTGCCATGCTCCGGGACCACTGGGAGCCCTCTGCCACCAGTGTTCCTGGCTACTAGCACCAGGGCCTCCTCCATCCCTTCCATGTTATATCTTATTTGTTGGACAAAAACTCGGTGCCAACTCTGTTCTTGGTGCTTAGTAGGCTTTTTGCTGCTGGTAAATCTCCCTCGTGCCTCCCACAACAGCCAAACAAGCACACACCACACCCACACACACTTTCAGTCACTCTCAGCTCCCTCTCTTTCTCTGTCTCCTCTTCTGCGCATGTAATGATGACCCTTGATCTCCTGAATTGCATGAATCGAGCATTGCCTTGCCGTTGCTAAAGACGGTGACACTTTACGGCAGAAGGTTAGAGCGATTTAACGCTACCGCCCATTTCATATCGCTCGCGGTAACCCCAATTTCAAAAATGGATTCTAGGTGCCTGGAGTATGGGCGAGAAGCCGGCGATCTGAAAACACATTTTTACCGCCCAAGCCGGAAATAACGCCCATTTTTGGGCCTTTTGCACAAACGTGTAAAATCTAGCCCTCGGTGTTTTGTTAGTGATTGTAGAATTAATATTAGTCAGGACTTGTTGAGAAAATAATTCCATGGGATCTTTTACCTCCACCTGAGAGTGCAGATGGGGTCTCGGTTTAACATCTCAGCCGAAAGATGGTACCTCCGACAGTATAGCATTCTCTCAGTACTGCACTGAAGTGACAGCCGAGAGTATGTGCTGAAGACTCTGGAATGGGACTTGAATACGCAAGCTTCTGACTCGGAGGTGGGAGTGCTACGACACAGCCCAGGCTGACACATGGAAACAATTAACAATTCTGTGCAGAAAAACAATTAACTCTTACCGTGCCACAGATAGTAAGAACTTGCAGTCATAATGCACTATCATTTCATCAAGTATCCCTAAATTCACAGCCAATAAAGTACTTTTTGAAGTGTTGTCACTGTTATAAAGTAGACAAATGCAGGAGTCAATTTGCACACAGCAAGATCCCATGAACAGCAATGTGATGAATGACCAGTTTATTTGTTTTTGGTGATGTTGATTAGGGATAAGTGTTGGCAAGAGCTCCATGTACTTTTTCAAATAGTGCCATGGGATCTTTTACATCCACCTGAGAGGTTAGACGTGGCCACAACTTTACATTTCATTCAAATGGCAGCACCTTTAACATTAAAGCACTGTTTCTGTACTCCTGCAGTTCTGCACTGAAGTATCAGCCTACATTATGTGTTCAGGTATACAACCATTGAGGACCAGGAAAAGCCCCTGGGGTCGAAATTTGATACCTCTGTTTTTGAGGCGGTGACCCTGGCTGAGTGGATTTTTTAACACCTGGTGATAGTTGCAGTCACCAACCGCGAAATTCAGTTTTGCTGCCTGAAGAGGGGATTGCAGTGCTAAATCAGGTGTTGCACAGTATTCTGGAGGTGGTAACTGGCGGTAAGTGGGGCGACAACATCCAGGCGGCAATCATCATTTGTAACTGCGCCACAGACATACTGCCGCCACCTAGACTCAATTCAGGTGAGGATTGGGTGTGGCACCGCCTCGAGCATATCTTCCCTTCCTGCGCACTCATTCACAGGGTGAAGATGGCAGATGCAGCAGCAGCTCGATAGCGCGCACACCGCTTCTCGGACGCCGCCGCCGATGCACTGCTTGATGCCCTGGAGAGGCGTCGAGAATTACTCGGCATGGAGGCTGGAAGGAGGCCACAGGCCCAAACATTTCAAAGGCTCTGGTAGGAAGTCACTGAAAGAGCCTCAGCGAGTGACACGGTGCCCGGGACAGCGACCCAATGAAGTGGAACAACATGACTCGGATGCTGAGGATGAGTATATGTTACATTAACCTGAGCATGCCATGCTCTGAGCTCAATGTGCGTTCTCTCCTCAATGTGAATGTGTCTGACCCCATGCTCTATGTGGGTGAGGCCAGATGCAAGGTTCGCATTTGCAGCCTCACCCATTCCAAGGGTCTGCATGTGCTGTGAACCTTCCGAATCCGTTGTGGAGGCCCACCTCTCATCTTGTTTCCTCCTCAGTCTTCATATGCATCTGGAAGATGCTATCCTTACTGTTACTGTTAGGTCCTCGCCCCTTCATTCAAGTATTGCTACACCAAGCACTCACAGCCAATGGAAGTTACATCAATCTTTAAAAACTCTCATACACTAACATGTTCTGAATTATGTGAGGCACTTCGGACAGATGGATAGAAGGGCATTAACTCTGGCGTTCTCGTTAATCTTCAGGCATAGCTCACCCACAATAGAAGGGACAGGAGGAGGGGACTGTTGTGTACGGAGAAAGAGTCAGACTGAACACTGTGAGCTCAAAGTAAAGTGTGACCGCAGTCTTTTATTGCAGGTCTCCAGAGTGCCTCTCCAACCTGTGAAGCCTTCTTAAATACCTGTGCTCCCAAGGGATTATGGGATCCCTTGGGACTCCGGGAATGAGCCCTCTGGTGGCTGTACAGAGTAAATACAAGTCCACATATATAACAACATTCCCCCCCAAAGTCAACAGTGTAACTATTTACAATGTGAGTTGATATGGGGCCCTTCTTGCCTTGGTTGATCATCTCAGTGTGAAAACTGGTGTAGCTGAATCATTTGTTGGGCCCTCGCTGGGCTGCTGTGCAACTGGCCTTGCTGGGCCACCTGGGGTGTTGGGCCCTGCTGGGCTGCTGTGGATGATGGATTCTGCTTCGTGGTCAACCGTGGTGCCGGTTGCCACTGGTTTGTATGTTGGGGGATCAAAAAGGTGGGGTCCAAGGTGGGTTGCTCAGGGTAGTCTGTGAATCTGCGTTTGATTTGGTCCAAGTGTTTACGGTGAATGAGTCCATTTGAAAGATGGACCCGAAACACCCTGCTCTCCTCTTTGGCCAAGACAGTGCCGAGAAGCCACTTGGGACCTTGTCCATAATTTAATACAAATACAGGATCATTGACTTCAATCTCACATGACACATTTGCGCTATCATGGTATGCACTTTGTTGAAGCCGCCTGCTCTCTACCTGTTCATGTAGATCAGGGTGAACGAACGAGAGACTTGCCTTAAGTGCTTTTTTCATGGGCAGTTCAGCAGGTGGGATCCCAGTGAGCGACTAGGGTCTCGTGCGGTAGCTAAGCAGGACTCGGGATAGGAGAGTCTGCAGTGAGCCTTCAGTTACCCGCTTCAAACCTTGCTTGATGGTTTGCACTGCTCTCTCTGCCTGACCATTGGATGCTGGTTTAAACGGGGCAGATGTGACATGATGCCCTCTCGTTGAAGCCAGTCTAGCTCGATCTCTACCGTTCCTCTCATTATGTAGGGTTCTGCGCTCGCCTTGTGATGGATGGGTCGCACTCCCGGAATTAGATGGATCTGCACTTTTGCTCCTTGGAATTTCCCGATGCCTAGTTCGAACAGCGAAGGAAATTTGTTTAAGGCCTGGGCACACGAAGTGACATCAGCGGACGGTAGCGCTCGGATGTCGTCCCAGTTCCAGCGTATCTTTCCCAACCAGCTCCTGCCGAGCAGCGTGGGACCATCGCCCGGTACCACCCAGAGTGGTAGCTTGTGCACCACTCCATCGTAGGAGACCTTTACAGTAGCACTGCCGATTATAGGAATCAGTTCTTCAGTGTAAGTTCTTAGTCTCGTGTGAACTGGATTTCAGACTGGCCTTGATGCCTTGTTGCACCACAACCTTTCGAAAGTCTTTTTGCCCATGGTGGACTGGCTCGCGCCCGTGTCCAGCTCCATTGACACCGGGAGTCCATTTAGTTCAACATTCAGCATTATCGGTGGACAATTCGTGGGGTACATGGGGTGCACACATTCACCACGAATTGTCCACCGATAATGCCCGACACCACCTGCCTTCACCGTGATCCTCCATGGATCTGTCCTCCTCTGCAACGTGGTGGTTTGCAGGTTTAATAGACTTAGCAGCTCGCCTGCACATTCATTGGAGGTGTGCCATTGTTCCACAGTCTTTGCAAATGTATCCTTTGAATCGGCATGAATGGAAATTATGATCACCCCCGCAGTGCCAACAAGGTGTTAATGGCCTTGCGTTCATCACCCTTGATGGTGGACTCTGAGACATCTGCAGGTATGTATGACCTGCCCTGTACGTTACGATTCGAAAACAACATCACTTTGTTCACAGTACTTGTAGCAGCACTTGTGTGCTGAGAGATTTGCTTCGTATTGTCACTGGTGGCAATGAACGCCTGGGCTATCGCTATGGCCTTACTCAAGGTTGGGGTCTCGACAGTGAATAGCTTGCGAAGTATGGTTTCGTGGCCAATGCCAAGTACGAAAAAGTCTTTGAGCATGTGCTCCAAATGTCCTTCAAATTTGCAATGTCCTGCACGGCGTCTCAGCTCGGCGACATAACTCACCACTTCCTGGCCTTCAGACCTTTTGTAGGTGTCAGTACCTTGCCATCAGAACGCTTTCCTTCAGGTTCAAATGTTCTCGGACCAATGTGCACAAATCACCGTACAATTTCTCTGTGGGTTTCGCTGGAGTGAGCAGATTCTTCATGAGGCCATACATTGGTGCCCCACAGATGGTGAGGAGGATCGCCCTTCATTTGGCAGCGCTCTCTTCCCCATCTAGCTCATTGGCCACGAAGTATTGGTCGAGTCACTTCATGCAAGTTTCCCAATCATCTCTTCCAAGAATTTCTCCAGCATGCTCACTGTTCTCTGCATCTTTGGGTTCACTATCTGTATCTCGTCGCCAGTTGTTGTGTACAGAGAAAGAGTCAGACTGAATACTGTGAGCTCAAAGTAAAGTGTGACCTTAGTCTTTTATTGCAAATCTCCAGAGTGCCTCTCCAACCTGTGAAGCCTTCTTAAATACCTGTGCTCCCAAGGGATTATGGGATCCCTTGGGACTCCGGGAAATGAGGGTAACCAGGATAATAAGGGCCCCAGATCGACTCACATTGTAAATAGTTACACTATTGACTTTTGGGGGGAGTGTTGTTATATATGGAAACTTGTATTTACTCTGATGGGTTCTGCTTCATGGTCAACCGTGGTGCCACTGGTGTGTATGTGGAGCGATCTAAAAAGGTAGGGTCCAAGGAGAGTTGCTCAGGGTAGTCTATGAATCTGAGTTTGATTTGGTTCAAGTGTTTCCAGTGAATGAGTCCATTTGAAAGTTTGACCCGAAACACCCTGCTTCCCTCTTTGGCCACGACAGTGCCGGGAAGCCACTTGGGACCTTGTCCATAATTTAATACAAATACAAGATCTTTGATTTCAAAGGTCTCATCCCCTGGAGTCCCAAGGGATCCCATAATCTCTTGGGAGCACAGGTATTTAAAGAGGCTTCACAGATTGAAGATGCACTCTGGAGACCTGCAATAAAAGACTCAGGTCACACTTTACTTTGAGCTCATAGTATTCAGTCTGACTCTTTCTCCATACACTACACTAGCTGTGAGGCTGGAGGTGTCCACCTCAACTATTGCACATGCCTCTCAGCAGCCCATTGTGCCCCTCCTTGGTCGATACCAACAAATGTTGGATGCGACAAGTGACCGTGGAGTCCCAGACATGGTGGCACGGGCTATGGCAGATGTGGCAGTAGCCATTGAGCACCAGGTTGACTCTACGGCAGGCCTCCATATTGTCATGTCTTCAGTGCCTGGTGGCATCAATTTGCTCTGTGGTATGCTGCAGTCACAGTCTTTGCTCATGCAGAGCCAACTTGATGTCACGCCGGCACTGACCACTGCCATCGTGCCTGGGGCCCCATCAGTTTAACGGGTACCTAACGTTGCTGAAGCACAGCAGCAATCTGTGCTCAGCCAGATTGGTCGAAATGCTGAGGCTCTGCCCCAGGGGCGTAGCAGTGTGTCCGGCCTGTTGGACTCCTGATGTCTTCTCTCAGGATGACATCATTATGCCCTTGTCCCTGCTGCTCTTTGCAACCCATCCATCACAGAATGCTGCCGTCCGTGCTGAGGTGATGCAATCCGCAGCCGGGGACTGCCAGGGCCCGAGCTGGTGGGGAACATCCTGCTAGGCCATCAGTTGTGGCCATGGAGCATATGTATCAACCTTCTACCAGCCTTGCTGCAGGCACTGAGACCCCATTGAGGAGGAGCATTCGGCGTGGGAGGGGGGAGAAATGAAGGGGTGGGAAAGCACTCAGGAAGATCCACTAAAGACATGTGTGATAGTGGCCAGAGATGATGACTTTGTTTGAATATGAACTCATGTAAATAGTTGCATTTGGATGAGCTACTAAAGAATTGTGTGATAGTGGCCAGAAATGCTGTCCTTGTTCGAAGATGAACTCATGTAAATAGTTGCACGTGAATGTGAGTGCGAATATTTCAAGGCGTCTTGTTTCCATTATTATTTGCTGTGGATGATGGCGTCCTTTTATGCTTCTTTACAGCACACTGGTTTTTGTTGTTAATTTAAATTCTTTTGATTTGTCATATTCTTGTCTTGTGATTTATATACACGGAGGCTTGGAGATTGGGGCACGATCACTTCAGCAGATCGCCAGGTGAATAGGCTGGCCATTCGGCACGTCTTGTGTCATTCACTGGAATCGCTGCGCGATGAATCTCTGATGAGCAGCCCTTGCAGTTGCAACAGTGTCAGACTGCCTCCTCCTTGACTAAGTCTCCTCGTCTTCCTGTTCATTCTCGTCATCTTCCTGAAGTGGATCATCCATCCCTGCTGGTAATGGCTGGCCCCTCATGATGGCCACATTGTGCAGCACACAATGGATGGACACTCTATCGGGTGAGTACTGAAATGTCCCTCCAGAGTGGTCAAGGCAGACGAAACGCTGCTTCAGAACCCCGATAGTTTGCTCTGTTATGGCCCAGGTTGCGGTATGGCTGGTGTTGTAGAGCTGCTCGGCAGGGGTGATGGGATTGTGGAGGGGTGTCATCAGCCAGGTGGCCAGACTATATTCTTTGTCACCCAGGAGCCAGCCACGCCCTTCATGCGCTGACTGGAACAGTCATGGCACACTGCTCTCCCACAGGATGAAGGCATCGTGGCAGCTGCCAGGATAGTGGGCATTCACAGCGAGGATAATCTGACTGTGACTGCTGACCAGCTGAACGTTGAGGGAGTGGTAGCCCTTGCGATTCCAAAGCACCTCTCCACTATGAGGCAGGGCCTGCAATGCCACATGTGTACAATCAATGGCTTCCTGAACCATGAGGAAGCCCGCTTTTCTGGCGAAGCCACGGGAGCGCTCATCCTGGTTCTCCCTGGACATGCTGAACTTTATGTAGTCCATTTGTCGGCTGTAGAGAGCATCGGTGACCTGGTGAATGCTGCAATGTACTCCAAACTGAGAGATTTTGCATATATCGCCTACAGGTGACTGGAAGGAGCCGGTAGCATAGAAGTTGTGGGTCTGTCACTTTCACGAGAAAGAGCAGTTGTGTGGGACTAATTAGATAGCTCTTTTAAAGTGTTGGTACAGGCAGGATGGGCTGAATGGCTGCTTTTGTGTGATTCTATGAAGCTCCATGTGGGATGTCAATTTAGTTTTGTATTCGTGGTTAATAATACAGTCCTGACATTTGGGGATGTTTTTTCTAATGTCAGATCATGTGACCTGAACAATTAAAATTCCAGTCAGCCAAGGGAGACAAGCATTTCCCTGGACCTGACAACAATTTAAGGGTTAATGCCTGAATCTCAGCCATCAATCACAAGAGACCTGTATGAGAGAACTGTCATCACCTAATCCAGAGCAAGGAATACACAACACTAAAATGGAACTAAATGCCAAAACAGACATCAGAAATAAACACGTTTGTCATTTAGCAATGGTAATGCACAGTGGGAGACATTTAAATAATGGCTTGAAAGTGTCAGATTTATAGATACCACATGAGAATCTGAGTCAAAAATCTCCTGGCAGAATATCAGCATAATGTTGGAAGGAAGAATAAGCTGTAATTAATGTATATATGTTAGATGCAATTTAGTGATTGAATACATTTCATTTGAAAATAGATATTATATTGAGTCACTACTTTCTCAGATTTGAATTGAAAGGTCTATATCTACCTTTTTTCCCACTCTCTACTTTCCTTCTATTTTCATCTGGAGGCGCTGGGTATGCTTTCTATTTATATAGCGCCTTTCACAACCACCGGAACTCTCAAAGTGCTTTACAGCCAATGAAGTACTTTTTGAAGTGAAGTCACTGTTGTAATGTGGGAAACGCGGCAGCCAATTTGTGCACACCAAGCTCCCACAAACAGCAAAATGATAATGACCAGATAATCTATTTTTGTTATGTTGATTGAGGGATAAATATTGGCCAGGACACCAGGGATAATTCCCCTGCTCTTCTTCGAAATAGTGCCGTGGGATCTTTTACATCCAACTGAGAGAGCAGACAGGGCCTCGATTTAAATTCTTAATCAAAAGTCAACACCTCCGACAGTGCAGTACTGCACTAGAGTATCAACCTAGATTCATGCACTCAAGTGGGAATTGAACCCACAAACTTCTAACTGAGAAGCAAGTGTGCTACCCAGTGAGCCACAGCTAACACATGAAGTAAGTGAGTACGGGGGAGTTTGGCTGCCAGCTGTTACCTTGCTAATATGGTAAATTCTTTTTGGCTGACCCTGGACAGTTAGTTGTTGGCAGGCTATTGAGCCAAAGGTGGGCAGAGGAAACATTACAAGGTTTTACAAGGCAGAGGAAACAGTACAACCTCAAAGCTTCCCTGATAAAGTGAAACATCCCCACCGACACCTGGGAGTCCCTGGCCAAAGACCGTCATAGGTGGAGGAAGTGCATCCGGGAGGGCGCTGAGCTCCTCGAGTCTCATCGCTGAGAACGTGCAGAAATCAAGCGCAGGCAGTGGAAAGAGCGTGCGGCAAACCTGTCCCATCCACCCTTACCCTCAATGACTATCTGTCCCACCTGTGGCAGGGACTGTGGCTCTCGTATTGGACTGTTCAGCCAGTTAAGGACTCATTCTAAGAGGTGGAAGCAAATCTTCCTCAATTCCGAGGGACTGCCTATGATGATGATTGTTATGTATGTAACTATCACCAGAGGGCGCGACTGTTGGAGTCCAAATGGTCACCTGCATACACGTGCAGGGCCAGTATGAAAGGTTGGCTGCCATGTTGTTTAGGCACTCTGGAGTTGTAATAAAGAAGACTAAAGTCACACTAAGTTTAACTCACAGTACTCAGCCTCGTGGAGTTCTTCTATACACAACAATTGGCGACGAGTAACAGAATACGAACATTCACACAACCATGGCTGCCATTGGAATATTAGAAAGATACATAGAGGGTGATGATTGGGAAACCTTCATCGAGCGTCTCAACCGGCACTTTGTGACCAACGAACTGGAATGAGACACTAATGCGGCCAAGCACAGGGTGGTTCTCCTCACCTTCTGTGGGCCTAAAATATACGGCCTCATCAAGAATCTGCTTGCACCGACAAAACCAACGGAGAAGGAATATACAGAGTTCTGACCGCTGGTTCGGGACCACCTCAAGCCGAAGGAGAGTTTCCTCATGGCCAGATATCGTTTTTACACGCACCATCGGTCCGGGAGCCTGGACGTGGCAGATTATTTCGCCACCCTGAGAAGCCTCGAGGGTCCTTGCGATTTTGGAGCTGCGTTGGGGCAAATGCTGCAGGACATTTTTGTGCTGGGCATCAGCCATGAGGTCATTCTTCGAAAGCTGCTGGCTGAGCAGGGCGGGCGAAATAATCCGCCACGACCAGGCCCCCGGAGCAATGGTGCATGTAAAAACGATATCTGGCCATGAGGAAACTCTCCTGCTTGAGGTGGTCCCGAACCAGCGTGCAGAACTCTGTACCTGAGCAGGGCTATCGCGATCGCCCAGGCGTGCATGGCCACGGATGATAACACCAAAACAGATATTTTCTCAACATCGAAGCTCACCGGCAAGTACTGTGCATAAAATGACGTCGCAAGCAGGCTGAACTGCATATGACAGGGCCTATACGTCTGCGGCTGCAAGATCTGTGATGACTCAGAGTCCGCCATCGGGGGTGAATGTGAATCCATTAGCACCGTGTTGGCGATGCGGGAGTATTCATCGGGCCCATCAATGTCGATTGAAGCACTACGTGTGTAAAGGCTGCGCAACGATGGGGCACCTGCAGTGAACGTGCAAACGTGCTGCGCCATACCACGTGGCAGAGGATGATTGATCCGGCGCGGATCACGCAGCACAGGCAACTCAACCCGAGGAAGAAGTGTATGGGGTACATACCTTCACTACCAAGAGTCCTCCTATAATGCTGAAAGTCAAATTAAATGGAGTTCCAGTATCCATGGAGTTGGACACGGGTGCGAGACAGTAAATAATGAGCCAGAAGGCTTTTGAGAAACCGTGGGGCAATAAAGCACAAAGGCCCAAACTGAACCCGATTAATGCTAAGCTGCATACCCACATCAAAGAGCTCATACCAGTCATTGGGTGTGTGGCAGTGAAGGCATCGTATGATGGAGCTGTGCATAACCTATCATTGTGGATTGTTCCAGGCAATGGGCCAACGCTGTTCGGCAGAAGCTGGCTAGAAAAGATTAAATGGAATTGGAACAGTATCAAAGCACTATCTCAGTGGATGACACCTCGTGTGCTCAAGTGCTGAACAAGTTTCCCTCGCTATTTGAACCAGGCATCGGCAACTTCACAGGTGCCAAGGTACAGATCTATCTAGGCCCTGATGCACTGCCCATCCATCACAAGGCTCAGGCGGTTCCTTACATGATGAGGGAAAAAGTCGAGATTGAACTGGACAGACTCCAACGCAAAGGAATCATATCACCAGTCGAGTTCAAAGAGTGGGCCAATCCAATTGTTCCGATGTTGAAAAGTGATGGCATGGTCAGAATCTGCGGAAACTACAAGGTAACGATTAACCGAGTCTCACTTCAGGACAAGTACACGCAGCCCAAGGCGGATGATCTGTTTGCAACGTTAGCGGGGGGACGTCGTTCACCAAGTTGGACCTAACCTCCGCCTACATGACACAGGAACTGGCTGAATCTTCGAAAAGACTGACATGCATCAACACACACAAAGGGCTGTTTTATACCACAGGTGCCCTTTCGGGATTTGTTGGCTGCAGCCATTTTCCAGAGAAACATGGAGAGTTTGTTGAAATCTGTTCCGCGCACCGTTGTGTTTCAAGACGACATCCTGATCACTGGTCATGACACCATCGAACATCTACACAACCTGGAAGAGGTTCAAAGTCACCTAGACAGAGTGGGACTCAGGCTGCAAAGCTCCGTGTGTTTTCCTGGTGCCAGAAGTTGCATTTTTGAGGAGAAAGATTGCGGCAGACGGCATCAGGCCCACTGACTCAAAGACAGAGGCCATCAAGAATGCACCCAGACCACAGAATGTGACAATGCTGCGTTCATTCCTGGGAATCCTCAACTATTTCGGTAACTTTCTACCTGGGTTAGGCACGTTGTTAGAGCCTTTGCACATGTTGCTACCTAAGGGTGTTGATTGGGTTTGGGGCAAATCTCAAGACACAGCCTTTGAGAAGGCCAGGAACCTCCTATGTTCAAATAAGTTACTTGTACACTATGACCCATGTAAAAGTTTAGTGCTAGCTTGTGATGCCTCATCATACGGGGTCGGCTGTGTGTTAAAGCAAGCCAATGTATCGGGCAATCTCCAACCGATTGCATGCGCGTCTAGAAGACTGTCTGAGGCTGAGAGAGCCTATAGTCTGGTTGAGAAAGAGGTATTAGCATGTGTATATGGGGTTAAGAAAATGCACCAATGCCTATTTGGACTTCGTTTTGAGCATGAAACTGACCACAAGCTGCTCATTTTGCTGTTTTCAGAGAGCAAAGATATAAATAATACTGCTTCGTCCTGCATCCAAAGATGGGCACTAACATTATTCGCTTATGACTATGTTATCCGGTGCAGACCAGGCACTGAAAACTGTGCCGATGCTCTTAACCGGCTACCATTACCCATCACTGAGGTTGAAATGGCACAGCTCGCAGACTTGCTACTGGTCATGGATGCTTTTGAGAGCGAGGGGTCACCCGTCATGGCTCGTCAGATCAGGACCTGGACCAGCTAGGATCCTGTACTATCATTCGTAAAGAGTTACGTCCTAAGTGGGAACTGGTCGGCCGTTCCCGGGAAAATGCAAGATGAAATTAAGCCATTTCACCAACGCAAAGATGAAATGTCCATCCGGTCAGATTGTCTCTTATGGGGTAATCGTGTGGTTTTGCCAAAAAAAGGCAGGGAAACGTTTATACACGACCTACACAGTGCCCACCCAGGCATTGTCATGATGAAGGCAATTGCCAGGTCGCATGTTTGGTGGCCTGCATTGACTCGGACTTGGAGTCATGCGTGCATCAATGCAACACTTGCTCGCAACTGAGCAATGCACCAAGGGAGGCTCCACTGAGTCTGTGGTCATGGCCCTCCAAACCGTGATCCAGGGTCCACGTAGATGTTGCCGGCGTTTTTCTAGAAAAGATGTTTTTAGTAGTTGTAGACGCTTACTTCAAATGGATTGAATGCGTTATCATGTCATCCAGCACGTCCACAGCCACCATTGAAAGCCTGAGCGCCATGTTCGCCACACCATGGCTTGCCCGACGTCCTTGTCAGCGACAATGGACCGTGTTTCACCAGCTCGGAATTCAACGAGTTTATAATCCGCAATAACATCGAGCATGTCAGGTCTGCTCTGCTTAAGTCCGCGTCTAATGGTCAAGCGGAGCGGTCCAAACAATTAAGCAGAGCATGAAACACGTGACGGACGGCTGTCTGCAGACCCGCTTGTCTTGCATTCTGCTCAGTTACCGGACGCGACCCCACTCGCTCACCGGAGTTCCCCCAGCAGAATTGTTAATGAAGAGAGCCCTCAAAACCAGGCTCTCCTTAGTCCACCCGGATCTTAATGATCACGTGGAAACCCGACGACAAAGGCAGAACACGTACCACGATTGCACGGCTGTTTCAAGTGACATTGATGTTAACGACCCTGTGTTTGTCCTGAATTACGGTCATGGTCCCAAGTGGGTTGCTGGCACTGTTTTGGCCAAGGAAGGGAATAGGGTGTTTTTAATCAAACTGTTGAATGATCAAACGTGCAGAAAGCATTTAGATCAGACCAAATTGCGATTTACTGACAACCAGGAACGACTTGAAGAGGACATCACCATCGACGATCCACCAACACATACCAAATCAGCAATCGACCTCGCTATCAATCACGAGGATGTACCCACCATTCCTGACAGTCCGGTCAGACCAGCCTTGGTGCAGTGCAGCAATGGTCCAGCCAACTCACACATGCCAGGGTTTGAACTTAGACGAGCAAGCAGGGAGCGAAGGGCTCCGGATCGCCTCAACTTGTAAATAACTTGTACCGAAGACTTTGGGGGAGGGAGTGATGTTATGTATGTAATTATGTAATACTTGCCACCAGAGGGTGCGACTGTTAGAGTCCTAATGGTCACCTGCACACATGTGCAGGGCCAGTATAAAAGGTTGGCTGCCATGTTGTTTAGGCACTCTGGAGTTGTAATAACGAAGACTAAGGTCACTCTAAGTTTAACTCACAGTACTCAGCCTTGTGGGGTTCTTCTATGCACAACAATGATGATGATAATTCAGGCATGTGGGGCATCACAGTGAGCCCAAAGTTATCCTCACCCGACATCCATATACACACAATTTCCAGCAGAGATCACTGAATAGCAGTCACTAGTGGGAACCAGGGGTCATTTTTCTCTCCCCTGCCTGCCAATTCCACCACTGCTCCCTTTGGCTGAGATGAACTATCCCAGTACAACTCAGGAGCATTGAACCCGGGACCTCTGTGTTCCGTATGATGTAAGGTTTTTGCTTTCCTTGTCCTTACTACAGTTCTTTGACTCTGGAATTTACAGGAACAAAATACCACATGACAGAAAGGTTTAGGCTCAGCACAAAACTATGAGTTTATTAAAACCAACACGTGGACAAAACCCCTCAGAGATTTGGTTGAAACTTACAATCACCAATTCCTCGACTGACTTCTGAGGTTGACTGTAGGCCCTTTCCCTGATTGCAGCTTGTGTCCCGAAGACTGCTGTTTCTGTTTCTGTACTGCTGTGTTCTGCTTTCGAAAATGGGTCTTCTTTATAACAAAAACCAACTTGCAATCTTGGAACTGATTTAACATGATGGCCGCATCAAATGAATAAATGGCCGCATCAAATGTGAACTCTTGGTGGCTAATTATTCCTCAACTAGAGTCATTGTTCATGATTACCTTCCCAAGGTGACTGAATGGTTGATTTTCCGATAACATTCATATCCAAATGGCTCATATCCATTGTCTAGTCCTACCCTGGCACCAGCCTTCTGGAGCCACAGTCCAGAAACAATGTAACCCCTTAAGGCAAATGATTATATCAATGTTCCTTATCTTTTCCAACAGGAAACAATTGAAGCAGTTGTGATATCTTCACAGAGCACAAGCACACACAGCTTCCTAACATGGCAGGCAGCTCGCTCGGAAGTCTCCGGAATCTGCCTGGTTCTGTTTATTATTAACCCTGCACTTGCAGTACACAATATGTCCACATCCACAGTGTGGAGCTGCAAACATTACAAGCTTACAGACATTGCAGGTGTGAATGTCTCTCTTCTGGTGGATGGCCTTCATGATGTCGGATGGTTTGACTGCAATGTAAGTGTTACATATGTAAACTTGTTCTTACTATGTACAGCCACCAGAGGGCTCATCCCCTGGAGTCCCAAGGGATCTCAGAATCCCTTGGGAGCACAGGTATTGAAGGAGGCTTCACTGGTTGGAGAGGCACTCTGGAGACCTGCAATAAAAGACTAAGGTCACACTTTACTTTGAGCTCACAGTGTTCAGTCTGACTCTTTCTCCATACACAACAACTGGCGATGGGATACAGATAGCGAACCCAAAGATGCAGAGAACAGTGAGCGTCCTGGAGAAATTCGTGGAGGGAGATGTTTGGGAAACTTTTGTGGAGCGACTCAACCAATACTTCATGGCCAATGAGCTAGATGGGGAAGAGAGCGCTGCCAAATGAGCGCTGCCATACATTGGTGCCTTACCGCCTGTGGGGCACCAATGTATGGCCTCATGAAGAATCTGCTCACTCCAGTGAAACCCACGGAGAAATCATATGACGATTTGTACAAACTGGTCCGAGAGCATTTGAACCTAAAGGAAAGCGTTCTGATGGTGAGGTACCGGTTCTACACCTACAAAAGATCTGAAGGCCAGGAAGTGGCGAGTTATGTCACCGAGCTAAGAGGCCTTGCAGGACATTGTGAATTTGAAGGACATTTGGAGCACATGCTCAGAGACTTTTGCGTACTTGGCATTGGCCACGAAACCATACTTCGCAAACTTTTGAATGTAGAGACCCCAACCTTGAGTAAGGCCATAGCGATAGCCCAGGCGTTCATTGCGACCAGTGACAATAATGAAGCAAATCTCTCAGCACACAAGTGCTGCTACAAGTACTGTGAACAAAGTGATGTTGTTTTCGAATCGTAACATACAGGGCAGGTCACACATACCTGCAGCTACACGTCCGCAGATGTCTCAGAATTCACCATCAAGGGTGATGAATGCAAAGCCATTAACACCTTGTTGGCGCTGCGGGGGTGATCATCGTTTCCATTCATGCCGATTCAAAGAGTACGTTTACAAGGGCTGTGGAACAATGGGACACCTCCAACGAGTGTGCAGGCGAGCTGCAAAGCCTGTTAAACCTGCAAACCACCATGTTGCAGAGGAGGCCAGATCCACAGAGGATCACGACGAACCAGAGCCTCAGATTGAGGAGGCAGAGGTACATGGGGTGCACACATTCAAATGAATTGTCCCCCAATAATGCTGAATGTTGAACTAAATGGACTCCCGGTGTCAATGGTGCTGGACACGGGCGCGAGCCAGTCCATCTTGGGCAAAAAGGCTTTCAAAAGGTTGTGGTGCAACAAGGCCTCAAAGCCAGTCTTAACTCCAGTTTGCACGAAACTAAGAACTTACAAGAAAGAACTGATTCCTGTAATCGGCATTGCTACCGTAAAGGTCTCCTACGATGGAGCGGTGCACAAGCTATCACTCTGGGTGGTACCGCGCGATGGTCCTACGCTGCTCGCCAGGAGCTGGCTTGAAAAGATATGCTGGAACTGGGATGACGTCTGAGCACTATCGCCCGCTGATGACATTTCATGTGCACAGGTAACAAAGGAAACAAATTTTCTTCACTGTTCGAACCAGGCATGAGGAAATTCCAAGGAGTAAAAATGCAGATCCATCTAATTTCGTAGGCGCGACCCATCCATCACAAGGCGAGAGCAGTACCATACATGACGAGAGAAAGGGTAGAGATCGAGCTAGACTGGCTGCAAAGAGAGGGCATAATTTCCCCAATCGAGTTCAATGAGTGGGCCAGTCCTAACGTCCCAGTCCTCAAGGGAGACAGCACCGTCAGAATCTGTGGCGATTACAAAGTAACTATGAATCGTCTCTCCCTGCAGGTCCAATACCCACTACCAAAGTCCGACAACCTCTTTGCAACGCTGGCGGGAGGAAAGACGTTCATGCCGCTGGATCCGACTACAGCCTACATAATGCAGGAACTGGAGGAATCATCGAAGGCCCTCACCTGCTTCAACACGCACAAAGTTCTTTTTATTTATAACAGATGCCCGTTTGGAATCCGATCAGTGGCGGCACTATTTCAGAGAAACATGGAAAGCTTACTGAAGCCGGTCCCACACACCATGGTCTTCCAGGACGACATCTTGGTCACAGGTCGGAACACAGTCGAGCACCTGCAGAACGTGGAGGAGGTTCTTAGTCAACTCAACTGCGTGGGGCTCAGGCTAAAATGCTCGAAGTGTGTTTTCCTGGCACCTGAAGTGGCGTTCCTGGGAAGGAGGATTGCGGCGGACGGCATCATGTCCACCAACGCAAAGACAGAGGCAATCGAGAACGCACCGAGGCCACAGAACGTGACGAAGCTGCGATCATTTCTAGGACTCCTGAACTACTTTGGTCACTTCTTACTGCGTCTCAGCACACTATTAAAACCACTGTATGTCTTACTATGAAAAGGGGACGAATGGGTTTGGGGCAAAAACCAAGAAAATGCCTTTGTAAAAGTGAGAAAATTGTTATGCTCAAACAAATTGCTTGTGTTGTATGATCCATGTAAGCGTTTGGTACTAGCATGTGATGCGTCGTCATATGGCGTTGGGTGAGTATTGCAACAAGCTAATGATTTTGGGAAACTGCAACCGATTGCTTATTCATCCAGGAGTCTGTCTAAGGCTCAGAGAGCCTACAGCATGATTGAGAAAGAAGCATTAGCATGTGTCTATGGGGTGAAGAAAATGCATCAATACCTGTTTGGGCTAAAATTCGAATTGGAAACTGACCATCAGCCATCTTATAACCCTTTTCTCCGAATGTAAAGGGATATATACCAACGCATTGGCCCGCATCCAGAGATGGGCGCTCACGTTGTCCACATACAACTACGCCATCCGCCACAGGCCAGGCACAGCAAACTGCGCCGATGCTTTCAGTAGGCTGCCATTGCCCGCCACGGGGGTGGAAATGGCGCAGCCCACAGATCTAACCTTGGTTATGGAAGCATTTGAGAGTGAGCAATCACCCGTCGGTGTCTGTCAGATCAAAACCCGGACAATCCAGGACCCCTTATTATCTCTAGTCAAAAGCTGTGTGCTTCACGGGAGCTGGTCCAGTGTCCCAGTAGAAATGTAGGAAGAGATAAAGCCGTTGCAGTGACGCAAAGATGAAATGTCTATACAGGCAGACTGCCTTCTGTGGGGCAATTGAGTAGTGGTCCCCAAGAAGGGAAGAGACACCTTCATCAATGACCTCCACAGTATCCATCCAGGCATCATAATGATGAAAGCGATAGCCATATCCCACGTGTCATGGCCCGGTATTGATGTGGATTTAGAGTCTTGCGTTCACAGATGTAATACATGCTCGCAGTTAAGCAACGTACCCAGCGAGGCGCCATTAAGCTTATGGTCTTGGACCTCCAAACCGTGGTCTAGGGTACACCCGACTATGCAGGCCCGTTCTTGGGTAAAATGTTCCTTGTGGTTGTAAACATGTACTCCAAGTGGATTGAATGTGAGATAATGTTGACTAGCATGTCCGCTGCCACTACTGAAAGCCTGCGGGCCATGTTTGCCACACGCGACTTACACGATGTCCTAGTGAGCGACACCGGGCCATGGTTTACCAGTATTGAGTTCAAAGAATTCAGTCTTCGTACCAAGATCAAATATGTCACATCTGCCCCGTTTATACCAGCGTCCAATGGTCAGGCAGAGAGAGCAGTACAAACCATCAAGCAAGGCTTGAAGAGGGTAACTGAAGGCTCACTGCAGACTCGCCTATCCCAAGTCCTGCTGAGCTACCGCACGAGACCCCACTCACTCACTGGGATCCCACCTGCTGAACTGCTCATGAAAGACAAGGCTCTCATTAGTTCACCTGATCGACATGAACAGGTAGAGAGCAGGCGGATTCAACAAAGTGCATACCATGATAGCGCAAATGTGTCATGGGAGAATTAAATCAATGATCCTATATTTGTATTAAATTATGGACAAGGTCCCAAGTGGCTTCCCCACACTGTCGTGGCTAAAGAGGGGAGCAGGGTGTTTCGGATCAAACTTTCAAATGGACTCATTCACCGGAAACACTTGGACTAAATCAAACTCAGATTCACGGACTACCCTGAGCAACCCACCTTGGACCCTACCTTTTTTGATCCCCCAACATACACACCAGTGGCAACCGGCACCATGGTTGACCACAAAGCAGAACCCATCATCCACAGCAGCACAGCTGCCCAGCAGGACCCAACACACCAGGCAGCCCAGCAAGGCCAGCTGCACAGCAGCCCAGCGAGGGCCCAACAAATGATTCAACTGTACCAGCTTTCATACTGAGACGATCAACCAGGGTAAGAAGGGCCCCAGATCGACTCACATTGTAAATAGTTACACTATTGACTTTGGCGGGGGGAGTGTTGCTTTATATGTAAACTTGTATTTACTCTGTACAGCCACCAGAGGGCTCATCCCCTGGAGTCCCAAGGGATCCCATAATCCCTTGGGAGCACAGGTATTTAAGGAGGCTTCACAGGTTGGAGAGGCACTCTGGAGACTTGCAATAAAAGACGAAGGTCACACTTTACTTTGAGGTCACAGTATTCAGTCTGACTCTTTCTCCATACACAACAGTCAGAATGAACCCCTTTCTGCCCAGCTCTTTTTGCAAGCTGTGATGCAAATCTGAGGTTTTATATTCAATATTGTAATTTTTACCGTTGGGGGAGAGGAACGGATCTTACATTAGCTCAGAGACTTACAGGATAGTTACTTTCTTATTTTCAGATAGGGCGGGCTATTTTTCTGGCGATTTCCAGTTTAGTTATTTTGACAGGAATGTCTTTATCCGACATTTGTATGGAAACAACATTTGTTCTTTTTATTTTTTGTGATGTTAAAGCCATTATCAAGCATATGATAAAAAGATGACAAGCTCAATGTGTGTTAATATGTTCTTACAGACCAAGAAGGCTTCAGTTTGATCCATTATCTGCGATGAAATATCTCAGCTCAGCTCAGTCGTGATACTACAACAAGCCGAGTAAACATTGAGTTAGAGAGGAGAAAACTCAGCTAAACGTCCCACTCTTGATGGATATCCAGCAATTCCTTCTGGACGTTCTTGACCTGTAAAGAGTAACAGATAAGTTGATGCATTTATCATCGAGCCATTATGGAAGCTAATAACCTGTACTTAATAAACAGTGAATCGAGTGAAGAATTTCTGATGAATGGGAGTCTGACAGTACTTGGGGCCCGAACTTGGTCGAAGTTCCACCCACAGCTGCCGAGGTTCCACTGGAGACAGTTTTTGTTGGCGATTCCTCCAGTCATAGAAACATGGAAACATAGAAAATAGGTGCAGGAGTAGGCCTTTCGGCCCTTCGAGCTTGCACCACCATTCAATAAGATCATGGCTGACCATTCACCTCAGTACCCCTTTTCTGCTTTCTCTCCATACCCATTGATCACATTCGTCGTAAGGGCCATATCTAACTCCCTCTTGAATATATCTATCGAACTGGCATCAACAACTCTCTGCGGTGGAGAAATCCACAGGTTAACAACTCTCTGAGTGAAGAAGTTTCTCCTCATCTCGGTCCTAAATGGCCTACCCCTTATCCTTAGACTGTGACCCCTGGTTCTGGACTTCCCCAATATTGGGAACATTCTTCCTGCATCTAACCTGTCCAGTTCCATCAGAATTTTATATGTTTCGATGAGATCCCCTCTCATCCTTCTCAACTCCAGTGAATACAGGCCCAGTCGATCCAGTCTCTCCTCATATGTCAGTCCTGCCATCCTGGGAATCA
This sequence comes from Pristiophorus japonicus, assembly GCF_044704955.1. Classification (NCBI taxonomy): domain Eukaryota; kingdom Metazoa; phylum Chordata; class Chondrichthyes; family Pristiophoridae; genus Pristiophorus; species Pristiophorus japonicus. The sequence continues at coordinate 498,845,887 of NC_091977.1, read as the reverse complement.
GTCTGGTGAACCTTCGCTGCACTTCCTCAATAGCAAGAACGTCCTTCCACAGATTAGGAGAACAAAACTGAACACAATATTCCAGGTGTGGCCTCACCGAGGCCCTGTACAACTGCAGTAAGACCTCCCTGCTCCTATACTCAAATCCCCTAGCTATGAAGGCCAACATGCCATTCGCCTTCTTCACTGCCTGCTGTACCTGCATGCCAACTTTCACGTCCCGCTCATCTGCCGCCCAGGTGCCGCCCGCCGGGAGATTCCTCGCGGTGCTTTCGCCAGTGCTACTTGCTGCCACCCGTCCATGCTGGAGGCTGGAAATCTGGGATTTTCCTCAGGCACCATCGACTAAGATCGCCCTGCCGCCCACCAGAAGGACATAGAACATAGAAACATATAAACATAGAAAATAGGAGCAGGAATAGGCCATTCGGCCCTTCTAGCCTGCACCGCCATTCAATGAGTTCATGGCTGAACATGCAACTTCAGTACCCCATTCCTGCTTTCTCACCATACCCCTTGATCCCCCTAGTAGTAAGGACTTCATCTAACTCCTTTTTGAATATATTTAGTGAATTGGCCTCAACAACTTTCTGTGGTAGAGAATTCCACAGGTTCACCACTTTCTGGGTGAAGAAATTCTTCCTCATCTCGGTCCTAAATGGCTTACCCTTTATCCTTAGACTGTGTCCCCTGGTTCTGGACTTCCCCAACATTGGGAACATTCTTCCTTCATCTAACCTGTCTAACCCTGTCAGAATTTTAAACGTTTCTATGAGATCCCCTCTCATTCTTCTGAACTCCAGTGAATACAAGCCCAGTTGATCCAGTCTTTCTTGATAAGTCAGTCCCGCCATCCCGGGAATCAGTTTGGTGAACCTTCGCTGCACTCCCTCAATAGCAAGAATGTCCTTCCTCAAGTTAGGAGACCAAAACTGTACACAATACTCCAGGTGTGGCCTCACCAAGGCCCTGTACAACTGTAGCAACACCTCCCTGCCCCTGTACTCAAATCCCCTCGCTATGAAGGCCAACATGCCATTTGCTTTCTTAACCGCCTGCTGTACCTGCATGCCAACCTTCAATGACTGATGTACCATGACACCCAGGTCTCTTTGCACCTCCCCTTTTCCTAATCTGTCACCATTCAGATAATAGTCTGTCTCTCTGTTTTTACCACCAAAGTGGATAACCTCAAATTTATCCACATTATACTTCATCTGCCATGCATTTGCCCACTCACCTAACCTATCCAAGTCACTCTGCAGCCTCATAGCATCCTCCTCGCAGCTCACACTGCCACCCAACTTAGTGTCATCCACAAATTTGGAGATGCTACATTTAATCCCCTCGTCCAAATCATTAATGTACAATGTAAACAGCTGGGGCTCCAGCACAGAACCTTGCGGTACCCCACTAGTCACTGCCTGCCATTCTGACTCAGGGTGGCGGAGGTGGGTGCGGTGGAAATGAGTGACCTTGGAGGGGGTTGGGGTGGAGGAAGGAGCCGTTGTCTTGGGCTGGTGACAACATTGGGGTGGGAGAAGTTAGGAACACGCTCCTCCTTTGTGTGCCAGAGGTGGATGGTGTGCATTTCTCGTTGGTGTCCAACTCACCATCTGCAAGTAGAGGACAACATTTCAGTCTATAGCTGGGGGGCGGGGTTGGTCAAGATGTGAGCCGCCCAATCTCACATTGTGCCATCAAGGAGTTCCATCGCTACATGGGCACACCAATAATGGCCGACAAAGTGTGCGTTAAAACGCTTTTGGCTAAAGATTGCATGACTTTTTTATGATATGAGCATCAGGCACAATGGAGATTAGTATAACCTTACTATGCTCTATCACGGGATCTGCATCACCTTTTGTGGTTGCACGATGGTGGTCACCCACCAATGCCAAGGCACGCTCCTCCAGACTGCTTAACTCGATGACCTCTGCTGGGCCCCCTCCCGTGGCACACAGGCTTGCTACCTTGGATGTATTTTTCTTCTGCAGAAAGAAACATTGCAGCCTTGACCCTTTTTGCTCATGCCCCACACACATACACTCACACCCACAGACACGTCTGGCACAAAACCGTTTGGAGTTGTACAGGAGGGCTCCAATAAATGGTTACTCACTCTAGCTGATGCCACCACATCGCTCCAACGTTTCCTACACTGCTCTCCATCCCACGTAATGTTGCCCATTGAGGATGCAGCCTCACCAATCTCCCTCCAAATGTGTCTGTATTGGGGTGGTGGAGGCTTGCCACGATCATCCCGGGTGAGGTCTTTAAACCTGCGCTCCCCATCTGATACAAGCTCTTCGAGTTCTTCATCAGTAAACCAGGGAGCTCTGAGCTTGATTTTAACCAAGGAGTCTTCCTTGAAGCTTTTTGTCCACTCATTTTAATTCCCTTGATGGATGGTTGCTGATCACTTTGTATCTCTTGTATTTCCAATATTCTTCCCCCTCCAACTGGCAGGTGCAAGGGAGTGATCAGCATTTAAGCACATGTGCAGATTTCCCATCAGCCCGAATTGCGTAAATACTGAAGACAGCTGTCAAATGAAACTACAAAAAAAACAAGTCTTGCGCATGCGCAATGCACAGCCTCCGAAGTTGTCCGATTCGAGAGGCCTGCACCTCCCGTCCCCTGCTACCGCCGCCCACTGACGCCTGCTCCCGCCCGCTCCCGCCCGCCGACTCCCGCCCGCCGACTCCCCCTCCCGCTTGCCGACTCCCGCTGCTTGCTGCTGACACTGCCATCGACACAACTGTGGCGAAACGCACTCCTGACTGGCCTCAGCGGCAACTGGCGGGAAAAAGATATGCGTTGTCCAGGGACTGCCAAGAAATGGGTGGGCCTTAGAGTCGACCAAGTTCGGGGCCATGGTCTCTATTAGGGAACACGACTGAAGGCTTTTGCCACTTTACACATTTTCTGAAGTTGTTACGAGAAGGGGAAATTTATGACTCCACAATGTTCATTCCTGGGAGCATTTATTGTTTACTTGTGATCAGATGAATAATTTGTATTCTATCAGTAGTTGAAGCAAACTACAGAGCAAAGGGACTGTGAAGGTCCATCTCCATTAGTTGTAGAATGCCTATTGGGAGTCATTTCAATCTGCTGCCACTGCAAGATAGCCAGGAGATATTGTAACAGCACAACAAGTACTGCTCAGTCTCCTCTTCCACCATATCCCAAGACATGGCGCTCATTTTATGCAGCTCAGAGGGCTGAAGGCGATAAACTCTAAACTAATCTGTGGAAATAATATTTCAGTGATCGAGTACTCAATCTAAGGGAACAGGTTCCCTAAGGCGACAGTGGAAGCAATCAGTATTGAAACATTTAAATGCAAATTAGATAAGTTGCTTTCAAAATAGAACATTTTGGGATACAGTATTTGAGTAATTTGAGATATATGGTAAGCGTATCATGCTTGGGAGGAAAAGATGACTTTGGACCTGTGGTCCTAGAAATTCTCTTGGGCTGGTGGGGCAAGACAGATGGTAGCGGATTGGCTGCCCATTATACACAGCGCCTGACATACAGTTCTATTGTGCCACTGCCCAAGACAAATTTGTAGGCCATGGTTCCTCAAGCTCTCCACCACTGGAGTTTTCCTTGTGTTGTTTCTGGGTCTATTGTAGACTAATTGTTAGAGAATTATTGCAAGCCCATGATAATGGAGTCAACAACATGTGCCGACCAGGATAATAAAAGGCAAACTCGATGGACCTTGGTCTTTTATCGTCTAACAACTCCCTATGAAAGACCATGCCAGGAACACAATCCAAGTCCAACCAGATGCAAGTTCTGCATTCAACAGTGAGCCACTTGGCATTTTTGAAACAAAATTAAATCTTTGTCGAAAGTGGTTCAATGAGTGAAATGAGGATTTTATTTTGACTGGAGCCATTACTGTACCTCAGAAACTGGCTAGGAGAGTGACAGTGACTGGAATTTCTCAATTAATACAGAGCTCATCCTTCTCAATAATGTATGGTTATTACTGAGCTAATTCCTCATATCAAATACACGTATGTATTTTGTTTTGAAAGATTGTCTGTGTAAATTGTTCACAAAGTAAAGGTTTTCTGCTCCTCGGGGGAAGGGAGGGGGTTACTGGGAGCAGTTTTCGCTCATTGCAAACAATGGAAGACCGTGAAATGATAATCTCCCATAGAAACAGGAAAGATTCATGGACGGCAAGTGATGTGAATGTTCAGCAGGGAGATACAAGTGAATCTTATGAATTGACTCATTTGTGGTAATAAAGCCCAAGGGGACAATGGAGGTAATTCACACCTGGTGAACATGGCAGAATGGATTACCTGCATTTTATAGACTCCTGATTTTATTTCCATTGAAGTGACTGTGTCAGCTACCTCAGAGATTTTCTCATTGGTATCCAGCAACAGAAATAACATGCAAGCAAGTCAACAAATATGGAAAAATACAAAACTCTGATGATAAACTGCGATAAATCTGAAGGTCTTGGGATCCCCTCATGGGAAACCTCCGGTTTGAAAATCTGGAGATGAGACAGATATTCTGGAATGTTACTCAAATAACTTTGTAGGTGAGGGAGAAATTATTCAGATATGTGTCGCAGGAGAACTGCCCAATATAGTATTGAGTCACAGGAGCACAATTTGATCTCTGATCTGTGCTGCGTTCACTGGTCTGAGACAGGGATACAATTATGGTGCGACGATTCATTGTAACTTTCAATCATGAACCAAACCGGATAGTTATCCAATTCATTTTTGAAACTGCAAACAATTTACTTCACAGCTACCGGGCTAATGAGGAGGAAAAGTCAAAAAGGCTCTCGATTGATACCCAATAATCACTTCGTGGACTTTGTGCGAGAATGTGAGAAGACTCAGCTGTGATGCCCCACAGATGGCGATTGGCCTGCTGAAGTTTACTGGCTATGTTCAAAATGGAAGGCTAGCCACTTCGACAAAGCAATATTGGGCCGCTTTGTCCATGAAGCCATTCTCCAGGATGAGTCAGTGGGGCAGAAATTCAGGGTCCCAGAAAGACCCGTTACTGCTCGTTTGCAGCGGCCATGTGGCAGAATACAGTGGCCGTCGCTTTGTGATCAAATGGCTGCCCCGACCCAAATTCAGGTCGGGGATTTTTTCGGCCTGGACCCGATTCCGCCCCGATGCTGATGACTGTCACAAGTGCATCATCAAAACGCGCACCGCCGCTCTCCCTCACCTGAAAAATAATCCAAGCGAAATTCACCTTAAAAAAATCATAGACCTACCGCACGGTACCCCCGATAGCTTTTTTTGTCGGTGCACCTTATCCGGAGCATGTGCAGCCCGGCCGTGCAGCAGGGCATCAAGGGAAGGGCTTACTGCTGTGGCCACCATGTATTTATTATTGCCGGCCAACTTCCCGATCGTCTGGGTAGACAGTGCCCAAGGGTTCGACCGGGCCGTCAATGGGCAGCCTGGCACCCCCTCTTTGGTGCCAGGCTGCTGGCCCGGCTGAAACCCTCCCTGATGGCCCAGTGGGCGAAGATAAAAAATGACTGATTCTCTCCCTTTTAACGGAGGGGTGAGAGCGTGGTGACGCACTTACACAGTGACGTCACCACTACTCCACCGCTGATTGACAGCCGTGGATTCCCGGTCCCGACCCAAATTCAGCCCCTCAGCCTGCCTTCCTGTCGATCTCCCATCCCCACTATGACCAATTCCGGTGGGACTTTGAAAAAATATCAAAGTCCTGAAAATCGATCATGGGTCCCAGCAGTAAAACCAGGTAAAAACTCATAGGTGCACCAGCTTTCTGACGTACCTGAATTTTGTGTTTCACAGATGAAAGAAAAAAACTTTCAGCAGGAAATTCAGACAGTGAGGCCAATCACAGCCTCTGTCCTGACTGGGATTTCTCTCCCCTGTCCCTGATTGAACCATCACTGGTAACATGCATCATCATCATAGGCAGTCCCTCGTAATCGAGGAAGCCTTGCTTCCACTCTAAAAGTGAGTTCTTAGGTGACTGAACAGTCAGCCTGACATCGGTAGTGGGTAAAATGATGGAATCAATTATTAAGGATGTCATAGCAGTGCATTTGGAAAGAGGTGACATGATAGGTCCAAGTCAGCATGGATTTGTGAAAGGGAAATCATGCTTGACAAATCTTCTGGAATTTTTTGAGGATGTTTCCAGTAGAGTGGACAAGGGAGAACCAGTTGATGTGGTATATTTGGACTTTCAGAAGGCGTTCGACAAGGTCCCACACAAGAGATTGATGTGCAAAGTTAGAGCACATGGGATTGGGGGTAGTGTGCTGACATGGATTGAGAACTGGTTGTCAGACAGGAAGCAAAGAGTCGGAGTAAATGGGTACTTTTCAGAATGGCAGGCAGTGACTAGTGGGGTACCGCAAGGTTCTGTGCTGAAGCCCCAGCTGTTTACACTGTACATTAATGATTTAGATGAGGGGATTAAATGTAGTATCTCCAAATTTGCGGATGACACTAAGTTGGGTGGCAGTGTGAGCTGCGAGGAGGATGCTGTGAGGCTGTAGAGCGACTTGGATAGGTTAGGTGAGTGGGCAAATGCATGGCAGATGAAGTATAATGTGGATAAATGTGAGGTTATCCACTTTGGTGGTAAAAACAGAGAGACAGACTATTATCTGAATGGTGACCGATTAGGAAAAGGGGAGGTGCAAAGAGACCTGGGTGCCGTGGTACATTAGTCATTGAAGGTTGGCATGCAGGTGCAGCAGGCGGTTAAGAAAGCAAATGGCATGTTGGCCTTCATAGCAACGGGATTTGAGTACAGGGGCAGGGAGGTGTTGCTACAGTTGTACAGGGCATTGGTGAGGCCACACCTGGAGTATTGTGTACAGTTTTGGTCTCCTAACCTGAGGAAGGACATTCTTGCTATTGAGGGAGTGCAGCGAAGGTTCACCAGACAAATTCCCGGGATGGCGGGACTGACCTATCAAGAAAGACTGGATCAACTGGGCTTGTGTTCACTGGAGTTCAGAAGAATGAGAGGGGACCTCATAGAAACATTTAAAATTCTGACGGGGTTAGACAGGTTAGATGCAGGAAGAATGTTCCCAATGTTGGGGAAGTCCAGAACCAGAGGTCACAGTCTAAGGATAAGGGGTAAGCCATTTAGGACCGAGATGTGGAGGAACTTCTTCACCCAGAGAGTGGTGAACCTGTGGAATTCTCTACCACAGAAAGTTGATGAGGCCAATTCACTAAATATATTCAAAAAGGAGTTAGATGAGGTCCTTACTACTAGGGGGATCAAGGGGTATGGCGAGAAAGCAGGAATGGGGTACTGAAGTTGAATGTTCAGCCATGAATTCATTGAATGGCGGTGCAGGCTAGAAGGGCCGAATGGCCGACTCCTGCACCTATTTTCTATGTTTCTATGTTTCTAAATACGAGAATTACAGTCTCTGTCACAGGTGGGACAGACATTCGTTGAAGGAAAGGATAGGTGGGACTGGTTTGCAGCACGCTCCTTCTGCTGCCTGCGTTTGGTTTCTGCATGCACTAGGCGACGAGACTCGAAGTGCTCAGCACCCTCCCGGATGCACTTCCTCCACTTAGGGCGGTCTTTGGCCAGGGACTCCCAGGTGTCGGTGGAGATGTTGCATTTTATCAAGGAGGCTTGGAGGGTGTCCGTGATATGTTTCCTCAGCCCACCTGTGGCTCGTTTGCCGTGTAGGAGTTCCGAGTAAAGCGCTTGAACATAAGAACATAAGAACATAAGAATTAGGAACAGGAGTAGGCCATCTAGCTCCTCGCGCCTGCTCCGCCATTCAAAAATATCACGGCTGATCTGGCCGTGGACTCAGCTCCACTTACCCGCCCGCTCCCCGTAACCCTTAATTCCCTTATTGGTTAAAAATCTATCTATCTGTGATTTGAATACATTCAATGAGCTAGCCTCAACTGCTTCCTTGGGCAGAGAATTCCACAGATTCACAATCCTCTGGGAGAAGAAATTCCTTCTCAGCTTGGTTTTAAATTGGCTCCCCCGTATTTTGAGGCTGTGCCCCCTAGTTCTAGTCTCCCCGACCAGTGGAAACAACCTCTCTGCCTCCATCTTGTCTATCCCTTTCATTATTTTGAATGTTTCTATAAGATCACCCCTCATCCTTCTGAACTCCAACGAGTAAAGACCCAGCCTACTCAATCTATCATCATAAGGTAACCCCCTCATCTCCGGAATCAGCCGAGTGAATCGTCTCTGTACCCCCTCCAAGGCTAGTATATCCTTCCTCAAGTAAGGTGACCAAAACTGCACGTAGTACTCCAGGTGCGGCCTCACCAATACCCTATACAGTTGCAGCAGGACCTCCCTGCTTTTGTATTCCATCCCTCTCGCAATGAAGGCCAACATTCCATTCGCCTTCCTGATTAACTGCTGCACCTGCAAACTAACTTTTTGGGATTCATGCACAAGGACCCCCAGGTCCCTCTGCACCGCAGCATGTTGTCATTTCTCCCCATTCAAATAATATTCCCTTTTACTGTTTTTTTTCCCAAGGTGGATGACCTCACATTTTCCGACATTGTATTCCATCTGCCAAACCTTAGCCCATTCGCTTAACCTATCGAAATCCCTTTGTAGCCTTTCTGTGTCCTCTACACAACCCGCTTTCCCACTAATCTTTGTGTCATTTTCAAATTTTGTCACACTACACTCAGTCCCCTCTTCCAGGTCATCTATGTATATTGTAAACAGTTGTGGTCCCAGCACCGATCCCTGTGGCACACCACTAACAACCGATTTCCAACCCGAAAAGGACCCATTTATCCCGACTCTCTGCTTTCTGTTAGCCAGCCAATTCTCGATCCATGCTAATACATTTCCTCTGACTCCGCATACCTTTATCTTCTGCAGTAACCTTTTGTGTGGCACCTTATCGAATGCCTTTTGGAAATCTAAATACACCACATTAATCGGTACACCTTTATCCACCATGCTCGTTATATCCTCAAAGAATTCCAGCAAATTATTTAAACATGATTTCCCCTTTTTAAATCCATGTTGCGTCAGCTTGATTGCACTATTCCTATCTAGATGTCCCGCTATTTCTTCCTTAATGATAGCTTCAAGCATTTTCTCCACTACAGATGTTAAACTAACCGGTCTATAGTTGCCAGCCTTTTGTCTGCCCCCTTTTTTAAACAGAGGCATTACATTAGCTGCTTTCTAATCCGATGGTACCTTCCCAGAGTCCAGAGAATTTTGGTAGATTATAACGAATGCATCTGCTATAACTTCTGCCATCTCTTTTAATACCCTGGGATGCATTTCATCAGGACCAGGGGACTTGTCTACCTTGAGTCCCATTAGCCTGTCCAGCACTACCTCCCTAGTGATAGTAATTGTCTCAAGGTCCTCCCTTCCCACATTGCTGTGACCAGCAATTTTTGGCATGATTTTTGTGTCTTCCACTGTGAAGACCGAAGCAAAATAATTGTTTAAGGTCTCAGCCATTTCCACATTTCCAATTATTAAATCCCCCCTCTCATCTTCTAAGGGACCAACATTTACTTTAGTCACTCTCTTCCGTTTTATATATCGGTAAAAGCTTTTCTTATCTGTTTTTATGTTTTGCACAAGTTTACTTTCGTAATCTATTTTCCTTTCTTTATTGCTTTCTTCGTCATTCTTTGCTGTCGTTTAAAATTTTCCCAATCTTCTAGTTTCCCACTAACCTTGGCCAACTTATATGCATTGGTTTTTAATTTGATACTCTCCTTTATTTCCTTGGTTATCCACAGCTGGTTATCCCTTCTCTTACCCCCCTTCTTTTTCACTGGAATATATTTTTGTTGAGCACTATGAAAGAGCTCCTTAAAAGTCCTCCACTGTTCCTCAATTGTGCCACCGTTTAATCTGTGTTCCCAGTCTACTTTAGCCAACTCTGTCCTCATCCCACTGTAGTCCCCTTTGTTTTAGCATCGTATGCTCGCTTGAGACACTACTTCCTCACCCTCAATCTGTATTACAAATTCAACCATACTGTGATCACTCATTCCGAGAGGATCTTTTACTAGGAGATCATTTATTATTCCTGTCTCATTACACAGGGCCAGATCTAAGATGGCTTGCTCCCTTGTAGGTTCTGCAACATACTGTTCTAAGAAACAATACCGTATGCATTCTATGAATTCCTCCTCCAGGCTACCCTGTGTGATTTGATTTGACCAATCGATATGTAGGTTAAAATCTCCCATGATTACTGCCGTTCCTTTTTCATATGCCTCCATTATTCCCTTGATTATTGTCCACCTCACCGTGACGTTATTATTTGGGGGCCTATAAACTACGCCCACCAGTGACTTTTTCCCCTTACTATCTCCAATCTCCACCCACAATGATTCAACATTTTGTTCATTAGAGCCAATATCATCTCTCACAACTGTCTTGATATCATCCTTTATTAACAGAGCTACCCCACCTCCTTTCCCGTCTTGTCTATCCTTCCGAATGATCAGATACCCCTGTATGTTTAATTCCCAGTCTTGGCCATCCTGCAACCAAGTTTCTGTAATGGCCACCAAATCATACCCATTTGTAATGATTTGTGCCGTCAACTCATTTACTTTATTTTGAATGCTGCGTGCGTTTAGGTAGAGTGTTTTAATACTAGTTGTTAAACCATGATTTTTAGTTTTGACCCCTCCTGCAGCCCCTTTTTATTCATACATATTGTCCCTTCCTATCACCTTGTGGTTTACACTTACCCCAGTGCTACTCTGCTCTGTTGCTTCCTGCCTTTTGCATTCTTTCTTGGGGTCCTGTTCATCTGCGCTCCCACTCACTCGAACTAGCTGAGAGCCCTCTCCTGGGTTCCGAATACTCTCGCCTTGAGGCACCGAGCTTTCAGGCTTGCCTTTTTATTACACTTTGACCCTTTAGAATTTTGGTGTACAGTGGCCCTTTTTGTTTTTTGCCTTGGGTTTCTCTGACCTCCACTTTTACTCATCTCCTTTCTGTCTTTTGCTTCTGTCTCCATTTTGTTTCCTTCTGTCTCCCTGCATTGGTTCCCATCACCCTGCCATATTAGTTTAACTCCTCCCCAACAGCACTAGCAAACACTCCCCCTAGGACATTGGTTCCGGTCCTGCCTAGGTGCAGACCGTCTGGTTTGTACTGGTCCCACCTCCCCCAGAACTGGTTCCAATGCCCCAGGAATTTGAATCCCTCCCTGCTGCACCACTGCTCAAGCCACGTATTCATCTGCGCTATTCTGCAATTCCTACTCTGACTAGCACGTGGCACTGGTAGCAATCCCAAGATTACTACTTTTGAGGTCCTACTTTTTAATTTAGCTCCTAGCTCCTTAAATTCGTCTCGTAGGACCTCATCCCTTTTTTACCTATATCGTTGGTACCAATGTGCACCACGACAACTGGCTGTTCACCCTCCCTTTTCAGAATGTCCTGCACCCACTCCGAGACATCCTTGACCCTTGCACCAGGGAGGCAACATACCATCCTGGAGTCTCAGTTGCGGCCACAGAAACGCCTATCTCTTCCCCTTACAATTGAATCCCCTATCACTATCGCTCTCACACTCTTTTTCCTGCCCTCCTGTGCAACAGAGCCAGCCACGGTGCCATGAACTAGGCTGCTGCTGCCCTCCCCTGATGAGTTATCCCCCTCAACAGTACTCAGAGCGGTGTATCTGTTTTGCAGGGGGATGACCGCAGGGGACCCCTGCACTACCTTCCTTGCATTGCTCTTCCTGCTGGTCTTCCATTCCCTAGCTGGCTGTGGACCCTTCACCTGCGGTAAGACCAACTCGCTACACGTGCTACTCACGTCATTCTCAGCATCGTGGATGCTCCAGAGTGAAATCACCCTCAGCTCCAATTCCACAACGCGGTCCATCAGGAGCTGGATGTGGATACACTTCCCGCACACGTAGTCGTCAGGGACACCGGAAGTGTCCCTGAGTTTTTGGAGTCTTGTGTCAGGCATGCGAACAATGTGGCCCGCCCAATGGAGCTGGTCGAATGTAGTCAGTGCTTCGATGCTGGGGATGGTGGCCTGATCGAGGATGCTAGCGTTGGTAATGCAAATGTTAAATGGGTGACACTTGGGAACACAGTAGATTTTTACGCCCCAGTTACCGCTTCCTGGAGTCGTTATATGGAAAATGGTGGTTGGCCCCAGGAAATAAGGTAAAGGCCAATAATTACCCCCATGGAGTGAGAGGGCCTTGTCGCAATGGCCTCTCCCTCCAGTCAGCCCCATTCTTCAGGTTCTGCAGACAGGAGAGAGGAGTAGGAATAACAAAACTATTGTCCTAACAGATTTTAATTATGCATTCATCGATTGGGGCAGAGAGAGAGTAAATGGAGAAAAGGGAATGGAATTTCTAAAATGTGTGCAGAGCTCCTTCTTAAAGGCTTACCAAAGCAGAGGCCTTACTGGATGTTTTTGTGAGTAATGAAATAGATCAGGTAAGTAATTATGGGACAGGACCTTGGGAATAGTGACTAAAATATGACAAGGATTAAGCTCCAACTAGAAAGGGCAAAAGGTCACTACAAAAATTAGAACACCAGATTGCACTAAGACATATTGGGCTAGAAATTGCGTAGCACCCCATTTGGGGTGATAACTTTTGCGTGAGCACAAAAGTATCGCTGGGTGGTTAAAATTTGATTCTGCCAGAAACTTCCAGTTTAGCACTCCAAGAGGGAAGTGGAGCGCCACATCAAGGGCTACCACATCCCTTAGAGCGCTAAAGGGAGTGAGATGCGCACATTGCAGCCCCAAGCACTCTAAAAGAGTGTAGGGCTGAGCAATCGCGTGGTCTAACCAAAGCAAAAAACAGCAGATTGGGGACATAAATACATTTTAGTCTACCTGACCATCACTGCCACTCCCCAAATGGACCGCTGCTCGCCGGATGACGTCACAATCTTGCGATCGAAGCGATACGTTTTAGCGCTAGTGCAAACACAGCATGGAAGTTTGTGGGCGTTGGTGATTTTGCCACGAGTGCTATGTTCCCGCCCACTGGAGGCGCTAACGGGAGGTGCAACCAGGCGAATTTCTCCCCCTTTGAAAAGGTGAGAAGCTAGCTGAGGTGAAGCGAAAAGATAAATTAGCACACACAGCATCAGTGGCATGCTTTGTTTAGAAACAAATGGTTTCGCAAAGGTACAGAATTAATACATGCCACCTCTCTGCCTCACTCCCCTCCCTCGCCTACTGCTCCTCCTCAATGGGTCCTCAGTGCCTGCAGCAAGGCCGCTTGAGGGCTGCTGTTGTCTGGGGAAGATGGGATAGATGGCCTTGCATGACACCCTGGATCAGCTCTTGGCTTGAAAGGCTTGGCTGCTGACAGCACCACCTGAGAATGGACGGCAGCAGTGTGGGATGGCCGGGGTGCAGAGGCAGAATGGCAGTGTCGGGAGACCGAATAATGTCGTCCTGAGAAAGGACATCACGTTTCATCTCGACCGATGGCCTGACACTCCACCGGGGCAGAGCCTCAGCATATGGAGCAATCTGGTGGAGCAAAGATTGCTGGCCTACTTCAGCACCGTTACCTCCCCATTGGAGTGATGATGACACAGACATGATGGCAGCAGTCAGTGCTTGCATGGCATCAATTTGACTCTGCATCAGAGCAAACAGCGCATTGATGCCACCACACTCTGACAAAATGGCAGAATGCTGGTGTAGTGTGGTCTCGGTCTGCCGTTCAATGGCTACTGCCATGTCAGCCATCATGTCTGGGACCCCATGGTCATTTGTGGTGTCCATCATCCATTGGCATCTCCCAAGGATGGGCTCGATGGGCTCCTGTGAAACAAATGGAAAGGTTGAGGCGGCCTCCACCACATTCAAAGCAAATGCATCCACGCTTGACGAGATCCTCGCCAATGCACACATGAGCTCACGGTGCATCTGTATTGACTCCCTGGACATAGCCTTCAAGCCCAGGTGCTCACCTGTCTGTCTGTGAGTAGGACTTATGGGCCAACTTACCCTCTGGGGAGCCGGCCCGCGAGCTTCCCCTCACGCCGTGCATTGCTGCAGGCCATTGGGGCCAGGAGCCTCAGCTTCATGCAACCCCGGGAAGATGGCCTCTTCCATCAAGGTGGTCTCCCCACTTGCTCCCAATGAGAACGTGTCACCTTGTGCCGGCACATTACTCTCCACCTCCTCCTCTTCATCTTCCCTGTCGTCCAAACTTTCGTTATCACGCTCCCAGCTCTGGTGTGCGACAGCTGATCTAGCGCCTCTGTCAGTTCTTCAACAAATTCTGACGAATTTCTGGGCAGGAGACACAAACTTTTTCAAGGCACTAAACGTACCGCTCCACCTGGATTAACGCCGCAACTGAGGCGCGACTGGATTTCTCCCCCGTACTGTTTTCTGGATGCCATCGATAAATAAGAGGTTAGAAACCAATTAAAAATGAAGAGGGCCAATGAAGACGATGAGAATAATAATGAAAACACTGGAGGATAATTTGAAAAACTGCAGGATATGGAAATCAAAAAAAGATTATGAGGAAAACATTTCAAAAACATGGAAAGAAACAGTAATGTATTTTATAAGTAGGCAGAGAATTATTAAAGTAGGCGAGACCCCTGAGAGAAGAACATTGTTAATTTGTAGATGATGATCAAAAACTGGTTGAAGTATTTAATAAATGCTTGCGATCGATCTTTCCTGGAGAAAAGGATATTAGAGAGGAGATGAATTCTGAAGAGGTTGAGAGCGAGATGAGTGAGTCTGTGATGGATGAAGAAATATTTTTAGATAAATTCGGCTAAAAGAAGAAAAAGTGCCAATGGCTGATGGAATCCATACAAGGATTCTAAGTGAGATGAGGGAATTGCTGAGGTGGCTTTTGAATGTGGGAGTGTGCGGGAGGGCTGGAGAGTGCCCGATGGAGTATGCAGTTTTAAAATGCAAGTCAGAGCTAATCCAGGTAATCCCAAACTGATTAGCTTAACAACAATAGTGGTAGAGAATTTTTCTTAAGTGTTAGCGAATGGCTAGCTGTCCCAATTTCATTCCACTACTGATGAATTTAATACTTTTGGCACCGCATGAGTAAAACTTTCCACATGCAGGCAATAACAATCAGGCTCCAATTCATTTGATTACAGAACAATTTGGAGCTAGCAGTACAACATGAATCTTTCAGTTTCACCTCATTATAAACAGTTACCAGTCTCAAAACTGCACCTGTTATATGCCAAGCTGTGGAACACCAAAGGGCAGAAAACGCTCGTGGAATTTGTGTACAGACCACCAAACAGCGGTAGGGAAGTTGGGAATGGCATCAAACAGGAAATTAGGGATGCATGCAGTAGAGGTACAGTAGTTATCATGGGTGACTTTAATCTACATATAGATTGGGCTAACCAAACTGGAAGCAATATGATGGAGGAAGATTTCCTGGAGTGTATAAGGGATGGTTTTCTAGACCAATATGTCGAGGAACTAACTAGAGAACTGGCCATCGTAGACTGGGTGTTGTGTACTGAGAGCGGATTAATTAGCAATCTTGTTGTGCGAGGTCCCTTGGGGAAGAGTGACCATAATATGGTAGAATTCTTCATTAAGATGGTGAGTGACACAGTTAACTCATAGACTAGGGTGCTGAACTTAAAGAAAAGTAACTTCGATGGTATGATACGTGAATTGGCTAGGATAGACTGGCGAATGATACTTAAAGGGTTGATGGTGGATAGGCAATGGCAGACATTTAAAGATCACATGGATGAACTTCAACAATTGTACATCCCTGTCTGGCGTAAAAATAATACAGGAAAGGTGGCTCAACCATGGCATACGAGGGAAATTAGGGATAGTGTTAAATCAAGGAAGAGGCATATAAATTGGCCAGAAATAGCAGCAAACCTTGAGGACTGGGAGAAATTTTGAATTCAGCAGAGGAGGAGAAAGGGTTTAATTAGAAGGGGGAAAATAGATTATGAGAGTATGCTTGCAGGGAACATAAAAACTAACTGCAAAAGCTTCTATAGATATGTGAAGAGAAAACGATTAGTGAAAACAAATGTAGATCCCTTGCAGTCAGAATCAGTTGAATTTATAATAGGGAACAAAGAAATGACAGCCCAATTGAACAAATACTTTGGTTCTGTCTTCACTAAGGAAGACACAAATAACCTTCTGGAAATACTAGGGGACCGAGGATCTAGCGAGAAGGAGGAACTGAAGGAAATCCTTATTAGTCAGGAAATTGTGTTCAGGAAATTGATGGGATTGAAGGCCGAAAAGTCCCCAGGGCCTGATAGTCTGCATCCCAGAGTACTTAAGGAAGTTGCCCTCGAAATAGTGGATGCATTGGTGGTCATTTTCCAACATTCTATACACCCTGGATCAGTTCCTATGGATTGGAGGGTAGCTAATGTAACCCCATTTATTAAAAAAGGAGGGAGAGAGAAAACGGGGAATTATAGAACAGTTAGCCTGACATTGGTAGAGGGGAAAATGTTGAAATCAATTATTAAAGACATAATAGCAGCGCATTTGGAAAGCAGTGACAGGATCAGTCCAAGTCAGCATGGATTTATGAAAGGGAAATCATGCTTGACAAATCTTCCAGAATTTTTTGAGAATGTAACTAGTAGAGTGGACAAGGGAGAACCAGTGGGTGTGGTGTATTTGGACTTTCAAAAGGCTTTTGACAAGGTCCCACACAAGAGATTAGTATGCAAAATTAAAGCACATGGTATTGTGGGTAATGTATTGATGTGGATAGAGAACTGGTTGGCAGACAGGAAGCAAAGAGTAGGAATAAATGGGTTATTTTCAGAATGGCAGGCAGTGACTAATGGGTTACTGCAGGTTCAGTGCTGGGCATCTAGCTATTTACAATATATATATATAATGATTTGAACAAAGGGATTGAATGTAATATCTCCAAGTTTGCAGATGACACTAAGCTAGGTGGCAGTGTGAGCTGTGAGGAGGATGCTAAGAGGCTGCAGGGTGACTTGGACTTGCAGGGTGATTTGGACTTTCAAAAGGCTTTTGATAAGGTCCCACACAAGAGATTAGTATGCAAAATTAAAGCACATGGTATTGTGGGTAATGTATTGATGTGGATAGAGAACTGGTTGGCAGACAGGAAGCAAAGAGTAGGCAAATGCATGGCAGATGCAGTATAATGTGGTTAAATGTGAGGTTATCCACTTTGGTGACAAAAACAGGGAGGTGGAATATTATCTGAATGGTGACAGATTAGGAAAAGGGGAGGTGCAACAAGACCTGGGTGTCATGGTCCATCAGTCATTGAAAGTTGGCATGCAGGTACAGCAGGCGGTGAAGAAGGCAAATAGCATGTTGGCCCTCATAGCAAGAGGATTTGAATATAGGAGCAGGGAGGTCTTACTGCAGTTGTACAGGGCCTTGGTGAGGCCACACCTTGCATATTATGTACAGTTTTGGTCTCTTAATCTGAGGAAGGACATTCTTGCTATTGAGGGGGTGCAGCGAAGATTCACCAGACTGATTCCCGGGATGGCAGGACTGACATAAGAAGAAAGACTGGAGCGACTAGGCTTATATTCACTGGAATTTAGAAGAATGAGAGGGGATCTCATAGAAACATATAAAATTCTGATGGGATTGGACAGGTTAGATGCCGGAAGAACATTCCTAATGTTGGGGAAGTCCAGAATCAGGGGTCACAGTCTAAAGATAAGGAGTAAGCCATTTAGAACCGAGATGAGGAGAAACTTCTTCACTCAGAGAATTGTGAACCTGTGGAAATCTCTACCACAGAAAGTTGTTGAGGCCAGTTTGTTAGATATATTAAAAAGGGAGTTAGATGTGGCCTTACTGCTTAAGGGATCAAGGGGTATGCAGAGAATGTAGGAATGGGGTACTGAAGTTGCATGATCAGCCATGATCATATTGAATAGCAGTGCAGGCTCGAAGGGCCGAATGGCCTACTCCTGCACCTATTTTCTATGTTTCTATGTTTCTCAGGACGCCCTCAAAGCCTACTTGATAAAAATGCAACATCCCCATTGACATCTGGGAGGCCCTGGCCAAAGACCGCCCTAAGTGGAGGAAGAGCATCCGGGAGGGCGTTGAGCACCTTGAGTCTCGTCGCCGAGAGCATGCAGAAAGCACGCGCAGGATAGCGGAAAGAGCGTGCAGCAAACCAGAGTCCCCACCCACTCTATCTTTCAATGGCTGTCTGTCCCACTTGTGACAGAGACTATATTTCCCGAATTGGTCTGTTCAGTCACCAGGAACTCACTTTTAGAGTGGAAGCAAGTCTTCCTCGATTTCGAGGGACTGCCTATGATGATGATGATCAAAAGTTAAAAGATAGTGAAAGGAATGTTGGGACCGATTTACTTGAGGAGGCAGAAGGCATGACTGAGGTACTGAATGCACTTTTCTTTGCAAAAGAAGAGGATGAATTTAATGCTGCAGGAGAGGAAGGGGGAGAAGAGATATTGGCCCTGAAATCCTGGTTTCTTCTTCCCGCGGGCGTTCGACTAAAAATAAGTGAAAAGATGCACATTTACCTTTTGGTCGAACACTCTTTTCATTTCCACTTCAACCTCAAAAAAAGTTTCAATAAATTCCTCCGAGGCATCTTTTTTTTGTCTTGAGTCTTCTATCTTTTGTTGAGCTTTTCTGAATACACGAATATGTGAAGCAAAGTCATCCCGGACTCGAGGCCTCCTCTTCTTGAGCAACGGAGCGCGTTCACGTTGGGACGTCCGTAGAAGTCACATTAGCCTGGACACCCAATCACAGTAAAGTATTTTCTCATTCATAGTAATATGAATTTTGTAAAACTGAAACTCCTATTATTATGATGAGAAATACTTCCAAACACTACATAAACATTAAAAAAAACACCTCACATAAATACATTACAGAAATTAAAGTTGATAGAAATGTTTTTGAAAAAATATATTTGTCGATTTTTAAAACAGTTTTAATTATGGTTTAAAATAAACTTACCTCAGTGGGCAGGGTTTTTAACATTAAAATGTGTTTATTAAATTTTATTTTTGTATGTTTTTGTATGTTTTAAAACTCTTACTCTGGTAAAAGTAGGCTATGTGCCTGCTTTTACCAGACGCAAGAGTTTTAAGGACATTCGCAGGGCAAGAGATGGGCAAATAGCCCAATCTCTGCCATGGAAATGTCCTTCTCCCCGAGATGTGTGTGATCTGTCTATCCAGAAAAGTGACAGATCGGAAAAGCCAGTTTCCATGATGCCTTCCCGGGTCCGTACACACTCCGTATAGACCCGGGAAGGCCGGGAATTCAAGGCCATTGAATAGGATAAAAGCCTAGTCCAGATAGGATACATCCAGGCCACTGAGGGAATCTACAGTGGAGATAGCAAAGGGTCTGACCACCATCTTTCAATCTTTCTTGGTTATGGGAGCGGTGCCAGAGGACCAGAGGATTGCAAATGTTACATCACTGTTCAAAAAAAGGAAGAGGGTAAACTTAGTAACTACAGGCCAACCAGTCTAAAGTCAGTGATGAAAAAACTACTCGAGATCTTTGTCAAGGTCAAAATTAATTCTAATTTGGGGAAGCATGGGTTAATAACGGACAGCCAGCATGGATTTGCTGAGGCAAATTGTGTCTGACTAACCTGATTGAGTTCTTTGATGAAGTTACAGAGTGGGTTGATGAAGGTAGTGCAGTAGTTATTGTACATAAGGACTTTCAAAAGACATTTGATAAAGTACCACATAACTGGCTTATACCGAAAGTACAAGCACATGGAATAAAAGGGACAGTGGCTGCATGGGTATGAAATTGGCTAAGTGACAGGAAACGGAGAGTAGTGGTGAAAGGCTTTTTTTTGTACACAGTGGTGTTCCCCAGGGGTTGGTACTAGGACCACTGCTTTTCTTGATATATATTAATGAGTTGGACTTAGGTGTACAGGGCACAATTTCAAAACATGCAGAGGACACAAAACTTGGAAGTATAGTGAACAGTGAGGAGGATAGTGATAGACTTCAAGAGGACATATACAGGCTGGTGGAATGGGAAGACACATGGCAGATGAAATTTAACGCAGAAAAATGTGAAGTGATACATTTTGGTCGGAAGAACGAGGTGAGGCAATATAAACCAAAAGGTGCAATTCTAAAGGGGGTACAGGAGCAGAGAGACCTACAGGTTTATGTGCACAAATCATTGAAGGTGGTAGGGCAGATTGAGAAAGTGATTAAAAAAGCATACGGGATCACGGGCTTCATAAATAGAGCTGTAGTGTACAAAAGTAAGGATGTTATGATGAACCTTTATAAAACACTTGTTCGGCCTCAATTGGAATATTATGTCAAATTCCTGACACTGCACTTTAGGAAGGATGTGAAGGCCTTAGAGAGGGTGCAGAAAAGTTCCAGGGATGAGGGATTTCAGTTACGTGAGTAAATTGGAAAAGCTGGGATTGTTCTCCTTAGAGCAGAGAAGATAAAGAGGAGATCTAATAGAGGTGTTCAATATCATGAGAGCTCTAGACCAAGTGGATAGAGATAAACTGTTCCCATTGGTGGAAGGGTCGAGAACCAGAGGACACAGATTTAAAGTGATGGACAGAAGAACCAAATGCGACATGAGGACAAACTTTTTTATGCAGCGAGTGGTTAGGATCTGGAATGCAATGCCTGAATGGATGGTGGAGGCAGATTCAATTGTGGCATTCAAAAGGGAATTGGATAAGTGCTTGAAGGATAAAAAAATCAGGGCTACGGGGAAAGGGCGGGGAAGTGAGATGAGCTGTGGTGTTCTTGCAGAGAGCTGTCAAGGGTGTAATGGGCCGAATGGCCTCCTTCTGTGCTGTAACCATTCTATGATTCTATGAAAAGGTGCAATTTGGAAGAAACAACATGGAGAGGTAGTATTATCTAAATGGTACTATTTTGAACAGAGGTGCAAGAGCAGAAGAGTCTGGGGATGCATATTCACAAATCTTGGAAGGTGGCAGGGCAAATTGATAAGGCAGTTGACATTAGATTCTTGGCTTTGTAAATCTGGGCATTGAATGCAAAAACAAGAAAGTCATGGTAAACCTTTACAAATCACTAGGTAGACCACAGCTAGAGAATTGTGTAGAATTCTGGGCACCACACTTCGGAAAGGATGTCAAGGATTTGGAGAGGGTACAGATGAGGTTTACAAGAATGATACCAGGTTGAAGAACTTCAGTAATGTGGAAAAATTAGAGATGCTGGAATTGTTCTCCTTCGAGCAGGGAAACATAGAAACATAGAAACATAGAAAATAGGTGCAGGAGTAGGCCATTCGGCCCTTCTAGCCTGCACCGCCATTCAATGAGTTCATGGCTGAACATTCAACTTCAGTACCCCATTCCTGCTTTCTCGCCATACCCCTTGATCCCCCTAGCAGTAAGGACCTCATCTAACTCCTTTTTGAATATATTTAGTGAATTGGCCTCAACAACTTTCTGTGGTAGAGAATTCCACAGGTTCACCACTCTCTGGGTGAAGAAGTTCCTCCGCATCTCGGTCCTAAATGGCTTACCCCTTATCCTTAGGTTGAGGAGAAACCGACTAGAGGTATTCAAAATTATGAGGGGCTTTGATAGATCAAGTAGGGAGAAACTGTATTATCTGGCAAGTGGTTCAATAAGCAGAGGTCATAGATTTAAATAATTGGCAAAAGAACTAGAGGGGAAATGAGAAATTTATTTTCACAGACGGTTATTAATATCTGGAACGCACTACATGAAAGGACAGTGGAATCAGATTTTATAGGAATTTTCAAAAGGCAATCAGACATGTACTTGAAGAGGACTCATTTTCAGGCTTATGGGGAAAATGTTTGGATGTGAGACTACATTTTGCAGCTCTTTCAAAGTGCCGGCATAGGCACGACGGGCCGAAAGTTTTCCTTCTGTGCTGTAAGATTCTCTGATTCTATGATCTACAGTATAACAATACAACTGAAGGCAATCTCGAAGTGAGACAAATAACTGACAGAAACCATTGAGAAGCACAGTAAGCAGACGTTGTTTCTCTTTTTCTCTTTCTCGGTCGCCCTTTCTATATTTAGAACTCTCTCTTCTATTGTGGTATTCACTAATGAGAAGCCTTGAAGTTTTAGTCCCAGAGACAATTCCTTACTGTTTGGTTTCTGTCCATTTTGCTCTACAAAGTTACTCAAGCATGTTTTGTGAAGTGCTGCTTCTGGAGGCTGTTATCAAATGGCTTCTGGTTTTCTGATCCATTACCTTGTAAAATCTCTTCTCCCATCAAACAATCTAATTTATTTAGCCCTATTAACACCAACGCACTCTAGAGTTAAATGAAATGTTTAATTCAAGCATGGAAATAAATTATGGATGGTTTTTATATATCAGAATGCATTAACCTC
Source organism: Pristiophorus japonicus (assembly GCF_044704955.1). Classification (NCBI taxonomy): domain Eukaryota; kingdom Metazoa; phylum Chordata; class Chondrichthyes; family Pristiophoridae; genus Pristiophorus; species Pristiophorus japonicus. Next base: position 498,823,484 of record NC_091977.1, on the reverse strand, counting down.
TGTAACATTCAGTCTCCTTTTACTCCCAGCACACTGAGGTACTGGATAGAATTTATAAAGTTCCACTTAAAAATGTGTTTGAATTATCACGCAAACCTAAAATGCTATAACGAACATCTTTGGTTTAGATAAGAATAGATATTTTAATCGACCTTAAACGTTAACCCTACCTTTTTTCTCCCCAGATGCTGCCTGACCTGCTGAGTGTTTCCAGCATTTTCTGTTTTTATTTTAGATTTCCAGTTTTCTGGGATCACATGATAGGGCAGAATGGCCTTTTTTCATCCTATCACATCTGTCAAGCACTCCCACCCTGGAAGACCCTGCAATTTCCCTCTCCAATAACAGCATCCAGTACTTTCTTAAAGTATGCCAGGGCACTCTATCTGGGAGTTCACTCCACATGTTGACAGCAGAAGGCTCCCATGATAATGCCGACTTTTCGAGATTGTTGAACATATCATTGGATTTGCTCAGGGCCCCCGCGTGATTGTACAGGTTACACGGTCCCAACACGGCTCCTGCATGCTGATCACTCTACACAAAAAGGAACTTCCTGACATCGATCCCAAATTTGCCTTATTCAAGTTGAGGCCTTCCTCTTGTGCTTCTACCACAGGAGAAACATTTCCTATACTTTTACCATGTTAGATTTCTCCATGAACTTCCTTCTTAGTTGCCGCTTCTCAAGAGTGAAAAGCCTATGGCTTAGAAATTGGAGTGCGCTGCACCCATTTTATAGGCTTAAAATGGGCACCAAAGCATTCAATATGGTGGCGTGTAACCTGCACGCGTTCATTCCATGCTGAAAGTGGCCGGATGCCATATTGGTTTGGAGAATGTGATGTATTCACAGAGCACAGCACACACAGCTTCTAACATGGCAGGCAGCTCTGTCGGAAGCCTCCGGAACATGCCTGGTTCTGTTTATTATTAACTCCGTAGTTGCAGTACACAATACGTCCACATCCACAGTGTGGAGCTACAAACATTACAAGCTTACAGACATTACACTTCTCCCTCCTTAATGAATAAGTTATTACAACAAACATCATACATAACTTGCATGTTTATACATAACACAGGATATAGGCTTATTTTTTTATTTTTTTATTTAAAATTTAACTTAACTACTTGTTTTCTGTTCGAAGAGGATACTTTCGCTCTCGATCAGAACCTTCCAAACATGGTGTCGAATCTACACTCATTTGAGGCTCATCCTGAGGAACATTTTCCTCCACGGAAATTCCTTGATTTTCATTTGAACTCATTCTAACTTCAGGCTCTTTGTTTTCCTAACTCGGACTCAGACTTACATTCAGATTTTCTCTTGGATTTGTTTCCAGTACATTAGATGTAGCATATGCTACTGGTTAATCAAAACTATCTGATGAGTCAGAAATAATTGAATCATTCCCACCTTCAACTCCTTCCATGTCTGTAGATAAAATATAACCAATATGAACAAACCTAACCTGTCCATTATCAAACATCTTGACCAAATATGTGCGAGGACCACATATCTTCACCACTCTTCCTGGTAACCACTTTAACCATTCATGGTGATGGTTCTTCACTCTCACCTTCTGGTTTAATTTCACACTTCTCTCTTTTACTCAACCTCTATCATGATTCTCTTTCTGTCTTAATTGTGTCTCTTCTACGGACTGTGCCAAATTTGGTTTTAACAACGAGAATCTGGTTCGCGGCTGTCGTTTGGGAAACAACTCTGCTGGTGTTCTACCAGTAGCTGTGTGAGGAGTATTACGATATGTAATCAAAAAATTAGCCAATTTGTGATCCTATGACAACCGTCGTTTCTTTGGATTTGGATCTAACATTTGTTTTATGAGGGCACGTTTTATAATTTATACAGTGTGCTCTGATGCACCATTCGAAATAGGGTGGAACCTTGGTATGTTTCACCCCATTTTGCTCGTGAACTGTGCAAATTCTTCTGAACGAAATTGTGGTCCATTATCCGAAACAATTTCTTGAGGGAGGCCAAATGAAGAAAATAATCTTCATAAAATGTCCAATGTTTTACTTGTTGTTATTTTCCACATTGGGAACACCTCAACCCACTTTGAATGGCTATCAATCACAATGAACAATTGTTGTACTTCTAACTCAGCAAAATCAATATGTAGCCTTTGCCACACCCTGTGAGGCCATTTCCATGGCTGTAATGGTACTAATGGTGGTTGCTTGCTTACCGATTGACATAGAAACATAGAAAATAGGTGCAGGAGTAGGCTATTCGGTCCTTCGAGCCTGCACCACCATTCAATGAGTTCATGGCTGAACATGCAACTTCAGTACCCCATTCCTGCTTTCTCGCCATAACCCTTGATCCCCCTGGTAGTAAGGACTACATCGAACTCCTTTTTGAATATATTTAGTGAATTGGCCTCAACAACTTTCTGTGTTAGAGAATTCCACAGGTTCACCACTCTCTGGGTGAAGAAATTTCTCCTCATCTCAGTCCTAAATGGCTTAATCCTTATCCTTAGACTGTGTCCCCTGGTTCTGGACTTCGCAAACATTGGGAACATTCTTCCTGCATCTAACCTGTTTAAATCCGTCAGAATTTTAAACATTTCTACGAGATCCCCTCTCATTCTTCTGAACACCAGTGAATACAAGCCCAGTTGATCCAGTCTTTCTTGATAGGTCAGTCCCGCCATCCCGGGAATCAGTCTGATGAACCTTCGCTGCACTCCCTCAATAGCAAGAATGTCCTTCCTCAATGTAGGAGACAAAAATGTGCACAATACTCCAGGTGTGGCCTCACCAAGGCCCTGTACAACTGTAGTAACACCTCCCTGTCCCTGTACTCAAATTCCCTCACTATGAAGGCCAACATGCCATTTGCTTTCTTAACTGCCTGCTGTACCTGCATGCCAACCTTCAATGACTGATATACCATGACATCCAGATCTCGTTGCACCTCCATCTTTCCTAATCTGTCACCATTCAGATAATAGTCTGTCTCTCTGTTTTTACCACCAAAGTGGATAACCTCACATTTATCCACATTATACTTCATCTGCCATGTATTTGCCCACTCACCTAACCTATCCAAGTCACTCTGCAGCCTCATAGCATCCTCCTCGCAGCTCACACTGCCACCCAACTTAGTGTCATTTGCAAATTTGGAGATACTACATTTAATCCCCTCGTCTCTATCATTAATGTACATCCTTGACCCTTGCACCAGGGAGGCTACATACCATCCTGGAGTCTTGGTTGCGGCCACAGAAACTCTTATCTATTCCCCTTACAATAGAGTCTCCTATCGCTATAGCTCTCCTACTCTTTATCCCGCCCTTCTGTGCAGCAGATCCACCCATGGTGCGATGCACCTGGCTGCTGGTGCCTTCTCCTGGTAAGTCATCTCCCCCAACAATATCCAAAACAGTATATCTGTTTTGGAGGGAGATGACCACAGGGGACTCCTGCACTACCTTCCTGCTCTTGCCTTGTCTCTTGGTCACCCATTCACTATCTGTCCTAACCCTTACCTGCGGTGTGACCAACTCACTAAATGTGCTATCCACAACATTCTCAGCATCACGCATGCTCCAGAGTGAGTCCATCCGCAGCTCTAGTGCCATCATGCGGTCTGTCAGGAGCTGCAGCTGGACACACTTCCCACACACATAGTAGTCAGGGACACTGGAAGTGTCCCTGACTTCCCACATAGCACAGGAGAAGCATGACATGGGTCTAAGCTCTCCTGCCGTGACTTAACCCTTAAATTAATTTACTTACTAAAATTTACTTAAACACCAAACAGCAACTTCGTAGTTTGCTGCCAATTAAACCAATCTAAAAGTCAGTCGAAAGAAAGTTATACTTACCAGTCGAACAGCCAACCACTTCCCAGCCAGGCTGTGACGTCATCTCTCGATTTCGTACCTCTCTATCTTTGTCTGCAGCTGGCTGTCTGGTCTCTGGGCCTCTGTCTCTTACTCTCGCACTCCTTATCAGCTGCTGTGGTGCCAGCACTGGTAGGAAAAAGAAGACAAAACAGCACCTTCCACCCCCACTTACCCTTAAAACTCACCCACTTAACAAACTCACGAATGCCACACTTTGATGCTGCACTCTGGGCTCTGCACGAGCTGCCTCTTTTAAAACTGTATCTAGGTCAGATGACTCACGACTGGTCAGTTGTTTACAGAACTGGTTTTAACTAGCTACTAATTGCCACCTACTGGAGAGTTACCTTGTTTTTCTCTGCCTAAACCTCAAAGATTCCCAACTATTTAACTGTTTCCTTTAAATTAAACTGCCACTTACTTAGAAGCTAGTGAAAATTGGCACTAACAAATTACTCCAGCCTCCAAATGGTTTAACGAGAATAATCCTAAAAACTCACCCACTTACCAAACTCACGAATGCCACTCTTTGCTGCTGCACTCCGTGCTCTGCACGAGCTGCCTCTTTTAAAACTGTATCTAGGTCAGATGACTCACTACTGGTCAGTTGTTTACAAAACTGGTTTTAACTAACTGCTAATTGCCTCCTACTGGAGAGTTACCTTGTTTTTCTCTGCCTAAACCTGAAAGATTCCCAACTATTTAACTTTTCCTCTTTAAATTGAATTGCAACTTACTTAGAAGCTACTGGCAACAATTGCCACAAACAATTTACTCCAGCCTCCAAATGGTTTAATGAGAATAATCCTTAAAACTCACCCACTTACCAAACTCACGAATGCCACTCTTTGCTGCTGCACTCCGTGCTCTGCACGAGCTGCCTCTTTTGTCGTACACTGACTCACGATGTACTCTATATCTTTATCATGACCTGGCCACCATAAATAACTGTGTGCAAAACTCTTGGTCCTGGTCATGGAGGTCTCCTAATAATTTGGACCTGAATTTATTTGGTATGACCACTCTTGCACCCCACATGATACAATCTTTATCAACTGATAATTCATTCCTTCGAATGAAGAATGGATGAATATCTTTGTCTGTTACATGGTTTGGCCATCCATTTGCAATATAATCATACAATTTTGACATCACTGTGTCACGTTTGGTTGCTCTACCAATCTCTTCAGCTGTGACTGGCAGTTCATTGATGTATGAAAAATAAAACACTTCTTCCCTATCGGGTGTAACTTGTGATGGGGAAGGCAATCTAGACATTGTATCAACATTACTATGATCAGCTGATCATCTATATTCAATATCATGTGTATATGCTGACAAAACCAAAGCCCGTCTCTGCATTCGGGCTGTTGGAACTGGGGACTTTGGATGGAGAATTGATGTTAGAGGCTTATGGTCCGTAACAATGGTAAATTTACGACCATACAAGTATTTGCGAAACACCTTGACCCAAAAATTAATGCCAAAGCTTCCCTTTCAATTTGCGCATAATTACTCTCACTGGCACTGAGAGTGCGTGAAGCAAAAGCAATTGATCTCTCCTCCCCACTACACAATACATGAGAGATTACTGCCCCAACTCCATATGGAGAGGCATCACATGCCAGCTTAATCTCCTTAGATATGTCATAGTGAACTAACATGATGCTCTCTACCAATTTGCTTTTATATTCCTTGAATGCTGTATCGCATTCTTTTGACCACTTCCAATGGACCTGTTTTTTCAATAACTCATTCAGTGGATGTAATACTGTAGCCAAATTTGGCAGGAACTTCCATTAATAATTCAAAAGACCCAAGAATGAACGAAGTTCAGTGACATTCCTGGGAGTGTGAGCATTTCTGATTGCATCCAGCTTTCCCATGGTTGGATGTAAACCATCTTTTTCTACTCTGTATCCTAATTACTCCACTGAGTTTTTAAATAACTCACACTTATGAGCAGACACGCATACTCTGTGCTTCTCTAGCTGTTTGAGGACTTTATTCAATATGTTTTTATGAATTTGCCTATTTGGTGCTGAAATTAGTATGTCATTCAAATAACATACTACCCTTTCAATACCTTGCAAAATCACCCCTTGGAATATGGCAGGGGCGGAAGACACTCCAAACAGTGGCCTATTAAATTGATATAGGCCTCGATGAGTATTTATAGTCAAGCAAAACTTGGACTCCTCATCGAGTTCAAGTTGTAAGTAGGCATTCGTAAGATCCAGTTATGAGAAGATCTGACCACCTGTCAGTGTTGTGAATAAATCTTCTATATTCGGCAATGTATTGGGGACATTACCCTCTCGAACTTGGTTTGCGGTTGCTTTATAATCACCATGCAATCTTAATTTACCATTGGACTTAGCTATAGCAACATTGGGTGAAGCCCAATTACATCGATCTATCTTACAAATAATGTTCTCAGTCTCTAGTCTTTTGAATTCTTGCTCAACTTTCTCCTTGAGTGCATATGGTACGGAACATGGCTTGTAGTAAACTAATCTAGCGTCCATCTGTACCCTGACACTCGCCTTGAAGCTTGGATCAGACTGCCCGTTTCGCAGAACACCTTCAGATACTTCTTGATAACATCATCCTTCGATGCAAATCTCATTTCAAATCTCACTCCAATCCAGCTTCAGCGATCTCAACCATTTTCTTCCTAGTAAGGCAAGCTTGTCTCCTTTCACTACTATTAGAGGCAAGTTCTGAACTTGGTCCTTATATTTCACCGGTACGGTGATACGACCCACCATAGGAATTTTCTCTCCTGAGTAGCCTCGCAGTTCTATCTTGGGTTTCTCCAATGGGAAATTACGCAATTTGTCGAGGTATAGCAACACCGGTACCACACTCACGGATGCACCCATGTCATTTCCATTGGTATCTTGAATCCCGCAACATCTATTTGGATTTTGATACTTTTCGAATCGCTGTCCGTTAACCTCGTGCTCTTGATGACGTGTAACTCTAACATCTCCTCATCCTGTTGTTGTTGTTTCATGCTATGTAGTCTCTGAGGTTTTCTACTTATAGCTTTGAATGCTGGACTTATAGCTTTGTGTTAGCGTGAATGTTTTCTCGGAAGAATCACTCAACACTCAGAGTCGGTTCCAATGCCAATGCGGCCTTTATTTTCTCTAGCGGGGAGGAAGCCTCAGGATTGGATCCAGGCACTTCTCTCCGATGAACAAAGAAACTCATCGATATTTATATGTTTTACAATCGTTCTTTACAGTTACTCAGCCCACTTCGGCTGGACACAATCCAATCATACCGATTATAGATTACATATAGGTTTCTTTGACCCAATAGAATTCTCCTGATATCTCAGGGGCTTTATGTTCAGTTTTTGTCAGCTCGGGCTGATTAATGACCTCGTTATGTGAGGCAGGTTCCCCCCTTATCTCTGTTCCTCGGGGCTTGGCTGTGTGAAGTCACTGATTATACCAGTGTACTATAATGGTTCGTTATAATTATCTTGTATCCAAGGCATTCCTGGTAGTGGGCCTCACAGGGTCATTGCTCGGTCATCCCCAGTTCATTACTTGACTGAGTACCCATCATGCTTATGCAGCCATTTTATATGTGGCCACTTTAAACATATGAGTTTAGATATATTCAGCAGGTGCCTAATGCCGAGTGTTTTGATATATTCAGCAGGTGCCTAATGCCTACAACAATTCCCTCCTTTTGGTAAAGGGACTAGTCCTAGTCCCCCTTTAACCGACCGCCCTACTTTTATTATCAACGTGCTGGCCAGTCACGCGGTTTCAGGAGTCCCGGTTGCTTAAATCAAATTAACAAAGGCCAAATCCTCCTGCCCCTTTATTAGACAGGCTTGTTTAGTATTTGGGGACCGGTCATGGGTCCCTCTTCGTCGTGCTTGGTGCCTGCATGCCTGGCAGGCCATTATGCCCCATGTTATTGCTAAGATCAATTGTATCCCGACCAGTATGTGTGAAATTATTCGAATCCAAGGATGGATGTTCACATTTATTCCCCAGTCCCAGACCTTTCTCCACCAACTCTGACTTTGTAAGTCTACATCGATATCTTCTTCCAGTACTTTGATTTTAGTTTGCAGTTGGTGGTAGAGCTTTACGGATTGACCCACCCTGAGCCTCAATTCTCGTAATACTTCGGTTAAATGTGGGATAGTGACCTGCTGTGGCTCATCATAATCCTGCAAATGATCATGGAGCTGATCGGTTACATCAATAACTTCGGGCTTCCAGCGCCTAACCTGGGTGATAAAAGCTTGCCCGATCGCGACAGGTCGTAGCAGCGCAAAGCAATAGTTCGGCTGTGGTATAGGGCATTGTAGGTCATTATACCAGTACGAACACTCTGTGGTAGAGATGCAGTATCTTCCCTTCCCTCCGTAGCCTGCCGTCACGAAGTGCCTGTGTGCGAGCACTATTTCTAGTACACACCCGTCGGTTCGGTTAAACCCGCACTTGTCTAGCTCACCTCGGCCTACTGGGTGAGGGCATACTGTGATCTCTCCCCTTTGCTTGCATTCTGTTCGGGAAATTCCGGTAAGTATGTCGTTTCGACGAACGGCGGAGGTGGTGGTCAGATAGTAACGTATGGAGACATTTTCCCGTATTACTCCGATATTCTCTAGTTGGTACAGGGGGGACGGCCCTGAGTCCGGCGTGGCTATAGGGATCATCAGGACTATCCCTATCCCAGTATTCTTACCCATCTGGAAATCTGGAATTGCTGGGTATACTCGGGTCAGTCCCTTCAGTGTACAATTATCCAGTGTCCCCCTCTGGTTAGCCAACTGAGCCAAATGTGAACTGTCTATCCAATCGGGTACTTCCCCGCGTTGGATCTGGTCGAGATTGTGGCGGATCTGTCCCACCATCCACAGACCATAAGCGTGACAGAGTTGCCCCTGTCTTTGCTTTCCTGTATCTTCTTTTTCTCTATCAATGAGGTGATTGATGGTTTTGGCGTGAGCTTCCAGGACTGAGATGCCATCCAACTGGATTTCGGCACCCTCCTTTCCTAGGTTGGCTTGGTCTTCCTGGTTTTGCTCCACCCTCTCTAATAACCCCTTCATCACCCCTCTAAGCTGTTCCACCTTCTCGTTTAACCCTTGTATATCTATTGAGTTTACTACGGAGGTCCCTGTATTGAAACCGGTAGCAACATCATTAACTATTCCTCTCTTTATCCTGGGGGCTGACCCCTGTCCTCGGAATCTACTGGCACCCATTGCATCGGCAGCCTGCTGCATTACAACTTTACTTAATGCATTGTACATTTTCCTTGACTGTTCTGTACAGTATTCCAGCATCTGGATGCCTGAAATATTGATCAATACAGGCACAATTTCATGTTTAACATTATCATACAATAATTCCCCTTCGTGGTACATTACAATCCAATTTTCTGGTCCCTTAGTAGTTATGGGTCAAGGCAGTTCCTCGGGCAATGTAGTGTCTCGTACGGGGCATGACATCGGCGAAGGGGAGAAGCATACATACAGTGATATTGCAGCCACCCCCACCTCCTCATAGTACCCACACAGCCCCACTCCCTTTTTGCGGATGACTGATTGCTGGGACTGTCCCGGAGGCGCGCAAATTATGCCGAAAGTACATTCATCGGGCCCTTTGACATTCCTCCGTTTAATGCAGCTGCTCCTTATACCCGTGGAGCACTGTACACATACCCGGTTCTTATTAGGATTTACTTGTAACCATGCATTAAAATAAGTCCTGTCCTTGCTCCAGTCCTTGGCTGCTGGGATGCACATTCCATCCGTTAAATTAAACAAGACTCCGTAGTTCATGTAGTTGTTTATTTCCTGACTGCGCTGCAATCCGTTGGTATCATCCAGTGTTTGCGTGGCTCTTGAGGTTCCCAGTATCATGAGTCCCCAGAGTCAAAGTCACCACTGCGGTCCCATCTTGGTGAGTGTTTTATCTGAAAATTTTAAACAGATAGCCTGGTCGTCACCAGGTGTTAGGTTCTGGTCTACTTGTGTCGCTGTCACTCTGTGGAATCGGAGGTAAGGATTAGGTTAACCATATTCTTTATAGTCGGACCATTTCTATCACTTCATGTCCCTGTCTGGGCTGCCGTCGGTTTTGCGTTTGAGCCTGCTGTGCTCGAGCCTGCACGATGACCCATCTAAATATTATCCAAACTCCAATCAACACCAATGCCACCATTATTCCTCCAAACATCGCTGTCTGCTATACCATTAGGTTGGATTTGTGGACTATACCTACCCACCGTGGGGTACATTGGCTCTATTGCCATAGGTGATGGTGCTATGGCTGCGCACTGCACTATCCATCTAGTCCCGTTTTTTAAAACATCTCTTCCAGCCTGTTTATCTTAGCTTTTAACTCTTGACCAGCTAGTTCCGTTTAATTTTTATTCTGAATATCCCACCATTTCCTCTGTCTGTCAGGTGAGTCTTTATTTTATTAAGAAATCCAAATTAATAATGTCCAGTATAAAACAGCTGTCAATGGAAAGGGTTAACTCCTTTAAAGGTTTGTAAGAAAGCCTGATGTCATTATGTGACTTCATGTAATCATCCGAAAAATTCTTTTTTTTTTAAGTCTTTGTGCCTTCAAAACTTCCTTAGAAATTAGGAATTCGTTAAGACAGCAGAAATCATTAGTAAAGCCGTCATAATAAAAGTCTTCTCATCAGGGAAGACAGCATTTTGGAGTAAACTCCAATGTTTTCTTAACTTCTAATTCAAGTACTTGCCAAAGAATTTAAAAAAAAAATTGATTTAAAACAAGACCACACATTTTTAATAGCTATTTTGTTTACTGAAATTCAATTTTTTTTTAAAATTTCTCTCTCAGCACAAAATCTAAACTTCTGTGCCAGTTCCATTTTTTCTTTCTGTGCTGAGTTAGCATAGCTTAGATCTTTTCTTCTCGTTATTTTCATACATTCCAACATTTCGTTTTTTTTTAACGGTCCCGTTCACTGGACAAATCTTGTGTTTTATTTCTTTCTCAGCACAAAATCTAAACATCCATGCCAGTTCCATTTTCTGTAAGAATTTAAAAATTCAGTAAGATTCTCTCATTCCCAGTTTTTTCTTTCTGTGCTGAGTTCGCACAGCTTAGATCATTTCTCCTCGTTATCTTCAAAACACTCCTGCTTGTTTAGACTGTTCGGGACTTTTCTTGATAAAAACTGTCTATTTTGGAAATCTTTTGAAACTGCATTGAAACTTTCTCATAATTTAAAATCATTATCAATGTAGAGTGTCTTTTACCTCTTCCAATTTTTTTTTCCTAATTAAACCAATATCTTTTTCACAGCAAACATCAACTAGTATTTGGTAAGTTATGTCTTTTTCCATCACAAACACATTTTTTTTTTCAGCATTTATTTAGTACGTTACATCTTTTTTTTTCAGATCTCCTTTCTTCAAATTAGGTTTTGTATTTTACACGGAGGGCTCGTGACTCCATAAATTTGTTAATTTAAAATCATTTGTTTACTTTCAAAGTGGCGTCTTTATCTTTTTCTTTTCTCCATAACTAGAATGGAGTCCAGCAATTAGGCTTTGAGGGCTGCTTTTCGTTATCTCAAAATGCTCCAGTTTCAAAGTCGTTAAAATGTCTCTTCTAAACTGCTAAAGCTTGCTGTTTTTAACATTTTTCAAAAGTCCCTTTTACACCTTCGCAGAAAGCTCGCCACTCGCCCAGGAGTTTGACCTGATCCCTGAAGGTATTTCTAGATTGTTTCCAAAGCTTTTAGTTTTATATCTCCTTTTTTCTTTAAGAGATCAGATTTAATTTAATATATATTTTTTTGAATCCACCTCAGTATTTTGCTATCCCTTCTCTGAATATCTCAAAATCCCAATTCAGACTTTGTAATTTCAATCTTTATTTAAAACTTTTTTTTGAGCGAGAAACTTTTTTTAAAAGGCATTCTTTATCTCATTCCGAGACTAAATTTATGTCTTTCAACCCAATGTAATCAATCATTGCATGTTTTCTTTCGACAAGTAAGTGAGCGTGTCAAATAAATTCTTGTTTTTTAACCACCGGGACCATGTATTTTTTATCTTTTGCTCAACAAACCTATCCTTTGTACATTTCCTAGCTCCGTAACTTATCATCCGAATAAATCCACATCTGCGTTTCTAACTTAAAATGTCTTAAAACTTCCGACATACAGGACAACACTACAAAGGGTTAAAAAAACTTTCACTCTGTTTAGAAAAGTGGGTGGAGCTAAAATAAACAGACAGTTGCATTCCTCTTTCAACCAGGCTTTCGGAAACATGAAAACATAAAAAAATTCCACAGTCAAAAATTCACACAAGGACTCTCAATGACAGACATTCACAAAAGTCTCTCTTCATTCAACAAAGCTTATTAATTTTTTTTTTTGGCCGGCTCGATTCTTGGATCCATACTTCACTTAAGATAATCACTATCAGGTTTTTTTTTATTTCTTACATATTGATTTACTTCCTCTGTTAGTTTTACGTGGGCTCGCAGTATCAAAACTACTGCCTTTTCCTTTGTCTTTCTTTTCCTTCTCCCACCATTCTCTTTGATTCGCTGGCAGGTCCTGAGGATTACACCCTGCTCTAATCATTTTCTTGATTAGTTTCTTTTGTTTTTCCGCCAGGTGGCGGGTAAGGGACCCTTCTGGTCCCCACTCGAGGTTACTTGCTTTCGTGGCCATTCCAGGGTAGGACTAGAACCATTAGGAATCTACTCTCAGAGGTCCGCTTTCTACCTAGCGTAACTTGTAGTAGACCGTCTCCTGGCTACTGTCAGGTCACAAGTTCTGCTGTTACAGAAACTTATACAATTCTTAAAATGCGTTTAAGCAATTCCCGCAGTGCTCTACGCCTCCTTAACGACTACCTACCACTGCTCTACCTGTTGGTCCGACCCTGTTCACAGGTTTGGATTCCGTTAGCCACTGTACACCGCTTGGTTCTACCTGGGGTATATTTCAAATCACACTACTGGGTCCGGAAGATGTCTTTCGGTATCACGATCCCACGGTCCAAGCGTGTTCCCGGCACCTACTTAGTTCCTGGCCGTCATGTGGGACTAAAGTCCTCTTAATTCAGGCTCAGGCTAGGTGTTTGAGATATTGGACCGTCTCCTCGTGTCGATCAACCAGCATCCACCTTCCGCACCCGTTATAAAATTTTGTTTAAGGTATACTCACCCGGTTTCTCCAAGAGCGTTAGCGGCCCCGATATCCTGTTCGTGACGCCACTGTTAGCGTGAATGTTTTCTCGGAAGAATCACTCAACACTCAGAGTCGGTTCCAACGCCAATGCGGCCTTTATTTTAGCTAGCGGGGAGGAAGCCTCAGGACTGGATCCAGGCACTTCTCTCCGACGAACAAAGAAACTCATCGATATTTATATGTTTTACAATAGTTCTTTGCAGTTACTCAGCCCACTTCGGCTGGACACAATCCAATCATACCGATTATAGATTACATATAGGTTTCTTTAACCCAATAGAATTCTCCTGATATCTCAGGGGCTGTATGTTCAGTTTTTGTCAGCTTGGGCTGATTAATGACCTCGTTATGTGAGGCAGGTTCCCCCCTTATCTCTGTTCCTCGGGGCTCGGCTGTGTGAAGTCACTGATTATACCAGTGTACTATAATGGTTCGTTATAATTATCTTGTATCCAAGGCATTCCTGGTAGTGGGCCTCACTAGGTCATTGCTCGGTCATCCCCAGTTCATTACTTGACTAACTGAGTGCCCATCATGCTTGTGCAGCCATTTTATATGTAGCCACTTTAAACTTATATGAGTTTAGATATATTCAGCAGGTGCCTAATGCCTATTGTTTTGATATATTCAGCAGGTGCCTAATGCCGACAACACTTTGAAAGCTGATTTACCCTTCAGTCAGCATGTCTTCGCAAGATATCCAGTCTTTCTGCAGAAGAAACACTCTGCCTTCATATATGGACAACTTTGAGCAATGTATTGTCCCAGGCACCTATAGCACGACTTTGAAGCTCTGTTAGAATTTCCAGTTTCTGAGACTTTGGACCCCCACCGTCTTTTACTTTGAATCTGCAGGTGAATCACCTCGGTTGACTGACGACCATAATTATTATGCAATTCTCGGGAATATTGATCGACCATGCACATCGACCTTGCTGCCTGACATGCAAGCTCAAAAGTCAAGTCATCCGTCATCAATAACTTTCTTCTGAGTGCATAATTTTTTCAACAAAATGATCCCGCAATGCTCGGTTTTGAAAGTTTCTAAAATTACAGTGAATCGATAGCTTTTTTAATGCTACAATGCAATCACTGATACTTTCATCAGACTTTTGATTCCAAATCCTGAAATGATAGCTTTCAGCAATTTCTAATGGTTTGGGGTTATAGTGCTGCTCCAGCTTCGTTAAAATCTCTTTAAACGTTGTGTACTTTGGCTCGGCAGGCACAAGCAGATTTACCAGAGTTTCATGTAATTCAGGTCCAGCTGTAGATAAGAAGATAGCTCGCTTATGTTCCAATATCACCTGATTCTGGACTGCCTTCTCTGGATCTTCGATTATGTTATTTGCAGTGATATACATTTCTAGCTGATCCTCATATGCTTTAAAACATTTCCGGTCATGTCTATATTCACCCAAATGTTCCATTACACCTGCGGGTGCTGCCATTTTAATTTCTAGCTGTTTACATAGTGTGCTGTATTTTACCTCGGATTTTGTAGCTTTATCCAAAGACAAAAGCTTCCAAAGTCTCTCTGTCGGTTGGCTGAATCCTTCACCAACAAAATTTCAGCTTTAAACCATCCAAAAAATCCCATCTCGCTGCCAAATGTGATATATTCACAGAGCACAGCACACACAGCTACTAACATGTCAGGCAGCTCTGTCGGAAGCCTCCGGAACATACCTGGTTCTGTTTATTATTAACTCTGTAGTTGCAGTACACAATAGTTCCACATCCACAGTGTGGAGCTACAAACATTACAAGCTTACAGACATTACAGAGGACAAGGGTCCAGGGCATGTGTCTGAAACTCGTGTTAGGCACATGCACATGCAAACACCTTTACCAAATTGGATCGCGAATGACAACAACATGTCAAATTAAAAATCGGGCAAAACATCCCCAACTCACGCCTGATGCCATTTGTACGGCAGTGGTTAGCGAGGCGTGCGTGCGTGCCATCTTGGAGATGGGTAACATTTCATTATCATATTTAAATCAGGCTCCCACTGTAGCAATTGGGAGGCTGATTTTAATTTAACTGCTGCTGGCCGTGTTTCTCAGGACTTGGTAAACCCGGAAGCAAAATGGAGGCGAGAGATGCTGGTTCCAACAGTGTGTGAGCCAGGAAAAGCAGGAATGCTCCTCCAGGTCCCTCAAGGAAGCCTTTGGCCTCTCCTCTGCTGATTGCGGCCTCTCCTTGCTGCCGCGATCGCGACCTCCGGCTCTCTCACCCCTCGCACCTCCAGCCCCTATCTCTCCCTCACCATTGCCGGGGACTGTCCTTCAGTTGGGTTTCTCGTCTGGCGACCAGACAGTCTGCATGAGAAACATTCATCCTATCTTAGCTTATTCTTCCTCAAAGAACACTCTGCCCCCTCATCGTGGTACCAAATTGTTTCTTACATGATTACTTGAGAATCCATGATTGGATCAGCTATGATCGTGTTAAATGGCGGAGCAGGCTCGAGGGGCCGTGTGGCCTACTCCTGCTCCTGTTTCTTATGTTCTTATGATTGCAATGTTTTCACTTCCACTAACCTATTCAGAATGCAGTTCTGTGTAGTGATCACCATATGTGTGAAGAGCTCCCTGATGTCAGTCCTAGATTCGCCTCTTACTAATTTGACTCCATGTCCCCTTATCCTTCTCCCATGTTTTGATTTGAAGTAAATTTTCAGATCTATCTATTCCATACTGTTTGTTCTCATGCATCTCTTTAAGGTCACCTCTCAGTTACCTCCCTTCAAAGCTGAAGAGCCCAAGTTTTCCTGTCTCTCCTCATAACCCAGTCCTCTGATGATAGAGAGCCATCTGGCTCTTCTCTGAATGTCTCTCATGCATCTCAGTGATAGCACTCAAGGTGTGTAGGTGCACTGGGCACAGTAGAATCAATGATAGGAAAGATTGTCTCTGAAAGGAATGGGGACTGATGCACCTTTTCTTGAGTTTTGTTTTGCTTTTTTTGGCCTTAAATACAGGAAATCAAAGTAAGTACCGATAGACATATATCACTCTTTATAATATGGTAGTTTGGATCAATGCCTTTAAGAAGCTTCTACTGGACTTTAAAAAATAGGCCTTGAACTCAGATTGTTGCAAGATAAAAGGGAGATGTATTTGGCAGCTGCATCAGTTCTATTCTTAAAGATAGAAAATGTAATCAGTGATAATGATAATTGCTTTCGACTAATCATTTCTGGGAATGCTGCAGAGCAATTGTAGCCTCACCACCTGAGGTGAGACAGTAATTCCACAGTGAACGATGGTTAGGAATTTATACTTGTCACATCAAGATGTGCTCGAGGACCAAGAGGTATTCGCCCATCCGTGACATGAAGCATACCATTCCGCTGGAGCAAATCGTCTTTAAAATAGAATTTGATCACTTATTTTGAAGCCATCAGAAATGAAGTTGGCATTTTCCAGATAACATTGCTCTATCATGGGCTTTGAAATTAAGTTGTGCAATATTTCCCTGACAACGATTTTGTTAAAACAAGGAATATGTTGTGGTAACATCAGCTTTCCTTTAACTATTAAAGGATTCTCAAAAGCTCAGTGCATTCGTAAGGAAGTATTTTGTCTATTATTTTAAAGGAAGTATTAACAAATAGGTTATTACCTCCATTAGAGCGGCCGACAGGAATTTGATACGAACATATTAAGTGTTTCCACACTATTATCTTTATAGTACAATTCCTATATTTTATCTTTACTATCGGTTTGTGACTGAAGTGGTGTTTTAATTCTCTGTCCAGGTAAAGTAGAATCCTGTACACGCCACTCACTGGCCTCTAATTGCCGATTAAATTTTAATGTCAACACAAAGCCAGCTGCCCCATCTGCTAACTTTAAAGAAGAAAGAAAGCATTTATATTGTATCTTATCACATCTCTCAGTGAGTTCGTTACATACAATGATTTACTTCAATGTGTTGTTATGTAGGCAGAAATGGCTGCCATTTTGCTCACTGCAAGAGCCCACACAAGCAATGAGTTGAATGACCAATTAATTTATTTTTGGTAGCATTGGTTGAGGGAGCATTATTAGTCATGATTCCGGCAGAACTTACTGCTATTATTCCAATAGGGATCTTTAACATCTCCCTGAACCACTGAAACAGGCAGACATGGTTTTAGAAAGATTTAGGGAAGAAATTGGTCCTCGTTGCACCCATTTTCTGGGCGTAAAACAGAAACAAAAAGGACCAAATTTGCAGGACTTACAAACAGCTGCCAACGAAAGATAAGTAGTTTTTCTTTATTTCATATGGAACCAGTAGGAGCAGGAGTGCTTCACAGCACTCCTGAGGCTGTGGTCGGCTGCAATCGTCTACTCCTGTTCTCCTCTCCTCCCACCTCGAGGCTTCCCTGAGGGTTGCTGTCTGTAAGACTGATGGTGCAATTTACATGGCTGGAAATGGGTGAGCTTGAGACAGTTCGCCTGAATTATTATAATGAGGCCTGAGGCCCAATTGTAGACATACCTCAGACCTCCCTGTTTGCGGGGGGAGGGGGGCGGGGGCGCATGACCTGCATGCCATCAGTAATGCTCCAGAAAACGGGCCACAATGAATTTCGAGTCTCAATTTTCTCTTTGGACTGGCTGGCGATGATCTCACACAACGTGCCTGAGTTCAATTCAGATGAATTCACACCCGAGTTAGGCTGCACGATTTGCCTCGATACGAAGGCGAAGCCACCTGACATTCATGCATTTTGTTTCCATGTGGCTTGTCTGTATTATGTTATGGCTTATGTTCTGTTAAAGATGATTATGTTTTACTAGAGAATTGTATTTTTAGTTTCCCTACTTTTCAAACCTACTCTTAGCTTTTCTTCCTTTCCTGTGATTAGATGAGTGTTAATGTGCTCATGTGTTAATATGCTATCCAGATAGTGAGCAAGGATGTCTTACTACAGTTATACAGGGCCTTGGTGAGACCGCACCTGGAGTATTGTGTGCAGTTTTGGTCTCCTTACCTAAGAAAGGATATACTTGCCATAGAGGGAGTGCAGAGAAGGTTCACCAGATTGATTCCTGGGATGGCAGAACTGTTGTATGAGGAGAGATTGGGTCGACTAGGCCTGTATTCACTAGAGTTTAGAAGAATGAGAGGGGGTCTCATTGAAATGAATAAAATTCTGACTGGGTTGGCTAGACTGGATGCGGGGATGATGTTTCCACTGGCTGGGAAGTCTAGAACAAGGGGTCACAGTCTCAGAATACAGGGCAGGAAATTTAGAACCGAGATGAGGAGAAATGTTTTCACTCAGAGGGTGGTGAACCTGTGGAATTCTCTACCACAGAAGGCTGTGAAGGCCAAGTCACTGAATATATTTAAGAGGACGATAGATAGATTTCTCGACACAAAAGACATCAAGGGGTATGGGGAAAAAGCGGGAATATGGTGTTGAGCTAGAGGATCAGCCATGATCATATTGAATGGCGTTGCAGACTTGAAGGGCCGAATGGCCTATTACTGCTCCTATTTTCTATGTTTCTATGTTTCTAAACATGGGTGCAGACATATCTGTATCCCTGCTGCGGGTGCTGCCACATAGACAGCAGGCTGACAAGAGGCAGGTTGTCATGGGAGGAGGCAAGGGTGTGGGGTACAGTGGATACAATTCTTGAAGATAAAGAGCTCTATTTTCGCCACCATTGGGCATTGTTATTTTGGCGTCCGCTGATTTTTTTTGAACAATCGTGATTTTGCAATTTTCCTCAAAGTTTGTACGGTGGCGGCGACTGTCAGCGCCAGTTTTTTGTACGCAAGATTTTTTGGCGCGCGTCTGGTTGAAAACTGATTTTGCGCCATTTTTGGCCCTTTAACCAATTTTCGCCAATGCTGATTTTTTTCAGGACGGTGCACAGTGGCCTTAAGTACCGATCAGAAAAACCCTACGCTAACTTAAGGAAATCGCCGCTGAGTATATTTCAGAATTTTTGGAGCGAGGGAAGAAGACAATTTAAAACACAAATTCATGATGATTTTTGCAGAGGGAACTTGGAAAATGACTAGGAAAGTCCATTTTTCCCGAAGAATGTTTTTGAGAGTGGGCAAATTGCGATTCTACCCCAACACACCACAGAATCTCTGCTCACGGGGCTCCAGGCATGGATCGGAGGAATGCTGGCTGGCTGCAGGATCGCTCCCTCGGCAGTACACAAGCACAGAAACTCGACACTTGGATTCCACCCTCCCCCGGGCTCAGCTGGTAAAGAAGAAGTCCGGGGGGAGCGGGCGGGCTAGGGCGGGGGGGGGGGGGATCGGGTGGAATCCAAGCGCCGAGCTCCTGTGTTTCTGTCCAGCCAAGGAAGCGATCCTGCTGGCATGCACTTCGAACTGTGCATCGGAGATGGCACAACACAGCAGCAAACACAGGCATTTCCATTTCGGCACAAGCTATAATTAACGTGCCATGAATCGCGTCTCCATAGAGACAGAGCTTAGTGTTGCGCATGCGTGCAGACCAGGGTGTGGTCCGTTCTGCTAGGGCGTCACCCAGCAAAGGTGGATGTATGTGCTGCGCTTCAGTAAGTCTCCCAAAAACAATAATTATGGAAGCACATTGTACTACGCCTCATGTAGTAAGGTTGGTTTACATGCATGGCATGTGAAGATGCCATTGTCTGCGACGATCTGCATCGGATCATGGCAGTAAATGCCAAATACCCAGGTAGCATCCATGATGCTTTCATCCTATGTGAGAGCGTTATATCTACCATGTTTCAGGAGCTGCCAGAAGGGCAGAGCTGGTTGCTCAGGGACAAAGGGTATGGGCTTGCCACCTGGCTTATGACCCCCGCCTACGCAATCCCCGCACTGAGCCACAGCATTGGTACATGTCACACATAACGACACGGAGCATCATAGAGCGGACAATTGGCATACTGAAGCAACGTTTCCACTGCCTGGACAATTCTGGAGGCTATCTGCAATGTGCCTCTCACCACGTCAGTCAGTTCACTGTTCTGTTCTGCATGCTGCACAACTTGGCCATCGTGAGGGGCCAGGCCCTGGACATTGAAGATCCTCCTGAGGGGAGAAGGGGGGAGGAGGAAGAGGAGGATGAGGAGGCTGACAATGAGGTCGAGGAGGAGGAGGAGGTCCAGCAGCAGCAGGTGGAGGAGGACGAGGAGGACCAGCAGGAGGAGGACAACGAAACAATGCCACCACCTCAACTCGCAGGACGATGGCGGAGGAGGCAGCCTCATGCACCTATAACCATAGCTAGAGACTTGCATCAGTGGCTAATCCGTGACTGCTTTGCTACCTGAAGGCTAAATGGCCCGACAGTGTTGACTCATTGCACCTGTTAGTCTGAAAAAATAATGTACATCATTCGTAATAAGTATGCGTAAAAACGTGGACAAATTAACTGCGCAGGCAGCTATTACCGAATATGATATAATTGGGATTACGGAAACATGGCTCCAGGGTGACCAAGGCTGGGAACTCAACATCCAGGGCTATTCAACATTCAGGAAGGATAGACAGAAAGGAAAAGGAGGTGGGATAGCGTTGCTGGTTAAATCGGAAATTAACGCAATAGTAAGGAAGGACATTAGCTTGGATGATGTGGAATCTGTATGGGTAAAGCTGTGGAACACCAAATGTCAGAAAACGCTAGTAGGAGTTGTGTACGGACCACCAAACAGCAGTAGTGAGGTTGGGGACAGCAGCAAACAAGAAATTAGGGCTGCGTGCAATAAAGGTACAGCAGTTATGATGGGCGACTTTAATCTACATATAGATTGGGCTAACCAAATGGTAGCAATACAGTGAAGGAGGATTTCCTGGAGTGTATTAGGGATGGTTTTCTAGACCAATATGTCAAGGAACCTACTGGAGGACTGGCTATCCTAGACTGGGTGATGTGTAATGAGAAAGGACTAAATTGCAATCTTGTTCTGCGATGTCCCTTGGGGAAGAGTGACCATAATATGGTAGAATTCTTTATTAAGATGGAGAGTGACACAGTTAATTCAGAGACTAGCTTCCTGAACTTAAGGAAAGGTAACTACGATGAGAAGTGAATTGGCTAGAATAGACTGGCGAATGATACTTAAAGGGTTGACGGTGGATAGGCAATGGCAAACATTTAAAGATCAAATGGATGAACTTTAACAATTGTGCATCCCTGTCTGGAGTAAAAATAAAATGGGTAAGGTGTCTCAACCGTGGCTAACAAGGGAAATTAAGGATAGTGTTAAATCCAAGGAAGAGGCATATAAATTGGCCAGAAAAAGCAGCAAACCTGAGTACTGGGAGAATTTTGTAATACAGCAGAGGAGGACAAAGGGTTTAATTAGTAGGGGGAAAATAGAGTATGAGAGGAAGCTTGCTGAGAACATAAAAACTGATTGCAAAAGCTTCTATAGATATGTGAAGAGAAAAAGATTAGTGAAGACAAACGTAGCAATCAGAATCAGGTGAATTTATAATGGGGAACAAAGAAATGGCAGACCAATTGAACAAATACTTTGGTTCTGCCTTCACGAAGGAAGACACAAATAACCTTCCGGAAATACTAGGGGACCGAGGGTCTAGTGAGAAGGAGGAACTGAAGGATATCCTTATTAGTCAGGAAATTGTGTTAGGGAAATTGATGGGATTCATGGCCGATAAATCCCCAGGGCCTGAAAGTCTGCATCCCAGAGTACTTAAGGAAGCGGCCCAAGAAACTGTGGTCATTTTCCAACATTCTAACGACTATAGAGCATTTCCTATGGACTGGAAGGTAGCTAATGTAACACCACTTTTTAACAAAGAGAGAGAGAAAATGGGTAATTATAGACCGGTTAGCCTGACATCAGTAGTTGGGAAAATGTTGGAATCAATTATTAAAGATGAAATAGCAGCGCATTTGGAAAGCAGTGACAGGATCGGTCCAAGTCAGCATGGATTTATGAAAGGGAAATCATGCTTGACAAATCTTCTGGAATTTTTTGAGGATGTAACGAGTAGAGTGGACAAGGGAGAACCAGTAGATGTGGTGTATTTGGACTTTCAAAAGGCTTTTGACAAGGTCCCACACAAGAGATTGGATTGCAAAATCAAAGCACATGGTATTGGGGGTAATGTACTGACATGGATAGAGAACTGGTTGGCAGACAGGAAGCAGAGAGTTGGGATAAATGGGTCCTTTTCAGAATGGCAGGCAGTGACTAGTGGGATGCCGCAGATTGGAGATTGATAGCTTTTTGTTAATCAAAGATATTAAGGAATATGGGTCAAAGGCGGGTATATGGCTGATCTGCGATCTCAATCCATATACCCGCCTTTGACCCATGTTCCTTAATATCTTTGGTTAACAAAAAGCTATCAATCTCCGATTTAAAATTAACAATTGATCTAGCATCAGTTGCCGTTTGCGGAAAAGAGTTCCAAACTTCGACCACCCTTTGTGTTCGAAGTGCCTCCTAATTTCACTCCTGCAAGGTCTGGTTTTAATTCTTAGACTATTCCCACTAGTCCTAGAATCCCCAACCAGCAGAAATAGTTTCTCTCTATCTACCCTATCTGTTCCCCTTAATATCCTGAAAACTGATCAGATCACCTCTTAACCTTCTAAATTCGGGGGAATACAACCTAATATAAAAGAAAGTGGTGCATAAGGATCACTCTCCCCAAACAGAACCAACAATCCATTAAGAGCACCTGTCATGCCACAGCATGGCACCAGATCAAACCCTGGTCTCAGAGGTGTTGAGGCTGTGAACTTGACCATTACACCAACCCGTGTTCTGCCACTTTAATGATTTGGAATTTTATCCATCATGAATCTGTTTTCAGCTACAATAGTTTTGGTTTACAATAAAATATTCAGTGCAAACAAACATTTGTTCTGGAGAATGATAATTATATAATAAATTAAACATCATGAGTAGGGAATTCAATTACTGAATAATTTACCTGGAAATAACGAAGTATATCTCCCTAACTAAGGTGGCTAGAGTAATTGCATTTTACTTACAGCTCCAAACTTCTGAAGGCCAAGAATGGCATGTCTGACTCCATCCAATCTTGGGAGGACAAACAGGAAAGAGAGAAAGGTTTTACCTAGGAATTGAGACAAAGAATTCGACATATCCGAGGTTAAATGGTCCTGTCCATATCCTACACCAGGCCCACCCCTAAAAAGAGAATAAATGAAAGACCTAGAAGATGTTTCAGAGCAGATGGTGAAGATAAGAATTGCTCGTGCCACCAGCTGTATGTCCGATCGGGACTAATAACAGCTACTTGTCACAGTCAGATGTCTATCCTGTGTTGTGTTTTACTATATTTGAACTACTGCTCCCTTAATAAAATACCTTATAACTCCTAAGGTAACTCCTAAGACTCTTTGGGTATCTGTGTGTGACCTGTGATCCTGAATCTTACAGAGTGCAGGTCAGCTGATCATGAAATGTGTAAAGAGGTTAGCTTGTTGGACCTGAGGGAAAACACTCCTGCTTCTTCTTGCCCACAAGCAGTGCTGTAAAATCACTTACCTCTTGCATCCAGGCCTTCTCACCTTCTTTTACCAGGATAAAAGAACCCAGTGAAATCTAGCCTTTATGGGTTAAAAATTAAAATCCTGTTAAAATGTAGGCATGCAGCCTCCTTAAAAGATTTTACTGACTGACCTTCCCCCTGAGAGCAGATTGGTCGCACACCCCGTGACTGTCACTGTTAAACCGGACGTTGGCAGGTTGAAGTCAGGTTGGGGTAGGGCTTTGGATTTTAAAAATGTTTACCTTTCAACTGCACCCAACCCTTCCAATCTTGGGGGTGGGGGGTGGGGGGGCGGTGGGGGGGGGGGGGGCGGGGTGTGAAAGGACTAGTTTTGATTGCCTGGATGCGTCGGAGAGGAATTTTCCAAATTTTTTTCACAAATTGGCCTGGGTTTATTATCTGGTTTGTTGCCTCTCCCAGGAGATCACATGGCTTCAGGTGGGGTGGAGTGTATACAAGGTATCGCAATTGTGTGGGACAGGCTTGATGGACCAAATGGTCTTTACCTGTCTGTCATTTTTCGTATGTTTGCATGTTATCTAGTTTTTCTCCTGTCCCCTCATGCCCTCGCTATGCTCATATTTTTCATCAGATTCACCTCCTACTCTCTCAAACCTATTCTCACTAAACTGTTGACCACTCAGGCTCCCTTTTTGGCCCCAATACTAGTTGACATTATAAATAGGAGAGAGAAACCCCTCTCCTCAGTTATTGTTACCCTTTTAAAATTGCCTCGCTACTCAAAAGACCCACTCACGAAACCCTCTGCCTTTGCCAACTACCGCCCATTTCTAACCTTTCTTTCCTCTTCAAAGTCCTTGAACATGTTACCTCCTCCCACATCTGTGTCCATCTTTACCACAACTACATGTTTAAATCCTTCCACTCCGGTTTCCGTTCCTGCCACGTCACTGAAACAACCCTAATCAAAGTCACAGATGACATCTTCTATGACTGATCTTCATGTACTCTCTCTCCTCATCGTTCTTGAACTTTCTGCAGCCTTTAACATGGTCGACCACACCATCCTGACACACTCCACTGACCAGCTGAGTGGGACTGTCCTCATTTGGTCCAACTGTTACCTATCCAATTGCAGCCAGAACATTTCCTGCAATGACTTCTCTTTCTGCTCCAGCACCATTAGTCTAGAGTCCCCTAAGGGACTCCTTCGACTCCTCCTCTTACAAACCTGCAAAGGAGTTAACCCTTTCCACTGTCAGCTGCTTTTTTTAGTTCACCAAACACCTTCAGCATCGCTGAATTAAATTTTAAAGATATTGGACATTATTAATTTAAGTTTCTTAATTTTAAGTGAATATTTTCCCACGTGCCAGAAGGAAAATAAAATGTAATGGGTTATAAAGAATGAAAAACAATGTGTTAATAACTTGGACCAAGTAGGAATGTTTGATCTATATTTTATATCTTTAATATTGTACTGGACAGTAAAACCCCTCCAGGTATCATGAATGAGATATGAATGGTAATTAATGGGATGTGTCAAACGGAGAGAGGAAGTGAATGAGGATATACAATAGAACCAGGAGAATTTCAAGTGAAAGTCAGGAAAGTGTAGTTATGAATAGTAAATTGCTGGCTTTCTCTTGGAAACATTTGTGTCCCTGCCTATAATGAACTTTTTAAGAAAACTGAATTTGATGGCCTGGCCACTACCCAAGATATCAGAACTATGCAGTGGGAGACGAGTAAAGATCTGCAGATGATTAAAATCTTTTGATGAGGTCACCAGAAAAAGCCCGAGAATGGCTTGTATCAGATGGAATGTGTGGCATGAGATACCGGTATAAGTGTGTAAATGAATTTGCACTGAAGAATGGGTCTCAGACATGCTCAGTTACTTGACAACAACAAGACATGCAATGGTTAATGTGGCTCAGAAGAGTGAGACAATTTTTAAAGCATTGACACATACTCCATCAAGAAACTATCTAATTAATGAAACAATCAGACAAGAGTTAAACACACTGGTACCTGTTAGAGGGATTGAAATTGAAGTTAAAATGGAGAGTTACATGGAATTTGGATTGGGACAATTGAAAGCTAGGGAGAAATAAATTTCGCAAGACTTATCCACAAGATGGATACGAGTAAAAGTGTGATCTAGAAAATCTTTTTAAGTCCCTGACTTGTTGATTAGATGTCAAACTAACTGTCGCTTAAAATGATTGTGAGACTGAATTTAACTGGGACTGTAATAATGGTGTTTTGTAGGTAAGAGTGTGGGAAAAGCTTGTACGAATCCAATATGAGCTGGTTTTGGTGGTGACTCCAGTATCACTACAACCACAATGACCATGCTTTCTTTACAGATCTAACAGGACCTGTCCCATTGGGCTTAATATATTAGCACACCCTTGGGTTTGTATTATTTCACATGCTCTGGTAGTTCTCCAACTGTATTGTTTTTTTGACTAACTAACAGAAAACAGAGAGTCGAGATAAATGGTTCATTCTCGGGTTGGCAACCAGTAACTAGTGGGGTGCCGCAGGGATCAGTGCTGGGACCCCAACTATTTACAATCTATATTAACGACGTGGAAGAAAGGACCGAGTGTAAAATAGCCAAGTTTGCTGACGATAAAAAGATGGGAGGAAAAGCAATACATGAGGAGGACAAAAATATCTGCAAAACATAGAAACATAGAAAAATAGGTGCAGGAGTAGGCCATTCGGCCCTTTGAGCCTGCACCACCATTCAATAAGATCATGGCTGATCATTCACCTCAGTACCCCTTTCCTGCTTGCTCTCCATACCCCTTGATCCCTTTAGCTGTAAGGGCCATATCCAACTCCCTCTTGAATATATCTAATGAACTGGCATTAACAACTCCTGCGGAAGAGAATTCCACATGTTAACAACTCTCTGAGTGAAGAAGTTTCTCCTCATCTCATTACTAAATGGCTTACCCCTTATCTTTAGACTGTGACCCCTGGTTCTGGACTCCCCCAACATCGGAAACATTCTTCCTGCATCTATCCTGTTCAGTCTCATCAGAATTTTATATGTTTCTATGAGATCCCTTCTCATTCTTCTAAACTCCAGTGAATACAGGCCCAGTCGATCCAGTCTCTCCTCATATGTCAGTCCTGCTATCCCGGGAATCAGTCTGGTGAACCTTCGCTGCACTCCCTCAATAGCAAGAATGCCTAGGAGATCAAAACTGAATACAATATTCCAGGTGAGGCCTCACCAAGGCCCTGTACAAATGCAGTAAGACCTCCCTGCTTCTATACTCAAATCCCCTAGCTATGCCATTTGCTTTCTTCACTGTCTGCTGCACCTGCATGCCAACCTTCAATGGCTAATGTACCATGACACCCAGGTCTCATTGCACTTCCCCTTTTCCTAATCTGCTGCCATTCAGATAATATTCTGCCTTCATGTTTTTCCACCAAAGTGGATAGCCTCACAATTATCCACATTATACTGCATTTGCCATCCATTTGCTCACTCACCTAACCTGTCCAAGTTACCCTGCAGCCTCTTAGCATCCTCCTCACAGCTCACACCACCACGCAGCTTAGTGTCATCTGCAAACTTGGAGATATTACTCTCAATTCCTTCGTCTAAATCATTAATGTATATTGTAAAGGGCTGGGGTCCCAGCACTGAGCCCTGCAGCACTCCACTAGTCACTGCCTGTCATTCTGAAAAGGAGCCGTTTATCCCAACTCTTTGCTTCCTGGCTGCCAAAAGGACATAGACAGGCTAAGTGAGTGGGCAAAAATTTGGCAGATGGAGTATAATGTTGGAAAGTGTGAGGTCATGCACTTTGGCAGAAAAAATCAAAGAGCAAGTTATTATTTAAATGGAGAAAAATTGCAAAGTGCTGCAGTACAGCGTGACCTGGGGGTACTTGTGCATGAAACACAAAAGGATAGTATGCAGGTACAGCAAGTGATCAGGAAGGCCAATGGAATCTTGGCCTTTATTGCAAAGGGGATAGAGTATGAAAGCAGGGAAGTCTTGCTACTGTTATACAGGGTACTGGTGAGGCCACACCTGGAATACTGTGTACAGTTTTAGTTTCCATATTTACAAAAGGACATACTTGCTTTGGAGGCAATTCAGAGAATGTTCACTAGGTTGATTCCGGAGATGACGGGGTAGACTTATGAGGAATGGTTGAGGAGGTTGGGCATCTGCTCATTGGAATTCAGAAGAATGAGAGGTGATCTTAATAAGAATATGAGGGGGCTTGACAAGGTGGATGCAGAGAGAATGTTTCCAATGATAAGGGAGACTTGAACAGGGGGCATAATCTTTGAATAAGGGGCCGCCCATTTAAAACTGAGATGAGGAGGAATTTCTTCTCTCAGAGGGGGGAAATCTTCATTTCTGAGTCTTCCTACTAAGTAACACCCAAGTGGAGAAAGCAAAAAACAAGCAACTTGGCAATAGCTCGAGCAGTTAAAACCTGGTTGTGAGAAGTCAATAAGGATATTTCCTTCTCACAGTAGGGAATGTAAGAAATCGTGAATTGGAAGAAATAATTTGAGACCAAATAGTCTCTTCAGACTAGTGTTGGAATTGAAGGTTTCATTCCATGGTACAATAGTTAAAGCTACTTGAACAGCGTGAACATAAATAACTGATAACAGGCAGCTGCAAACATCTGAAGGCCAAGAATGGCATGTCTGACTCCAATCTTAGGAGAATAAACAAGAGAGACATTTGAATAGGAGGGTTTCACCTCAGAGTTGACAGAAAGAGCTCAACATATCCTAAGTTAAATGGGTCTGCCCATATGCTACACCAGGCCCACCCCTAAAAAGACAAAAAGAAAGACCTAGAAGACGTTTCTGGGCAGACGTTGAAGATAAAAATTGTTCGTGCCACCAGCCATCTGTCCGATCAGTACTAATGCCAGCTACTTGTCGCAGTCGTATGTCTACTATGTCTATCCTGATTGTGTGTTGTATTTAACTATATTTGAACTACCACTCCCTTAATAAAATGCCTTTTAACTCCTAAAACCCTTTTGGTAATACTCTGGATAGATAGACTAGCTGGACTGAAGCTCTTCCTATTCTGTCTCAAGTAAAGCAATGTGACTGAGTACTGTAGACTTGAGTAAGTGTGACCTTAGTCTCTTTATTCTGACTCCAGAGTGCTGGAACAGCTTGGGAGGCCTGCTTATATGCAGTGCTCCCAAGGGATGTTGGGATCCCTTGGGACTCCAACAGATGCGCTCTCTGGTGGCGGTAGAATGCTGGTTACAAGGTGTTGCATACATAACATCACTCCCCCTGCAAAGTCAATAGTACACTTATTTACTGGGTGAGAGGATCTGGGGCTTTCCGCTCCCTAGTCGATCGTCTCGGTACAAACACAGGTGCAGGTGAGTTGGTTGGGCCTTCGCTGGGCTGCTGCGCAGCTGGCCTTGCTGGGCTGCTGGGGATGATGGGTTCAGCTTCATGGTCAACCGTGATGTTGGTTGCCACTTGTGTGCGTATTGAAGGGTCAAAGTTGATCGGGGAGACGAGAACTAAGGGGCATTGCCTCAAAATACGGGGGAGACAATTTAAAACCGAGTTGAGAAGGAATTTATTCTCCCAGAGGGTTATGAATCTGTGGAATTCTCTGCCCAAGGAAGCAGTTGAGGCTAGCTCATTGAATGTATTCAGATAGATTTTTAACCAATAAGGGAATTAAGGGTTACGGGGAGTGGGTGGGTAAGTGGAGCTGAGTCCACGGCCAGATCAGCCATGATCTTATTGAATGGCGGAGCAGGCTCGAAGGGCTAGATGGCCTACTCCTGTTCCTAATTCTTATGTTCTTATGTTCTTATGTATCCTCTTCAGGTTGCTCGTGGCTGTCTGTGAATCACAGTTTGGTTTGGTTCAAATGCTTTCTGCAAGTTAGTCCATTTGCAAGTTTGACCTCAAACACCCTACTCCCTTCTTTGGCTATGACAGTGTCAGCAAGCCATTAGGGACCATGTCCATAGTTGAGTACAAATACAGGGTCATTGACTTCATCATGTGACAAATTTGCGCTATCATGTTACATGCTTTGTTGATGCCGCCTGCCCTCGACATGATCATGGAGATCAGGGTAGACGAGAGAGAGTCTTGTTTTGAGTGCCCTTTTCATGAGCAGTTCGGTAGTGGGAACCCCAGTGAGGGAGTGGGGTCTTGTGTGGTAGCTGAACAGGACTCGGGAGAGGCGGGTCTGCAGGGAGCCTTCCGACACGCGTTTCAAGCCCATTCTATCTGGCAATTAGATGCGGGTTTGAACGGAGTAGATGTGATGTGCTTGATCCCATTGCGGGTCATGAATTCCTTGAATTCAGTGCTGGTGAAGCATGGTCCATTGTTGCTGACCGTGCATGGCAAACATGGCTTGTAGGCTTTCGATGGTGGCAGTGGATGTGCTTACAGACATTATTACACTCTCAATCCATTTTTTGAATAAGCATCCACAACAACCAAAAACAACCAAAAGGTTCACCAGACTGATTCCCGGGATGGCAGGACTGACATATGAGGAGAGACTGGATCGACTGGGCCTGTATTCACTGGAGTTTAGAAGGATGAGAGGGGATCTCAAAGAAACATCTAAAATTATGACGGGACTGGACAGGTTAGATGCAGGAAAAATGTTCCCGATGTTGGGGAAGTCCAGAACCAGGGGACATAGTCTAAGAATAAGGGATGAGCCATTTAGGACTGAGATGAGGAGAAATTTCTTCACTCAGAGAGTTGTTAACCTATAGAATTCCCTACTACAGAGAGTTGTTGATGCCAGTTGTTGATATCATTGGATATATTCAAGAGGGAGTTAGATATGGCCCTTACAGCTAAAGGGATCAACGGGTATGGAGAGAAAGCAGGAAAGGGGTACTGAGGTGAATGATCAGCCATGATCTTATTGAATGGTGGTGCTGGCTCGAAGGGCCGAATGGCCTCTTCCTGCACCTATGTTCTATGTTTCTATATTTGTATTTTGCTTAGACACGGGCCAGCAAAGTCAACATGGATCCTAGACCACGGTTGGGAGGGCCATGACCACAAACTTAGCGGAGCCTCCCTGGGCGCATTGCTCAGTTGAGAGCAAGTGTTGCATTGGCGCACGCAAGACTCCAAATCTGAATCGATGCCAGGCCACCACAATGGGATCTGGCTATAGCTTTGATCATTACTATACCTGGATGTGTAATGTGTAGGTTGCGTATGAAGGATCCTGGCCGATTCAGGTCCTGATCTGGCGGGCCGTAACGGGTAACTTTTCATTTTCAAATACATCCATCACCAAGAGCAAGTCTGCAGGCTGTGCTATTTCTACCCCGGTGGTGGGCAATGGAAGCTGACTGAGGGCATCAGTGCAGTTCTCTGTACCTGGCCTGTGGCGAATTACATAGTTATATGCAGACAGCGTGAGCGCCCATCTTTGGATGCGAGCAGGGGCATTCGTATTACTACCTTTGCTCTCTGAGAATAGCGATATGAGCGGCTTATGATCAGTTTCAAACTCGAACTTAAGCCCAAACAGATACTGGTGCATTTTTTCACCCCGTAAACGCATGCCAGAGCTTCTTTTTCAATCATGCTGTAGGCCCTTTCGGCCTTGGACAAACACATGGACACATAAGCGATCGGTTGCAATGTTCCTGATTCGTTTGCTTGTAATACACACCCGACCCATATGAAGACGCATCGCAAGCTAGCACTAAACATTTACATGGGTCATACAGAACAAGCAGTTTGTTGGAGCATAACAGATTTCTGGCCTTCTCAAAAGCAGTTTCTTGTGATTTCCCCCATACCCAGTCATCTCCCTTGAGTAGCAACACATGTAGAGGTTCGAGCAAGGTGCTTAAACCGGGTAGGAAATTACCAAAATAATTGAGGAGTCCCAGGAACGACCGCAGCTCTGTCATGTTCTGTGGTCTTGGCGCGTTCTTGATGGCCTCGTTTTGGCATTGGTGGGTCTGATGCCATCTGCTGCGATGGTCAAATTCTTCATTAAGGTGGAGAGTGACACAGTTAATTCAGAGGCTAGGGTCCTGAACTTAAAGGAAGGAAACTTGAATTGGTATGAGACGTGAATTGGCTAGGATAGACTGGCGAATGATACTTAAAGCTTTGACGATGGATAGGCAATGGCAGACATTTAAAAATCACAAGGATGAACTACAACAATTGTATATCCCTGTGTGGCGTAAAAATAAAAAAGGGAAGGTGGCTCAACCGTGGCTAACAAGGGAAATTAGGGAAAGTGTTAAATCCAAGGAAGAGGCATATAAATTGGCCAGAAAAAGCAGCAAACCTAAGGACTGGGAGAACTTTAGAATTCAGCAGTGGAGGACTAAGGGTTTAATTAGGAAGGGGAAAATAGAGTATGAGAGTAAGCGTACAGGGAACATAAAAACTGACTGCAAAAGCTTCTATACATATGTGAAGAGAAAAAGATTAGTGAAGGCGAATGTAGGTTCCTTAGCAGTCAGAATTAGATGAATTCATAATGGGGAACAAGGAAATGGCAGACCAATTGAACAAATAATTTGGTTCTGTCTTCACTAAGGAAGACACGAATAACCTCCCGAAAATACTAGGGGACCAAGGGTCTAGCAAGAAGGGGGAACTGAGGGAAATCCTTATTAGTCAGGAAATGGTGTTAGGGAAATTGAAGGGACTGAAAGCCGATAAATCCCCAGGGCCTGATAGTCTGCGTTCCAGAAGACTTAAGGAAGTGGCCCTAGAAATAGTAGATGCATTGGTGGTCATTTTCCAACACTCCATGGACTCTGGATCAGTTCCTATGGATTGGAGGGTAGCTAATGCAATCCCACTTTTTAAAAAAGGAGGGAGAGAGAAAACATGGAATTATAGACCGGTTAGCCTGACATCAGTGGTGGGGAAAATGCTGGAGTCAATTATTAAAGATGCGATAGCAGCGCATTTGGAAAGTAGTGGCAGGATTGGTCCAAGTCAGCATGGATTTATGAAAGGGAAATCATGCTTGACAAATCTTCTAGAGTTTTTTGATAATGTAACTAATAGAGTGGATAAGGGAGAACCAGTAAATGTGGTGTATTTGGCCTTTCAAAAGGCTTTTGTCAAGGTCCCACACAAGAGATTAGTGTGCACTATTAAGGCATATGGTATTGGGGGTAATGTATTGACATGGATAGGAAAATGATTGGCAGTCAGGAAGCAAAGAGTGGGAATAAACGGGTCTTATTCAGAATGCAGGCAGTGACTAGTGGGGTGCCGCAGGGTTCAGTGCTGGGACCCCACCTATTTTCAATATACATTAATGATTTAGACGAAGGAATTGAACGTAATATCTCCAAGTTTGCAGATGACACTAAGCTGGGTTGCAGTGCGAGCTGTGAGGAGGATGCTAAGAGGCTGCAGCGGGACTTGGACAGGTTAAGTGAATGGGCAAATACATGGCAGACGCAGTACAATGTGGATAAATGTGAGGTTATCCACTTTGGTGGCAAAAACAGGAAGGCAGTTTATTATCTGAATGGTGAAAGATTAGTAAAAGGGGAGGTGCACGAGACCTGGGTGTCATGATACATCAGTCCTTGAAGGTAGGCATGCAGGTACAGCAAGCAGTAAAGAAAGCAAATGGCATGCTGGGCTTCATAGCGAGGGGCTTTGAGTATCGGAGCAGGGAGGTCTTGCTGCAGTTGTACAGGGCCTTGGTGAGACCACACCTTGGGTATTGTGTGCAGTTTTGGACTCCTAATCTGATGAAGGACGTACTTGCTATTGAGAGAGTGCAGCAAAGGTTCATCAGACTGATTCCCAGGATGGCAGGACTGACATATGAGGAAAGACTGGATCGACTGGGTCTGTATTCACTGGAGTTTAGAAGGATGAGAGGGGATCTCATAGAAACATATAAAATTCTGACGGGACTGGACAGGTTAGATGCAGAAAGAATGTTCCTGATGTTGGGGAAATCCAGAACCAGGGGACACAGTCTAAGGATAAGGGGTAAGCCATATAGGATTGAGATGAGGAGAAACCTTTTCACCCAGTGAGTTGTGAACCTGTGGAATTCTCTGCCACAGAAAGTTGTTGAGTCCAGTTTGTTGGACATATTCAAAAGGGAGTTCGATGTGGCCCTAACGGCTAAAGGGATCAGCGGGTATGGAGAGAAGGCTGGGGTGGTGTACTGAGGTTGAATGATCAGCCATGATCATATTGAATGGTGGTGCAGGCTCGAAGGGCCAAATGGACTAATCCTGCACCTATTTTCTACGTTTCTTTGATGCTTCTCCCGAAGAACTCAACCTCTGGTGCCAGGAAAACATACTTCGAGCGTTTTAAACTGAGTCCCACACGATCTAGCCAACTTAGAACCTCTTCCAGGTTCTGCAAGTGTTCGATGGTGTCCCGACCTGTGATCAATATGTCGTCCTGGAAAACCACGGTGCGTGGAACCGACTTGAGCAGACTCTCCATGTTCCTTTGAAAAATAGCCGCGGCCGATCGAATCCCAAACGGGCATCTTTGTAGATGAACAGACCTTTGTGTGTGTTGTTGCAGATGAGGCCTTTCGAAGATTCTGCCAGCTCCTGCGTCATGTAGGCCGAGGTCAGGTCCAACTTGGTGAACGGGTTCCCTCCTGCCAGCGTCGCAAATAGGTCGTCTGCCTTGGGTAGCGGCTACTGGTCC
This sequence comes from Pristiophorus japonicus, assembly GCF_044704955.1. Taxonomy (NCBI): domain Eukaryota; kingdom Metazoa; phylum Chordata; class Chondrichthyes; family Pristiophoridae; genus Pristiophorus; species Pristiophorus japonicus. The sequence goes on along the minus strand of NC_091977.1, from coordinate 498,789,188 downwards.
TGCAGTGAAAAACGGTAAATCGTTACTTCATTGACTGACAAATTCTGACCGTGCCATCACCCTTGAGAACCGGAACAATTGGACTGGCCCACTCGTTGAATTCAACCGGCGCAATGATGCCCTCTCGTTGCAGCCTGTCCAGCTCAATCTCCGCTTTCTCTCACATCATGTATGGCACCGAATGTGCCTTGTGGTGGATGGGTCGTGTACCGGGAACCAAGTGGATCTGCACCTTCGCCCCAGAGAAATTTCCGATGCCTGGCTCAAACAACGACGGGAACTTGCTCAAAACCTGGGCACATGAGGCGCCCTTGACGGACGAAAGCGCTCAGATGTCGTCCCAGTTCCAGCGGCTTTTTCCCAGCCAGCTTCTGCCGAACTGTGTGGGGCCATCTCCTAGTACAATCCATAGTGGTAGTTCGTGCACTATTCCATCATAAGAGACTTTTACTGCTGCACTGCCAATTACAGGGATCAGCTCTTTAGTGTAAGTTCTCAGCTTGGTATGAATAGGGCTCAGCTTTGGCCTTTGTGCCTTGTTGCACCACAGCCTCTTGAAGGCCTTTTTGCTCATGATAGACTGATTCGCACTCGTGTCCAATTCCATGGATACTGGAATTCCATTCAGTTCAGCTTTTAACATGATCGGTGGACATTTTGTGGTGAAGGTGTGTCCCCCGTACACTTCTGCCTCCTCGGTTCGAGTCTCTAGTTCAGTTTGATCTGCCATGGATCGGTGTTCCTCTGCAATATGGTTGTTTGCAGGGTTTGCAGCTCGTCTGCACATTCGCTGGAGGTGTCCCATTGTTCCACAGCCTTTGTACGCATACTGTTTGAAGCGTCATTGATAAGCTCGATGATCACCTCCGCAGAGCCAACAAGGTGTTAATTGCCTCATATTCACACTTGATTGCGGACTCTGGGTCATTTGAGGTCATGCAGCTGCAAGCGTGTACATTCTGCCATAAGCAGTCCTGCCTGAAAACGACGTTATTTTGTGTACAGTACTTGCTGATGCATCTTTAAGCTGCGAAATTTGTTTGGTGTTATTGCTGGTGGACATAAATGCCAAGGCTATCGTTATGGCTTTGCTCAGGTTCGGTGTTTCAACAGTCAATAGTTTGCGAAGGATAACCTCGTGGCCAATGCCAAGCACAAAAAAGTTTCTGAGCATTTGCTCCAGGAATCCATCGAATTCACAATGTCCTGCAAGGCACCTTAGTTCGGCGATATAGCTCGTCACTTCCTGGCCTTCAAACTGTTGACATGTATAAAATCGATATCTTTCCATCAGAATGGTCTCCTTCGGATTTAGGTGCTCCCAGACCAGCATATACAGTTCTTCATACGATTTGGTTGTTGGTTTCACTGGAGCAAGAAGATTCTTTATGAGGCCATAGGTTGTTGTCCCTCAGACAGTGAGGAGGATCGCCCTTTGTTTGGTAACGTTCTCATTCCCTTCCAGCTCGTTGGCCACGAAGTATTGGTCGACTTGCTCCACGAAGGCTTCCCAATCATCACCTTCTGAGAATTTCTCCAGGATACCAACAGTTCTCTGCATTTTCGCTTGACGGTTCGTTATCTATCACTCCTCGCCAGTTATTCTGTCTCAAATAAAGCAATGTGACTGAGTACTGTAGACTTGAGTAAGTGTGACCTTAGTCTCTTTATTTTGACTCCAGAGTGCTGGCACAGCATGGGAGGCTTGCTTATATGCAGTGCTCCCAAGGGATGCTGGGATCCTTTGGGACTCCAACAGATGCACCCTCTGGTGGTGGTAGGATGCTGGTTTAAAGGTGTTGCATACATAACATCTCCCCTGCCTGTAACTGTTACTAACTTTACGATGTATGAGCAGAATAAAGCGCCGTGGAAATTCATCTCTTAACTCTCATACATGAAGAATGGCCATTTTAACGAAGTATTGGAAGGCAGCCAGTATCCATGGAACTGTATCCCGACAGTTCAGTAATGGAAGGGAGAAAACTGGGGAAAAAGCTGCAGATAATATTCTCATTATGTTGGGCTATGATGCAGCAGTAACCACCTTCATGCCGTTTGCCTCCAGATATGTAGAGCACAAATCAATATTGGCAAACGTATAATAAACAGCATGGACGTCTGCCAGGAATGGAGAATATGCTGAGCATTTATTTTTACATTTTCTTGTAAGAATTCTGAGTGTTTAGTGAAGGATTTTTTTCGTTTGGTGTCTCTGTAAGAGAAAGATCCCCACACTGCCTAAAGTTGGGATTGTTGGTGTCAAACAGCAATCCACAAAAGGAAAAAAAAATGCTTTCACTATACGACAGCAGACCGTCAAGTTGGATTGAATATGAAAAGGAGCACATCATCTTTATTCCCTCTAATTTTGGTTGCTGGGGTCCTTTACCTTTTTCTTTGGCATTTTCTCAATAATCGAGTAAGATTATTTTTCAGCCTACAAAACAGTAGATTGGAGTTTTAAGATTGGCCATAAGCATTTGATAAGCAGTTAGATGGCTTTGTAAACCAATCCGAGAGAGACATACTTTACCGCAAAGCTCATATATCCCAGTTAATGGTGTAGTTGCAGAAGATGGACATTCTTTCCTCTGTCAATGTTTCCCTTCTTCTTTGGCAATCCTTGGTTGTTCAAACTCGTTAACATCCTGCATCCACATGGATCACCACAGTTTGCGGTCTTTGATGGCTTCCACCCATGTATTGCTGCCAATCTCATATTTCTTCAGTGTGGATTTCAAACTATCCGTATATCACTTTATCTGGCCACCAACACCTCAGTTTAAAATAAAATAGTTGTTTTGGGAGTTTGGAGTCATCCGTTTGGCATACGTGACCAGACCAGCAAATTGGGCTCTGATAACTGTCATGTATCTTACATTATTATACGTAACTGTATCCTAACATGCTATACATGACTGTAATAAGATACGACCTGTAACCACCAGCATACCTTACCACCAGGGGTGCACTTGCAAGAGACAGGTATATAAGGACAGGTCTCAGGCAAGTGCAGCATTCCAGAGCTGTGAAATAAAGGTGCAGGTCCAGAGTGACCTTGACTTCACTACATGCCTCATGTGAATCTGTACTGAGGGGACAGTGGCGACGGGTTACGGGATTACAGAATCCACAGAATGGCGAACAATGGATCAGATGAAAAGTACAATGCAGGAGACAATTGGGAGGACTTTATAGAAAGGCTCCAGCAAAGCTTTGTAACCAAAGACTGGTTAGGCGACGATAAGGCAGACAAGAGAAGAGCCCATCTCTTGACCAGCTGTGGCTCGAAAACATACGCTTTAATGAAGAATCTGTTGGCACCCGAGAAATCAGCAAGCAAGTCGTTTGAAGAATTGAGCACACTGGTAAGAGACCACCTGAAGCCAGCGAGCAGCCTACACATGGCCAGACACAGGTTCTACAACTACAGATGCTGTGTGGGCCAGAGCATACCCGACTTCGTGGCGGAACTTCGGAGATTAGCTAGTTTATGTGAGTTCTCCGATGAAATAAGGAGAGAAATGCTGAGAGACTTTTTCATTGAAGGAATAGGCCACGCAGGCATATTCCGAAAGCTCATAGAGACCAAGAACCTGACCTTAGAGGCAGCAGCACTGGTTGCACAGACATTCTTGGTAGGGGAAGAAGAAATAAGGTTGATTTACAATGCCGGTACGACAACTAACGAAATATCGGAAGAAGAAGTTCACAGCACTAAACAAGCTGCTACTCCCACACACAGACAAAACCGGGAAAACAGGCTCTCGACAGCAGGCAGAAGCCATCAAGCTGCTACCCCCACACACAGACGAAACCGGGAGAACAGGCTCTCGACAGCAGGCAGAGGCCATCAAGGGCCACAGGAATGGCCGTTCACACCTCATCAACCCACAATGCGAGCAATCAACTACAAACTGAGAGAAGCTCGAGAGATCAGCCAGACGCAGCTCATTCTTTGGGAACTCTTTGAACAATGGAACAGGTCTGTGCTGGAGGTGTGGGGGTGGGTACTCGTCAAGGGGATGTCGATTTCAGCAGGCTGTTTGCAGAAATTGTGAATATACAGGGCATTTGGCCTGCATGTGCAAAAAAATGGCAGCTCGGCTGGTATACGAATCAGATGGGTCGGAAAGCGGACCAGAAGATGGTGGGGACAGTACCCGGGACACCGGTGTACAGCGGGTCAACACGATCAATGGCCGCTGCTCCTACTACAGGATGCCTCCTATAATGATGAGGGTCCTACTCAACAGGATATCTGTCAACATGGAGCTGGATATGGGAGCAAGTTAATCTCTCATGGGTGCTCAACAATTTGAACAACTGTGGCTGCATAAATGAGACAGACCAAAACTCACAAGGGTCGACACCACACTAAGGACCTATACCAAAGAAATTGTACCAGTCCTCGGCAGCGCCATGCTCTCTGTCACACACAAAGGGACAGTGAACCGACTTCCCCTGTGGATTGTCTCCGGATACCCCCCAGCACTGCTGGGGAGAAGCTGGCTGGCAAAACTAAACTGGAAATGGGATGATGTCCATGCCATGTCATTAGAGGAACGGACCTCCTGCTCAACAGTTATAAAGCGATTTGAACATCTCTTTCAGCTAGGTGTGGGCACTTTCAAAGGGGCCAAAGTCAAAATCTGCATCACATAGGATGCTAGACCGGTCCATCACAAGGCCAGAGCTCGACCCTATGTGATGAGGGAAAAGATTGAACACAAACGAGACAGGCTTCTGCGGGAAGGCACTATATCACCTGTGGAATTTAGCGACTGGGCAAGTCCCATTGCCCCAGTCATGAAGCCTGATGGATCCGTACGAATCTGTGGGGACTACAAATCTACCATAAACAGAGTCTCCCTTCAGGACCAGTACCCTCTGCCCAGAGCGGAGGACTTATTTGCCACATTGGCTGGAGGTAAACTTTTCTCAAAATTAGACCTCACATCTGCGTATATGACGCAAGAATTGGCCGAGGAATCCAAGCTACTCACCACCATCAACACACATCGAGGCCTTTTCATGTACAATCGATGCCCATTCGGCATCAGGTCAGCAGCTGCCATATTCCAGTGCAACATGGAGAGTCTGCTCAAGTCCATCCCGGGGACGGTTGTATTTCAAGACGACATACTTATCATGAGCAGGGACACCGACTCCCATCTCCGTAATTTGGAGGAAGTACTAAAGCGGTTGGATCGGGTAGGCCTACGAGTCAAGAAATCCAAGTTCCTGTTTCTCGCACCCAAGGTTGAATTTTTGGGCAGAAGGATTGCCGCTGATGGAATCCGCCCAACAGAGCCCAAAACAGAAGCAATTCACCTGGCACCCAGGCCCCGGAATGTCTCAGAACTGCGTGCCTTACTCAGGCTACTCAATTACTTTGGGAACTTTATGCAGAACTTAAGCACGCTGCTGGAGCCTCTTCACGTGCGACTCAGGAAGGGGTGCGATTGGTTTTGGGAGGACGCCCAGGAACGCGCCTTCAATAAAGCACGCAACCTTCTGTGTTCCAACAGTGTTTTGACTTTCTTTGACTCAGGTAAAAAGCTAGTTCTCACATGCAATGCGTCAGCGTATGGGGTCAGATGCATTTTGCAACATGTCAATAGTGCGGGCAAATTACAGCCCATAGCTTATGCCTCCAGGTCACTTTCGCGGGCGGAGCGCGGGTACGGAATGGTAGAGAAGGAGGCACTCGCGTGCGTGTACGGTGTCAAAAAGATGCACCAATACCTTTTCGGGTCCAAGTTCACGTTAGAAACCGACCACAAGCCCCTCACTTCCCTCCTATCCAAGAGCTTGGCAATAAACGCCAACGCCTCGACGCAAATTCAACGGTGGGCACTCATGCTGGCGTCCTACGACTATACCATAAGGCACAGACCAGGCACAGACAACTGTGCAGCGGCCAGAGCGTGTGGCAAACCAGGTTCCCCACCCACCCTTTCCTACAACCACTGTCTGTCCCACCTGTGACAGAGACTGTAATTCCTATATTGGACTATACAGTCACCTGGGAACTCACTTTTAGAGTGGAAGCAAGTCTTCACGAATTGGAGGGGCTGCCTATGATGATGAGCACTCTCTCAGTACTGCACTGAAGTGCCAGCCTAGATTATGTGTTCAAGTCTCTGGAGTGTGTCTAGCTGCCACAACCTTGTGACTCAGAGACAAGGGTGCTACCACTGAGCCAGTGAATCACAGCCGAGTCTCACTCGGTCCATATCCAACATCCACACATACACTTTCCAGTCGAGGTCACTGGATACTAATTAGGAACAGGAGGCTGATTATTTGCCCTCCCCTGCTCCCTAGTCTAAGGATACTGATACCAATCTCACCACAGCAACTGCTACTCTTTACTGGCTCAGTCATTGGGGGAATGCATCAACAGACTAATTAATTAACATAAAAGGATGAGACAAAATATCTTATCGAACCACTCAAGACCAGCAGTGCAATGCCCCAAAGTATGCAACAACAACAAAATCAAGTGAGTATGTTATTTAAATTTTCTAACTCATTGATGAATCAATCTGAGACAGGTCACTGTGGCAACAGAACAAAGAGAAAGAAGCTAAATTTTAGGTACTGCATTATTCATGCTGATGCACAGGTAGCTGTTGAGCTGGTATTTTTGAATTAAACAGAATTGATCTTCTGCTTTTATGCTCAGACTTATCAATACTATTTGTACTTCCACTCCTCAGACCAGATAAATCATTGATTAACTTCAAAAGAACATGTGTTTCAATGTACAATGTGGCTCAGCTGATAGCTTGCAGTTGTAACCAAGTCCTTGAATTCTTCAAGTTCAAATTCTCTTTTGATCTTGAAAGATTTGATTTAACTCTGTAATTTCAGCTGCTATTGTGAGCCGAAGTAGAACTGGAAATTCGCTGGGATGCTGCCCCTCGCGAGGGTCTGAACAGGGACGGTAAAGGGTTGGCAGCCATGAGCACCGGCATTCGCGCTGCTCGGCAATTTCAGTGTGCTGATACCGGCAGCGCAGAGGAGTACTGCCCAGGAGCATCACGCCGGTATCGTGCCAGTATCGACCCAATTTCATATTTATTTTGCGCTGAACTCGTAGCGCCCCGTCGTAACCCCGCCAGAGAAAACGGTTGTGCAGAGCTGTCCCGGCAGCATTGAGGGAAGGAATGACTGCAGGAGGTAAGTGTGATTGTTTTTTTTTGTGATTTAAGTTTATTTGGGGTGAGTAATATATAGGGAATGCTTTTTGTGTTTTTTGTTCTGATTTTTTTTGTTGCAGGGAGGCCTCCCTTCGGGATCTATGAATCCGGTACTTTAGCAACCGATATTCAATTGCTCACCCGGCCCTTCCGCTCCACTGTCAGGGCACAGCTGCTGAATTTTTTGGCTGTCGACGCAAACCATTTCTTGGCACTAAATTTATCCACCACCCGACATTACCGCCTCAAAAAACCATCAAACTAATTTCCACCCAACAGGTTCACGAAAAAAAATGCACAGCTTTTTCAATGGCTCAATTGCTCCTGCATCATGTGGTACTGAGCCCAATATATCAGGTAAACTATCCCTCCTCATCCTTCTCGACCTGTCTGCAGCCTTTGACACTGTTGACCACACCATCCTCCTGCAACATCTCTCCAACCTCGTCCAGCATTCATCTCCTGCTCTGTTACCTCTGGTGTCCCCCAAAGATCTTTCCTTGAGCACCACCTATTTCTCAACTACATGCTGCCCCTTGGCAACACCATCTGAAAACACAATGCCAGTTTCTACTGACGACACCCAGCTCTACCTCACCACCACCTCTTTCGACCCCTCCACTGTCTCTAAATTGTTAGACTATTTGTCTGACATTCAGTACTGGAAGAGCAGAAATGACCTCCAACTACATATTGGGAAGACTGAAGCCATTGTCTTTGTTCCCTATCACAAACTCCTTTTCCTGGCCACCGACTCCATCCCTCTCCTTGGCAACTGTTTGAGGCTGAACCAGACTGTTTGCAACCTTGGTGTCATATTTGTAGCCTATCCCAAGTGGTGGGTGAGGCCTATATCACAAAATGTCATTCTGCCCCGTGCTATGGATGCAGATGTGCCTTTAAATTGTGTGCAGATAACCATAAAGGAGAGCCTGTGCTGGCAGAAAAGTGGCATGCTTCTACACAATGGCACAGTGGAGACAGTTAGGCAGTTATTCTGTTGATGATTTGCAGATCTTGCTGCAGGAGGTATGCCAAAGGAGGGTGACCTTATTTGGGGTAGAAGGCACAGATACCAGCTGCGTGGAGGGAGGTCACCTCCCAAGATAATGTAGTCACCCACCTCCCTTATACCTGGCTGCAAATGAGTGACAACATGCTGGTACCAGGACAAGGTGAAAGTCAGCACAATTCCCACAAGGAGGTACCAATTAATGCATTGTGTGCTACCACTGTCCTTAGCACCCACTTGCTTCATGGAGCATACTTCTTGAAGGTGAAGGTGGCAGTCAAGTAATGCCAAACAGATGAAGAGGTGTCCAGGTCAAGGTACTCCTCAGCTGTTGATGGACTTTTTAAGCTGGTTCAGCCATGGTGCAGAGGATAGCTCTGTTCCCCAATGAGCTATCCATCCAGTGTTTTTCTCCTTCACACAATGTGGGCCCTATGGTGCACAATGAAGGCTTCATGGCTGCTTCCTGGATAATGACCACTGACATGCATGATGAAGTTCCTGTTGTCAGATACCAGTTGAATATTAGTTGGGTATAAAATATTTCATGTATGAAAAGCTCTGATACACACATGGGTTCTAGGTGTGACTCTTTTCACTCGAGGGAACCCTGTCATCTGGTGAAAGCTGCTCATCCTGTCCAGCTGTGGTCTCCTTTCCACAGGAATACTCGTTTGCAGCTCTATTTGAGGTGTATCTTCAAAAGCAACAGCAACCAAGCACAAAACAATTAAGAAAAACATTGGAATTGAGAGACGAAGAAGACCAAGGTCCATCTAGTTCACCTTCTACTTTCCTGCTATCTGCAAGATATAACGATAATGGAATTGTTGACGAATCATAGCAATCAGTCTCTATCAATTATTCTACAACAGACCTAGCCTTGCCAGTGGTGGAAAGCTTTGGGACCCATAGGTCCAAAATGGCCTGTTACTTCGAAGCATGCTATACTTATCACATGTCATATTTCAACTTACTCATCTATGGTATCCCAAAATGTTGTTTAGCAGGGAAAAAAATGCAAAAGTTGGAGGAGTACCAAGCAAAATGAATCACTGCATATAACAAAATGCAGCAAAGGAAAATGCATAACCTTCGCCCTTTAAGAGGTCCACTTGATTAGATAAGATCTCCACAACTCTGATACGCTCGATGTTTACGGGCGAGGCTCATGCTGTGGGTTTAACCTCACCCAAGCTCATAAAATTCTGTGGGAGGTCTGAATGATCTAATTTAAATATCATGAGGCCCGTGCATATTGATTGCACAGCCTCTCTAAACCACCTAAAATTGCACCACACCAGGTGAAGCAAATTGGACACACAATTCCTCACCTGATTTTACAAACCACAGTTGCAGCACACAAGGCCTCACAAAATCAGGGCTCGTAGATTTAAACTAAGCTACTTGGTCTCTGGCAGCTTTATGAGGAGATCTGTCAGATAATCAGATTTCTGCAGTTTTCCATATTTGTTGGCTTACTAGAATATATGTTTTCTATTGCTCTGCAGCAAAGGGGACATAGGGCTAGAAATTGCGTAGCGCCCTGTTTGGGCAAAATTTTTATGAGAGCGCAAAAGTATCATTGGGTGCTACCCAATTCCAGCGGACGTGGAACATCCGGTTTAGTGCTCCAGGAGAGAAATGGAGTGTGAAATCAACCACTTCCCTTAGAGCACTAAACTAGGCAACAGGGCGGTAGCAGCTGAGCGCTGCACAATGTCCCGTGCAGCGCTGCAGGTATCAAAGGCTCCTTCCCTCCTTTAAAGGGAAGGGCCATCGCTGAGGACTCTGCAAGAAAACTAATCCACTGCTTGGCGACAGCACCTGCGATTCACAACGATCGACCCCAAACACTCTAACAGAGTGCAGGGCTGATCAATCGCGGCAGTAGATCAATTGAGAAAAGTGCACAGAGAGTGGCTAAAACAAATTTCGCCTACCTCACTGGCAATCCCTTTTACTACTGCTCCCCAAGCAGCCGGCTGACCTCACAACGCCTCCGGCAGCTGCCGGTGTTGACGCCCAGCAATGCTGCAGGGGGCGGAAGTGAAGTTAGCATCCAGGGCGGGACCGGGGCACTGCACACCGGATGATGTCAAAATATCCAGGGCGCAGGAGATCATAGCATTAAGGTTTACCGCCACCGCGAACCTGCAAGAGAAGTTCGCCCGGTCGGAAAGCCGGTAGTGTCCCAGCATCGTCTCCCAAAGGCGCTAACAGGAGGTGCAAAAGAGGCCAATTTCTCCCCCATTGTATTAAAATTAGAGCCAGGAATGAAATCAGGAAGCATTTTTTCTCACAAAGGGTAGTAAAAATCAGCCAATCCTTCTCCCCGAAAAGGCTGTGAGTGCTGGGACAATTGAATGGTTCAAGACTGAGGCGTATAGAATTTTGTTAGTTAATGGTATCAAAGGATCTGGAGCAAAGGCTGGCAAATGGGATTGCAGTACAGATCAGCCTATAATCTAATTGAATAGCGGAATAGGCTTGAGAGGCTGAATAGCCTACTCCTGTTTCTATATTCCTATGCAATTGTTTTAAAAGATAGCATTATTTTCCTTTGTGCAGCTGACACGATCTTTCAGAAGTTAGAACTGCTCCGAGGAATGTAACTTCTGCAGGGTATGTGTCAATACTTACAAGAATCGGAACCAATGTCCTCGGGGGAGTGTTTGCTAGTGCTGTTGGGGAGGAGTTAAACTAATATGGCAGGGGGATGGGAACCAATGCAGGGAGATAGAGGGAAACAAAAAGGAGGCAAAAACAAAAGACAGAAAGGAGATGAGGAAAAGTGGAGGGCAGAGAAACCCAAGGCAAAGAACAAAAAGGGCCATTGTACAGCAAAATTCTAAAAGGACAGAGGGTGTTAAAAAAACAAGCCTAAAGGCTTTGTGTCTTAATGCAAGGAGTATCTGCAATAAGGTGGATGAATTAACTGTGCAAATAGATGTTAACAAATATGATGTGATTGGGATTACGGAGACGTGGCTCCAGGATGAGCAGGGCTGGGAACTCAACATCCAGGGGTATTCAACATTCAGGAAGGATAGAATAAAAGGAAAAGGAGGTGGGGTAGCATTGCTGGTTAAGGAGGAGATTAAGGCAATAGTTAGGAAGGACATTAGCTTGGATGATGTGGAATCTATATGGGTAGAGCTGCAGAACACCAAAGGGCAAAAAACGTTAGTGGGAGTTGTGTACAGACCTCCAAACAGTAGTAGTGATGTTGGGGAGGGCATCAAACAGGAAATTAGGGGTGCGTGCAATAAAGGTGCAGCAGTTATAATGGGTGACTTTAATATGCACATAGATTGGGCTAACCAAACTGGAAGCAATACGGTGGAGGAGGATTTTCTGGAGTGCATAAGGGATGGTTTTTTAGACCAATATGTCGAGGAACCAACTAGGGGGGAGGCCATCTTAGACTGGGTGTTATGTAATGAGAAAGGATTAATTAGCAATCTCGTTGTGCGAGGCCCCTTGGGGAAGAGTGACCATAATATGGTGGAATTCTGCATTAGGATGGAGAATGAAACAGTTAATTCAGAGACCATGGTCCAGAACTTAAAGAAGGCTAACTTTGAAGGTATGAGGCGTGAATTGGCTGAGATGGATTGGCGAATGATACTTAAGGGGTTGACTGTGGATGGGCAATGGCAGACATTTAGAGACCGCATGGATGAACTACAACAATTGTACATTCCTGTCTGGCATAGAAATAAAAAAGGGAAGGTGGCTCAACCGTGGCTATCAAGGGAAATCAGGGATAGTATTAAAGCCAAGGAAGTGGCATACAAATTGGCCAGAAATAGCAGCGAACCTGGGGACTGGGAGAAATTTAGAACTCAGCAGAGGAGGACAAAGGGTTTGATTAGGGCAGGGAAAATGGAGTATGAGAAGAAGCTTGCAGGGAACATTAAGACGGATTGCAAAAGTTTCTATAGATATGTAAAGAGAAAAAGGTTAGTAAAGACAAATGTAGGTCCCCTGCAGTCAGAATCAGGGGAAGTCATAACGGGGAACAAAGAAATGGCGGACCAATTGAACAAGTACTTTGGTTCGGTATTCACGAAGGAGGACACGAACAACCTTCCGGTTATAAAAGGGGTCGGGGGGTCTAGTAAGGAGGAGGAACTGAGGGAAATCCTTATTAGCCGGGAAATTGTGTTGGGGAAATTGATGGGATTGAAGGCCGATAAATCCCCAGGGCCTGATGGACTGCATCCCAGAGTACTTAAGGAGGTGGCCTTGGAAATAGTGGATGCGTTGACGGTCATTTTCCAACATTCCATTGACTCTGGATCAGTTCCTATGGAGTGGAGGGTAGCCAATGTAACCCCACTTTTTAAAAAAGGAGGGAGAGAGAAAACAGGGAATTATAGACCGGTCAGCCTGACATCGGTAGTGGGTAAAATGATGGAATCAATTATTAAGGATGTCATAGCAGTGCATTTGGAAAGAGGTGACATGATAGGTCCAAGTCAGCATGGATTTGTGAAAGGGAAATCATGCTTGACAAATCTTCTGGAATTTTTTGAGGATGTTTCCAGTAGAGTGGATAAGGGAGAACCAGTTGATGTGGTATATTTGGACTTTCAGAAGGCGTTCGACAAGGTCCCACATAAGAGATTGAATTGCAAAGTTAGAGCACATGGGATTGGGGGTAGTGTACTGACATGGATTGAGAACTGGTTGTCAGACAGGAAGCAAAGAGTAGGAGTAAATGGGTACTTTTCAGAATGGCAGGCAGTGACTAGTGGGGTACCGCAAGGTTCTGTGCTGGGGCCCCAGCTGTTTACACTGTACATTAATGATTTAGATGAGGGGATTAAATGTAGTATCTCCAAATTTGCGGATGACACTAAGTTGGGTGGCAGTGTGAGCTGCGAGGAGGATGCTGTGAGGCTGCAGAGCGACTTGGATAGGTTAGGTGAGTGGGCAAATGCATGGCAGATGAAGTATAATGTGGATAAATGTGAGGTTATCCACTTTGGTGGTAAAAACAGAGAGACAGACTATTATCTGAATGGTGACAGATTAGGAAAAGGGGAGGTGCAAAGAGACCTGGGTGTCATGGTACATCAGTCATTGAAGGTTGGCATGCAGGTGCAGCAGGCGGTTAAGAAAGCAAATGGCATGTTGGCCTTCATAGCAAGGGGATTTGAGTACAGGGGCAGGGAGGTGTTGCTACAGTTGTACAGGGCATTGGTGAGGCCACACCTGGAGTATTGTGTACAGTTTTGGTCTCCTAACCTGAGGAAGGACATTCTTGCTATTGAGGGAGTGCAGCGAAGGTTCACCAGACTGATTCCCGGGATGGCGGGACTGACCTATCAAGAAAGACTGGATCAACTGGGCTTGTATTCACTGGAGTTCAGAAGAATGAGAGGGGACCTCATAGAAACATATAAAATTCTGACGGGGTTAGACAGGTTAGATGCAGGAAGAATGTTCCCAATGTTGGGGAAGTCCAGAACCAGAGGTCACAGTCTAAGGATAAGGGGTAAGCCATTTAGGACCGAGATGCGGAGGAACTTCTTCACCCAGAGAGTGGTGAACCTGTGGAATTCTCTACCACAGAAAGTTGTTGAGGCCAATTCACTAAATATATTCAAAAAGGAGTTAGATGAGGTCCTTACTGCTAGGGGGATCAAGGGGTATGGCGAGAAAGCGGGAATGGGGTACTGAAGTTGAATGTTCAGCCATGAACTCATTGAATGGCGGTGCAGGCTAGAAGGGCCGAATGGCCTACTCCTGCACCTATTTTCTATGTTTCTATGTTTCTATCACAGAAATATGTCAATGCTTGTAGGAGATCTCGGGTAATGTATTACTATCTATATCATTACCAGATTCAAGAGGACAAAATATGGGACTAATTGGATTGCTCTTTCCCAAAATAGGCTGAATGATCTTCTGTGAATGATTCTATGATCCTTTAATAATGCATCTTCGATAGTGCATCAATATTTGCAGGGGGTTCCTGGAAGTCTGCCAATATTTGGAGGGGTTTCCCAGAAGTGGAGATGTGTGATTCAGTTTGAAGGATGGAGAGATGGAGCCTGATGAAAGGAAGCCAATGATCATGTTGGCATGCAGCAGATTGAGGAGAAGTAATTATGTTGTACGGAGCTTGGTCAAAATAGGATCGAGGGCGCAGGAGGTGGGTAGGAGGTTATAGTGATCAACTATATTAAACGTTGTGGAGGTGATATGAAGGGGACAATGGAAGAGAAGCTGCAGGTTATATTGGGGACCTGGGCAGGAGAATGTGGGGCGTTGGGGGGTCGGGGGGGAGGGGAGGGGGTGGGCTGAGGCAGCCAAGCAAATAGTATTGATCTTCATGACGGAAAAAAATCCAGTGCTGGGAATTTCCTTGGGGCTTCTCCCACTGTAACTTCGACAGTGGCCCTGAAGTTGGGGTTTCCGCTGTACTTCTGCTGAAGTTATGGCAGCGGACTGGGAGAGGCCCCAGGAAATTCCCATTCAGGAGTTCCTCATAGTTCATGCTGGAGGTAAGCTTACATGGGCCAAATGTCTTTTTCCCATCCTTGGCGTTTCCAACATAACAATCGCTCCTAAGGTGATTAATCCTGTGAAGCGTTTTATGGTGCTCGAAGTCTTTCTCTGTAATTACACATATTTTTATTTCTTAATGTTATTAAGAAAGTCTGGTTCACTTACATTTACAAGCACTAATCCTACTGGTTCTGCCTTTGCTTGTGTATGTCACAAATAGGACAAAATGAGTTACCAATTGACTTCTCTCCTTTTCTAAAATTGTCAGACATCTACATGAAGGTTGGAAATTGACAGTGAGATATATATATATATTCCTGATAGATCATGAACGGCTCCATCTGTGCTGTGAATCATCCTCCCAACATCACCCCAACCATATATAATTTGAATATAACTTTACAATGTTCCTGTTGTGATCAAGTCTGGCAAAATCTGTCACTGTCTCCGAGGACAAGCATCTGTGATTAGTGATATCAGCATTTGCAGTCTTCAGCGTTGTACTTTTATCCTCAATGACTGAACAGTTTGGAGATACTCGGAATAATGTAAAATTGCACAAAGTCCTCTGGAATGATCTGGTTGTTAGTCAAAAATTCAAGGGCCGGCTGGTCATGAATCATGTTTATTTTTATGTAAAACAGCAATAGACAGGATTATGTTAACTGACACCAATCTAGCACCTGTTTACTTTCTACAATAATATTCTCCTTCATCTCGTGAAGGCACTGACACATGTAAGGATGCAGGTAGACAAAGGGCAGATATACCTTGCTCAAAGTGCCCATCCTTCATGTGGTAGTCTGAACAGTGAGGAGTATCAATTTGTCATGGGGCGGTAGTGTAAAACAAGCGATAGCGAATCGGCAGCCAATTTTGCCCGCTGCCCGATTTTTTTTTCCACCAACTTCAATGGAAAAGAAAATCGGGAGAGATATAAAACTGGCTGCAGATTCGCTTTCATTCATTTTGCACTATTGCCCAATTCGAATTTATTGCTCTAAGTTTTGGTCAGTTCATCAAAGATTGATTTTGCCTTCGTCTCAAATCCTTGCACATGCACTTTCCATCAAGGATCACTGGAGAACCATCAGAAATGGGCATTTTGCCTGGCCGAGGAGTTAGCATTCTGAGTAGTTTGGGAAGGTGGTGCATGAGGCTCCACCATCCAATAGACTGTTGAGCATTTGAAAACCTTGGCTAGATTTTTGGCTTTGATGTTTTTGAGGCGATAATGAAGATGGGGTGGGAAAGTTAGCGCCTGGGAATAGTTTGCGCCTCAGTAATTAAGTTTGGACAGCTGGCCCCTGCGTCAGGGGGCGCAGTACTAAGGGAGGCGTGGTACACCTCCCTTGGGCGATAGCATGGGAAACTCCCGAGCTAAAGAGCCGGGCCGGGTGTGCTCCGAGAGTCGCTGGAGGGGGTGGTGGAGGTTTCAAAATATCCACAAAAACATTCCAAAAACATTACCCACGCCACCACAAATCGCAAAACAAATTAAAAGAAAAAACAATCACACATACCTTGGGAGTCCATTACTCACCTCTTTGCCGATGGGATGGTTGGACTGCCCTGATTTCATAGAAACATAGAAAATAGGTGCAGGAGTAGGCCATTTGGCCCTTCGAGCCTGCACCGCCATTCAATAAGATCATGGCTGATCATTCCCTCAGTACCCCTTTCCTGCTTTCTCTCTTTGAACCCTTTAGCCGTAAGGGCCATATCTAACTCCCTCTTGAATATATCCAATGAACTGGCATCAACAACTCTCTGCGGCAGGGAATTCCACAGGTTAACAACTCTCTGAGTGAAGAAGTTCCTCCTCATCTCAGTCCTAAATGGCCTATCCCTTATCCTAAGACTATGTCCCCTGGTTCTGGACTTGGGGAAGAGTGACCATAATATGGTGGAATTCTGCATTAGGATGGAGAATGAAACAGTTAATTCAGAGACCATGGTCCAGAACTTAAAGAAGGCTAACTTTGAAGGTATGAGGCGTGAATTGGCTGAGATGGATTGGCGAATGATACTTAAGGGGTTGAATGTGGATGGGCAATGGCAGACATTTAGAGACCGCATGGATGAACTACAACAATTGTACATTCCTGTCTGGCATAGAAATAAAAAAGGGAAGGTGGCTCAACCGTGGCTATCAAGGGAAATCAGGGATAGTATTAAAGCCAAGGAAGTGGCATACAAATTGGCCAGAAATAGCAGCGAACCTGGGGACTGGGAGAAATTTAGAACTCAGCAGAGGAGGACAAAGGGTTTGATTAGGGCAGGGAAAATGGAGTATGAGAAGAAGCTTGCAGGGAACATTAAGACGGATTGCAAAAGTTTCTATAGATATGTAGAGAAAAAGGTTAGTAAAGACAAACGTAGGTCCCCTGCAGTCAGAATCAGGGGAAGTCATAACGGGGAACAAAGAAATGGCGGACCAATTGAACAAGTACTTTGGTTCGGTATTCACGAAGGAGGACACGAACAACCTTCCGGTTATAAAAGGGGTCGGGGGGTCTAGTAAGGAGGAGGAACTGAGGGAAATCCTTATTAGCCGGGAAATTGTGTTGGGGAAATTGATGGGATTGAAGGCCGATAAATCCCCAGGGCCTGATGGACTGCATCCCAGAGTACTTAAGGAGGTGGCCTTGGAAATAGTGGATGCGTTGACAGTCATTTTCCAACATTCCATTGACTCTGGATCAGTTCCTATGGAGTGGAGGGTAGCCAATGTAACCCCACTTTTTAAAAAAGGAGGGAGAGAGAAAACAGGGAATTATAGACCGGTCAGCCTGACATCGGTAGTGGGTAAAATGATGGAATCAATTATTAAGGATGTCATAGCAGTGCATTTGGAAAGAGGTGACATGATAGGTCCAAGTCAGCATGGATTTGTGAAAGGGAAATCATGCTTGACAAATCTTCTGGAATTTTTTGAGGATGTTTCCAGTAGAGTGGATAAGGGAGAACCAGTTGATGTGGTATATTTGGACTTTCAGAAGGCGTTCGACAAGGTCCCACACAAGAGATTGATGTGCAAAGTTAGAGCACATGGGATTGGGGGTAGTGTACTGACATGGATTGAGAACTGGTTGTCAGACAGGAAGCAAAGAGTAGGAGTAAATGGGTACTTTTCAGAATGGCAGGCAGTGACTAGTGGGGTACCGCAAGGTTCTGTGCTGGGGCCCCAGCTGTTTACACTGTACATTAATGATTTAGATGAGGGGATTAAATGTAGTATCTCCAAATTTGCGGATGACACTAAGTTGGGTGGCAGTGTGAGCTGCGAGGAGGATGCTGTGAGGCTGCAGAGCGACTTGGATAGGTTAGGTGAGTGGGCAAATGCATGGCAGATGAAGTATAATGTGGATAAATGTGAGGTTATCCACTTTGGTGGTAAAAACAGAGAGACAGACTATTATCTGAATGGTGACAGATTAGGAAAAGGGGAGGTGCAAAGAGACCTGGGTGTCATGGTACATCAGTCATTGAAGGTTGGCATGCAGGTGCAGCAGGCGGTTAAGAAAGCAAATGGCATGTTGGCCTTCATAGCAAGGGGATTTGAGTACAGGGGCAGGGAGGTGTTGCTACAGTTGTACAGGGCATTGGTGAGGCCACACCTGGAGTATTGTGTACAGTTTTGGTCTCCTAACCTGAGGAAGGACATTCTTGCTATTGAGGGAGTGCAGCGAAGGTTCACCAGACTGATTCCCGGGATGGCGGGACTGACCTATCAAGAAAGACTGGATCAACTGGGCTTGTATTCACTGGAGTTCAGAAGAATGAGAGGGGACCTCATAGAAACATATAAAATTCTGACGGGGTTAGACAGGTTAGATGCAGTAAGAATGTTCCCAATGTTGGGGAAGTCCAGAACCAGGGGTCACAGTCTAAGGATAAGGGGTAAGCCATTTAGGACCGAGATGCGGAGGAACTTCTTCACCCAGAGAGTGGTGAACCTGTGGAATTCTCTACCACAGAAAGTTGTTGAGGCCAATTCACTAAATATATTCAAAAAGGAGTTAGATGAGGTCCTTACTGCTAGGGGGATCAAGGGGTATGGCGAGAAAGCAGGAATGGGGTACTGAAGTTGAATGTTCAGCCATGAACTCATTGAATGGCGGTGCAGGCTAGAAGGGCCGAATGGCCTACTCCTGCACCTATTTTCTATGTTTCTATGTTTCTATGTTTCCCCATCATTGGGAACATTCTTCCCGCATCTAACCTGTCCCGTCCCGTCAGAATCAAATATGTTTAGATGAGATCCCCTCTCATCCTCCTAAACTCCAATGTATAAAGGCCCAGTTGATCCAGTCTCTCCTCATATGTCAGTCCAGCCATTCCGGGAATCAGTCTGGTGAACCTTCGCTGCACTCCCTCAATAGCAAGAACGTTCTTCCTCAGATTAGGAGACCAAAATTGAACACAATATTCCACCAAGGCCCTGTATAACTGCAGTAAGACCTCCCTGTTCCTGTACTCAAATCCCCTAGCTATGAAGGCCAACATACCATTTGCCTTCTTCACTGCCTGCTGTACGTGTACACCAACTTTCAATGACTGATGAACCATCACATGCAGGTCTCGTTGCACCTCCCCTTTTCCTAATCTGCCACCATTCAGATAATATTCTGTCTTTGCGTCTTTGCCACCAAAGTGGATAACCTCACATTTATCCACATTATACTGCATCTGCCACGCATTTGCCCACTCACCTAACCTGTCCAAGTCCCGCTGCAGCCTCTTAGCATCCTCCTCACAGCTCGCACTGCCATCCAGCTTAGTGTCATCTGCAAACTTGGAGATATTACATTCACTTCCTTCATCTAAATCATTGATATATATTGTAAAGAGCTGGGGTCCCAGCACTGAGACCTGCGCACTCCACTCGTCACTGCCTGCCATTCTGAAAAGGACTCATTTATCCCGATGCTCTGCTTCCTGTCTGCCAACCACGTGCTTTGATTTTGCACACCAATCTCTTGTGTAGGACTTTGTCAAAAGCCTTTTGAAAGTCCAAATACACCACATCCACTGGGTCTCCCTTGTCCACTCTACTCGTTACATCCTCAAAAAATTGCAGAAGATTTGTCAAGCGTGATTTCCCCTTCATAAATCCATCCTGACTTGGACTGATCCTGTCACTGCCTTCCAAATGCGCTGCTATTTCATCCTTAATAATTGATTCCAACATTTTCCCGACTACTGATGTCAGGCTAACCAGTCTATAATTATCTGCTTTCTCTATCCCTACTTTTTAAAAAAGTGGTGTTATATTAGCTACCCTCCAGTCGATAGGAACTGATCCAGAGTCGATAGACTATTGGAAAATGATCACCAATGCATCCACTATTTCTAGGGCCACTTCCTTAAGTACTCTGGGATGCAGACTATCAGGCCCCAGGGATTAATCGGCCTTCAATCCCATCAATTTCCCCAACAAAATTTCCCGCCTACTAAGGATGTCATTCAGTTCCTCCTTCTCACTAGACCCTCGGTCCCCTAGTACTTCCGGAAGGTTATTTGTGTCTTCCTTCGTGAAGACAGAACCAAAGTATTTGTTCATTTGGTCTGCCCATTTCTTTGATCCCCATTATTAATTCACCTGAATCCGACTGCAAGGGACCTGCATTAGTCTTCACTAATCTTTTTCTCTTCACATATCTATAGAAGCTTTTGCAGTCAGTTTTTATGTTCCCAGCAAGCTTCTTCGCGTACTCTATTTCCCCCTCTTAATTAAACCCCTTGTCCTCCTCTGCTGAATTCTAAATTTCTCCCAGTACTCAGGTTTTCTGCTTTTTCTAGCCAATTTATATGCCTCTTCCTTGGATTTGACACTATCCTTAATTTCCCTTGTTAGCCATGGTTGAGCCACCTTCCCCGTTTTATTTTTACTCCAGACATGGATGTACAATTGCTGAAGTTCATCCATGTGATCGTTAAATGTTTGCCATTGCCTATCCACCATCAACCCTTTAAGTATCATTTGCCAATCTATTCTCGCCAATTCATGCCTCAAACCATTGAAGTTACCTTTTCTTAAGTTCAGGACCCTAGTTTCTGAATTAACTGTGTCACTCTCCATCCTAATAAAGAATTCTACCATGTCATGGTCACTCTTCCCCAAGGGGCCTCGCACAACAAGATTGCTAATTAGTTCTTGCTCATTACGCATCACCCAGTCTGGGATGGCCAGCTCCCTAGTTGGTTCCTCGACATATTGGTCGAGAAAACCATCCCTAATACACTCCAGGAAATCCTCCTCCACCGCAGTGCTACCAGTTTGGTTAGCCCAATCAATATGTAGATTAAAGTCACCCATGATAACTGCCATACCTTCATTGCATGCATCTCTAATTTCTTGTTTAATGCTATCCCCAACATTACTGCTACTGTTTGGTGGTCTGTACACAACTCCCACTCGCGTTTTCTGCCCCTTGGTATTCCGCAGCTCCACCCATACCGATTCCACATCATCCAAGCTAATGTTCTTTCTTACGATTGCATTAATTTCCTCTTTAACCAGCAATGCCACCCCGTCCCCTTTTCCTTTCTGTCTATCCTTCCTAAATGTTGAATACCCCTGGATGTTGAGTTCCCAGCCTTGGTTACCCTGGAGCCATATCTCTGTGATGCCAATTACATCATACCCGTTAACTGCTATCTGCGCAGTTAATTCGTCCACCTTATTATGGATATTCCTCGCATTGAGGCACAGAGCCTTCAGGCTTGTCTATCTAACACACTTTGCCCCTTTAGAATTTTGCTGTAATGCGGCCCTTTTTGCTTTTTGCCTTAGGTTTCTCTGCCCTCCACTTTTACTTTTCTTCTTTCTATCTTTTGCTTCTGCCCCCATTCTACTTCCCTCTGTCTCCCTGCATAGGTTCCCATCCCCCTGCCATATTAGTTTAACTCCTCCCCAACAGCACTAGCAAACACTCCCCCTCGGATATTAGTTCCGGTCCTGCCCTGGTGCAGAGCGTCTGGTTTGTACTGGTCCCACCTCCCCCAGAACTGGTTCCAGTGTCCCAGGAATTTGAATCCCTCCCTTCGGCACCACTCCTCAAGCCACGTATTCAGCTATCCTGCGATTCCTACTCTGACTAGCACGTGGCACTGGTAGCAATCTTGAGATTACTACTTTTGAGGACCTACTTTTAAATTTAGCTCCTAGCTCCCTAAATTCATCTTGTAGGCCCTCATCCCATTTTGTACCTATATCATTGGTACCTATATGCACCACGACAACTGGCTGTTCACCCTCCCTTTTCAGAATGTCCTGCACCCGTTCCGAGATATTCTTGACTCTTGCACCAGGGAGGCAACATTCCATCCTGGAGTCTCGGTTGCGGCCGCAGAAACATCGATCTATTTCCCTTGCAATTGAATCCCTTATCTCTATAGCTCTCCCATTCTTTTTCCTGCCCTCCTGTGCAGCAGAGCCACCCACGGTGCCATGTACTTGGCTGCTGCTGCCCTCCCCTGATGAGTCATCCCCCCCCCAACAGTACCCAAAGCGGTGTATCTATTTTGCAGGGGGATGACTGCAGGGGACCCCTGCACTACCTTCCTTGCACTGCTCTTCCTGTTGCTCACCCATTCCCTACCTGGCTGTGTACCCTTTACCTGCGGTAAGACCAACTCACTAAATGTGCTATTCACGTTATTCTCAGCATCGTGGATGCTCCAGAGTAAGGCCACCCGCAGCTCCAGTGTCACAATCCGGTCCATCAGGAGCTCCTGGCAGATGTACTCCCCGCACACGTTGTCGTCAGGGACAGCGGAAGCGTCCCTGACTTCCCACATAGTACAGGAGGAGCATAACACATGTCCGAGCTCTCCTGCAATGACTTAAACCTTAGATAAACTTAATTTGACAACTTAATTTCCCAGGCAGTCCGTGTGAGGAGCGCTTTCTGGCGGACGGGTCAGGCAATAGTCAAAATCCGCGCCACCGCAAAACCGGACCCAAGGATCACTGCGGGGCACTGGAGGCTGACCGCCCGGTCAGAATACCTTACTGCCGGCATTGCTGCCACTCCAGGTCGAAAAACAGAATGGAGAAGACCTGACAATCCAGTCCCTTGTGCTCTCTCTTGCCCTTTTTTTTGTATCCTTCCCCTCTCTAATCCACTAAGGCCATCAGTAATGTGCCTACCGCCACTCAAGTAGAGAGCGGGTAATTTGATATTTTGATATAAACCAGGAATCGAACCCAGGATCTTCCACCTCTATATAGCTCAATTTCACATTGGGCGGTATAGTTACCAACTGAACTACTCAGGGAACAAGTGGGAACAGATCTTTAAGGACATTATTGTGGCCTTTTGTTAATTAGATTATTTGTCCAATTAATCAACATGTTATCATTTGTGCATTGATAATTTATTTCTGGGTTGCATTAGAAATTCACCCATATGAGTTTATAAACACGGAGGTAAACATTATTAGCACCTTTAAATTTAATGTTTGTTCCAAGTTTCTGGTTCAACTATTTTTCATAGCTGATTCCCATATTTGCAAATTTATCACTTTTCGGCTGAAATCCTGGGGAGGCCAGTAATGATGATTGGTTTTTCCATATAAATCGACGGTATTCGATATATTTCCACTGAATAACATTTTTTGGCAATCTAAATCTTAACATAAGAAAATACAGAAAGAGAAAAGGTCAATTAAGCTTCGACAAGAATTTCCTTAGGGCTGCTCCTGCTCCATTGCTGTAACTTTGCCGCAAGTGTGACGAAAACCCCGTTTGCACGTAAACAGGATTCCCATTGCACCTCTGGCCACGTTATGGCAGCGAGCCAGGCGCAGCTCCAAGGAAATTCCTGGCCTTTTTCCTGGATTGTAGCCCACATTTTATTTTGCTGAGAAGATTAATTTAAGGACCAAAATGTGTCGTGTGGGGCATCATCAAGAGTGAAGACTTAAAAAAAATGAATAAAATCAACTAATGAACAGGTGGTGCTCAATGTGGGTTTTAGGAGGACAGTTAAGAGAGGTAATTTCTCCTTGATCCCCAAAGAAAATTAAGCAAAATATTGACTTGTCCTTGTGTCTCCACAATCCTTGCTAGTTGCTTTCAACAGATGATATTTTTTTTGGTTCATGCAGCTCAGGGACTTTCATAACTTGCTTGATTACTTCTATTTCTACTTATTTCCACAATTTTCAGCCTTGTACATAATCAGACATTTATCCAGTGTTTTATTTTTAACTACCTGTAACATAAAAATGATCCAGCAAAACAAACAGTGCTACGGTTATTAAAGAGGCGGGACACACGACCCGAGGCGGGACACGCGAGCCGAGGCGGGACACGCGACCCGCGGCGGGACACGCGACCCGAGGCAGGACACGCGACCCGAGGCAGGCCACGCGAGCCGCTGCAGTTTAATAATAGTCCGTTGTAACATATTGTGCAAGAAATTGCGGTCGGAGGCTTCATTTGTACGAATGCCTCCGGCCCTAAAAAAATTTACGAATCTACCTGTTGTCCCGGAGAAACGTAAGATCCCGGTCGGAGGCCTAGATTTGCTGCGCAGCGCACGGAGACCTGTCTTTGAGCTACGTAAATCCAAGTTGGAGTCACGTGAGCCTGGACAACCAATCAGGTTGATAAGGTAGTTAAGAAGACATACGGAATGCTTGCCTTTATTAGCCGAGGCATAGAATACAAGAGCAGGGGGGGTTATGCTTGAACTGTATAAACAATGGTTCGGCCAAAGCTGGAGTACTGCGTGCAGTTCTGGTCATCGCTTTACAGGAAGGACATGATTGCACTAGAGAGGGTACAGAGGAAATTTACAAAGATGTTGCTGGGAGTGGAGAATCTTAGCTATGAGGAAAGATAGGCTGAGTTTGTTTTCCTTGGAATAGAGGAGGCTGAGTGGTACCTCATTGAGGTGTATAAAATTATGAGGGGCCTAGATATAGTGAATAGAAAGGGCCTATTTCCCTTAGCAGAGGGGTCAACAACCAGGGGGCATAAATTTAAAGTAATTGGTAGAAGGTTTAGAGGGGATTTAAAGAGAAATTTCTTCACCCAGAGGGTTGTGGGAGTCTGGAACTCACTGTCTGAAAGAGTGGAAGAGGCAGGAACTCTCACCACATTTAAAAAGTACTTGGATGTGCACTTGAAGTGCTGTAACCTGCAGGGTTTATGGATCTAGAGCTGGAAAGTGGGATTAGGCTGGATAGCCTCTTGTTGGCTGTCATGGAGACGATGGGCCAACTTTTATGATTCTATGGCTCATATTGATAATAATGGGAACGCTGTTTGTACGAGTTCCCATTACTGTCATTGAGAAAAGCCCCTAAAACACCCAAACACAGCATATTAATTAAAAAAGCACCTCACATATTTAAAATTAATGGAAACTAAATGTAATTAAATGATTTAGAAAAAATATATATTTATTGGAATTTTTTTTTATGTATTTTAATCGTGTTAAAAATAAACTTATCTTAATGGACAGGGTTTTTACTGTAAAAATGTGTATTTAAATTTAATTTTTATATGTTTTAAAACTCTTATGCTAGTAAAAGTAGGCTATGCGCCTGCTTTCACCATGTATAAAAGTTCGAAGGACATTCCCTGTGCATGAGTTGGGCAAATAGCCCAATCTTTCCCGTGAGAATGTCCTTCTCCCAGGGATGCAGAGGATCTGTCAAGAGACATCTTAACAGATCGGAAAAGCCGGTTTTCACCGCAAACGCATTGCGCCCCAAAAAACGGCTTTTGCAAGGCCTCGCTGAGTCCATGCGCACTTCATACGGACCCAACGAGGCCGGATTTTAGCCCCATTTGGTTTAGCTTTGACAGTATTTGCTTAGCTTGTTTGAAAAAATCTGGTCTCAACTACATTTCTTTGTAATAAAAATAAATGGAGTAAATTTTTAAATTATCACCAAGGCGTAAAACTGGCTGTCCATTATAAAAACCGCTCAATTTCATTTGCATATAACTACCCCCATATTTACCACTTGCTTCTGTGTCTCATGATGTAGCGCAATAATTATTAATGTTATTAAGATTTTCAATGAATTTTCCTCAGCAGCCAAGTAAGCCTCAAAGCTTTAATCCCAGTATCCCTCTGCTCTGCCCTGGCCCTATCCAGTTTTACACTCGGCAAAGTATGACAGCCCTGCTTACATACTAAACAAAGCTGTCATTCAAAAGTTGTGACCACCTGCTTGTTGGTCGTCGCACTGTGTCTTTCCTCATGTGACGACGACGACCTATTTTAATGTGCCTCTTAGTCAGCGCTGTACTCTTTGCCTTGGTATACCATATGTCCAATCTCCCTTGATTTTGAATGGTAGAAGGAAGGGTCATAATGGTGACCCTGTCATCTTTCCAATCCCAGACCTGTCCAACCAATTTTTTTTTTTACATCTGCTTCAAGGATTATCTAATTTCCATACCATGTCCTTGAGTTCTCTTCTCCCCGTGGATCCGTTACCTGACTGTCCTTCAGTTTTTGACAGAGTGGCTTGGAGGCCAAATGTAAACAGATTGTGGCTGAGGAGCCTTACGTTCAAGGTACTTAATTAGCATTAAAACACCAAGAGCAGAGGATAGTAAATACCCGTGTTGAAGTATTAAATAGGGATTCATTCTGACAGTTTTACCAACACAGAAACAAGCTGAGCTTCTCAATGCTGTTTTTTATTTTAACTTTTCTTTCTTTCCTCCTTTCCCTGCTATATTTCTCCTCTTCTCTCCTGATGGGGGTTATTGCTTGCTGGGGTCAGCTAAATGCAGGTTCTTCATGTGTGAGCCCCATTTTTCACTGCTGCCTATTGAATAGCATTCAGAACCAAAATAATTTGCATTTATATGGAGCTAGAAATTCGACAGGTTTGCGCCCGTTTCTCCGCCAGGGCGGAGCAATATTTTTTTTTGCCGCTAAACCAGTCGGACAACATTTTGCGCCCGAGCGGAAATTTTGGCAGTGGTTTTGCACCGGTGCTAAAAAATAGCGCCCGCCTGATTTTTTAAGTGTAGTTATGACATCAATCGGTGTGCAACGCTGTGCTATTGCTGCGGGCGGTAAATTCAGTGATATCATCCGTTTTATCGCCTGCCTAAAAACCCGCCTGGAAAAAACAGTTCGACCCAGGGCACACCCGCCGCTAACGGCGCCATCTTGAAAATGGAGCAGAAGTTCAGTGCATCAAAGGATTTGGAGAAGGAAGACTTGCTCTAAACAATGAAGTTTTAAATGAGTTTATAGTTTGTTTTAAAGGGTATTTAAGGACATTTTAAAAAATGAGGGCTATACTATGTCAAACTTGGATGATGTGGAATCTATATGGGTAGAGCTGCAGAACACCAAAGGGCAAAAAACATTAGTGGGAGTTGTGTACAGACCTCCAAACAGTAGTAGTGATGTTGGGGAGGGCATCAAACAGGAAATTAGGGGTGCGTGCAATAAAGGTGCAGCAGTTATAATGGGTGACTTTAATATGCACATAGATTGGGCTAACCAAACTGGAAGCAATACGGTGGAGGAGGATTTCCTGGAGTGCATAAGAGATGGTTTTTTAGACCAATATGTCGAGGAACCAACTAGGGGGGAGGCCATCTTAGACTGGGTGTTATGTAATGAGAGAGGATTAATTAGCAATCTCGTTGTGCGAGGCCCCTTGGGGAAGAGTGACCATAATATGGTGGAATTCTGCATTGGGATGGAGAATGAAACAGTTAATTCAGAGACCATGGTCCAGAACTTAAAGAAGGCTAACTTTGAAGGTATGAGGCGTGAATTGGCTGGGATGGATTGGCGAATGATACTTAAGGGGTTGACTGTGGATGGGCAATGGCAGACAGTTAGAGACCGCATGGATGAACTACAACAATTGTACATTTCTGTCTGGCATAAAAATAAAAAAGGGAAGGTGGCTCAACCGTGGCTATCAAGGGAAATCAGGGATAGTATTAAAGCCAAGGAAGTGGCATACAAATTGGCCAGAAATAGCAGCGAACCTGGGGACTGGGAGAAATTTAGAACTCAGCAGAGGAGGACAAAGGGTTTGATTAGGGCAGGGAAAATGGAGTATGAGAAGAAGCTTGCAGGGAACATTAAGACGGATTGCAAAAGTTTCTATAGATATGTAAAGAGAAAAAGGTTAGTAAAGACAAACGTAGGTCCTCTGCAGTCAGAATCAGGGGAAGTCATAACGGGGAACAAAGAAATGGCGGACCAATTGAACAAGTACTTTGGTTCGGTATTCACGAAGGAAGACACGAACAACCTTCCGGTTATAAAAGGGGTCGGGGGGTCTAATAAGGAGGAGGAACTGAGGGAAATCCTTATTAGCCGGGAAATTGTGTTGGGGAAATTGATGGGATTGAAGGCCGATAAATCCCCAGGGCCTGATGGACTGCATCCCAGAGTACTTAAGGAGGTGGCCTTGGAAATAGTGGATGCGTTGACAGTCATTTTCCAACATTCCATTGACTCTGGATCAGTTCCTATGGAGTGGAGGGTAGCCAATGTAACCCCACTTTTTAAAAAAGGAGGGAGAGAGAAAACAGGGAATTATAGACTGGTCAGCCTGACATCGGTAGTGGGTAAAATGATGGAATCAATTATTAAGGATGTCATAGCAGTGCATTTGGAAAGAGGTGACATGATAGGTCCAAGTCAGCATGGATTTGTGAAAGGGAAATCATGCTTGACAAATCTTCTGGAATTTTTTGAGGATGTTTCCAGTAGAGTGGATAAGGGAGAACCAGTTGATGTGGTATATTTGGACTTTCAGAAGGCGTTCGACAAGGTCCCACACGAGAGATTGATGTGCAAAGTTAGAGCACATGGGATTGGGGGTAGTGTACTGACATGGATTGAGAACTGGTTGTCAGACAGGAAGCAAAGAGTAGGAGTAAATGGGTACTTTTCAGAATGGCAGGCAGTGACTAGTGGGGTACCGCAAGGTTCTGTGCTGGGGCCCCAGCTGTTTACACTGTACATTAATGATTTAGATGAGGGGATTAAATGTAGTATCTCCAAATTTGCAGATGACACTAAGTTGGGTGGCAGTGTGAGCTGCGAGGAGGATGCTGTGAGGCTGCAGAGCGACTTGGATAGGTTAGGTGAGTGGACAAATGCATGGCAGATGAAGTATAATGTGGATAAATGTGAGGTTATCCACTTTGGTGGTAAAAACAGAGAGACAGACTATTATCTGAATGGTGACAGATTAGGAAAAGGGGAGGTGCAAAGAGACCTGGGTGTCATGGTACATCAGTCATTGAAGGTTGGCATGCAGGTGCAGCAGGCGGTTAAGAAAGCAAATGGCATGTTGGCCTTCATAGCAAGGGGATTTGTGTACAGGGGCAGGGAGGTGTTGCTACAGTTGTACAGGGCATTGGTGAGGCCACACCTGGAGTATTGTGTACAGTTTTGGTCTCCTAACCTGAGGAAGGACATTCTTGCTATTGAGGGAGTGCAGCGAAGGTTCACCAGACTGATTCCCGGGATGGCGGGACTGACCTATCAAGAAAGACTGGATCAACTGGGCTTGTATTCACTGGAGTTCAGAAGAATGAGAGGGGACCTCATAGAAACATTTAAAATTCTGACGGGGTTAGACAGGTTAGATGCAGGAAGAATGTTCCCAATGTTGGGGAAGTCCAGAACCAGAGGTCACAGTCTAAGGATAAGGGGTAAGCCATTTAGGACCGAGATGCGGAGGAACTTCTTCACCCAGAGAGTGGTGAACCTGTGGAATTCTCTACCACAGAAAGTTGTTGAGGCCAATTCACTAAATATATTCAAAAAGGAGTTAGATGAGGTCCTTACTACTAGGGGGATCAAGGGGTATGGCGAGAAAGCAGGAATGGGGTACTGAAGTTGAATGTTCAGCCATGAACTCATTGAATGGCGATGCAGGCTAGAAGGGCCGAATGGCCTACTCCTGCACCTATTTTCTATGTTTCTATGTTTCTATGTTTCATTCCTGGATGCTTTTTATATGCAGCGTCGAGCTAGCAGAAGGCTTATTAATGAGCATTTTGAGTGTAATCGAAGATCTCGCAGATGTATGGGGAGGAGGCTTTATCCCCCACGAGTTTACAGGGAACAGCAGTCATATCTGCAGCTCTCTGAGGCACAGTGCGTTAGAAGACTGCGCTTCTGAAAAGAGGTGGTCACAGGGATATGCCAGCTCATAAAGGCAGACTGACAGCCTACCAGCGGCAACAGGACTGCACTGACCGTCAAGGTCAAGGTGACTGCAGCACTTGCCTTCTATGCCTCCGGCTCCTTTCAGGCATCAGTAGGGGACATATGCTCCATCTCGCAGTACGCTACACAGCGCTGCATTTGCCAGGTAACTACTGCACTGTACGCACGCAGGATGGACTTTATAAAGTTCCCAGTGACCAAGGAGGCACAAAATGAGAGGGTTATAAGGTTTTGGATGAATTGCTGGCTTTCTCAAGGTACAGGCTGCCATTGACTGTACAAACATTGCCCTGCGAGCACCTTTCCTCAATCCAGAGGTCTATCAAAACCGAAAGGGATTCCATTCGCTGAACATACATATCATCTGCGACCATACTCAGCGTATCATGGCAGTCAATGCCCAATATCCAGGAAGCAGTAAATGATGCTTTCATCTTGCATGGAGGGCAGTGTCTCATGCCTGTTTGAACGTCAGCCACAAGGCCAGAGCTGGATGCTGGGGGACAAAGGTTACTGCCTCGCCACCTGGATCATGACCCCCCACTGGAACACTCAGACAGAAGCTGAGCATCACTATAATGAAAGCCATATAGCCACATACAACGTCGCCAAAAAGACAATTGGAGTGCTCAAGCAACGCTTCCAATGCCTGGACCACTCTGGAGGCTGCCTGCAATATTCCCCTCAGCAGGTCGGTGAGTTCATTGTGGTGAGCTGCATGCTACACAACTTAGCCATCATGAGGGAACAGGATTTGCCACTGGGGACTGCAGGACCACCTCAGGAGGGAGGGGCAGGAGGAGGAGGAGGAGGAGGATGATGAAGAGCAGGAGGATGTCGAGGACGAGGACCCTGGTGATGAAGCCATGCTACCACCCCCACCACAACCACAGGGGAGGCCTCGTGGAACTTTCGCCTTACATCAGCAGCTCACAATTCAATGCATTCCTTGAAGAATGAACGGCACGTTTAACCGCAGCCTGGCCACTCTATCCCACATGTTGATTATTCCCCCTCTTATTCTGCAAATGAGACACGACACAGGAATGGTTAAGGTGAACAAAATAATTTATTAAACATACAGGAACTTGAATAAGATTTATGAAATATTGTAACTTGAATAAGATTTAACTTGAATAATATTTAAACCTCAAAAGTGGAATAAAATTTATTAAACATTATTGTGAATTGGAAAACTTAAAAAAAAATTATAAAATATCAACAACAAAACAATGAAACAACAACCCCTGCACCAAATGTCTTTTACCTGTGGCCCCTCAGTCCCCTGCCGCCTCATCCTAACCCCCTCCCTCACGACATGACCCTACCCAAGTTGGCACCAAGAGTTTGTGCAGCACGGCGGCCAGAGTCCTGCTGTAATGGGGGTAGAAACAATGGAGACGCCATGTGTGGATCCACTGGAGAAGCTCGGGGTATGGAAGGCTCGGCTTCTGAGTGGCAAGGCTCTTGCTCGGCCTCACCTCTCACAGGTGATGTGGGTCTGGGTGCTGTGATACTGGGGACTGTAATGTCAAAGATCGAGACCATCAATTGGGCTTGGGCATGGACAGCCTCGGTGGACACCTACAATCTGCGACATGCCCTCCCTCATAGATAGTGCCCTCACTCACGGATAGTGTCGCAATGCTTGTAGGAATACTACTCAAGACCTCCAGGAGCTCTTGGGTGAGCTGGATGCTCTCCCTGGACAGTCCCACCATGTCCTGGTGTGCGTCTGCCTGTCTGTCAGCAGACCGGCTTTGCCAACTCACCCTCCAAAGAGCCAGCATATGGGATTCAACGCCAGTGGTGTGTTGCTGCATGCCACTTGTACCCGGAGCCTCAGATTGCTCAAAGCCAGAGAATGTTTCTTCATCGGACGAGCTAGTGGCCACAACAAAAAGAAGTTTTGAGTGCATCGGCCCCCCAACCCCCACTCCCCCCGGAATAGGTTGCTCAGTTTGCTCCTCCCGTGGAGGTTCCTCGTCCTCGGTGTCGCCTTCGTCCCCCTCCTCCACCCCCACATGACGGACTGAGGTGGAGGCTTCCATTCGAGGATGTGGTGCATGCGACTCCTCATCTGAAAAGCAGCAGGGGAGGGGGCAGGTTGACATGAGTAAGGTCACATAGCACCGACTCATTGGAAGGACCTTCGCTACTGCATTATATGTAGTCGAGAGACACAACATCACATTGCCCGAACCCTACTCCACAGACACTACATCACATTGCCCCAATCCTAGCCCACAGACACTACATCACATTGCCCCAATCCTAGCCCACAGACACTACATCACATTGCCCGAACCCTACTCCACAGACACTACATCACATTGCCCCAATCCTAGTCCACAGACACTACATCACATTGCCCCAATCCTAGCCCACAGACACTACATCACATTGCCCCAATCCTAATTCACAGACACTACATCATATTGCCTGAACTCTACTCCACAGACACTACATCACATTGCCCCAATCCTAGCCCACAGACACTACATCACATTGCCCGAACCCTACTCCACAGACACTACATCACATTGCCCCAATCCTAGCCCACAGACACTACATCACATTGCCCCAATCCTAATTCACAGACACTACATCATATTGCCTGAACTCTACTCCACAGACACTACATCACATTGCCCCAATCCTAGCCCACAGACACTACATCACATTGCCCGAACCCTACTCCACAGACACTACATCACATTGCCCCAATCCTAGCCCACAGACACTACATCACATTGCCCGAACCCTACTCCACAGACACTACATCACATTGCCCCAATCCTACTCCACAGACACTGCATCATATTGCCCCAGCCCGGGGATTTTGAATAGGGGCTCAGCACCCCCACGGGTAACTGACCTCCCTGAGGCACCAATCAGACCTGCCACGTGCACCTCCAGGTCTGTCAGAGGCATTGTTCTGGGTGGACCGCTGCTTGTCCGTCGCTGCTCCTGGCGGTTGTGGGACATCTTTCCCTGCAAAGATGACAATGGGAATGGTTACCAGAGGGCCGGTCTGCTCTTGTGGCACACACAGATAGCCATCAAAGTACTTATACCATACTGTATGCATTTAATACAGTCCTCTGTTTAATGGCCCTGGAAGTTGCACATGGTTCATGAGAAAGATATCGAATTGCAGAAACATCTTTTCGAATCAGAAAACTGTCTTAATAATGTGTAACGATCATTCATGGCAAATAAGGTACAACACTTAGCCTACTTATAACAACATGTGTCAGATTTATAATTTAAAAAATGAAGCAGTGCATCAATAAAATATTACTTTCTCTGACGATCCTCCAATGGTCATTGAACCTCTTGCGGTACTGGGTGTAGATCTTTCTGATGTCGTCCACGAAAGACACCTCCTCAGAACTGCTGGGCTAATGATGCCTAAGAGCTGCTGGGAGGGGTTTACTTGCACCCCTCCTATTTAATTCCTCCATCTCCTCTCCACAGCTGCGATAAGGGCCTCGTTCGCCTCATTACTGAATTTCCTCGCTCTCTGCCTGCTCCCCGTTCCTTCTTCCATCATGCCTGCTATCTGTAAATGGTGGATTCAGCCCTGGGTGTACTGTGTATGCGCCGGCGCTCCCTGACAGCTGACCAAAAACTTGGGGAAAAAAAAGGAAAAAAGGAAATCGGGAAACAAAAATTCGCGCATGTGCAGAAGGTCCGTTTTTTTCTCGATCGCAAATTTCAGCTCCGGCATACAAATTCAGTTGTGCAACACCAGAATTACCGTTATTGCTGGTCACCATTTGACAAATTTTGCTAGGTCTGGCGATAATGGTACCCCGGCAGTAAAAAAAATTCCGCCGCGATTATCGCCCAAAAATGAGTGAAATTGCTAAAGCCCAAATTTCTCGCCCATAGTGTCTTTAACATTGGAAATATCCAAAGGCACTTTACAAATGGTAAGCAGGAGTAAGAAAACATTTGGGGATGACTGATAGCATGGTTAGATTTTGAGAAAGATGGGGAAGGGAGATAACATGATGGAGGGATCGAGGGAGAGAGTTCCAAAGTGTAGGCATAAGATGGCTGAATGCTCTGCCAATGAAGGTAGAATGAAGACAAGGAAGGGAGGCTAGAGTTCACAAGAGTGGAGGCTAGGGCCTGGAGGAGGTTTTAGAGGTGGAGTAGGATGAGGCCACGGAAGGATATGAAAACAAACGTGAAGATTTTGAATTAAATGCCATGGACTCTATTGATGTCAGGAAAGATGGTTGGTACATTGTGAATTGCAATTTAGAATACTAAAAATTGCATGGGCAGAGATTTAGATCTTTGGAGATTTTATATAAGGAGCAGGAACCCTGGTCTATTTTCCCCTCCTAACATCAGAGCACTTTAGCCAATTATGATGCTAGAGTTATCACTTTGGCTGCGGTATTATAACTCAGCATAAACTGGGAATCCAATCAGGGAACTTTCTGATCCGACATATCTTCATTTCTGACTTAACTTCTTGGACATCAGGGTGTCCATGCAGTATCTTATTATTGTTTAACTGAGGTAAACACGATGGCCCTCAATTGCAGTCGTTATAATGGCGAACTGTCAGAGTACGATGTCATACCGCCTTTGAAATTGACCGCAAGTTTGCACGTGCTAAATCCCGATCTTGCAATCTAACAAGTTACGACTACACAAAGGTTTCACCACATCTTTCACCTTCTGATAGGAATCAAAGCACTGGTGAAAAGTTGGGCTCCTCCGAAGTAATTACGCTTTCAATTTTTATATCTTGTACAAACAGGGGAAGGAAGCTTGTTTCACAGCATAAGGGGAACCAGCTAAGAAAATTGAAATAGCAAAAGTTCTTGTTGACGATTTGTAACCACAGAGTACACAGTGTACTAACAAAGGGGAATTGTCCGATACAGCAAAAATCATAAATAAATGAATTTATGATTTTACTACATGTAATGAACAGAACAAATCTTCCCGCAAAATTAGTTCACAGTTTTAGCTTTTAGCAACAGAGTTATGTCTTCATTTTTTCTGCAGAATAGGTTCCATTCAAATTTAATTTACCAAATGACAACAATGGCAAGGGTATTGCATATTGATTCACCTACATTTTCACTTTTCCGTCAAGAATGGATATCGATTAAAAAGATGTGAAACGTTTTTAAATGTAGAATACAATTGTTAATGATGTCTTTCCAATGTGTTGTCTCAGTTTCATTGATCTTTAGTGGAGACTAAATGTTAATTGAGCTCATCTCAAGATGGTAAATAATTTTAAAATGAGAGCCGAATTGCTGTTGCCAAAAGAGTTATACGTGGAAAGCTTAAACATGTTGTTATATATGCAGACTATAGATATACTCTCTGTGTAGTCACTATATAGTTGCATAAGATGGAGACTTGTTTACCTGATGTACTTAAAATAAGGTTTACACTGTGTTTATACTATGCTGGCACCATTAGAGGGTGCAACTGGTGGAGACTGGGGTTTCCTGTCCGGTTGGTGGGGACTGTATAAAAGGGGAGCCACCATGCGGCTGCCTCACACTGGAGTTACGAATAAAGGTCCAAGGTCACTACAGTTTGAGTACAACACATTGCCTCGTGCAATCATTCATAAGTACATTACAGACACTACAACTGGCGACAAGTACACAGACTTTCATGCGATTATGCCTACTTTGGCACAGTAAAAGACTTCGCAGAGGCTGATGATTGGGATGACTTCATGGAAAGGCTCAAGCAATATTTCATGGCAAACGACCTGGCAGGGGAGAATTGGCGGAGAAGCACAAGGCTAAACTGCTGACCAGTTGTAGGCCCGAGGTCTACTGCCTCGTCAGGGACTTGCTGGCACCCACAAAGGCCAAGGATAAGATATATGATGAGCTGACTGAACTAATTTGCGATAAACTAAAACCAAAAGAGACATCCTCATGACCAGGCACAGATTCTACACTCACCGCAGACCTGAGGGCCAGGAGATTGAAAAATATGCTGCCGACTTCAGGAGACTTGCAGCATCGTGTGATTTTGGCATGCACCTCAACGAAGCATTGCAAGTCATCTTTGTATGGGAATTGGCCATGAGGGCCTCCTTCACAAGCTATTATCTGCCGACACCAAAGTCAACCTGCAGAAGGGCATCAGCATCAGTCAGGCGTTCATGACCTCAACCTCGAGCACCAAGCAAATTATCCATCCTGTGGATTCAAACCCGGCAAGTACTGTACACAGAATGATGCCTTTCACAGGCAAGACTGTAGAATGTGACTCTGCCCAGTGCAGAGAGCACAGACCTCAGGGTTCCAGAACTCAGAGTCCGCTGAGGGGTGCTAATCGAGTAGTACCATGCTGGTGTTGCGGAGGAAACCATAGGGCTCACCAGTGTCAGTTTGCTGAGTACGTATGTAAAGCCTGTAACACGAAGGGCCACTTCCAGCCTATGTGTAAAAGAAATACGACTCACCGTCTAGCAGAGGAGTCGGTAGATGACTTTGAATTCAGCGGGGAGTATGATGATTTGGCCAGAGAGGCAGCTCAGCCCCAAGAAGAAATGTATGGAGTGTATACCTGCACCACCGATTGTCCTCCAGTGAAGATGGAAGTCAAGATAAATGGCATTCCAGTCTTCATGAAAGTGGACACGGGAGCGAGCCAGTCAGTGATGAGCCAGGATGCCTTTGAGAGGCTTTGGAACGAAAGATGACCCGAGCTGGATCCAGTACAGGAAAAGTTGCGCACTTACACCAAGGAGTTGATCCCAGTCCTTGGTAGTGTGGATGTAAGTGTAATCCATAATGGCGTGGTGCACAAGTTACCTCTGTGGATTGTTGCAGGTGATGGTCCAACACTACTCAGAAGAAGGTGGATGGGGAAGATCCAGTGGAAAGGGAAGACCTCTTCACTCCAGCAATCGATGTCCCCCGTGCTCAGAGGCAGAGCAAAACCTCAGCTTGCTTGGGCCAGGCACCAGAGAACAGACCAGCGCAGCACCTGAGGCACAGACCGTCCATCATTACTGTGTGGCAATGATCCAACCAGAACGACCTAAAAGTACCTTCCCGGCTCCAGTGGCAGGACACCTGGGAGGAAGATCGAATTCACAGGCAATCTTCCGGCTTTTGTGGCAGATTCGTGGGAGAGAAGGATCAAGGCTGTCGACTCGAACACAGAGGCAAGATGGTGTCCCTGCTGCAGTGGGGTGCAGCGTGGCTGAAAAAAATGACCGCAGCCAGACCACAAGGTGCAACGCTGAGGGACCAACACGTGGTGTCTAACAAAGGATTTGATTGGGGTAAAGCCAGCAGGGTTCTCTTAAAGGAGACCTGGAACCAACTGAACTTAAAGAGACATTGTATGCATGGCAATCAATGTAACGAACCGATTAAGATTGTGAACAAAATGTTGTTGCGAGATGTCGGTACTATTCTTAATGTAAAAAACAAAATGTTGTCGCGAGATGTCGGAAATAGAGTGTCCCCAAAAGTAGCAAGCGAGCGAATTCGGGAGGGTAAAGGCACTGATCCTGATGCCCTGCCCCAGGTGTCCCCACAAGTTATAGGCAAGCGACATCAGGAGGTTGAAGGCACTGATCCTGATACCCTGCCTCAGGTCTATCCAACGCTGCAGGCACCCGATGGCACTATTCGCCACGGACCTGGAAATGAAAACGGTGCCAATACACGCATGCGGCCGCCATTTCCCAACACCCTGGTGGAGACGGCGCAGCCCCCAGACCCAGTCGCTACCTCGGCCATGTCCGGTAACGAAAGTTCAGAACCAATGAGTCCCCCAAACGGGACCTGGAACAGCCAGGTTCCCAACACGGTTAGACAGCAGGCAGAAGATTCTGCAGCCCTCAAAGGAGGACAGGAAGGCCACACACATCTGTGGATCTGCCCACCACTAGGCAACGGCAAAGGCACTGAGTCCTGGCAAGGTGAGTGAACCAAGCCCACCCCGCTAGCAGGGGACGCAGTGCCGCTATCAGACGACTAGGACCCTGTCCGGTTGCTCTGGAACTAGCGTCCTCGCATACCTGTACTGCTACCTCAGTGCTAACCATGATTGAACCATGAATGCAATCTACCCAATCTTGGCACACGACCGTAACACGTAACGAATGTAAGTCACTGAACCTAGGTGTCACAATACAAACTGTAAAAAAAAAAGAAAAAAATGTGTTTTCTTTATACTTGCACTGTGTCTGATCCTGTATGTTAAATTAATGGGCCAGCTGCATGATCTCGCTCTGGGGGAGCGGGGGGAGGAATGGATGTATATAGCCATGGACACACACATGGATCACACCCAGAACCCACTGGAACCTCCACTGCATCATTGAACCATCCAAACTGCAACCACTACCCAACATTATGGCAAAAGGACTTGGGGGTTAACAGGGAGCGAGCCAAGCCAAAGCACAGCCAAGGTGCAAGGGCTATTAGCACTTAAGTCTGGGGAGAGCTAAGCCAGAGCACAATGTGCAAAGGCAATTGGCACAAAAGACTTGGGCGAGAGTGATATTATATATGCAGACTATAGATATACTCTCTGTGTAGTCACTGTATAGTTGCATAAGATGGAGACTTGTTTACCTGATGTACTATCAATGAAGTTTACACTGTGTGTCTACTATGCTGGCACCATTAGAGGGTGGAACTGGTGGAGACTGGGGTTTCCTGCCCTGGTGGCAGGGGCTGTATAAAAGGGGAGCCACCATGCGGTTGCCTCATTCTGGAGTTACGAATAAAGGACCAAGGTCACTACAGTTTGAGTACAACACATTGCCTCGTGGAGTCATTCATAAGTACATTACAGACACTACACATGTCATAAGTGTTTCTCTTACAGCAATTGCACCTTGATGTGGCTGTACATTTTTCTTCTCACCATTTCTTTTCATTTACCCTAACATTCCATTTTGTCACTAAGTCGACAACTTTGTTGATATTTGCTTCTTATTGCTGACCCTGCTCATAAATGTATTTGTGAAGGTTTTATTTCCATTCTTATCCTAAATGAGTGAATACCTCCACTTGTTAATTCGTACTTAAGGGCTGAGAAGTAGCTGATCGGCTAAGAATCAGGAAGTAAAAGAACCAGCGGCCCACATGATCCCAGGTTCGCATACGCACAATGGTGTGCTAATCGGCTCCGTGGGAGTTTGCTGCACGGAAATTTTCAGCATTTTAAAGGATCGCATGAGATAAGTGCGGATTTACTTCCAGTGTCAGCGGCGTACTTCATAGCTTCACTGTCGACCGCCAATATCAGAAACGACCAGCTCTATATACCAGCCCAAACTTGCTGTCCAAATAACAGTGAGGCTAATGGCGCTCGCCATTATTTATACTACAACTCTTTTAGAGGAGACAAAATAAAACATTTAAATCAAGTGCCCTCCAATCTGGGGGCCACTCCAAACATTTTCCAAGGCCCTTTTTTGTTTTTTTTTGTTTTTTTGTATTTTTGTAGGTTTTTTTTGTGTTTTTTTTGGGGGCACTAAAACCATAATATACAAGTGCCCCTTATAAAAGGGGAGGGGGACACTAAAACTGGCAATGAAAACAAATTAAACTTTAAAACATATAAAATCAAATTACAATTTGGTTGCCGGGGGTAATAATGCACTCCAGTCGCTCTGGTGCCCACCTCTCGCGGAAGGCCGCGAGCTTATTTATACAACAGAAAATTCAGACGAGGGCAGGTGTGCAGTTAAACACAGAAATCAAAAAGTTGCTGTCCGAGATGCACCGCTCCGCCATTAGTTTCGTGAAAATGGCATCTCACTGACTAGCTCGCCATTGAAATGCGCTGAGTGGCATGAAATTGTTGTACTTGCACAGTACACATGAACTAAACTCTCAACGGAAAGTTTGAGCTCATCCGATGTGATGCAAGGAGCCTGTTTTGGAGACATTTAAGATCCGCACATTTTATTTAAGCCTGGATTAGCTTTCAGAGATTCTTTCATTGATGAGCTAATTAACTATTACAAGTGTTAAGTTTCATTCCTTCCAGTTTTAATTGTGGTTGGAGATTTTTAAAATGTGACAATTAAAATGAAAAACAACGGGCTAGAAATGTTGGCTGTTTGCGCCTCTCGTTGACACCCCAGGGGGCGCTAACAGTGCAAGTGACTTTTAGCCTGGGTGCGGCATCATTAAAGACTCCCGCTAACTTCCGCAGGAATTTAGCAGCGGCAATAACCGGTAGCGCCCTGCTCCGCTGCATCATCACCATGCGCAGTGCCTCGTTTTTGCTCCAGACCCTAAATTGGGTATCATCCCCTGAATCTGCGTGGGCAACGCCAGTGACAGTTTCAGGGGATGTGAACCGGGCAGCAGGTGGCTCACAGAGTGCTACTTATAAAAGGGAGGTGTTGGCCATGTTGGAAAAAAATTTTGGCATTTTTCCAAGCGCCCTGTTGGTGCTTTGAACGCGGGGTCCGTGCCGCAATCTGTCAGCTGCCCGGCACTCTGCTTGCATGCCAGGCTAGTGGCATGGCATCCCACTCCCCGGTGGTCCAGGTAGGGCCCCACAGAGTTTAATGAAAGGAAGAGCCCCTCCTACGTGGCAGGGCTACGTGGCCCAATGCGTACCGCTGCGCCCCGCTCCCTCTGCTTCTGCCCTGTTCGCGCCCCAGAGAGGAAGTGGAGTGTATT
Source organism: Pristiophorus japonicus (assembly GCF_044704955.1). Taxonomy (NCBI): domain Eukaryota; kingdom Metazoa; phylum Chordata; class Chondrichthyes; family Pristiophoridae; genus Pristiophorus; species Pristiophorus japonicus. The sequence continues at coordinate 498,748,579 of NC_091977.1, read as the reverse complement.
ATATTGTGCTCCATTCCTTTCAGGGGCGGTAACCCCAATTTCGGGAGCAGGACAGGATTTCTGCGCCTGGCACAAAAAGTCCGGCCTCGCGGATGTTACCATGCCACAAAGGAATTTTCCCCTGGTTATTTTTCCTTTCCTTTCTGTCTCATTTTTCTCTCTCTCTTAATCCATTGTTTTTCCCCTTTCTTTATTTCCCTTTCTGTACCTGATTTGGCAGTGAATTAATTCACTCTAATTTACATTTCCTTCTCAGTTACTTCCTGAGGAAGGATGTTCTTGCTATTGAGGGAGTGCAGCAAAGGTTTACCAGACTGATTCCAGGGATGGCTGGACTGACATATGAGAAGAGACTGGATCAACTGGGCCTTTATACACTGGAATTTAGAAGGATGAGAGGGGATCTCATAGTAACATATAAGATTCTGACGGGCCGTGACAGGTTAGATGCGGGAAGAATGTTCCCGATTTTGGGGAAGTCCAGAACCAGGGGACACAGTCTTAGGATAAGGAATAGGCCATTTAGGACTGAGATGAGGAGAAACTTCTTCACTCAGAGAGTTGTTAACCTGTGGCATTCCCTGCCGCAGAGAGTTGTTGATGCCAGTTCATTGGATATATTCAAGAGGGAGTTAGATGTGGCCCTTACGGCTGCAGGGATCAAGGGATATGGAGAGAAAGCAGGAAAGGGGTACTGAGGTGAATGATCAGCCATGATCATATTGAATGGTGGTGCAGGCTCGAAGGGCCGAATGGCCTACTCCTGCACCTATTTCTATGTTTCTATGGGCCCATGTTTCAGCCTCAGTTGCTCCTGATTTTTTTGAGCAACTGGTGTACAACGGAATATCTTAGAAATTCAAATTCTCGGCATTTAGTTTGCTCCAGTTATAGTCAGTTAGAACAGTTTCACTTTGGAACAGAATTTTTTTTTCAAAAGTGGGCGTGTCCGGCCACTTACGCCTGTTTTCAAAGTTTCGTCAGTGAAAACTTACTCCAAACTAACTTAGAATGGAGTAAGTGAAGATTTTTGTACGCTCGAAAAACCTTGTCTACACTTTAGAAAATCAGGCGTAGGTTACAAATCAGGCGCAGGGAATGGTGGGGGGCGGCGGGGGGGGGTGTTTAAAGGGAAGTTTACAAACATTAAACACTTTAGTTTTACAAATAAAGAGCCATCATCAATAATAAATGATAAAAACATCAATAAATCAACCAATAAATCAATCAAAAAAAATTAATAAGAAATTATGTTTTTTTTTAAATCAATAAATAAAACATTTTCTACTTACCGACTGCAACACCGGGAGCCCTCCAACAGCATGCTGGGATGCCCCGCCCGCCCCCCCCCCCCCCCCCACCAGTGTCTCTGTCAGTGTCTCTATCTCACTGTCTGTCTGTCTGTGTGTGTCTCTCATTCTCTGTCTGTCAGTGTCTGTGTTTCTGACAGCGAGGGGAGGGGGAGGAGGGGGTTAGAGGGAGAGAGGGGGGTAGAGGGAGAGAAGGGGGCAGGGGGAGGGGAGGGAGGGAGGCAACGGGGGAGGGAAGGGGGAGGGGGAGAGGAGGGGGGGAAGAGAAGGGGGGATTGAAGAAGGGGAAAGGGGAGGAGAGGAGAAGGGAGGAAGGAGAAGGGGAAGGGAGAGGGAGGCTGAATGGGCCGGGCCCAAGACTTCGGGCAGGGCCCGTCCCCAGCACCAGATTTACAGGTAGGTGGCATTGGGTCGGGTCCGGGGTCCGGGGTCCAGGGTCAGGAGCGCGGGTCGGGTCGGGGGAAGCGCGGGTCCGGTCTGGGGGCGGGGGTGTGGGGGAGCGGGAGTTGGGTCGGTGTTGGGGTCGGGTCCGGTCCGGGGGCGGGAGGGGAGAAGCGGGAGTCGAGTCGGATCGGGAGGAAGCAGGAGCTGGGCGTGGGAAGCAGCCTTATGCACGCAGCCCCAGTGAGGCCATTTGCCAGGGCTAGGGGCTACGTGCTTCGGGCCCCTCCCACATAGTTTTGGGTGCCTGGAGCTACTGCACATGCGCGCCCACTGTAGCGCGCATGTGCAGAGGTCCCGGCACTGTTTTCAGCACAGGGACCTAGCTCCGCCCCCTACAGCTCGTGCTGCGCCGCGCCCGACTCCAGAGGACCAGCAGGGAGCCGGAGAATCTGTAAGTTTTTTTTAGGCGCACTTTGTGGCGCGAAAAACGGGCATCCAGGTCGGGGCTGCGCCGTTCTAGGCGCGGCCCGAAACTTGGGCTCCATGTTTCTATGATTGCGCTGTTAATTTCACATCTTTCAATCTGATTGGTTAGGGAGATGCACTGTTGCTTTACTTGTTCACTCAGGTCCCTGACTCTTTCAGTAACTTGTCCAAAATATCATCACGATTAAATGGGCAAGGGCAAGTCTAACTAACAGCAAACGCCATTAGATTCACTCCTACAATAAATTATGGCCTATTTTCTTTTTTTAATCAATATAAATGGAATTATGTGTCTAAAGCTTCTTTATGTGTCAGCCTTGGTTCAGTTGCAGAACTCTCATCTGAGTCTGAAGGCTGTGGGTTCAAGCCCCACTCCAGAAACATTAGCACATAATCTAGGCTGACACGTCAGTGTAATAATGAGGGAGTGCTGCATTGTCAGTGTGCTGTCTTTCAGATAAAACATTAAACCAAGATTTTGTGCCCCCTCATGTTGATGTAAAAGGTTACATAGTACTATTCAGAAAAGTTGTAATTCTTTGAAGCGTACCATGCAAACTTTTACATTTTCCCAGTGTCCTGGTCAATATTTATCCCTCAACCAACAATGTTAAAGAAAAAAATTATCAATCTATAATCTCATTACTGTTTGTGGGACTTGTCTGTGTGCAAATTATCTGTCGTGTTTTACCTACATTAAAACAGTGACTGCACTTCAGAAGTATTTTGTTGGCTGTGAGCCCCTTTGAGACATCTTAAGGGCATGAAAGGTGCTATATAAATGAAGGTATGTCTTTATTCATTTGTTCAAACTATCTGGATATCCAGTAATGTATTTCTTTAACTGTTGTTTGGTGCACTGTTAATAATTTCTTATGAATACAGTGTGCAATCTAATGTTGTTTGTTCACATCCAATCCCCAGAATTTTTTTAGGGCAAAGACTTTTATTTATATAGCACCTTTTCACATTTCTCAATGTCGTAAGGGCTTCGTATGCGTGAATAAACCTCTGAAGTGTAGCAGTTATTATATAGGTAAACACAGCCACCATTTTACACAGAAACGATTTCACAAGCAGTAATACCCAGTCAAATATGTCTTTTGTGGTGTTGGTTGTGGCAGAAATGTTGGGTGGGACACCAAGAGAATTATCTGCTCTTCTTCAAATACTATTTTGGGATTTTAACATCCAGCAGACCTGCTAGATTAGGCACCCCAGGACTGATCACTGCATCCAATTCGAGCACACGCGACACTTGACAATTTCATCCTCATTAATTGTTATGCCTTTTCCCTCTGAATTATTTGCTGCATTTTTAAATTTCAACTTGAATTTATCTTTTACCTAATCAAACCTCTCCCCTTAATTTATAAGGTACAAAGGTTTTAATTTCCTTTTATTGTTCAATGTAGCACTCCCTCAGCACTGCACTGGCATGTCAGCCTAGATTATGTGCTCAACTCTCTGGATTAAAAATTGACCCAATCCTTCTGATTCAGGGGTGGGAGTACAAACAACTGAGCCAGGGTGACACTGAGCTAATAAGTGTGGAGGCGTACCAATTTTGAGAAGGTATCCTGAAATATTTGCATATACAGAGGGCCTAACACCTTTTTCAGGAGTGGGCTTTGGACAATTAGGGCTGGGAATTAGCCTCCACCCGGTTTGGGGGCAGATAAGTTGGAGGGACGTGGCAGAAAATTTGGCACTTTAACTTTGTCACCACCTCCCAGTGCTTTAGGACGCTGTTTGAGGTGGTGTAGGGTCGGGTTTGCGTTAGGAGCGCAGCGGTGATGATGTCAGCTTAAAGGGGAGGGATGCTGTGGGGTCTAGTGAGGCCTCCTTGGTGCCCACTGGGCCACTTGGGAGGAGTTCAGCCCGCCAGCGGCCCGGCACCCAAGAAGGGATGCTGGCGGGCTGTTGGCAGCCCAGCCGAGCCAATGGCCACCATTGTCGGGCCGACTGCAGAGTCGGCCGACAATTAAAATAACATAGCGGCCGCCGCGATGTGCGCTCCCCTTTAAGGGTGGCCGCACCGCCCAGCCACTGGCAGCTTCTCGCCTCGTGACCTGCCGGGGGCACCGACCAGCGGTGGCCGCACTCCTGCTAGGCAACTTCTCCCGCGGGGCGGAAAAGGGGTTGCTGCTGGGCGGTAAAGTGTTGGCGTGTGGTCGATAACCGGTCAGAGCGCAGGGAGGGGCAGAAAATTGGGGGCATTGCGGATGAGTCACACCCTTCACCTGCTCCTACCGCCCCATTACCACCTCTTAGAGGCAGTAACAGGCCTTAAAAAAGGGGCAATTTCGACCCCCCCAGACTTCAGCTTTTATCAATATGGCAGTGGGTGGTCTTCTGGCGCAGAATGTGAACCGTGCACCCTACCCGCCATATTGAACAGTTAGGCACCCATTGTATGCCTGTAAAATTGGTGTGGCATCAACGAATGTGTTTAAATGGTTTTATTATTGTGTGCACTTTGGTAGTCCAGGGTCAGTGACTACACTACAAAAAAAAAAGTACTTCACTGGCTGCAAAGCAGTTTGAGACGTCTCGTGGTCGTAAAAGCCGCTGTATAAATGCAAGACTTTCTTTTTTTCAGTGTTATAGTTATGGTGCTATTCCTGTTGTCTTGAGTAGCTTTATTACTGTAATGTTTGTAGTTATTCCACTGGCCTAGTGCTTGAGCTGGAAACAAACTAAACTGATCAGTCCAGGCGATAGGCATTTTCCTGAACCTTAGTGGTCATTCCACGATATTGTTATGGATGAAAAGTAGATTGGATGTTAAGTGATGTACCTCATGGTCACTGTTATCTGCTGGGGCTCATTGTTGATCGCCATTCGGGATCAGGCCTCGGGTTTTTTTTTTTATCTGTTTTTATTTGCCTCGCTCACGGCTGCTGGTGGATGGGGTGCATTGATGCACCATGCCTGATTGGGACAGACCAACTGGTCTTTTTCTGTCCAGCTTTTCCATATGTAGCACACTCTAAAAGGGTTTCCCTCTTACAGTTTCAAAGCAAATATTTTTTAACTAATTGAAAATAGCCATTATCTATTTTGGACAGGAATCTGATAATTATGATGTCACACTGCTTGCTATTTCTTACTAATCACACAAGGAAAATATAAATGATGGTATATGGGTGTTGGGAGTGTTAGACTAGTCATTTTATAAGAACAGGTATTTAATACATCTCCCTTGATGGCTTAATGTATAAATAAATTGCCAGGTTTGGTATTGTGGATGTACAGAACAAGAAGGTCTCATGTTTGTTGAGTTTCTTTTTAATCATTCACGGGATGTGGGCATCGCTGGCAAGGCCAGCATTTATTGCCCATCCCTAATTGCCCTTGAGAAGGTGGTGAGCTGCCTTCTTGGTATCACTGAGTGGTTTGCTAGGCCATTTCAGAAGGCAGTTAAGAGTCAACCACATTGCTGTGGGTCTGGAGTCACATGGAAGGAGGCCAGATTTCCTCCCCTAAAGACATTAGTGAACCAGATGGGTTTTCACAACAATCCGATGGTTTCATGGTTACCATTACTGATACTAGCTTTTTATTTCAGATTTGTTTAATTCACTGAATATAAATTCCCCAGCTGCCATGTCTTCAGATCATTAGTCGAGGCCTCTGGATTACTAGTCCAGTAACATTACCACTATGCTATCGAACCGCTAGTTAGCTCAATTCTGCTGTGTTGGCAATAAAGAAAGAAATGCTTGGATTTATATTGCGTCTTTCACAACCACCGGATGTCTCAAAGTGCTTTACTGCCAATGAAGTACTTTTGAAGTGCAATCACTATTGTAATGTAAGACGAGGGTGCTGCCATGAAGCCTTATTCTTGTCTTTCTGACAGAACAGGGTGTTTGTTATGACAAGGGCATGTTCTAAGCATTTCATCAGGAGGAGGGTGCTGTTGGAGTTGGTTTTCCCTACCCCCTTGCCAATCACACTTCCCCAGAGATATGTGTCCTTTCCAATTCTGGCGTTAACGTCGCCCAGGAGGATCAGTTTGTCGCCCATTGGTACTCAGGACAGGGAATGTTCGAGACTGGACTCATCTTTGGTCTCGGCTGTAGCTTTCAGTGTTGGGGCATATGCACTGATGACCACAGCGCACTGGTTGCGGGCTAGAGTGAGCCAAAGAGTCATGAGGCATTCGCTTATCCTGCAGGGGGAGTCTCTGAGACTCCCAATTACTTGATTTTTATGGTGAAGCCAACCCCATAGAGGCTTCTGGTTTACCTTTCCAGAAGAACGTGTAACCACCACCTTGTTGGTTGAGCTGGCTTTCTATAAGGTTTACACATTTTCACAAAAGGCACAGGAAGAGGCCACAAACTAAAAATGGTTTAAAGAAACTTTTGGCACTGCCTGGGCGGGAAAAAGGGCGCCAGCCTGGGGCAGGTGGTGACTCATCACCGATCGATACGATCTCTGTGGTCAGGAGTCAGACCTGATTATACATCGGGCAGAGGAGCCCCGAGATTGATTGACCGGAGGGGGAAAGATAGTTCCCTAAGGAGACTGCAAGTCTATGAAAGACCAGGACAATAAAGGATCCCACAACGTGCACATTTTTGAATAACGGGGCACTAAAGATAAGGAATTATCTTTTGCCCTGTTGACTCAGTGTGCAAATTGTGGCTATCCAGACCCATCACCACAGCAGTCCAAACAGATCACCACAAATATCGAAACCGATCCAGACGCATTAACGGAAAACTCAGCCAGCAGGAGATTTATTCATAAAATGGATATATATGTACGAGCTGAGAGCAACTCAATGGGAATGGAAGGAAGAAAACATGGGAATGAGAAGAACAGAGTAGACCAGAAGGACAAGCAGGATGAGAAAGAGGGAGGGAACATCGCAGAGGAATAACCAGCCAAGGAACAAACGACCACGAGCTTACAATCGACAACAACAGCAACTAACTGGTGGGTGATTGTATGTCTTCGGTCAATTCTCTCAGAAGTCTTGTTCTGTAATTTTTAGTTGGTTTTTGCACTTCTCCTGCCCGCCGGGTCTCACTGAGGGCAACGATGTCAATGTTGAAATGTGTGAGCTCCCGGGCAACGATAGCAGTTCGGCATTCCGGTCTGTCGCTATTGGGTTTGTCCATGAGGGTCCTGATATTCCAGAACTTCATTTGGAAGGGTGGAAGATGCCTGTGCGTGAATTCTTTTAACATGGGGTGGCCGTTGCACACCAACTACCACACGGGCTTGGCAGAGCAAGGTCTTGGTCTAGTAGCAAGGGGGTCCAAAATTACTGGAGACCAGGCTCCGCTGCATGGGCCGAGTACATACACTCACACATACTCCTACTGTCCTCCTTTCTCCTTCCCACAGGTCCTCTATGTAGGTGGTTTGCCTTGGTGGTTTCAAATCACCTCAGCCTACGGTTCTAGACATGGGAATTATTTGGGAGAGCAGAAAACTGAACCAGAGACAGGTCTTTCGGCCTCAACCCTACAATACTTTATTCAGTTCCACACACACACACAAACACACACACATACCAGTAAAAGTAACACCTGGTGGCGTAAACGAAACAGTACATCAGTACAAAGACTGGCCTGACATAACAGGCCCCTGTCGCAAATTAAGATGACGAAGAAAACAACACACTATGATAATGTACAGGGTATAACTGGATTCATTCAACAAATCCCACCTTACACACATTATAATCACATGCAGCACCTCCCCACTAAACCCCTAAGGCTTGGTTTGGGACAGACGACACCCCCTCACACTCGATTCAGTGGTCTTAATGGTGCATAGGCTTGGATAATGCTGACCCAGATTGGCTTACTTGCTGCTTCCTCCTTAGGGGAAGCTTTCTCTTCCAATTCCATGCCGCCATTGCAGCATTCAGGTCCTGGTCTCGAGGGTCCTTCCGAAGGTAGAGGCTCTTAGTCCCTCATTGGTGGGTTTCCTCTCCGTCCCGGACGGAGTGCACAGTTATAACAGCAAAGAGAAGCGAGAGAAATGGCAGCAAACTGCCTTCTCTTATACGTTGCAGTCCATGCTTCTTCCTGCCAAAATAGAGTATTTCCTTTGTTTGGGGTGATTGTCTGAATGGCCCATCATTCCAATTCTTACGTTTGTGTATTTTGTCGATGGCTCCTGATGGCTTCTGCTTCCACTGGGTCTGGGACTTAATGGCAGTTCTTTGTTCGGTTTCCCGCCTTTCGGGGCTATCTCAACGAGGTAATGGCATAAATGGCCGTTGATGGGTTTCTGCTTTACACCCGATCTTGGGCTAAGTGGTTTCCCATTACAGAACCATCCTGCCAATCGCCTGGATGAGTTTTTTCTCCTGGCCATTGTTGCCCAGAGACTTCGGTCTGCTCCAGACATTAACACAAACAAGCTGCTGTCTTCTTTTCAGCAAACAATGAAATGCAATATGTCCAAAACTCCCAATCTTTGGGAAACAGTACAGTGCCCAACGTGTTCTTTAATAAAAACCTCCTGGCATAAGCACTTTGTCCAATATCCTTTAATATATTCCTGGGGCCTGTGCCAATGCTTACATCTCTTTACTGGGTTTCATAGGATGCAGTGGTGGCCTCATGAACTTGCTGTTGGCCCGTGCTGCTCCTTCCTTGGGCTACGACCCCATTGCTGGTCCACGCTGCACCGCTGTTCCTCGCTGCTTCCTATTATGGACCATTTTCCATACCTCGGGAGCCTACTGTCAACAAGGACAGATGTCAATGACCAAGTCCAACTCCCACTTTCAGTGTGCCAGTGCAGCCTTCGGTCACTGAGTAAGAGAGTCTTTGAAGACCTCAAACCCAGCACCAAGCTCATGGTCTACAGAGCAGTAGTGATACCCACCCTCCTATATGCTTCAGAGACATGGACTATGTACAGCAGGCACCTCAAAGCACTGGAGAAGTACCACCAGCACTGCCTCCGCATGATCATGCAACTCCATTGGCAGGATAGGCGCACCAACGTCAGTGTTCTCACTCAGACCAACATCCCCACCATCAAAGCATTGACCACGCTCGATCAGCTCCGCTGGATGGGCCACATCATCCGCATGACCGATGCGAGACTCCCAAAACAAGCGCTCCACTCGGAGCTCCGACACGGCAAGTGAGCCCCAGGTGGGCAGAGGAAACACTTCAAGGACACCCTCAAAGCCTCCTTGAAAAAGTGCAACATCCCCACTAACACCTGGGAATCCCTGGCCCAAGACCGCTCAAAGTGGAGGAGAAGCATCCGGGAAGGTGCCGAACACGAGTCTCTTCGTCGGGAGTAAGCTGAAGCCAAGCGTAAACAGCGGAAGGAGTGCACGGCAACCCAAGCACTCTACCCACCCATCCCTTCAACCACCATCTGCCCCACCTGTGACAGAGAGTGTTGGTCCTGCATCGGATTCATCAGTCACCTGAGAACTCATTTTTAGTGTGTAATCAAGTCATCCTCGACTCCAAGGGACTGCCTAAGAAGTAGGAAAAATAAGGATGCAAGAATGGGTCCCAGAACCCCCTGGGATAAGAAAGATGAAATAAAAATTGGCTTTCTCATCCTGATCGCTAATTATGCCAGAAAGTTAGAGTGTTAGAGTTAAAGTGAAGACAGGACAGGGTTTGACTTTGATTGCCCATGGTTGAATAGCTAGCTGACCCTCACTATCTGGACTCAAACTTGTACAAGCTGCAGAGAGGTGCACAGCACTGGTGCAAGTGCACCTTAGAACGAGTTTGCGCAGTTAGGGAGGGAGGGGGAAACACTGGGGGGAGAGAAAAATGAATTGGAAAAAAGGACAGGTATTTGATGATCAAAATGAAGAGTTACATTCTTGCACAATGGTGAGAGTTTTTCTTCACCTACCACACAGATCTCTAAAGATGTTCATGTAATTTTATCCAGCAACAAGGAGAATCTGACATCCTGATAGTGAAACCAGGCTGCTAACAATCTCTCAACTGCGATCGATAGCTCCACGCAGTAACTGGAAAGCATCCACTATGAAACGTGCTTTTATTGTGTGGATGAAATAATAAAAGTGTGTTATTGCTGGAAGCTAGATATTCGAAGAGTGTTCTGTGTATGAATAGAGAAAAAATATATATTTGAAGCCTAGAGTTCATCTTTAAGTCAGATCCAGTGAGTTGCAACACCACTTTAGTGGTTGCAGGAGAAAGATGTGCTCTTAAAGCAATTTTTAGAGCAGCATTTAATTGTAGAAATCAAGGAACTTGACCTCCTGGAGGGATCAGAAAAGAATTATAGCTGGTGAAAGAGCCGAAAATCATCCCTTCCTGATAAATGAGTGATCCTGCTGATTTCAGCTCACATCATAATAACACCATTTTATAAAAACACCGAAGATGACTTTCACGAGGGGTCTCCTCTGGCAGAAGGTCCATAGCGACGCCATAAGAACAGCACAAGCACCCTCGCAGGAGTTCATCCCCACGCGCACATCGTTCAAGGAACATGACTCTTCAGAGAAGAGTTGATCTACAAACTAATTGCAAGTATTTAAAGGCATCAGCAACATACAAGTGGATAGATTGAGGTGATGGGGCCAGGTAGAACTCGGACCCACCCATTTATATTTTAAAATAGGGAGTGAGATCGGATGTACAGTTTTACTTTTTCACAGAGGAAGGTCAACCAGTAAAACAGCATGCCAGAGGTGATAGTGAAGACTGACTCTATCCAGTCCTTCAAGAAGGCATGAAGACACATTTATGGAAAACTCTGAAATCACAGTGGAAGAAATTGGTTAACAGCCAACTGGTTTGGGACTTCTTGAGCCTTGTCGGATTGCCTTAGATGGGGTGTGTTGTGCCTTGAGTAAAGAATCTGACCAGATACTGTAAGCTTAAAGTAATGTGTGACCGTACTCCTTTATTACAGGACTCCAGAGTGCCTCTCCAGCCTGTGAGGCCTCCTTATGTACAGGTGCTCCCAAGGGATTGTGGGATCCCTTGGGACTCCAGGGGATGAGCCCTCTATTGGTTAAACAAGGTATTTACAGGTTTACATATGTAACAACACTCCCCCGCCAAAGTCAATATGTAACTATTTACAATGTGAGTCAATCTGGGGCCTTCCTTTCTCTGGTTGATCGCCTCAGTGCAAATGCTGGTTTTGGTGAGTCGTTTATTGGGCCCTCGTTGGGCTGTTGCGCAGCTGGCCTTGCAGGGCTGCTGGGTGTGTTGAGTCCTGCTGGGCTGGTGTAGGTGATGGGTTCTGCTTCATGGTTAACCGCTGGGTCGGCTACCACTTGTGTGTGCTAGGGGGGTCAAAAAAGGTAGGGTCTATTGTGGGTTGTTCTGGATAGTCGGTGAATCTGAGTTTGGTTTGGTTCAAGTGTCTTCTGCAGGTGAGTTCATTTGAAAGTTTGACCAGAAACACCCTACTCCCATCTTTGGCCATGACAGTGCCAGGAAGCCTCTTGGGTCCATGTCCATAGTTCAACACAAATACAGGATCATTAATCTCGATTTCGCATGACACATTTGCGCAATCATGATATGTATTCTGTTGAAGCCGCCTGCTCTCTACCTGTTCATGTAGATCAGGATGGACTAACGAGAGCCTTGTCTTAAGTGCCCTTTTCAGGAGCAATTAAGCGAGGGGAACCCCAGTAAGCAAGTGGAGTCTTGTGCGGTAACTAAGCAGGACTCGGGATAGGCGAATCTGCAATGAGCCTTCAGTTACCCTCTTCAAGCTCTGCTTGATTGTTTGCACTGCTCGCTCTGCCTGACCATTGGACGCTGGTTTGAACGGGGCAGATGGGACATATTTGATCCCATCGCGGGTCATGAACTCTTTGAACTCGGCACTGGTGAAGCACAGCCCATTGTCACTCACAAGGACACCAGGCAAGCTGTGCGTGGCAAACATGGCCCGTAGGCTTTCAATGGTTGTAGCGGACGTGCTTGCTAACATTATCACACATTCAATCCATTTGGAATACGCGTCTACAACCACATGGGCCTGCATAGTCGACATGGACCTGGACCATGGTTTGGAGGGCCAGGACCACAAACTTAGTGGCGCCTCACTGGGTGCATTGTTTAACTGTGAACATGTGTTACATTTGTGCACACAGAACTCTAAGTCTGCATCGATACCGGGCCACCACACATGGGATCTGGCTATCACTTTCATCATTACAATGCCTGGGTGTGTACTGTGGAGGTCATTAATGAAAGTGTCCATGCCCTTTTTTGGCACCACGAGCTGATTACCCCATAGGAGGCAGGCTGCCTGTATGGACATTTCATCTCTGCGCCGCTGGTATGGCTTTATTTCTTCCTGCATCTATAATGGGACACTAGACCAACTCCCGTGGAGCACACAGTTTTTTACTAAGGAAGGTAAGGGGTCCTGGCTCCTCCATGTTCTAATCTGTCGGGCGGTAACAGGTGATTGCTCACTCTCGAATGCAGCCATCATCATAACTAAATCTGCGGGCTGTGCCATCTCCACCCCTGTGGTAGGAAATGGCAGCATACTGAGAGCATCGGCACAGTTTTCTGTGCCTGGCCTGTGGCGGATGGCGTAGTTGTATGCGGACAATGTGAGCGCCCATCTTTGGATGCGGGCTGATGCATTTGTAGTTATCCCCTTACTTTCAGAAAAGAGGGATATCAGTGGCTTATGGTCGGCTTCCAATTCAAGTTTGAGCCCAAACAGATATTGATGCATTTTCTTTACCCCTTAAACACACGCTAATGCTTCTTTTTCGATCATGCTGTAGGCTCTCTCAGCCTTAGACAGACTTCTGGATGCATAATGAATTTCCAAGATTCATCAGCTTGTTGTAATACACATCTGACCCCGTTTGACGATGCATCACATGCTAGTACCAAACGCTTACATGGATCATACAACACAAGCAATTTGTTTGAGCTTAACAATTTCCTCGCCTTCTCAAAGGCATTTTCTTGGCTTTTATCCCATACCTATTCATCTCCTTTATGCAGTAAAGAGTGCAGCGGTTCTAACAGTGTGCTAAGACCGGGTATGAAGTTACCAAAGTAGTTCAGGAGTCCGAGAAATGACCGCAGCTCCTTCACGTTCTGTGGCCTCGGTGTGTTCTTGATTGCCTCCGTCTTCAAATCAATGAGCCTGATGCTGAACGCCGTGATTCTTCTCCCCAGGAACTCCACTTTAGCGTTTTAACCAGAGCCCCACATGATTAAGCCAACTAAGAAACTCCTCCAGGTTCTGCACGTGCTTGATGGTGTCCCGACCTGTAACCAAGATGTTGTCCTGGAAGACCACAGTGCGCGGGACCAACTTCAGCAAGCCTTCCATGTTCCTCTGGAATATCGCCGCGGCTGATCGAATCACAAACAGGCATCTGTTGTAAATGAAGTAACCTTTGTGCGTGTTGATGCAGGTGAGACCTTTCGATGATTTATCCACCTTCTGCGTCATGTAGGCCGAGGTCAAGTCCAGCTTCGTGAATGTTTTCCCTCCCACCAGCATCACAAATAGGTCTTCTGCCTTTGGTAGCGGGTATTGATCCTGCAGTGAGAAACGATTGATAGTTACTTTGTAATCACCACAGATTCTGACGGTGCCGTCTTCCTTGAGGACTGGAACAATCGGACTGGCCCACTCGTTGAATTCGATCGGCGAAATGATGCCTTCTCGTTGCAGCCAGTCCAGCTCAATCTCCACCCTCTCTTTCATCATGTACAGCACTGCTCTCATCTTGTGATGGATGGGTCGCGCCCCCGGAATCAAATGGATCTGTACTCTTACTCCTTGGAACTTCCCAATGCCCGGTTCGAAAAGCGAGGGGAACTTGTTTAGGACCTGGGCACATGAAGTGTCGTCGATGGATGAGAGTGCTCGGATGTCGGTCCCAGTTCCAGCATATCTTTCCCAGCCAGGTCCTGCTGAACAGTGTGGGGCCATCGTCCAGTACTAACCAGAGTGATAAATTGTGAACCGCTCCATCGTAGAAGACCTTTACATAGCACTGCCGATTACGGGAATCAGTTCCTTTGTGTACGTTCTCAGTTTAGTATGAATGGGAGTCAGGACTGGCCTTGAGGCCTTGCGGCACCACAATTTATCGAAAGTCTTGATGCTCATTATGGACTGGCACGTGCCCGTGTCCAGCTCCATTAACACCGGGAGTCCATTTAATTCAACCTTCAGCATTATCTGGGGACACTTTGTGGTAAATGTGTGCACCCCATATACCTCTGCCTTCTCAGTCTGAGGCTCTGGTTCGTCATAGCCCACCATGGATCTGTCCTCCTCTGCAACATGGTGGTTTGCAGGATCAGCAGGGTTTGCAGCTCGCCTGCACATTCGTTGGAGGTGTCCCATTGTTCCACAGCCCTTGCAAACGTATCCTTTGAAATGGCATGAATGGAAACGATGATCACTTCCGCAGTGCCAACAAGGTGTTAATGGCCTTGCATTCACCACCCTTGATGGTGGACTCTGAGACATCTGTGGATGGGCAGCTGCAGGCATGTGAGTCCTGCCCTGTACATTATGATTCAAAAACAACATTACTTTGTTCACAGTACTTGCAGCACCACTCGTGTGCTGCGAGATTTGTTTGGTATTGTCACTGGTGGCGATGAACGCCTGGGCTATCGCTATGGCTTTACTCAAGATTGGGGTCTCTACAGTCAAAAGTTTGCGAAGTATTACTTCATGGCCAATGCCAAGTACAAAGAAGTCCCTGAGCATGTGCTCCAAGTGTCCTTCAAATTCACAATGTCCTGCAAGGCACCTTAGCTCGGCGACGTAGCTTGCCACTTCCTGGCCTTCAGATCTCTTATACGTGTAGAACCGGTACCTCACCATCAGAACGCTTTCCTTCAGCTTTAGATGCTCCCAGAATAGTGTGCACAAATCATTGTATGGCTTCCATGTGGGTTTCGCTGGAGCGAGCAGATTTTTCATGAGGCCATACGTTGGTGCCCTGCAAACTGTGAGGAGGATCGCCCTTCATTTGGCAGCGTTCACTTCTCCTTCCAGCTCGTTGGCCACGAAGTATTGGTTGAGTCGCTCCACGAAGGTTTCCCAATCATCTCCCTCCGAAAATTTCTCCAACATGTCCACAGTTCTCTGCATTGTTGCGGTGGGGTTCGTCATCTGTATCTTGTCACCAGTTATGTCTTGAATAAAGAATCTGACCAGATACTGTAAGCTTATAGTAATGTGTGACCCGTAGTCCTTTATTACAGGTCTCTAGAGTGCTTCTCCAGCCTGAGAGGCCTCCTTATGTACAGGTGTTCCCAAGGGATTGTGGGATCCCTTGGGACTCCAGGGGATGAGCCCTCTGCTGGTTAAACAAGGTATTTACAGGTTTACATATAAAACAGAGTGGAGAGCAATTTTTGAGGGAGGATTTCTCAGTTGGCTTCAGTCTCCTTTTTGGTTGGGGGTGGGTGGAGAAAGAATGGTCAGTTATGGAAACAAGTGCAGCAAGAAATACGGTGAGCATAGATGGACATGAAGACATAAGTAAAGGTATTCAGCTGTTTTGAAAAATGTTAGTCTATTTCTAACACCTATTTAAATTGCGAACTTAGTGCCTATAGGGAAGCATTTTTAACCCCCAAAAACGGGTAGGTTAGGGTCGGGTGGGAGATTAAAGAGTTAAAAAATATGAATAACGACTTCAACCCACCTCCAACCCTCCCATTTCTGGTCTTAATGAAGACCGGACGGAGCCAGCAGCCAACCTGCTCCCAGGAGGTGGGTTGACACTTTCAATATAACAATGAGGCTGAGTGCCTCATTTTAAGGTAAGTGCCTTTCCAATTACCTGCTGGATCCTGTGTTCCTGCCTCGCCAACCCCCCGCAATCGGGCACCCCTCAACCTTTCCGATCTCCCCGTGAATTCCCACCCCGAGGCCTCCAATCCACAGCCTCCCGCCAACGTAGCTTCCAATCTACGATCCCCTCCCCGCAACTCCAGCCTTCTGACCACCCTCGGCCTCTGACTCTCCTCTCCAGCCTCTCATTTCTGCCCTCCGGCCTCCGATCCCCGGCCCCCGACCCCCTCTCCAAATTCCATCCTTCCGACTTCTTTTGGGAATCTCCAGCCTTCCGACCCATCCGACATTTTCTAGCCTTCAGACCCCCTCCAATTATCCCTGTCTTCCAAAACCCACCCCCCTTTCTTGATCCTGGCCGTTCAACCTCCCCCCACCCTGCACCCGACCCCCCACCCCTCCCTCCCTCCTCTGCAGCCACGTGCCGCAGGACTACCCGCCCGACATCCAGCCTGCCTCTCCATCTGGTTGGCTACAGGCAGGAAACAAAGAAGCAAATTGTTAATCAGGCCTTGCTGTTAAATTTGGCTGGGCCTGAGGGAAAGCTTTTCTCCCGGTTTCCCAACCATATTCCAGTCCCCCTGCATCAAAACAAAAGCAAATTACTGCAGATTCTGGAATCTGAAATAAAAACAGAGGGCTAGAACCTCCACTTTTGTGGTATAAAAAAATGGGCGATATTTCCGGTGTGGGCGGCAAGAAAGGGTTTTCAGATCGCCGGCTTCTTGTCCATTCTCAAACCACCTAATCTCCACTTTTGAAAATGGGCGTTAGCGTTAAATTTTTTTGACCTTCTGCCATAAAGTGTGGCGGTCCTTAGCAACGGCATGGCAACGCTCAAATCCCGCGATTCTGGAGGTCAAGGGTCACCATGACATGCACAGAAGAGGAAAGAGGGAGCTCAGAGGGACGGAAGGCGTGGCTGGGTGCGGTGTGGCTGCTTTAGGAGGAAGGAGGGAGACTTTAGAGCTTCACAGCAAGTAGGCAAACAAAAAGTAGGTGTTATAAGTCACATAATTGATCAAATTTGGCCTATAATGGAGAGACAGAGGAGGAGACATCACAGCACACTGTGGAGACTGATACTGGAGAGAGCAGTGACTTGAGAGAGGAGTACATTGGAGGGTGCAAAACATAGAAATATAGAAAATAGGTGCAGGAATAGGCCATTCAGCCCTTCGAGCCTGCACCACCATTCAATAAGATCATGGCTGATCATTCACCTCAGTATCCCTTTCCTGCTTTCTCTCCATACCCCTTGATCCCGTTAGCCGTAGGGGCCAGATCTAACTCCCTCTTGAATATATCCAATGAACTGGCATCAAAAACTCTCTGCGGTAGAGAATGCCACAGGTTAACAACTCTCTGAGTGAAGATGTTTCTCCTCATCTCAGTCCTAAATGGCTTACCGCTTATCCTTAGACTATGTCCCCTGGTTCCGGACTTCCCCAACATCGGGAGCATTCTTCCTGCATCTAACCTGTCCAGTCCCATCAGAATTTTCTATGCGATCCTCTCTCATCCTTCTAAACTCCAGTGAATACAGGCCCAGTCGATACAGTCTCTCCTCATATATCAATCCTGCCATCCCGGGAATCAGCCTGGTGAACCTTCATTGCACTCCCTCAATAGCAAGAACGTCCTTCCTCAGATTAGGAGTTCAAAATTGAGCACAATATTCCAAGTGAGGCCTCACCAAGGCCCTGTACAAGTGCAATAAGTCCTCCCTGCTCCTATACTCAAATTTCCAGCTATGAAGGCCAACATACCATTTGCCTTCTTCACTGTCTGCTGTACCTGCATGCCAACTTTCAATGATTGATGTACCATGACACCCAGATCTCGTTACACCTCCCCTTTTCCAAATCTGCCGCCATTCAGATAATATTCTGCCTTCATGTTTTTGCCACCAAAGTGGATAACCTCACATTTATCCACATTATACTGCATCTGCCATGCATTAGCCCACTTACCTAACCTGTCCAAGTCACCCTGCAGCCTCTTAGCGTCCTCCTCACAGCTCATACTGCCACCCGGCTTAGTGTCATCTGCAAACTTGGAGATATTACACTCAATTCCTTCATCTAAATCATTGATGTATATTGTAAATAGCTGGAGTCACAGCACTGAACCCTGCGGCATCCCACTAGTCACTGCCTGCCATTCTGAAAAGGACCCGTTTATCCCGACTCTCTGCTTCCTGTCTGCCAACCAGTTCTCTATCCACGTCAGTACATTACCCCCAATACCATGTGCTTTGATTTGCACACCAATCTCTTGTGTGGGACCTTGTCAAAAGCCTTTTGAAAGTCCAAATACACCACATCCACTGGTTTTCCCTTGTCCGCTCAACTAGTTACATCCTCAAAAAATTCTAGAAGATTTATCGAGCATGATTTCCTTTTCATAAATCCATGCTGACTTGGACTGATCCTGTCACTGCTTTCCAAATGTGTTGCTATTTCATCTTTAATAATTGATTCCAACATTTTCCCCACTACTGATGTCAGGCTAATTGGTCTATAATTACACATTTTCTCTCTCCCTCCTTTTTTAAAAAGTGGGGTTACATTAGCTAACCTCCAGTCCATAGGAACTGATTCAGAGTCGATAGACTGTTGGAAAATGATCACTAATGCATCCACTATTTTTATGGCCACTTCCCTTACTCTGGGATGCAGACTATGAGGCCCTGGGGATCTATCGGCCTTCAATCCCATCAATATCACGAACACAATTTCCTGCCTAATAAGGATTTCCTTCAGTTCCTCCTCTCCTCGGTCCCCTAGTATTTCCGGAAGGTTATTTGTGTCTTCCTTCATGAAGACAGAACCAAAGTATTTGTTCAACTGGTCTGCCATTTCTGTGTTCCCCATTAAAAATTCACCTGAATCTGACTGCAAGGGACCTACGTTTGTCTCCACTAATCTTTTTCTCTTCACATATCTATAGAAGCTTTTGCAAGTCAGTTTTTATGTTGCCAGCAAGCTTCCTCACATACTCTATTTTCCCCCTCCTAATTAAACCCTTTGTCCTCCTCTGCAGAATTCAAAATTCCTCCCAATCCTCAGGTTTGCTATTTTTTCCTGCCTAGTTATATGCCTTGCACTGAACACTATCCTTAATTTCCCTTGTTAGCTATGGTTGAGTCAATTTCCCCATTTTATTTTTACTCCAGACAAGGATGTACAATTGTTCAAGTTCATCCATGTGATCTTTTCAATGTTTGGCATTGCCTATCCACCGTCAACCCTTCAAGTATCATTCGCCAGTCTATTCTAATCAATTCACATCTCATATCATCGAAGTTACCTTTCGTTAAGTTCAGGACCCTAGTCTCTGAATTAACTGTGTCACTCTCCATCTTAATAAAGAATTCTACCATATTATGGTCACTCTTCCCCAAGGGACCTTGCACAACAAGATTGCTAATTAGTCCTTTCTCATTACACATTACCCAGTCGAGGATGGCCAGCCCTCTAGTTGGTTCCTCAACATATTGGTCTCAAAAACCATCCCTAATACACTCCAGGATATCCTCCTCCACTGTATTGCTACCAGTTTAGTTAGCCCAATCTATATGTCGATTAAACTCATCCATGACAATTGCTGTACCTTTATTGCACACATCCCTAATTTCTTGTTTGATGCTGTCCCCAACCTCACTACTACTGTTTGGTGGTCTTACACAACTCCCACTAGTGTTTTTTTCCCTTTGGTATTCAGCAGCTCCACCCATACTGATTCCACATCATCCAAGCTAATGTCCTTCCTTACTATTGCATTAATTTTGTCTTTAACCAGCAATGCTACCCCACCTCCTTTTCCTTTCTGTCTATCCTCCCTGAATGTTGAATATCCCTGAATGTTGAGTTCCAACCTTGGTCACCCTGGAGCCATGTCTCCGTGATGTCAATTATATCATATTCGTTAATTGCTGCCTGCGCAATTAATTTGTCCACCTTATTATGAATACTCCTTGCATTGAGGCACAGAGACTTCAGGCTTCTCTTTTTAACAAACTTTGCCCCTTTAGAATTTTTTCATATGGCCCTTTTTGATTTTTACCTTGGGTTTCTCTGCACTACACTTTAACATTTCTTTTTTCTATCTTTTGCTTCTGCCCCCTTCTACTTCCCTCTGTCTCCCTGCATCCTCCCATCCTCCTGCCATAGTAGTTTAACCCCTCCCCAACAGCACTAGCAAACACTCCCCCTAGGACATTGGTTCCAGTCCTGCCCAGGTGCAGACCGTTCGGTTTGTACTGGTCCCACCTCCCCCAGAACCGGTTCCAATGTCCTAGGAATTTGAATCCCTCCCTTCTGCACCACTCCTCAAGCCACCTATTCATCTTACCTATCCTCTCATTCTTATTCTGACTAGCACGTGGCACTGGTAGCAATCCTGAGATTATTACCTTTGTAGTCCTACTTTTTAATTTAACTCCTAGCTCCCTAATTTCAGCTTGTAGGACCTCATCCCATTTTTTACCTATATCGTTAGCACCTAAATGCACCACGACAACTGGCTGTTCGCCCTACCCCTCCAAAATTTCCTGCAGCCGCTCCGAGACATCCTTGACCCTTGCACCAGGGAGGCAACATACCATCATGGAATCTCGATTGCAGCCGCAGAAATGCCTATCAATTCCCCTTTTAATAGCATCCCCTTCCATTATAGCTCTCCCACTCTTTTTCCTGCCCTCCTGTGCAGCAGAGCCACCCATGGTGCCATGAACTTGGCAGCTGTTTGTTGCCCTCCCTTGATGAGTCATCCCCCCAACTGGACCCAAAATGTGATCTGTTTTGGAGGGGGATGGCTGCGGGGGACCCCTGCACTACCTTCCTTCCACTGCTCTTCCTGTTGGTCAACTCACTAAACATGCTATTCACGACATCCTCAGCATCGCAGATGCTCCAGAGTAAATCCACCCGCAGCTCCAGTGCCATAATGTGGTCTGTCAGGAGCTGCAACAGGATACACTTCCCGCACATGTTGTCGTCAGGGACACTGGAAGCGTCCCTGAGTTCCCACATAGCACAGGAGGAACATGACAAGTGTCCGTGCTCTCCTGCCATGACTTAACCCTTAGATTAACCTAATTTGGCAACAATGATAAAGGTTACCGACTGATAACGAAATAAAAAGATGAAATGCTCACCAATCCACCAGCCAATCACTTACTTGCTTGTCTGTGGCATCACCTTTCGATTTCATTCTACTTCTTTGTTTACCTTCTGCCCTGCATCAGCTGGCTCCTGACTGCCGCTACTCGAACTCCCGCTTGAGCCTTTTATAGGCCTCTCCGACTCCTTGAACTCCCGCTCCCGACTGTCACTGCTGGAACTCCCGCTCGGGCCATTTATAGGTGTCTCTGACTCCCCGAACTCCCGCTCCTGACTGCCGCTGCTCAAACTCCCACTCGGGCCTTTTATAGGCCTCTCCGACTCCCCGAACACCCACTCCTGACTTCCGCTGCTCGAACTCCCGCTCGGGCCTTTCATAGGCCTCTCCGATTCCCCAAGCTCCCGCTCCCGACTGCAGCTGCTCGAACTCCCGCTCGGGCCCTTTATAGGCTTCCCCAACTCCCGCTCCCGACTGACGCTGCTCGAACGCCCGCTCGGCCTTTCCTAGGCCTCTCCGACTCCCCGAATTCCCGCTCCCGACTGTTGCTGCTCACACTCCCGCTTGGGCCTTTTATAGGCCTCTCCGACACCCCGAACTCCCGCTCCTGACTGCCGCTGCTGGAACTCCCGCTTAGGCCTGTTATAGGCCTCTCCGACTCCCCGAACTCCCACTCCCGACTGCTGCTGCTCGAACTCCCGCTCGGGCCTTTTATAGGCCTCTCCGACTCCCCAAACACCCGGCCCCAATTGCCGCCACTCGAGCTCCCGCTCGGGCCCTTTATAGGCCTCCCCAACTCCCTGAACTCCCGGTCCCGACCACCGCTGCCCGAACTCCCGCTCGGACCCTTTATAGGCCTCTCCGGCTCCCGAACTCCTGCTCCCGACTGCCACCAGGAAGTTCTCAGATGAGGCAAATGCCTCCCTGCTACAGGAGGTCGAGTTAGCTGGAGTGATTTGACACAGGGAGGGCATGGGAAGCCCACCCCAATGTTCTACCAGAAGTTATGGACCGAGATAGCAGAGGTGGACCAACAAGGCGCGTGAGGGCAACCAATGCCGCAAATGATGGAACGAACTTGTGGGATCCGCAAGAGTAAGTATTACATTGATTTATATGTGCTTATGTAATTATTTCATTTGATTTGTAATAGTCAAGAGTGACTATCAGCAGACGTGAGGTCTTGCACTTTTACCGGGAATGATTTACTCAAAGCCTGCGGTCACGGTGTACGTCTTTAGGTAAAGAATGATCATTATCATAATAATCATGATTACATCTGTCATTTATGTGTTGTATCAGTCTCTGTGACAATACCTGGCAATGATATCATGCAATTATCTCATGCCATGTCGTCCTGTCATCTTTTACAGAAGAAGTTAGCAACAATGAGGTCTGTGCAGAGGTGAACGGATGGCGGGCCACCAGTCCCCAGCGACATCACTGACATGGAGGAGCGAGTGCTCGCACTCGTGAGGAAGCAGCCACGGACGCATCTGCAGACCCTGAAGTGATGCCACGTGAGTAAAGCTTACACCATTGCGTGATGTAAAGTCAATAGATGCCACACCCACTCATATCCGAACAATCATATATGATAGATGATTTCTAAAATTGTTCTAGAAATAATGCTGGCCTGATGAAAATCATCGCAATGCACAATGTGTTGATGGTAATGAAATGTGATGTCTGTGATGATTTTGAGAACGGTGGTGCGTTTGTTGTGCATATGCTGTGTGTAGCACTGGACTCACCTTGTCATCCGAGCACCCCCTTCTCCTCTAATAACCTCATTTGTGTTTTGTAGCTCAGTCAGCAGCGCGGCCCCAGGCAAGACCACAGAGGCCAGCAGGTGGGGGCGTGGGGCAGGAGTCGGCGGACAATCCTACTACATCTGGTGCTGAGGAGCTCCAATTCTCGCCCGTCAATCCGCTGGGTCAGTTCCACACGGCTGAGAGCGCAGACTTCAAAGAACCTGCATCGCCATGCTCCAGAAGCCATTCCACCCCAAGGCCATCTAGTGGTCCTCTGGTCATTCCCATCTCCACTCCAGAGGTACCGGTCCCAAGCACCTCGCCACAGGGCACCCCATTTGTCCCCAGGATGGCGCCGACCCCGCAGAGGCCTCATGGACGCGGCAGGTCTGGTCCACGAGCACGACATGAGAGTGGAGAGATGGTACAATTGTCCAGGAGGACTGTAGACATTAGTGACCAGCTCATCAAAGCATTGGGGGGCATATCCCAACAGCTAGCCAACATGACCGAGTACATTCCACGCATGGCGGAGGCCCTGGATGTGATAGCCAGGAGCACTGCTGCCACAGGCCTCCCAGTGGTCCCTGAGTGCGGCACTCCACCCCTAGGTACCGCACCACCACTGCGAACGACAGATGAGAGCAAGGACCAAGATCCTGCTTCAGCATTAGAGAATGTTGTCCCCTCGGCTCCCCCTGCTCCCGTCACCATCCAAAGCCCGCATCTGCCTTCATTCTCCCCAATGAGGCACTGCCTGAGGAGCTCCTCAGCCGGCACCGTGGAGCGAGGAGGAGAAGGGGTAGAGGTGGGGAGAATAAGGAGAGGGGGGAAGGAAAGTGAGGTGCATGTGCGCAGCTGATGGCTGTGTTATATCTCCATCTGGGTGTATGCAATTTGTTGCAATGTTTGAGGGCTGGGACCACGCTCCTGATTTGCCTTTGTATTCTGTGTTGCTGGACATGTTGAACAGGTGATTTATGTCAATAGTGGTAAAAGTGTGGTTGTGGGCAGGGTTATTGGCTGTGATACTTATGATTTCAGCCCAATGCTGGTATGAAATTTTTGTTATTGAACATAACCTTGTTGCGCATTGTCTCTGATCGCTGGAACATTACACAATGGGGATTCCTTACCATGAAAGGGTTAAATACAACTTAACATCAATTAACGTAAACTTTAACTGGCACCAAGTGGGTGGGCACCATTGATGTCTGAGCTGCACACACACAGCAGTGTGTAAGCGTTGTCACTCACATCAGCGCTCTTTCGGGCAAATCTTTTCGATATCAGTTCCTCACTTAAGAATGCAATTTAACAAATGCCAGCTACGCCACTGGCGTTCGTTCCAGTTAGTTCCACTTTTTGTGGCCAATTATTTGGGTGAGCGATATTGTGGGCGATATGTGTGCGAGGTGGTAAAATTGACGCTGGGCGATCTCATGGCTGCTAGTTTGAGTAAATATGCTCTTTACGACAAAAAACAGTGGGCGGGCGTTAATATTGAATCTGTGCAGGAAGTAACACTGGGCGATATTATGGCCGTTGATTTCACCCATTCTGCTGATTCCACCCAAAAAAAGTGGGCGGTCAGTAGTATTTTTTCCCGGCATTAAGCACATGGGGAAAGTAACGCTCAGCGATAAGTTTCCTAAAAATGCCCGTCAGTTTCCGTTTTGTGCCAAAATGGGTGGTATATGGGCGTTATACGTCATTTCAGTGGTAAAATGAGCATTAAGTGGGCGTTAAGCATGCAAAAAAAGTGGAGGTTCTAGCCCAGAGAATGCTGGAAATCTCAGCAGGTCAGGCAGCAACTGTGGAAAGCAAAACAAAGTTAACTTTTCGGGTCGACGACCCTTCGTCAGAACTGCCAAATGTTCAAAAAGAGCTCATTCTTAAGCACTAAAAGGGAGAGGGGAAGAAAGAACAAAAGGGAAGGTCTGTGATAGGGTGGAAGGCAGGAGAGATTAGAGAAAAAAGGAATGATGGGCCGAATTGAAATGGTGATGACAGATGTCAGAAAAAGATTAATCTGGACAGGGTGTAAATGGTAGAGTAATGACCAGTTGCCATTAGAGACAAAGAAAAAAAAAGAGAAGAGGAAACAAAACATAAGATCGTGGTGGGGGGCAGGGGGAGGGGGGGTGGGGGGTGGAAGGGGCCAGAGGTTATGCTCTGAAATTGTTGAACTCAATATTGAGTCCAGAAGGCTGTAAAGTGCCTATACGAAAGATGAGATGCTGTTCCTCGAGCTTGCGTTAAGCTGGAACAGTGGAGGAGTCCAAGGGTGGAGTTATCAGAGTGGGAGTGGAGTAGAGATTTAAAGTGACAGGCGACCGGAAGCTCAGGGTCACACTTACAGACTGAGCGGAGGTGTTCAGCAAAGTGGTCACCCAATCTACACTTGGTCTACCAAATGTAGAAGAGACCACATCGTGCGCAGCGAATACAGTATACTAAATTGAAAGAAGTACAAGTAAATCGCTGCTTCACCTGTAAGGAATGTTTGGGGCCCTGGATAGTGGGAAGGGAGGAGATAAAAGGGCAGGTGTTGCATCTCCTGTGTTGCATCTCCTGCTTCTTACCAGCCTCCAAGTTAAAATTCCAGCCGATTAGTATTCTAACTCAACAACAAGAGCAACTTACATTGATTTGCAGTTTTTTAATGTCGATAAATGTCCCAAGGTGCTTCATAGGGGTGTAAGGAGAACAATGGATGTCAAGCCAAAGAAGGCAGTATTAGGAGGGGTGGCACAAGCTTGGTTAAAGCTGTGATTAGAAAAGTTTGATATGCATTATTCATTTGAGGCACTGTGTGAAGCTCTCCGTATGGAACCTAAGAACATTAGGAACAGGAATGGCCCATTCAGCCCCACAGGCCTCGCTGCCATTCAATTAGATCATGGCTGATCTGCACCTCAACCTCACTTTCCTGCCTTTGCTCCATATCATTTGATACCCTTACCTAACAAAATCTAGAGGGGGAGGTATTCAGCTGCTTAGCACCTCCCGTTCGCGCCAGGGTTAGGGGTGGGGGGGTTGGGGGATGCTAGTGGGCCGCTAAAGTGTTAGTGACCAGCCGTGGCAAATTCAGCCATGCCCGCGAACTTCAGTGCAGTTTAGCACTGGCGCTAACACTTACCGCCTGGGTCTCTAGGGCTTTGCAGATCATGATGTCTTAAAGTGCGCAATGCCCCATTACCGGCCCGGATTTGAAATTGCCTCCCGCTGTATTGCCAGGAGTGAACAATAGCAGGAAGAGGAGGCGTTGTCAACTTGGGAGCACTAATTAAAGGGAATGGTTTTCAGGTAGGCCAACCTGTATTCTTTTGCACCAGTCTGGTGCCTGCTGAAAGTTTTCGAAGTTACACGGCTACAAGATGTTCAAACCCTGCACTTTGCGAGAGTATTTGGGGCTGTCCTGGCTGTTGCACAGGTCGCTTTGTAAAGCAGAGCTGCCGGCAAGTAGGTTGTGCACCGCCATTGACCCTTCCCCATAAGTGAGAGTAGCAGTGTCGGATGCCCTTAGCAATGCACTCCATATTGTTCAGCGCTCTACCACTACTGTCCCGCTCTCACACTTTAGCACCCTAAGAGAAGTGGTGCTTTCACGACCGAGATAGTTAGGGCCAGTTGACCCAGCATCCACAGCCTTTAGAGAGAGCTCCATATTTCTACTATTTGAGTGACAGTCCTTTTTGATTTTGCTTCTGAAAGGCCCAGCTCTTATTTTATGATGTCCTTGTGGTCTTGATTTCCCCCACCAGAGGAAATAGTTTCTCGCTATCTATCCTATCAAATCCTTTTAACATTTTAAACGCCTCAATCAGTTCACCTCTTTATTTCCTATATTCAGAGCAATATGCTTTTAAGGTATGGTGCCTATCGATGCTTCTTCTTCTCTTCTTCTTAGGCAGTCCCCCGGAGTCGAGGATGTCTTGCTTCCACACTAATATGTGTTCTAAGGTGACTGATGAGACCAATGCGGAATTTACAGTCTCTGTCAGAGGTGGGGCAGGTGGTGGTTGCAGGGATGGGTGGGTGGAGTGCTTGATTTGCTGCACACTCCTTCCGCTGTTTGTACTTGGCTTCCGCGTGCTCCTGATGAAGACACTCAGTGTTCGGTGCCTACGCAACTGCTTCTCCTCCACTTTGAGCGGTCTTGGGCCAGGGCTTCCCAAGAGTCGGTGGGGATGTTGCACTTTTTCAAGAAGGATTTGAGGGTGCCCTGGAAGGGCTTTTTCTGCCCACCTATGGCTCACATGCCGTCTCGGAGCTCCGAGTAGACCGCTTGTTTTGGGAGTCTTGTATCGGGCATGCGGATGATGTGGCCTACCCATCGGAGCTGATAGAGCGCGGTTAATGCTTTGATGCTGGGGATGTTGGCCTGAGTGAGAACACTATCGTTGGTGTGCCAATCCTGCCAATGGATTTGCAGGATCATGCAGAGGCAGCGTTGGTGGTACTTTTCCAGTGCTTTGAGGTGCCTGCTGTACATCGTCCATGTCTCTGAAGCATAGAAGGGCGGGTATCACTACTGCTCTGTAGACCATGAGCTTGGTGCCGTGTTTGAGATCCTGGTCTTCAAACACTCTCTAACTCAGGCGACCAAAGGCTGCACTGGCACACTGAAGGCAGTGTTGGACTTCATCAGCGATGTCTGATCTACCCCACTGAGAGCTAAGAACGGAGAAGTGCTCATCAAAGACAGGGAGGCAGTCAATGCCCACTGGAAGGAGCACTTTGAAGATCTCCTGGTCTTTGACGTTAGTGGCCTTGACTCCATCCCACAGCATGCTATCCACCACCACCTCAGCAGAACTCCAGCCCAGCATGAGATTGAAAAGGCCATCTGACAACTGAAGAGCAACAAGGCCTCAGGAGCAGATGGAATCCCTGTCAAAGTACGAAAGCATTGGGTTGATGTATTCTTGGCGTGAATCCATGACCTCATGGGCGAGAGTTTCCATGTTTTTGCATGCTTAACGTCCACTTAACATCTATTTTACTGCTGAAATGACATATAATGCCCATGTATTGCCCATTTAGCCACAAAATGGAAACTGACAGGCATTTTTCAGAAACTTATCGGCAAACGTTACTTTCCCCATGTGCGTAACGCGGGGAAAAAATAATACCGCCCGCCCACTTTTTGGAGG
Organism: Pristiophorus japonicus; assembly: GCF_044704955.1. NCBI lineage: Eukaryota > Metazoa > Chordata > Chondrichthyes > Pristiophoridae > Pristiophorus > Pristiophorus japonicus. Next base: position 498,720,553 of record NC_091977.1, on the reverse strand, counting down.
TGGTGTCATCAATATGGGCGAAATCAATGGCCATAATATCGGCCAGCGTTACTTTCCACACGGAATTAACGCCGAGATTCAATAAAACAGAGAGACAGACTGTTATCTGAATGGTGACAAATTAGGAAAAGGGGAGGTGCAACAAAACCTGGGCATCATGGTACATCAGTCATTTAAGGTTGGCATGCAGGTACAGCAGGCGGTTAAGAAAGCAAATAGCATGTTGGCCTTCATAGCGAGGGGATTTGAGTACAAGGGCAGGGAGGTGTTACTACAGTTGTACAGGGCCTTGGTGAGGCTACATCTGGAATATTGTGTGCAGTTTTGGTCTCCTAACTTGAGGAAGGACATTCTTGCTATTGAGGGAGTGCAGCGAAGATTCACCAGACTGATTCCCGGGATGGCGGGACTGACATATCAAGAAAGACTAGATCAACTGGGCTTGTATTCACTGGAGTTCAGAAGAATGAAAGGGGATCTCATAGAAACGTTTAAAATTCTGATGGGTTTCGACAGGTTAGATGAAGGAAGAATGTTCCCAATGTTGGGGAAGTCCAGAACCAGGCGTCACAGTCTAAGGATAAGGGGTAAGCCATTTAGGACCGAGATGAGGAGAAACTTCTTCACCCAGAGAGTGGTGAATCTGTGGAATTCTCTATCACAGGAAGTTATTGAGGCCAATTCACTAAATATATTCAAAAAGGAGTGAGATATAGTCCTTACTACTGGGGGGGTCAAGGGGTATGGCGAGAAAGCAGGAATGGGGTACTGAAGTTGCATGTTCAGCCATGAACTCATTGAATGGCGGTGCAGGCTCGAAGAACCGAATGGCCTACTCCTGCACCTATTTTTAATGTTTCTCTCATGAAGCAGGTGGAGAATGGTGACAAATTTTTGAGGGCAGCCGAATTTGAGAAGGACAGTCCATAATCGCTCACGGTTGACATAGTCGCAGGCCTTTGTGAGGTCAAAAAAGGCCATAGGTTGATGCTGATCCCTACATTTTTCTTGGATTTGGCAAGCAGTGAAGATCATGTCCATTGTGCCCCTTAGTGGGCGGAATCCACTTTGCGACTCTGCGAGGAGTTTCTCAGGCACTGAGAGAAGACAGTTGAGGAGGATTCTTTCGATGACTTTCCCTGTGGCAGACAGCAGGGAAACTCCTCTGTAATTTCTGCAATCGGATTGTCACCTTTCTTGAAGATGGTCACGATTACGGCATCTCTGAAATCTCCTGGCATGCTCTCCTCCTTCCAAATAAGAGAGATGGGGCTAGGTTTTACTTTTGCGCATATCGCCCAAAAATGGGCATTATTTCCGGCGTGGGCAGTAAAAATGGGTTTTCAGATCGGCGGCTTCTCACCCATTCTCAAAGCACCTAGTCTCCATTTTTTAAATTAGGAGTTACCATGAGCGATATGAAATGGGCGGTAGCGTTAAATCTCGCTGCACTTCTGCCGTAAAGTGTCGCCGTCCTTAGCAACGGCATGGCAACGCTCGATTTACCGCGATTCAGGCGGTCAAGGATCATCGTGACATGCGCAAAAGAGAGAGAGAGAGTGAGAGCTCAAAGCGACTGAAGGCATGTGTGGGTGTGGTGTGACTGCTTTGGGAGGAAGGAGGGAGAGTTTCGAGCTACACAGCAAATAGATAAACAAAAATTAGCTGTTCCCAGCCACATATTTGCCCGAATTTGACCTATAATGGAGGGAGAAGAGGAGGCGACACAGCATGCTATGGAGACTGATGTTGGAGAGAGCAGTAAGGTGGGAGAGGAGCATATTGGAGGGTGCAAAAGAGTGAGGAGGCTCTCGGACAGGGTAAATGCCTCCCTCCTGCAGGAGGTTCAGTTACGCTGGGGTAATTTGACACAGGGAGGGTGTGGGGAGCCCATCCCAAAGGCCTACCAGAAGATATGGACCGAGATAGCTGAGGTGGTCTCGTCGGCGACCAACAAGGTGCGTGAGGGCAACCAATGCCGTAAACGATAGAATGACCTTGTGGGATCTGCAAGAGTAAGTATTACATTGATTTACATGTACTTATGCATTTATATAATTTGATTTGTAACAGTCATGAGTGACTATCAGCAGATGTGAGGTCTTGCACTTTTACCGGGAATGTTTTACTCAAAGCCTGCGGTCATGGTGCACATCTTTAGGTAAAGAATGATAATTATCAAACTAATTATGATTACATCTGTCGGTTATATGTTATATCAGTCTCTGTGATAGTACCTAATAATGATATCACGCAATGATCTCATGCCATGTCATCATGTCACCTTTTACAGGAGAAGCTATCGACGAAGAGGTTCGTGCAGAGGCAAATGGGTAGGGGGCCACCAGTCCTCAGCGACATCACTGAGATGGAGGAATGGGTGGTCGCACTTGTGGGGAAGCACGCCCAGACAGCCACGGAAACATCTGCAGATCCTGAAGTGATGCCACATGAATAAAGTATCCACCATTGCGATGTCAATAGATGCCACATGCACTCATATCCGAACAATCATATATGATAGATGATTTGTAAAATTGTCCGAGAAATAATGCTGGCCTAATGAAAATCATTGCAATGCAAATGTGTTGATGGTCATGAAATGTGATATCTGTGATCATTTCCATAGCGGTAGTGCTTTTATCGTGCATATATTGTGTGTAGCGCTGGACTCAACTTGTGACCCTAGCACCCTCTTCTTCTCTAATAACCTCATTTGTGTTTTGCAGCTCAGCCAGCAGCACCACCCCAGGCAAGACCACAAAGGCCAGAAGGTGGGGACATGGGGCCCGACTCCCCAGACATCCTACATCTGATGCTGAGGAGCTCCAATTCTCGCCCGTCAATCCGCGAGACCTGTTCTCTACGGATGAGAGCGCGGACTTCGAGGAAATTGCATCGCCACACTCCAGAAGCCATTCCACCCCAAGGCCATCTCGTGGTCCTCCAGTCATTCCCGCCTCCACTCTGGAGCCACAGGCCCAAGCACCTTGCACCTTGCCACAGGCCAACCCATTTGTCCCCAGGACAGTGTCAACCCCGCGGAGGCCGCATGGATGCAGCAGGTCTGTTCCACGAGCACCACATGAGAGCTAAGAGATGGTACAGTTGTCTAGGAGGACTGTAGACATTGGTGGCCAGCTCATCAAAGCATTGGGGGGGGACATATCCCAACAGCTGGTCACCATGACTGAGTACATTCCGCTGATGGCGGGATGCCCTGGATGCGATAGCCAGGAACACTGCTGCCACAGGCCTCCCAGTGGTCCCAGAGCGCGACACTCCACCCCTAGGTTCCGCACCACCACTGCGAACGACAGATGAGAGCAAGGACCAAGATCCTGCTTCTGCATCAGAGAATGTTGCTCCCTCGGCACACCCCGCTCCCGCACCCGTGCAACCACCGCCTCTGCCTTCATTCCCCAATGAGGCACCACCTGAGGAGCTCCTCGGCCAGGCACCGTGGAGGGGAAGGGGAGGGGGGAAGGAAAGTGAGATGCATGTCCACAGGTGATAGCTGTGTTATATCTCCATCTGCGTATATGCAATTTGTTATAATGTATGGGGGGAGGGGCTTTGCATTTGTATTCTGTGTTCCTGGACATGTTGAACATTTGATTGATGTCAATGGTGGAAAAGGTGGGGTGTGGGTGGGGGTTGGATGTTTTTGCCTGTGATACATATGATTTCGGACCAATGTTGGTATAAAAATGTTTTTATTGAACGTAACCTTGTTGCGCATTGTCTCCGATAGCTGGAACGTTACACACTGGTGATTCCTTAACATGAAAGGGTTAAATAAAACTTAACTTCAAACAACGTAAACATTAACTGACACCAAGGTGATGGGCACCATTGATTTCTGAACTGCACACACACAGCAGTGTGTTCGCGTTGTCACTCACTGCAATGTTCTTTCAAGCAAATCGTTCAGATATGAGCTCCTCACGTAAGAATCTTGCAGCTATGGTCTGGAGGGGGTCATGGACATGGTTGCATAGCCAGCTTAATTGTCTTGCCCTCGGTCAGCATCCAGCCCCTCATCATCTTCTTACTCTCTCTCCTGAGGTGGAGCATCAGTCCTTTTTGGCAATTCTTGGCCCCTCTTAATAGCCAGATTGTGCAGCATGGAGCACACGACCACAAATTTATCTACTTGCTCCGGGTTGTATTGTAGCTCCCCTCCTGAGTGGTCCAGACATCTGAAGCGCTGCTTAATCACAGTTATTGCATGTGTCTCTGTGACCCTGGTTGTATCGCTTCTCGGCCTCGGTATGGGTGTCACATGGGGGGTCATCAGCCAGATGGCTAGGTCATATCAGTTATCACCAAGTATCCAGCATTGTCCTTGTGGCTGACTCTTAAAGATGTCAGAGACAGTGCTCTCACGTAGGATGTGATCCTCATCGAAGGTGCCCGGACATTTGGCATTCACTGCCATTATGATCTGGTTGTGGTCGACAACTAGTTGGACCTTCAGGGAGTGTGAAGGGGTTAGTAAGGTTAGTGCGAAATTGCTGTGCTTGAGAAAAACAAATCAATCGACCCAGCATGTACTGAATTGCGAAAAGGTCACAAGGCGCTGAGCAACATGGAAACCAACTGCCAGCTAGAGAGAAGAGGTCAACCGCACACCAGATGCTGGCCGAAGATGAGGAAGTGTGTCGAAACAGCAACCTGTAAAACTGCTGTATGGGGACTTTTAAAATGTCTGATATTCGGGTCATGTGGAAGTTGTGACATGTGACCTCTGCAGTTTACGACTTTAAATATGCTGTGTGTGTAACACCAAGTTGAGTTTGTGCCTGATTGAGGAACTTACACATAACTCTCCTAGTACCTTGTATTAATAAACTGTGTGTGTTCTCTACTCTCTAATTTTGGTCTCGGAGTAGATTTATTTCTACCTTGGGGTTTTACCCCAACAGAGTGAAATCCTTTTCTGTTATGAAAACGCTCTGGGTTCTGAGAAGGTGGCTGCATGGCAATGTGAATGCACTCTATGCTCCCTGCACCCTGAGGAACTTAGCAATGCGGTAGAATGCTCCAGCCCTATCAGTCTGAGCCTCCATGGCCATGGGGAAGCTGATAAAGTCTATCCTTCTCGCGTACAGGGCTTCCATGACCTTTCTAATGCAGTGATGGGTGGCATGGTGAGACAGAGGACAAATCTCGACCGCGGAGGCCCAAAAGGAACCGGACGCGTAGAAAGACAGTGCCGCAGTGACCTTGATCTCGACTGACAATGATGTCCTGATGGCAGGCTGCATATGTGGCCTGATGAGCTCACATATTTCATTGATCACCACCTTGTGGAAGTGCAGTCTCCGAAGGCAGGTGTGGTCGGAGACGTCGAGGTAAGACCTCTTTTTCCTGTACGTGCGGGATGTGTATGGTCTGGCCCTCCTTCTCATTCTTGCACGTCTTAAATTGGGGACATAATGGTGTGCATCACACATTGAGCCATCTGCACTCTGGGGCATCTGCGTGTCTATCGATGCAGGCTGAGAAATGGCTGAACCTATTGCAATGAAAGTAAAATAGCGATTGATCAGAAGCAATCATTTCCTCACTAAAATACACTTAGAGTAAACCCTCAATAGTCCAGAGTCTGAAAATATGTCTGTTGAGATGGTCACTTCACCTGAGAACTCAAGAGTCAATCCAAACTCTCCTGAAATTGAAGCAGCCTTTTGAATGAAGCGACCTGCGATTTTAAAAATGGCAGCCACATCGCTGGCTTTAGTTCAGAACAGTTCCACTTTTTCTGGGTATTTTTTTGGGCGAGCAATATTGTGGGCGATATGTGTGCGAGGTGGTGAAAGAGATGGTGGGCGACCTCCTGGATGTTAGTTTTGCCAAATATGCTCTATACGACAAAAAAATGACCTCACATTTATCCACATTATACTTCATCTGCCATGCATTTGCCCACTCACCTAACCTATCCAAATCACTCTGCAGCCTCATAGCATCCTCCTCGCAGCTCACACTGCCATCCAACTTGGTGTCATCCGCAAATTTGGAGATACTACATTTAATCCCCTCGTCTAAATCATTAATGTACAATGTAAACGGCTGGGGCCCCAGCACAGAACCCTGCGGTACCCCACTAGCCACTGCCTGCCATTCTGAAAAGTATCCATTTACTCCTACTCTTTGCTTCCTGTCTGACAACCAGTTCTCAATCCACTTCAGCACACTACCGCCAATCCCATGTGCTTTAACTTTGCACATTAATCTCTTGTGTGGGACCTTGTCGAAGGCCTTCTGAAAGTCCAAATACACCACATCAACTGGTTCTCCCTTGTCCACTCTACTGGAAACATCCTCAAAAAATTCCAGAAGATTTGTCAAGTATGATTTCCCTTTCACAAATCCATGCCGACTTGGACCTATCATATCACCTCTTTCCAAAATTCGCTGCTATGACATCCTTAATAATTGATTCCATCATTTTACCCACTACCGATGTCAGGCTGACCAGTCTATAATTCCCTGTTTTCTCTCCCTCCTTTTTTAAAAAGTGGGGTTACATTGGCTACCCTCCACTCCATAGGAACTGATCCAGAGTCTATAGAATGTTGGAAAATGACTGTCAATGCATCCACTATTTCCAAGGCCACCTCCTTAAGTACTCTGGGATTCAGTCCATCAGGCCCTGGGGATTTATCGGCCTTCAATCCCATCAATTTCCCCAACACAATTTCCCAACTAATAAGGATTTCCCTCAGTTCCTCCTCCTTTCGAGACCCTCTGACCCCTTTTATATCCGGAAGGTTGTATGTGTCCTCCTTAGTGAATACCGAACCAAAGTACTTGTTCAATTGGTCTACTGTTTCTTTGTTCCCCATTATGACTTCCCCTGATTCTGACTGCAGGGGACCTACGTTTGTCTTTACTAATCTTTTTCTCTTTACATATCTATAGAAGCTTTTGGAGTCCGTCTTAATGTTCCCTGCAAGCTTCCTCTCGTACTCTATTTTCCTTGCCCGAATCAAACCCTTTGTCCTCCTCTGCTGGGTTCTAAATTTCTCCCAGTCCCCGGGTTCGCTGCTATTTCTGGCCAATTTGTATGCCACATCCTTGGTTTTAATACTATCCCTGATTTCCCTTGATGACATGCAAGCCGCGATCATGAGCAATGGATCCACGACAGACCAACTATAAGTGCAGACCGGTGTCAAGCAAGGCTTTGTTATCGTCCCAATGCTTTTCTCATTCTTCCTCACTGCAATGCTCCATATCACCCTCAAAAAGCTCCCTGCTAGAGTGGAGCTAAACTACAGGATAAAAGTGAAAATTGTTCAAACTCTGTCACCTCCAGTCCAGCTCCAAGTTTGTCCAAAACTCTGTCATTGAATTTGTTGTGTATCTGTAAAGCATGCACTCCCATGTTCCGCCACCGGGGAGCGCATCCCCTGAAGTCCCAAGGGATCCCAGCATCCCTTGGGAGCACTGTATATAAGCCGGCGCCTAAGGTCTGTTCCTCACTCTGGAGTGTCTTAATAAAGACTGAGGTCACTGTTACTTTAATCTCGCTGTGTGCAGTCTCATCTGTGTTAGGAACACAATAGAATTACAGTATGCAGATGTCCTTTGCACAGTCGCAAGTTGAACTCTAAGCCATCATCGACACCTTCGTCGAAATGTACGAGAGTCTGGGCCTTACACTAAACATCTGTAAGACTAAGGTTCTCTACCAACCTGCCCCCGCCACATCGTACTGGCCCCTGATTATCAAGATCCAGGATGAGACCAATGGACGCACACAGGATGTGAGATGTTTAATTAGATATCAGTATGTCACAGACACGATCATATCGATGTAGAATGCATGTGACCCATTTTTGTAACTTTTTGGGAGAAACAAGTGAGAGATTTAATTTATATTTTTCATCTAACCATGGCCACCAGTTCATCTCAGCCCCAATTAAGTTGGCACAGACAGAAGTTTGAACCTGGGAGCTCTCTGGTATCAGGACTGCATGAACAAAGAATTTACTGCAAGGACTCAGGGCTAGACTTTCCACTTCACATCGCCCATCTAAGGCCCATCTATGGACCAAAATGGACCTCTATCGCCCATTTTGAGCAAAAAGTGGAAACTAGGCCCAAAATATCGCTGGAAAAATAGGTCCCCAAGTTTCCACTTTGATCGCTGAGATGATCGCCCAAATGATCGCCCGCACAAGGCCCATCCCAAGTTTCAGCACTTAGCATGCACTTCGCTGGGCCGATGCAAGGCCCAAAAGAGTGCTCAAAAATAGTTGCTTTTTCAGGGCCTTAAGAGAGAAAAATGGGCACTACGGACAGCATTTTTAGCCTCTGAGGAAAGGTGGAGAATTGTTCTGAGTTATTTTGAGAGTAAAATTGATGCAAATTGTACTCAGAAATTTGGGACAGGGACTATAAATAGGTATTATCACCTTATTTATGCATATATTGGAATTATTTATTAAATAGCTTTTACATAGTGAAGATATTTGATGATATTCCGTGGGGAAACAGAATAAACAAACAAATCTGCATGAAGAACTGTACGTTATAAAACTTATGTAAGTAAGAGAGAAGGTTCAAAAGTTGTAGAATTTTTTTTTTTATTAATAAACAAAGAACTAATGAACAACACCCTCCCTCCAACCCCCCACCCCCCGCACCAACCCACCCTTCCCTCAAAATCCCCAAAACGTTACAAGAAGAAATTAACATTTTACAGAACAAGTTGCCATTTAAATAATGATAACAAGTGACCACTTCAGTCACGCTAACAAATGACCATTTCAGTCATGACAACAAGTGACCATCTCAGCGATGACAACAAGTGACCATTTCAGTCATGATAACAAGTGACCATTACAGTGATGATAACAAGTGACCATTTCAGTCATGCCAACAAGTGACCATTACAGTGATGATAACAAGTGACCATTTCAGTCATGACAACAAGTGATCATTTCAGTGATGATAACATGTGACCATTTCAGTCATGACAACAAGTGATCATTTCAGTGATGATAACAAGTGACCATTTCAGTCATGACAACAAGTGATCATTTCAGTCATGATAACAAGTGACCATTTCAGTCATGACAACAAGTGATCATTTCAGTGATGATAACAAGTGACCATTTCAGTCATGACAACAAGTGATCATTTCAGTGATGATAACAAGTGACCATTTCAGAAAGAATGGAAAGGGAACAGTTAAGTAATGATAACAAGTGAACAAGTGAACATTTAACTTTATGCTGGGTTGCGTAAAATTTAGTTATGTTTAAATGTAACCCAATAACATTGCAGATTCTCGTTACTATTTAGATCATTAAATAATACATAAATATAAATTTCAATTACTCTCGCAGCTGCCAGTAGGCTGTTCCACCATTTGCGACACTGGTCCGGTGTGCGCGTTTCATTGGAGGTCGATGTGACTACGTCCGATATTTCGGACCAATTCCTGCGATATGCACAGGGTGGAGGTTTCCCCTGCCCACCCCATGTCAGATCCTCCCACCTGGAGCTGACAGCATTTACGAGGGCCTCATTTGCCTCTTCGCTGAAGGGTTTGGCCCTTCTCTTTCCTGCAGCTCCCTCCATTCTTTAAATTTATCTGTAATTTGGATAAGACTTTCTGACCTGTTTCTTTTCTCCTCTTTCTCTCTCTCTCTCTCTCTCTCTCTCTCTCTCTCTCTCTCTCTCTCTCTCTCTCTCCCAGACCCACCCAGAGAATCTGAGCATGTGTGAAGACCCTTGACTTCTCAAAACGTGGGACGAAGCATCAACCTGAAAAAAAAAATCAACCTGCACATGCGCAGTAAAGCGTTGCTAGGGAAGCTATTTTTTTCATTCACTTCCGTTTTCTTTGGGCGATCAGGAGATCGCCGAGAAATGACATCGCCCATTTGACATCGCTGGGCTAAGGCCGAGTGGAAAATCGCAAAAAAAAAAATGGGCCTTGAGCCGGCGATCAGCACGGGCGATAGGTCCCGCATCGCTGGAATAAGGCCCATTTTTTTCGGCCTTAGCCTGAAAGTGGAAAGTCTAGCCCTTAATTTCAAAGGGAAGTTCCAATCAATTTTACTGCACAGATTTCCTTTACATTCGAACAACCAATCGTGCCATCTTTAACTAAAATTACTGTCTGCTGTTTCAGGAGAAAACCAGGGACTGTCAGTTGAATCATGCTGCAGATTGCAATAGATATTAGGTAATATGAAGTACCTTAGAAGATTAAAAATGATGTGCCAACTGCCTTCTATGCTGATGCGGTTCTCTGCAGCAGACTTTCTCTGCCTGACTCATTCTGCAGAGTACATGGAAACACAACTTAACATCATCTTACAGGGCAAACAGAGGTTTGGTTGTGAAAGTTGGACTTAGCAATCCCAGTCACAGCTGGTAGTGCACAAAAAGATCTCAGACAAAATAGATCACCAATATGAGTAATTATACCACTCACCGCATGGATATTCTAAGTCCTTGGGGTTGGGGGAAGAATTTGCCTACTGGTCTGACCCTGTCATGACCCCAACCCATTTTCCAGGTTCAATCACACATGTAGGGTGGGTTCCCACCTGTATCTTCATTCTTCAGAAGGAATCCATCACTGCTGTGGAGGGAAACAGTCACAGCATGACTCTTGCAGCTGGCACTGCACAAAAAGATCTCAGATGAAATAGATCACCAATATGAGTAATTATACAACTCACCGCGTGGATATTCTAAGTCCTTGGGACTTAAATTTGATCACATTGTGCCTGCCTTTCAGGTGGTATCTAGCCTCTTAGAGGCCCAAAATGTCAGGTAGGATGTGCTGCCCGCCATATTGGGAAAGGATAACACAAGTGGCGTCCTTTACCCATGCCACAAGCATATGCAAATAAGTAGCCTAATGCCTGCTTCAGGTCACTCACAACTTGTGCGATGCGGGAACATTGCCACTTGGAGGCAGGTGAGCGGGGGAACCAAAAGTGAGTGCAAATCGAACCGAAACCCCTTTTATCTCTTAACACTCTCAGATACATTCCAGCTCGGTCTGATGCTTTATTTGCTCCTGCCAATTTTCTTCTCTCATCTCATTTCATAAGACATATGTAACTTCAGCGGAAGAGCCGTGTAAACCTCGAAAGAATGGCGCAAACGCTGTTCAAGCCATTTTTCCAGGTTTTCTGTGGCTCTTCCCGCTGATGTTATGGCAGGCAAGCAGGAGAATCCCGATGAAATGAACCTTCCTTCAATTCATTGCTAAGGTAGAATCCCAAAAGCATCAGTCACCATTCTGCACCTCACTCAGTGACAGAGGGATATCACAGCTGAGCCAATACTCTTCCCATTCAAGGTACATAGTGCACACACATGTTGAAAGAAAGAAAGACTTGCATTTATGTAGTGCATTTCTTGATGTACAGACGTGCAACCAATGATGTACTTTTGAAGTGTAGTCACTGTTGTAAATGTAGGTAATATGGCAGCAAATTTGCACACAGCAAGGTTGCAAAAACAGCAATGAGATAATGAGCAGATAATCTGTTTTTATTGATGTTGGTTGAGGGATAAATATTGGTCAGGACATTGGGGAGAATTCTGCTTCTCTTCAAATAGAGTCATCGAATGTTTTAGGTCCAGCTGAGAGAGCAGGCGGGGCCTCAATTTACTGTCTCTGAAAGACAGCACCCATGACAGTGTAGCGCTCCCTCAATACTGCACCGGGAGTATCGGCCTGGGTTTTGTGCTCCAGTCTCCGGCATGGGACTATGAGCCCACCACTTTTGACTCAGAGGCGAGAGCACTACTCACCGAGTCACAGCTGACACCTGAAGTCAATGGTGAGTAAAATCTGGCATGATGTCAAACCTATGCTTGACCCGATCCAATCAGTTTCCCGGCGGGTAGCTTAGGTTAAAATTAACCGGCGTGTACTAACTACAGACACATCTTGAGCTGTCGCTGCGATAATCCGTGACCTGCCCGCCTTCAATTCCTGAGCCGACACTCAACCTGCGCATCTTACATTCCCGGTGAGGACACTGTCAATCAGTCCACCTTAAATCCCCATGCACTGACTCAAATTATTGGTGTGTGTAATTAATGTGTAGTGAGAAAAAGGGAGCAAGTACATTTTTAATGGAAAAAAATACATGCACATGCCAAAGGATTTATTTTGTTCAGCAGATCTTAATCCCCTCCAATGTTTTTCTCTCTCCTTCAGCCCTTGACAGTTTTTAATGTGCTGCATGATTATTCAGAATCAGCAGTCATTAGACTATACCTATTATGTAAAATACTTCCAAACAGCTTTCTTCTCCCTTTTTCCTTCAAGGCAGGATTAAATACAAGGCCCCTGAATTTACAGCTTGGGGTTTACTTTAAACAAGTTAAAGCCTCATTTAAAATAGAAGAGAGAAGGATCTCAGATGAATGTGTTAAAGTGTTTTACTTTCAGTATAATCTTATGAATGTCCCTTTGTAAATGTTGCATTATGCATGTACATTGTGTGGATTCATCTTCTACTTATATAAAAGTCTTGCATCCGGCACACAGCTGACATACATCACATATCACACCTCAAAGTGTCAAAAGCATAAAACAGGAAAGAAAGGAAGTAATTTCATGCTGATTTCTTCTTGACCGAGAGCTGGAATTTTACAAGAAATAAAGGAATGAAAGAACTTGCATTTATAAACCTTTCACACCCCAAACACGCTTCCCAGTCAATGAATTACTGTTGACGGGTGGTTATGTAGCTTCCCTCACCAATAGCAATCAACCTCTAATTGCAGTGTGGCGGTCATGGTACTAGATTAACAACCCAGGGGTCGTAAGTTCAAATCCCATCACAGCAAGTTATGAAAGTTAAATCAATAAATTTGGTGATTAGTGGGCTGGCATCAGAAAGAAATTAATCAGGAAAGGTGTTGATGGTTGAAAATACCCAAATGGTTCATCGTGTCCTTCAGGGAAAGGAACTACCTGCCCCTACATAGCCCGGCCTAGGCGTGACTCCAGTCCCACACGATGTGATTGACTCTTATTGACCTCTAAAATGGTTCAATACACTGGTCAGTTGTAAAAAAAAAATCACTTTAGAAAGACCTCCTACTCAGAGCAGCAAGGGCTGGGCAATAAACGTGAGCTTGCCAGCATCGCCCACAGGCTGAAACAGCGGAAAAAAACATAGATGAAATTCAGCACCTCATGGCTTCAGATTGAAATGACTTTGGATCTGACTGTGCCAGTACTTAATGAAATAACAAATAACTTATTTTTAAGTCCTGAAAGTTTACATAATTTTCTTCCCCTGGACCAAACTCATAGCACTGCACCAGCAAATATTCAGCAAGATGCAGGAGATAAGATTTCTCCATCACCAAGAAGATTATTTCAACAGCAGTTAGCTGTAGGATTACCAATTGTTGGTTTCCGTTTTCGTCTGGGTCAATGTGACACCTTTAGCATTATCTCACTGACAGGGCTTCCTGTTACTTAATCATTAGAAAGGTTCTGTCAGACATACCTAAAAGATTACATGAATGATTTAGCCATGTTGCAATTTGGGATTGGAGATGACATTTTCTTGCTACAAGTGAAAATTAAGGGAAGGAGATCATTTCAGTGGCTTATAGCAGTACATTGCCACCAAAGGTCCTACCGAGACATTAGCTAGTTAATTAGGTCCATGCCTGATGCTCCTAGTCATTCTCTGGAAACTTGAAATTCTATCAGCATGAGCCCTCTTGGGCACCAACTCAGTTCACACACCGAAAATGACACCAGACACTGTAATAAAGCTGCATTAAAGGAGCATGCAGTTTGTTTTATTAGAATAGAAAGGTTGTGTGTACACTTTTAGAGCTATTGATGTTCCAACTACACTTCATAAGATGGTGAACCTCTCTGAGTAGTGCAAACAACATTGGAAAATCAAATAAATATTATGAGGGATGGGCCCACTTACCTGTAATTTAGTTGAAGAATACACATAAGTACTGTAACATACTATTAGAAGATGTCTTAACAAATGTGGGTTTGAATATAAATTGGTTAGTTTTTTTTAAGAGAATATGACAGTTCTACATTTATTTACCATTGACTGACCCTCCCCATCCACCACCACCACACAGGCCATATTAAGTTACTGTTATGAGATAACTATAATGAATATGATATAAGATTGCAGTCTTGCTTGTGGCTTGGGCTAAACTTTTCATGTAATTAGTGCACTAGTTTTTTCTAGGCTCCCATATTACTGTAGTTACCCTACTGGTAATAGCTTGCTATTAGTGCAGTTGCTGTACACTACCATGGAGGGAGGTCTCAGGTACTGATCAATTATGAGACCAGTCAAAATCTGACATGAGAATTGCAGCTCCCACCTGCAGTTCTCTTGTCTCTCAATTGGTTTAATTTTATTATATTTGTTTCTGGGATGTGGGTGTCACGGGCAAGGCCAGTATTTAGTGCACATCCCTAATTGCCTTTGATAAGTGGGTGGTGAGCTGCCTTCTTGAACCACTTCAGTCCGTGTGGTAAAGGTACTCCCACATTGATGTTAGGGAGAGAGTGCCAGGATTTTGACCCAGCGACGATGAAGGAACATTGATAATTGTTATTAGGTAGTACATTTTTTAATTGCACAAACTAAGTGAAGAGTCATGGCAGAACCCAGGCTGAAAAAATTAGAAGATGAGGTAAATCAAGAAATGTGTTTAGGTGATGACAATTTTGTATATTAAAGAAGGAAGGGAAGTCTGAGGTGAGCTCGGGATTTCCACAGGTTATAGGTCCTGGGAAAGAATGCTTTCGAGTGGCAGCTGATGTGATGGCTCTTGATTTCAACACAGTGGCAGGGAGAAAGGTGAGCCTGTAGGATAACATAAAAAGCATACAACGGGGAAAAAGATGTTCGGCCCACAAAGCTGTTTCTCCTAATGAACCATTGTAATGGAAATGCCTATATTATTTAGCTACCTGAGGGAAGTAAATAACCACAGGTAAAGCCGCTAACAAGGTAACTCAAATTTCTCCCAGACTTCAAAGGTAAGTGAGCAAAAACTCCAAGATAACAATTTACGAACCAACCTACATTCGTCCAGACTGAACAGTTGTATTGCACAGATAATGCTCCAGCAACACCACTGGACTACAACCAAAGAATCCCACAATGTAATTCATCCTCCATGTCGATTTATACTTTCCTTTTTAACTTCACTTGCTGTTTAATAGAACATTTCTTCCAGATCATTCTGATCTGGTGTTGAATCTGAGCCCACCCATTCTCTAACTCAGGAATTGATACAATTTCCTGTAAATGCTTCAGCCAAGCCAATGTTTAATGTACTATGTGCAGCCTGCTCCACAGGCAGGCGAAGGGAAGACATTGGCTGAGACAATTTATCATGTCTGAAAATTGGTGTGCAGCGGGCTGCATGCGTCTGATCATATGATTCGAGGCAGCACGTTAAATTCGTGCTGGGACCTCGTTAAAGTGATTCAGGCGTGTAGCCAGTACTACCCAATATTTATCCCTCAACTGACATCACTAAAGCAGATTATCTGGTCATTCTCACATTGCTGTTTGTGGAACCTTGCCGTGTGCAAATCATCGGCCGCTTTCCCGATATTACAACAGTGACTACACTTCAAACGTACTCAATTGGCTGTAAAGTGCTTTGGGACATCCTGAAGTTATGAAAGGATCAAGATAAATGCAAGTCTTTCCTTTTTCACATTGCTTAGCTTCCTTGGGTTGCCATGTCAAATAACCTAGAAAATAACCAACAAAGCATTCTTTCCACTTCTGCCATGCTCATGACTTAAAACTCTTGATGGACAGCCTTCAGTCCCCATTCTGTGCTGTGTTGCTGAATTGGGAATGACATCAAAGTATCTAGTGATGCATGCATAGCAGCCCCAAGGCAAAATGTCTAACTAATGTAAAAAGTGAACCGATGTGTGGTTTTCTACCCAAGGCAAAAAGTCTACTTCTGCTTTGAATACTCAGTAAAGTAACAAAAATTAGAATGAACTGCTGAAGTGGGGCCAGCTCAATGCTTAGCAGCTCTCATGCTAGACCACTAGATTCCCATTCAGAAACCAATCTGTTAAATCCCCGACTTCCTTGTTATTCAAATTCAGTTCCAGTTAATGGACAATTGCTTCACCAGCTCTCGGCAAGGTCACTAGATGCAGTATAATTACCCATTGAGAAATGGGATGGGTAGATTTTCCGATTTGGCTGCGATCCAGAAATTGCGCTTGAAATTGTGCTGGTTAGGTTATGCTTCAGATTTCTGCTTATATTCATTTGCATAATCACAAATGTAAAATCTTCCAAGAACCAGATCAATTGGGCAGCATAATAGAGCATAATTGTTTTTTCCCCTTTACATTAAAAAGCATTCCTTGATGTATTTAAGGGTGGTAACCTGGTGCAGTTTTATTAATGTAGTTGAAAATAGGTTTATCACCAAAACTAAGTATTTTTAATAAAGGTGTCTAGTCTGCCACATAAATCACTGAAAATGACTTTGAAAAACCTATACTGAACCATTTAATAGCTTCATTGGTATGCACTAGTCAGTTTCTTAGTATATTAACACTTTCTTGGTATGAAAAAAAGTTTAAAACATGCCCACTAGTGCCTGTGTGCCTAAGAAAATGAGTACACTTTGAAGAGCCAATTAAACCAGTATAGTCTCGCAATATTAACCTGGATGAATTGAATCTTGAACCAAAGTAAAAGATCACGAAAAGCTTGAGCATAAGTAGTTTAAGGTGTAACACAGGCACGATGGACCAAATGGCCTCCTTCTGTGCTGCATCATTCTATGATTATATGGCCGGAATTTTCCCTACCTCGGCGGATCCGGTATGACCGGCGGTCATAGCTGATGGCGACCCCATTGCTGGTTCCATCCCACTACACAAAACACCTTTACGTCAATAGGCCTATTAAGCCCGCCCTACGATGATGAGGGTCTGTTGACGTCATCTATGACGCGGTTTCAGCTGGGATATTTGAAGGGGCCATAGCCGGGATAGTTGATGATTAATCTAAAATAGTGATGTCAGTGCACGAGGGCATTGGAATGCTGAAAAACAATTTGGAAAAGGGCTGTACCCAGGTTCTCCGATGATTCACTGCATATGCTAGTGGAGGGAGTCAGAGCACGCAGGGGTGGAAGACATCTCCCCAGGAGACCAACACAGCCTGGATGCACAGTGCACAGGAGGACACAAGCAGGGATGTGATCAGGAGGACCTGGGTGCACTAGCGTAAATGTTTCAATGATCTCATTAGATCGCGAAACTTTAGTACAAAACCACGCTCAACCTCACCCTGCTTTGCCACTCATCATATCCCCAACACTCTGCCTTCCCTACCCTGCTCCTGCACATCCTTACTCACACCAACCTACCTTTCAACTCCACCCATCCCTCTCTGTCTACCTGTATTATCACATCACTACCTGACTAACCAACCCTCACGCTCACCCTCATCCTAATGCAATCATATCAACTAATAACACACAAGTAGGTTACTTGGCTTTGGCACGTCACTCCATCATAGTTTCCCTCTAAAGATCTGACTCATACATTCCTTAAATTCATTCCATCTCTCTCACTCAACCTCTTGTTTCTCTCCCAGCAGGAAAAGAGAGCTCGAAATTAGAGAGAGACAACTGGTGGTGGCCCTCCATCATTTAAGAACATAAGAACATAAGAACATAAGAATTAGGAACAGGAGTAGACCATCTAGCTCCACGAGCCTGCTCCGCCATTCATCAAGATCATGGCTGATCTGGCCGTGGACTCAGCTCCACTTATCCGCCCGCTCCCCATAACCCTTAATTCCCTTATTGGTTAAAAATCTATCTATCTGTGACTTGAAAACATTCAATGAGCTAGCCTCTTCTGCTTCCTTGGGCAGAGAATTCCACAGATTCACAACCCTCTGGGAGAAGAAAGTCCTTCTCAACTCGGTTTTAAATTGGCTCCACCGTATTTTGAGGCTGTGCCCCCTAGTTCTAGTCTCCCCGACCAGTGGAAACAACCTCTCTGCCTCTATCTTGTCTATCCCTTTCATTATTTTAAATGTTTCGAAAAGATCACCCCTCATCCTTCTGAACTCCAACGAGTAAAGACCCAGTCTATTCAATCTATCATCATAAGGTAAACCCCTCATCTTCAGAATCAACCTAGTGAATCATCTCTGTACCCCCTCCAAAGCCAGTATATCCTTTCTTAAGTAAGGCGACCAAAACTGCACGCAGTACTCCAGGTGCAGCCTCACCAGTACCCTATACAGTTGCAGAAGGACCCCCCTGCTTTTGTATTTCATCCCTCTCGCAATGAAGGCCAACATTCCATTCGCCTTCCTGATTACCTGCTGCACCTGCAAACTAACTTTTTGGGATTCATGCACAAGGACCCCCAGGTCCCTCTGCACCGCAGCATGTTGTCATTTCTCCCCATTCAAATAGTATTCCCTTTTTTTGTTTTTTTTCCCAAGGGGGATGACCTCACACTTTCTGACATTGTATTCCATCTGCCAAACCTTAGCCCATTCGCTTAACCTATCTAAATCTCTTTGCAGCCTCTCTGTGTCCTCTACACAACCTGCTTTCCCACTAATCTTTGTGTCATCTGCAAATTTTGTTCTACTACACTCTGTCCCCTCTTCCAGGTCATCTATGTATATTGTAAACAGTTGTGGTCCCAGCACCGATCCCTGTGGCACACCATTAATCACCGATTTCCAACCCGAAAAGGACCCATTTATCCCGACTCTCTGCTTTCTGTTCGCCAACCAATTCTCTATCCATGCTAATACATTTCCTCTGACTCCGCGTACCTCTATCTTCTGCAGTAACCTTTTGTGTGGCACCTCATCGAATGCCTTTTGAAAATCTAAATACACCACATCCATCGGTACACCTCTATCCACCATGCTCGTTATATGCTCAAAGAATTCCAGTAAATTAGTTAAACATGATTTCCCCTTCATGAATTCATGCTGCGTCTGCTTGATTGCACTATTCCTATCTAGATGTCCCGCTATTTCTTCCTGAATGATAGTTTCAAGCATTTTCCCCACTCCAGATGTTAAACTAACCGGCCTATACAAATACCTGGAATTATCAAGCAACTGGAGGTGGAAGATGGAGAGAGGGGCCATCTCAGCAAGCTGGTGACAGAATTACATAACATACAGCTACATGGCATACATCAGTCACTCATACGGACACTGATGTCAGCAGCCAGTGAATGGTTATCATGTGCATAATGCTATCTGTACCCAATCTTCATATGACATATCTAACTCATCTCTTAACTCTCCCACAGATCCATCAAGAGTACCCCACCCCTCCACTGTCCAGGAGGAAGAGGAAGGCAAATCCTCATAGGGGATTCCAGCCTCTGAGGGTGCACCGTCATCAGATATAAGCACAACCAACACCAGCATAGCTATGCAAACCTGGGGGGTCCCATGTGCCATAGCGTAGTGCTGTCACCTGGTGTCTCACAACTCACAAATGAGCAAGAGCAGATGGTGGAGCCAGGGACAGCAGTGGAGTGTCTTTGCCGGAGGGTGCAGGACACTCCTACCTCTGCTCAGCTGCATGCAGATGCTGAGCCTCAGGGACCATCCAGAAAGAGCAATCCTGGAATGCAGCAAGAAGTGCAGGAGGCTTTGACAGGTTTTGCGATCGCAATATTCTGCAAACATTCCACAGATCTATCAAGAATACCCCACTCCCTCCACTGCCCAAGAGGAAGAGGAAGTCCATCTCTAGCATGAGCACCACTATGTCGGAGTCGATGGCGATTGGAGGTTCCTCCATGGATAGAATATAGGTACCAACGATATAGGTAAAAAATGGGATGAAGTCCTACAAGCTGAATTTAGGGAGCTTAGGAGTTAAATTAAAAAGCAGGATCTCAAAGGTAGTAATCTCAGGATTGCTACCAGTGCCATGTGCGAGTCAGAGTAGAAATAGCAGGATAGCTAAGATGAATATGTGCCTTTGAGGAGAGGTGCAAGAGGGAAGGATTCAAATTCCTGGGACATTGGAACCGGTTCTGGGGGAGGTGGGACCAGTATAAACCGGACGGTATGCACCTGGGCAGGACCAGAACCAATGTCCTAGGGGGAGCGTTAGCTAGCGTGTTGGGGAGGGATTAAATTAATATGGCAGGGGGATGGGAACCTATGCAGGGAGACAGACGGAAGTAAAATGGGGGCAGAAGCAAAAGATAGAAAGAAGAAAAGTAAAAGTGGAGGGCAGAGAAACCCAAGGCAAAAATCAAAAAGGGCCAGAATACAGCAAAATTCTAAAGGGAAAAAGTGTGCTAAAAAGCAGGCCTGAAGGCTCTGAGCCTCAATGCGAGGAATATTCATAATAAGGTGGCCGAATTAATTGCACAGGGAGTTAGTAACTGCGGTTGATATAATTGGGATTACGGAGACATGGCTCCAGGGTGACCAAGGCTAGGAACTCAACATCCAGGGGTATTCGACATTCAGAAAGGATAGACAGAAAGGAAAAGGAGGTGGGGTAGCGTTGCTGGTTAAAAAGGAAATTAACGCAATAGTAAGGAAGGACATTAGCTTACAGGATGTGGAATCTATATGGGTGGAGCTGCGGGATACCAAAGGGCAGAAAATGCTAGTGGGAGTTGTGTACAGGCCACCAAACAGTAGTAGTGAGTTTGGGGACAGCATCAAATAAAAATTAGGGACGCGTGCAATAAAGGTACAGCAGTCATCATGGGCGACTTTAATTTATATATAGATTGGGCTAACTAAACTGGTGCCAATATGGTGGAGGAGGATTTCCTAACATATATTAGGGATGGTTTTCTAGACCAATATGTCGAAGAAACAACTAGAGGGCTGGCCATCCTAGACTGGGTGATGTGTAATGAGAAAGGACTAATTAGCAATCTTGTTGTGCGATGCCCCTTGGGGATGAGTGATCATAACATGGTAGAATTCTTTATTAAGATGTAGAGTGACACAGTGAATTCAGAAACTAGGATGCTGAACTTAAGGATGGTATGAGACGTGAATTGGCTAGAATAGACTGGTGAACGATACTTGAAAGGTTGATGGTGGATAGGCAATGGCAGACATTTAAAGATCACATGGATGAACTTCAACAATTGTACATCCCTATCTGGAGCAAAAATAAAACGGGGAAGGTGGCTCAACTGTGGCTGACAAGGGAAATTAGGGATATTGTTAAATCCAAGGAAGAGGCATATAAATTGGCCAGAAAAAGCAGCAAACCTAAGGACTGTGAGAAATTTAAAATTCAGCAGAGGAGGACTAAGGGTTTAATTAAAGGGGGGAAATAGAGTATGAGTGGAAGCTTGCAGGGAACATAAAAACTGACTGCAAAAACTTCTATAGATATGTGAAGAGAAAAAGATTAGTGAAGACAAATGTAGGTCCCTTGCAGTCAGAATCAGGTAAATTTATAATGGGGAACAAAGAAATGGCAGATTAATTGAATAAATACTTTGGTTCTGTCTTCACGAAGGAAGACACAAATAACCTTCCAGAAATACTAGGGGACCGAGGGTCTAGCGAGAAGGAGGAACTGAAGGAAATCCTTATTAGTCAGGAAATGGTCTCAGGGAAATTGATGGGATTGAAGGCCGATAAATCCCCAGGGTCTGATCATCTGCATCCCACAGTACTTAAGGAAGTGGTCCTAGAAATAGTGGATACATTGGTGATCATTTTCCAGCAGTCTATCGACTCTGGATCAGTTCCTATGGACTGGAGGTTAGCTAATGTAACCCCACTTTTTAAAAAAGGAGGGAGAGAAAAAACGAGGAATTATACATGGTTAGCTTGACATTGGTAGTGGGGAAAATGTTGGAATAAATTATTGAAGGTGGAATAGCAGAACATTTGGAAAGCAGTGACAGGATCAGTCCAAGTCAGCATAGATGTATGAAAGGGATATCATGCTTGACAAATCTTCTAGAATTTTTTGAGGATGTAACTAGTAGAGTGGACAAGGGAGAACCAATGGATGTGGTGTATTTGGACTTTCAAAAGGCTTTTGACAAAGTCACATACAAGAGATTGGTGTGCAAAATTAAAGCACATGGTATTGGGGGCAATGTATTGACATGGATAGAGAACTGGTTGGCAGACAGGAAGCAGAGAGTTGGGATAAACGGGTCCTTTTCAGAATGGCAGGCAGTGACTAGTGGGATGCCGCAGGGCTCAGTGCTGGGACACCAGCTCTTTACAATATACATCAATGATTTAGATGAAGGAATTGAGTGTAATATCTCCAAGTTTGCAGATGATACTAAACTGGGTGGCAGTGTGAGCTGTAAGGAGGATGCTAAGAAGCTGCAGGGTGACTTGGACAGGTTAGGTGAGTGGGCAAATGCATGGCAGATGCAGTATAATGTGGATAAATGTGAGGTTATTCACTTTGGGGGGAAAAACACAAAGGCTGAATATTATCTGAATGGCGACAGATTAGGAAAAGGGGAGGTGCAACGAGACCTAGGCATCATGGTATATCAGTCATTGAAAGTTGGCATGCAAGTACAGCAGGCAGTGAAGAGTGCAAATGGCATGTTGGCCTTCATAGCTTGGAGATTTGAGTACAGGAGCTGGGAGGTCTTACTGCAATTCTACAGGGCCTTGGTGAGGCCTCATCTGGAATATTATGTTCAGTTTTGGTCTCCTAATCTGAGGAAGGACGTTCTTGCTATTGAGGGAGTGCAGCGAAGATTCACCAGGCTGATTCCCAGGATGACAGGACTGACATATGAGGAGAGACTGGATCGACTGGGCCTGTATTCACTTGCGTTTAGAAGAATGAGAGGGGATCTCATAGAAACATATACAATTCTGACGGGACTGGACAGGTTAGATGCAGGAGGAATGTTCCCGATGTTGGGGAAGTCCAGGACCAGGGATCACAGTCTAAGGATAAGGGGTAAACCATTTAGGACCAAGATGAGGAGAAGCTTCTTCACTCAGAGAGTTGTTAACCTGTGGAATTCTCTACTGCAGAGAGTTGTTGATGCCAGTTCGTTAGATATATTCAAGAGGGAGTTAGATACCGCCCTTATGGCTGAAGAGATCAAGGGGTATGGAGAGAAAGCAGGAAAGGCGTACTGAGGTGAATGATCAGACATGATCTTATTGAATGGTGGTGCATGCTCGAAGGGCAGAATGGCCTACTC
Source organism: Pristiophorus japonicus (assembly GCF_044704955.1). NCBI lineage: Eukaryota > Metazoa > Chordata > Chondrichthyes > Pristiophoridae > Pristiophorus > Pristiophorus japonicus. Next base: position 498,697,326 of record NC_091977.1, on the reverse strand, counting down.
CTGCACCTATTTTCTATGTTTCTGTGTTTCTATTTAATGGCCACCTACTTGGAGCAGCTAATGAACCTGGAGCACATGTTTTCTATGGAGAATAGATGGCAGAGGCTCATTGACCTCCTCTCGAGGAGGGATGTCAGCTTTGACATGGATCCTCATGGCCCTACTGATGTGCAGCAACATGATCTCCAGCTCCTCAGGAGAAGTGAAGTGACCAGGCTGCATCTACCTCTGCTGAAGCACCTCGTAGAAGCACTCAGAAGAGAAAAATAACATGCAAGTAGATTCACAAGGGTAGCCACTTGGGTGTTTTATCAAACGTTTATGTAAAGTTTCCATTAATGTGCTGTCAAGCTTAAAGATATTTGTTTTCATCACTGTGCCTTCTGGAACAGATTTGGCTGCACCTTTAGAAGTGGCTTCGTGAGTTGCACTGAATGGTGAGACCTAACGGTAACCTCCGCAATGGTGGTGAGTGTGAAAAGAATGGCTTGGTCATTGTAGGGATGCTTTGTGGTGTTGGTGTGCGGTGACAACCATATGGGTGTACAGCGTAAAGTGAAGTTAATCTGGCCATGATGAGGCCATCCCTGGCTTCCCGGGCAGCAATGTGGCCGGGTGCTGATGCCCTGTGTTCTGTGCAGCATCAGGTGATTGTAGAGAAGGTTGGTGTTGTTGTTGTTGCTGGTGTATCTGGTGCTGCTGGTGTTGGTTCTCATCATGGTCATATTCTTGGAGCAAGGTGAGACAGGCAACCATGTTGATGGAATACATGGCAGGTGAAGTCGAGATAGCAGAAGCAATCTGGCAATGGTGAGAGAGATTCTTCCAGTGTGGTGACACTAGCTAGAGACTTTCCTGGAAAGACTTGCAGCCTGCAGAAAGCTCAACCTGTGCTGGCATTGCAGTGAGCAACAGCCTCTGTCTGAGGAAAGTGATCAGTGTCAGGTGGGAGCTTTTATACTACATTTGTTGCCATCGGCTACTCAGCTGGATCAATGGCCACTCAAGTCCCGCCTCAGGTTGACACACATGGTCCCTGAGCAGCGTGAGTCCCATCAGCACCCAATGAAATTGGAAAGGTAAAGTTGAAATGATTCTTAAAGGTCTGACAAAAAGCTAATAATCCTTTAAATTGGTTCACCCGCCTCTGCCAGCCGGGTCGCTGCCGCACTGACAGACGCACCTGACGGAAAGGCGTGTGGGGGTGGGATGACAGCGGTTTCTCGACCCGCTCCAAGATCTTTCAACTTTCCGACCCGACCCGCCCGCAAAGACCCCAGAAATTTATGCCTTATGATTCTACAGTGTCTTTTTATTCACCTCTTGCTTGTTTTCTTGAGAATTAGAGATGTTCAAAATAGAAACAAATTTTGCTGATTTTCTTTGAATTTATTATAGTTTTTGAGCACCAATTTTTTTCCCTTTGATATTCTATTGGTTTTTGATTCGAAGAATAAAAACTGAACAGAGCCAAAAAGAAAAGGTTTTTAAATGAGCAATAAAAACTGATTTTAATGATCACTCTGCTCTTTTTGTTAAGAAAGACTAGCAACTTCCATGACCTCAGGATGTCCCAAACCTTTGAAAGCGTGATCACTGTTGTAATGCAGGATTCACAGCAGCCAATGTGCACACAGCAAGCTCTCACAAGCAGCAATGTGATAATGATCAGATAAGCTGTTTTAGTGATGTTAGTTCAGGGATAAATGTTGGCCCGAGCAGAATGGCACTTCTGTTCTTCGAGTAGTGCCATGGTGTCTTTTCCATCCACCTGAGAGTTTGGATCAGACCTAGTTTAATGTCTCATCTGAAAGAAGCCACCTGAGACAGTGCAGCAATCCTAGATTATGTGCTCAAGTCTTTTTGTGGGACTCAAATCCAGACCTTTTGATTCAGACGTGAGAGTGCTATCACTGAGCCAAAGCAACTCTGACCAAGTTCCATCTTCACACTGAGGACACGACACGCTCCATCATGTAATGTGGCCTCACCACTAAGAACAGATCTAGCAGCTCAAACCTGGACATCCATGTGACTATATGAGCCATCAACAGCAGCAGCACTGTATACAGCCACAATCTAATCTCATGGCCTGGCACATACCTCACTCCTCCATCACCATCAAGCCACATGCCGTGGTTCATTGAAGCATGTAGAACAACCCCCATCATCATCATAGGCAGTCCCTCGAAATCGAGGAAAACTTGCTTCCATTCTAAAAGTGAGCTCTCAGATGACTCAACAATCCAATACAGGAATTACAGTTTCTGTCACAGGTGGGACAGACAGTCATTGGAGGAAAGGGTGGGTGGGACGTCTGGTTTGCCGCACGCTCCTTCCGCTGCCTGTGCTTGCTTTCTGCATGCTCTCGGCGATGCGACTCGAGGTGCTCAGCACCCTCCCGGATGCTCTTCCTCCACTTTCGGTGGTCTTTGGCCAGGGACTCCAAGCTGTTGGTGGGGATGTTGCACTTTATCAAGGAGGCTTTGAGGGTGTCCTTGAAATGTTTCAACATGCCTGGAGCAGCAGCAGGCATGCCTGAAAATTAGGTACCAACCTGGTGAAGCTACAACACAGGACTACAAGTATGTTAAACAGTGGAAGCATCATTCTGTAGACAGAACTGAGTGATCCTACAGCTAATGGATCAGATCCAAGCTCTGCATCCCTGACATATCCAATTATGATTGCTGATAGACAATGAAGCAACTAATGGGAGGAGTCTCCTTGAATATCCCCATCCTCAACAAAGGAGAAGCCCAACATATGAGTGCAAGAGACTAGTTTGAAGCATTTGCAACCATCTTCAGCCAAAAGTGCTGAGTGGATGATCGTTTATCCTGAGGTTCCTACCATCATAGATGCCAGTCCTCATCCAATTTGATTTACTCCACGTGACATCAAAACATGGCTGAGCGTACTGGACACAGTAAAGACTACAGGTCCCAACAAATGCCAGCTGTAGTGCTAAAGATCTGTGCTCCAGAACTAACCATGCCCCTCGCTAAGCTGTTCCAGTACAGCGATAATGCTGGCCTCCTCCCGACAAAGTGGAAAATTGTCCAGGTATATCCTGTCCACAAAACAACAGGACATATATAGCAATATATGTCCAATTGACTTTCACTGCACACTATGAACAGTTTCCATTGGCATCTACTGTTAATTGTGAAGTGCTGTTCTTTGTGCTTGACATTACTGCCATTCCATTTTGACAAATGCTCATTTGTAAACTCTGGGGATGGGATGATCCTTTTTGTCAGATCCTTCCTATTAAGCAATATCCGCTTGGACTGATTAATATACTGTACATTCAAGAATCCAGAAAGTTTCTTCGGAAATATTCCCTATAAGAGAATGCCTCTTGCTAACCACATCTCCAGTAATTGGCAGCAACTAAATATTAGAGATGACAAGAGTGTTCTGCAAAGTAAATTCAGTAGTTATAAGGGTAAAAGTGATTAAGATTGAGTGAACTGACTTCATTTTGGCTGTGTTTAAAAAACAAGCTATTAAATACTGTGTTTAACTCTTTCTTTCAGCTTTCTTTGTGTAGACCATAGCACTGCTTCCACTGAAATGTGATACCATTACCCATAGCTTAAGTCACGAGTACTCATCTAACTACCCACAAGCAGCTGGTGTTGTTGTTGATTAAAACACAGTACATTTAAAAGCCAGAAGATTTCTTAGGATATTATCCCGATAAGAGAATGTCCCTTGCTAACCGCATCTCCAGTAACTGGCAACAGCCAAACCTTAGACCTTAACTCGCAACAAATCCTGTTCACCCATCACCACTGACCTACATTGGCTCCCTGTCCTCCAACGCCTCAATTTTCAAATCCCTCCATGGCCTTGCCCCTCTCTCTGTCTGTAACTTTCTCCAGCCATACAGCCCTTTGAGAACTCTGGCCTCCTGTGAGTTCCCTACTTCACTTGCCACAGTATTGGTGACCTTGCCATCAATCATCTAGGTCCCGAGTTCTGGAATTCCTTCCCCAAACCTCTTCACCTCTCTGCCTCTCTCTCCTCCTTTATTATGCTGCTTAAAACCTACCTCTTTGACCAAGCATTTGGTCACCAGTCCTAATGCCTCCGTCTTTGGCTCTGTATCAATTTTTTTCTGATTGCACTTCTGTGAAGTGCTTTGGGACATTTTATTATGTTAAAAGTGCTACATAGATGTAAGTTGTTCTTGTTGTTGATGTATTTGCAAATCTCTGTTACTGGCCTTAGACTGTATCAAATTAGATTGTGTTTCTATGGTAAATATACTATTCGCAAGAAAAGGTAGACGTGGCTGCTTTATTGTGGGTGTGTGAGAGCGGCAGTCGTGCAGTTGACTACTTGGCATTTAGCCCTTGATGAAGGTTTCGTGAGTATCCATGGTTTAAGTGAAAGTTTCCTTTCTGTTGGCCCGATCCATTTTGTACAGAAGATTTGGATGGTTTCATTTGGGACAAGTGTTGGATCTTGTGTTGTATTTGAATCTGCTGCATGTGGAATAAGTATTTAAGCATCAACACTTTTGTAGCTTTTTGTTAAGCTATATATTGCTCATATGAATGTTAATAACAACATTTCAATTAAGACGCACTTTTGTGAGTGCGGTGTGCTACCTCTATATTCCAAAGGTATTAACTTTAGGGTAAAATTTTGCATCAAAAAAATGTAATTTCAGTTTCTTAGGGTTGAATTTTCGGCTCGCCAGCGTCTCAGTTAGCGACCCGGAGGGGTGATAAATGGTGTTTTTAGGCGTAATGCTGGGTGCATTTACCGCCCAGCCAGCAAATTCGGCTCATGGTTTGCGGCAGCGCAGAAACTTACCACCCCGCCCTGTAGTTTCACTGAGATCATGACATCAATCATCATGCAATGCTCCGCGAGCTTCCCAGATGCAAAATTCGGCCCTAAAGCTTCATTAAACATCCACCCCAGGAAATGTCTGAAAAACCAGGCAGTCACAGGGTGCAGCAGGCGGTATTGGCGACATATTTCACATCGCAGGTCACATTGACTGCAATGGTTGCACACATCATACTGTGTGAAGCTCCAACTTGAAAGCGGCAATTTTATCTGCCATTACAAGGTCAGTGAGAGAATTTAATGGGGGCATCACTAATTCGCCAGCGTATCATGCGGCATGCTATTGCCAGGCGGTGTCAGAAGAAGGGCTCTTGGCCATGTCGGCCCACGGATGCGGAGAGGTCAAAGACGTCTGGGAGGAGGGCTTACCCTCCCACAGGTTTACAGGCACCAACGCTCATATTTCCAGCTCTCTGACCAGCAGTGTGAGAAGGCTGCGCTTCTGAAAGGAATTGCTGACAGAGACTATGCAAACGCCTACAGGCAGACCGATGCCTGGACCGCTCTGGAGGCAGCCTCCAATACTCCCATCAGCAGGTTTCCGAATTCATTGTGGTGTGCTGCATGTTGCACAACTTGGCCATCATGAGGGGCCAGGCATTGCCAGCAGGCCCACCTCAGAAGGAGGGGGATGATGAAGAGGAGCCTGGTGAGGCCCCATTGGATAGCCACATCATCCACGGGCGAGGCAGCGTGGAGATGCTGCCGGATCAAGAGTCGCACATCGACAGCTCATAATGGACCGGTTCTCCTAAATGGAGGAAATTGAGGGATGGAGCTAATACTGGACACACTATGTGCCCTCATAAAGGCACATCTCCGGTGAACATTGGAATGACACACAAGACACCAATGGCAAAGGATCAAACAGACATTTTACTGCAACAAAGTAACAAAAACTCCCCCCACCAAAAGAAAACAATACAGTATACAAAGCTATGTAACATCTCCCAATTTGCAGTCCACTAATCCATAAAAGAGGTGACAGAAGCTCGTTAGTAGAAGGACTTCATTGTCTGCTCCCTGCCCAGAAAGAAGCAGTCAGAGTATGTATGTGGCTTTGCCAAGTAAGCGGACTTCCCCATGGTGCAGGACGCTATAGACTGCAGGCAAAAGGCTTTGCAGGCACCGTATATAAGTGCTGAGTTGTATCGCAACCACAATGAATACCATTCGCTGAATGTGCAGTTGGAGTGCGACCCTGCTCAGCACATCATGATGCTGAATGTTCACTATCCTGGCAGCAGTCATGATGCTTTTATTCTACCCAATCCACTGATCCCTCAGTCTTTGAGCCACCAAGACAAACCAGAGGGTGGCTACTGGACGACAAGGGTGTCATGGTACATCAGTCATTGAAGGTTGGCATGCAGGTACAGCAGGCGGTTAAGAAAGCAAATGGCATGTTGGCCTTCATAGCGAGGGGATTTGAGTACAGGGGCAGGGAGGTGTTGCTACAGTTGTACAGGGCCTTGGTGAGGCCACACCTGGAGTATTGTGTACAGTTTTGGTCTCCTAACTTGAGGAAGGACATTCTTGCTATTGAGGGAGTGCAGCGAAGGTTCACCAGATTGATTCCCGGGATGGTGGGACTGACCTATCAAGAAAGACTGGATCAACTGGGCTTGTACTCACTGGAGTTCAGAAGAATGAGAAGGATCTCATAGAAACGTTTAAAATTCTGACGGGTTTAGACAGGTTAGATGCAGGAAGAATGTTCCCAATGTTGGGGAAGTCCAGAACCAGGGGTCACAGTCTAAGCATAAGGGGTAAGCCATTTAGGACCGAGATGAGGAGAAACTTCTTCACCCAGAGAGTGGTGAACCTGTGGAATTCTCTACCACAGAAAGTTGTTGAAGCCAATTCACTAAATATATTCAAAAGGGAGTTAGATGAAGTACTCGGGGGATCAAGGGGTATGGCGAGAAAGCAGGAATGGGGTACTGAAGTTGCATGTTCAGCCATGAACTCATTGAATGGTGGTGCAGGCTAGAAGGGCCAAATGGCCTACTCCTGCACCTATTTTCTATGTTTCTATGTTTCTATGTTTCTAAGGGATATCCCTTGACCACCTCGGTCATGACTCCATATGTGGGCAGCATGTTTACAACATCATCATCATAGGCAGTCCCTCGGAATCGAGGTAGACTTACTTCCACTCTTATAATGTTCTTAGGTGGCTGAACAGTCCAATACGAGGACCACAGACTGTCACAGGTGGGACAGATTGTCGTTGAGGGAAGCGATGGGTGGGACAGGTTTGCCGCACGCTCTTTCCGCTGCCTACGCTTGATTTCTGCATCCTTTCGGCGATGAGACTCGAGTTGCTCAGCGCCCTCCCAGATGCACTTTCTCCACTTAGGGCGTTCTTTAGCCAGGGACTCCCAGGTATCAGTGGGGATGTTGCACTTTATCAGGGAGGCTTTGAGGGTGTCCTTGTAATGCTTCCGCTGCCCACCTTTGGCTCGTTTGCCGTGAAGGAGTTCCAAGTAGAGCACTTGCTTTGGGAGTCTCGTGTCTGGCATGCAAACTATGTGGCAACAAGCACCATGCTGTCATATGAAACATCATAGAGCAGACCACAGTTTCTCTTTGATCTCCCCTCTTGATCTCTCCAAACTCATCTTGTCTATGAAACCCACATCCTGCTCTGTTGACCCTATTCCCACTAAACTGCTGACCACCAAACTTCCTTTTCTGGCTCCCATGTTAGCCAACATTGTTAACGGTTCTCTCTCCTCAGGTACTGTTCCTCTCTCCTTCAAATCTGCAGTCACCACCTCTCTCAAAAAAACTCTTGACCCACATTGCTTGCTAGCTATCGCCCCATCTCCAACCTCCCTTTCCTGTCCAAAGTACTTGAACATGTTGTCGTCTCTCAAATCCGTGAAAATCTTTCCATGAATTCAATGTTTGAATCACTTCAATCTGGTTTTTGACCCTGTCACAGTACCAAAACTACTCTCATCAATGTCACAAATTACAGCCTTTATGACTGTGACAAAGGTAACTTATCCCTCCTCATCCTTCTGGACCTGTCTGCAGCCTTTGACACAGTTGATCTCTCCATCCTCCTCCAATGCCTCTCCACAAATGTCCAGCTCGGTGGGATTGCACTCGCCTGGTTCCATTCGTATCAATCTAATCGTAGCCAGAAAATCTCCTGCAATGGCTTCTCTTCCCACTCCTGCATCATTACCTCTGGTGTCCCCCAAGCATCTGTCCTTGGCCCCCTTTTATTTCTCATCTATATGCTGCCACTTTGCGATATCATCCAAAAACATGGAGTCAGTTTCCATATGTACGCTCTCGACACCCAACTCTACCTCTCCACCACTTCTCTCAACCCCTGCTTGGTATCTAAATTGTCAGATTGCATGTCCGACATCCTATACTGGATGAGCAGAAATTTTCTCAATTAAATATTGGGAAGACCGAAGCCATTATCTTTGGCCCCCGCCACAAACTGCGTTCCCTAACCACTGACACCATCCCTCTGCCTAGACTGTTCATAACCTCGATATCATATTTGACCCTGAAATGAGTTACCAGCCACATAGCTGCAGCATAACTAAAACCACCTTTTTCCACCTCCGTAACATTGCCCACCTCTGCCCCTGCTTCAGCTCTTCTGCTGCTGAAACCCTCATTCATGCCTTTGTTACCTCTAGACTTGACTACTTCAACTCACTCATGGCCGGCCTCCCACATTCCACACTACGTAAACTTGAGGTCATCCAAAACTCAGCACCAAGTTAAAATCACCCATCAGCTCTGTGCTTTCTGACCTACATTGGCTCCCAGCTAAACAATGCCTCGATTTCAAATTTCTCATCCTTGTTTACAAATCACTCCATGGCCTTGCCCCTCCCTCCCTCCCTCAGTAATCTTTTTCAGCCTCACAACCCCACAAGATGTCTGCGCTCCTCAATTTCTGGCCTCTTGAATATCCCTCATTATAACTGCTTAACCATTGGAGGATGTGCCTTCAGCTGTCTGGGGCCTAAGCTCTGGAACTCCCTCCCTAAACCTCTCCACCTCTCTACCTCTCTTTCCTCCTTTAAGATGCTCCTTAAAACCTACCGCTTTTGATTATCTGCCTCAATTTCTTCTTTTGTGGCTCGGTGTCAAATTTATCTGTTTTGTCTTGTAACACTGTTGTGAAGCACCTTGGGACTTTTTACTTTGTTAAAGGCACTGTATAAATAAAAGTTATTATTATTATTGTTATTATTGGCATTCTTAAAGAAAGCTTCCATTGCCTGGTTTGTTCTGGAGGAGCCCTACAGTAAGCACCAGAGCGTGTGTCCTGATTCATCATGGCCTGCTGAATCCTCCACAAGCTGAGCATCATGAGGGGACAGCCCTTGCCACCAGCTTGGGAGGAGGAGGAGGAAGAATAGGAGGAGGAGATGGAAGACGAGGAAGCAGAAGCAGAAGGGAAGGGACATCCAGACAGCCCCTTTCTACTCGGGATATCTGGGATCGAATAACCTGGCTGTGGTTCGATTGAACGCAACCCCATTCAACATTAATCCCGCACCTTACCTTCCCTCTGTTACTGACCATCACAGCGTTATCTTGGCCACAATGTTGAAACAAAACCACCACGAAGCCAACTTTTCAGCATTTTCTGCTTTTATTTCTAATTTCCAGCATCCAGAGTATTTTGCTTTTGATAGATTTTTGTTAGTTAAGGATATTAAGGTATTTGGAACCAAGGCGGGTAAATGGAGTTAAGGTACAGATCAGCACTGATCTAATTGAATGCAACAGGCTTAATGTTCCAAATGTATATTGTGCTGTTACTATGAAGTTAGATTTGGTTCACAAAGGGTGAACTCCCAGAGAAACACATGCTATCAAAGATATTGTTCAGTACAAATTAGTTGGAATACCAGCTGTCTCAGAATCATGTATTTTCACATAGCAGATCAGTTTGAGATAGTGGGGGGCTGTCCAACAGCTCCATGAGATATTCACACCTTTAAAGTTGGAATGGGTTTCATTCCGATGCACCCCGCAGGAAGCCCAGCTGAACAGATAATGCTGTTGCCATAGCTCCCACATCAAGGAAGAAGTTGCTTATGCAAGATGGAAACTTTGATTGGCAATGCAGTGAGCCAATATTTGAAAGAAAGCTAAGCATTTGTTTTTTTCTCTGAAAGAGTCAGTCCAAAGTAAGTTTGTTTCTGGAACAGCCAAAGAGTGAGAGGTCTCACTTTCTTGTCAGCCAGATGGTTGGTGTGAGAGATGCCAGGCGGAGATATGAAACATACAGCATCAGAGTAACGGTTAGTGCTATCAGTTCAGGGACAACTAAGTTGTAAAGTAAGTTAAGCCCATTTTTAGGGCATATTTTGTCATTTTCCAAGTTACAAGGAGCAAAAGGAAATCAATGCATTCATATATTTCACGTAAAATAAACCAGTTTATTGATTAACGAGTGACTTTGTCGCACTGCAGTGCCTTAAGTCTGTCTTCCAAAAGACAGGATAACACAGATAGCGGCACGTGTGAGATCACAGAAACCAATCGAACAACAAGAGGTCTTATTGTTATGGCTGCTAGGCCATGCTATCCTTCAATAGATTTTCAAAAATAAAGTTACTCCAGATCTATGGGGAGTTTCAGTTAACACTCAGCGCAAGAAAATATCTACTACAGATCCAATAGCTGTAAGAGAGGTCACTCATAGCAAAATGGAACAGAGTGAGGCAGAGTCCTGGGAAATCTCCGCATTCTGTGAACAACATTAAAGAACAAGCCATAATTTATAACATGGATGCAGCAGTTTGAAAATAAATAGTTATGAACATAACTTTGGTTGGGGGCCATCTGGTGGTTGTTAAGTCTTGGATAAAGAGTCAGACTAGATACTGCAAGCTCAAAGTAAATGTGACCGTAGTCCTTTATGACAGATCTCAGAGTGCCTCTTCAGCCTGTGAGGCCTCCTTATATACACGTGCTCCCAAGGGATTGTGGGATCCCTTGGGACTCCAGGGGATAAGCCCTCTGGTGATTAGACATGGTAGTTACGGGTTTACATAACAACACACCCCCCCGACCCCCCAAAGTCAATAGTGTAACTATTTACAATGTGAGTCGATCTGGGGCCTTCCATTCCCTGGTTGATTATCTCGGTGCAAATGCTGGTTTTGGTGAGTCGTTTGTTGGCCCTCGCTGGGCTGCTGCGCAGTTGGCCTTGCTGGACTGCTGGGCGTGGTGAGTCTTGCTGGGCTACTGCGGGTGATGGGTTCTGCTTCGTGGTCAACCGCTGGGGCGGTTGCCACTTGTGTGTGTGTTGGGGGGTCTAAAAAGATAGAGTCTATTGTGGGTTGTTCTGGATAGTTCGTAAATCTGAGTTTGGTTTGGTCCAAGTGTTTTCTGCAGGTGAGTCCATTTGCGAGTTTGACCACAAACACCCTACTCCCCTCTTTGGCCAAAACAGTGCCAGCAATCCACTTGGGACCTTGTCCACAGTTCAACACAAATACAGGATCATTTACTTCAATTTTGTGTGACACATTTGCACGATCATGATATATATTCTGTTGAAGCCGCCTGCTTTCTACCTGTTCTTGTAGATCAGGGTGGACTAACAAGAGCCTTGTCTTAAGTGCCCTTTTCATGAGCAGTTCAGCGGGAGGGACCCAGGTGAGCGAGTGGGGTCTTGTGCGATAAATAAGCAGGACTCGGGATAAGCAAGTCTGCAGTGAGCCTTCAAGCACTGCTTGATTGTTTGAACTGCCCGTTCTGCCTGACCATTGGACGCTGGCTGAAACGGGGCAGAGGTGACATGTTTGACCCCATTGGGGGTCATGAATTCCTTGAATTCGGCACTGGTAAAGCACGGCCCGTTGTCACAAGGACATCAGGCAGGCCGTGCATGGCAAACATGGCCCGTAGGCTTTCAATGGTGGCAGCGGTCGTGTTTGCTGACATTATCACACATTCAATCAACTTGGAGTATGCATCTACAGCCACTAAAAATATTTTTCCGAAGAATGGGCCTGCATAGTCGACATGAACCCTCGACCACGGTTTGGAGAGCCAAGACCATAAACTTAGTGGCGCCTCCCTGTGTGCACTGCTCAACTGGGAACGTGTATTACATTTGTGCACATGGGACTCTAAGTCTGCATCGATACCGGGCCACCACACGTGGGATCTGGCTATCGCTTTCATCATTACAATGCCTGGGTGGGTACTGTGGAGATCACTAATGAAAGTGTCCCTGCCTTTTTTTGGCACAATTACCCGATTACCCCATAGGAGGCAGTCTGCCTGTATAGTCACTTCATCTTTGCGCCGCTGGTACGGCTTTATTTCTTCCTGCATCTCTAATGGGACACGAGACCAACTCCCGTGGAGCACACAGTTTTTTACTAAGGACAGTAAGGGGTTCTGGCTCATCCAGGTTCTAATCTGTTGGGTGGTAACAGGTGATTGTTCACTCTCAAATGCTTCCAATACCATAACTAAATCTGCAGGCTGTGCCATCTCCACAGATGGTGGGCAACGGTAGCCTACTGAGAGCATCGGCACAGTTTTCTGTGCCTAGCCTGTGGTGGATGGCATAGTTGTATGCAGACAACGATCTCTTGATGCGGGCCGATGCATTCATATTTATCCCCTAATTTTCAGGAAAGCGGGATATAAGTGGCTTATGGTCGGTTTCAAATTCAAATTTGAGCCCGAACAGATATTGATGCATTTTCTTTTTCGATCATACTGGAGGCGCTCTCGGCCTTAGACGGACTTCTGGATGCATAAGCAACCTGTTGCAGTTTCTCAAATTCATTAGCTTGTTGCAATACACACCCGACCCCGTACGACGATGCATCACATGCTAGTGCCAAACGTTTACATGGATCATATAACACAAGCAATTTGTTTGAACATAATAGTTTCCTAGATTTCTCAAAGGCGTTTTCTTGGCTTTTACCCCATACCAATTCATTTCCTTTACGCAGTAAAGAGTGCAGGGGGCCTAACAATGTGTTAAGACCTGGGAAGAAGTTAACAAAATAGTTCAGGAGTCCTTGACACGACCGCAGCTGCATCACGTTCTGTGGTCTTGGTGCATTTTTGATTGTCTTCGTCTTCGAATCGGTGGGACTGATGCTGGCGGCTGCGATTCTTCTCCCCAGGAACTCCACTTCAGGCGCAAGGAAAACGCACTTCGACCACTTTAGCCTGAGCCCCACATGATTAAGCCAACTAAAAACCTCTTCCAGGTTCTGCACATGCTCGACGGTGTCCCAACCTGTAACCAAGATGTAGTCCTGGAAGACCACGGTGCGCGGGACTGACTTCAGCAAGCTTTCCATGTTCCCCTGGAATATCGCTGTGGCCGGTCGAATCTCAAACGGGCATATATTGTAAACGAAAAGACCTTTGTGTGTGTTGGTGCAGGTGAGGCTTTCGAAGATTCCTCCAGCTCCTGTATCATGTAGGCCGAGGTCAAGTCCAGCTTCGTGAACGTTTTCCCTCCCACCAGCGTCGCAAATAGGTCATCTGCCTTTGGTAACGGGTATTGATCCTGCAGTGAGAAACGATTGATAGTTACTTTGTAATCACCACAGATTCTGACGGTGCCGTATCCCTTGAGGACTGGAACAATTGGACTGGTCCACTCATTGAATTCGATCAGCGAAATGATGCCCTCTTGTTGCAGTCTGTCCAGCTCGATCTCCACCATCATGTAAGGTGCCGCTCTCGTCTTGTGATGGATGGGTCGTGCCCTCGGAATCAAATGGATCTGCACTTTTGCTCCTTGGAACTTCCTGATGACTGGTTCAAACAGCGAGGGAAACTTCCTTAGGACCTGGGCACATGAGGTGTCGTCGACGTACGAAAGCGCTTGGACGTCGTCCCAGTTCCAGCGTATCTTTCTCAGCCAGCTCCTGCTGAACAGTTTGGGGCCATCACCCGGTACCACCCAGAGTGGTAAATCATGCACCACTCCATCATAGGAGACCTTTACGGTAGCACTGCCAATTATGCGAATCAGTTCCTTTATGTACGTTCTAAGTTTGGTACGAATGGGAGTCAGGACTGGCCTTGAAGGCTTGTTGCACCACAACTTATCAAACGTCTTTTTACTCATTATGGACTGGCTTGCGCCCATGTCCAGCTCCATGGACACCGGGAGTCCATTTAATTCAACCTTCAGCATTATCGGGGGACACTTTGTGGTAAATGTGTGCACCCCATATACCTCTGGCTCCTCGATCTCAGGCTCTGGTTCATCATGATCCACCGTGGATCTGTCCTCCTTTGCAACATGGTGGTTTGCGAATTAGCAGAGTTTGCAGCTCGCCTGCACATAGATGTCGCATTGTTCCACAGCCTTTGCAAACGTATCCTTTGAAGCGGCATGAATGGAATCAATGATCACCCCCGCAGCACCAACAAAGTGTTAATTGCCTTGTATTCACCAGACTTGATGGTGGACTCTGAGTCATCTGCGGACATGCAGCTACAGGTGTGTAAGTCCTGCTATGTACATTTCGATTCGAAAACAACGTTACTTTGTTCACGGTACTTGCAGCAGCACCAGTGTGCTGGGAAATTTGTTTGGTATTGTCACTGGTGGAGATAAACGTCTGGGCTATCGATATGGCTTTACTCAAGGTTGGGGTCTCTGCAGTCAAAAGTTTGCGAAGTATTACTTCATGGCCAATGCCAAGTACAAAAAAGTCCCTGAGCATGTGCTCCAAGTGTCCTTCAAAATCGCAATGTCCTGCAAGGCTCCTCAGCTCGGCGACCTAGTTCGCCACTTTCTGACCTTCAGAGCTCTTGTACGTGAAGAATCGGTACCTTGCAATCCGAACGCTTTACTTCGGGTTCAAATGCTCCCGAACCAGTGTGCACAACTCATCGTATGACTTGTCTGTGGGTTTTGCTGGAGTGAGCAGGTTTTTCATGAGGCAATATGTTGGTGCCCCGCAAACGGTGAGGAGGATCGCCCTTCGTTTGGCAGCGTTCCCTTCTCCTTCCAGCTCGTTGGCCACGAAGTATTGGTCGAGTCACTCCACGAAGGTTTCCTAATCATCTCCCTCTGAAAATTTCTCCAGGATGCCCATGGTTCTCTGCATTGTTGCATTGGGATTCGCCATCTGTATCTCGTCGCCTGTTGTTAATTATTAGATAAAGAGTCAGACTAGATACTGCAAGCTCAAAGTGAATGTGACCATAGTCCTTTATTACAGATCTCAGAGTGCCTCTCCAGCCAGTGAGGCCTCCTTATATACATGTGCTCCCAAGGGATTGTGGGATCCCTTGGGACTCCAGGGGATAAGCCCATGGTGGTTACGGGTTTACATACATAACAATGGTAACCTGTTTGGAAGTACTGCACATGGTGTTAGGAACTGTAAAAGCCTTTGAAAGTGCCCAAAGCACTGAGAGGCTATCATTAACAACTTGGAAGAAGGGATTGAGTGTAACGTGGCCAAGTTTGCTGACGATACAAAGATGGGAGGAAAAGCAATGTGTGAGGATGACACAAAAAATCTGCAAAATGACATAGACAGGCTAAGTGAGTGGACAAAAATTTGGCAGATGGAATATATTGTTGGAGAGTGTGAGGTCATGCACTTTGGCAGAAAAAATCAAAGAGCAAGTTATTATTTAAATGGAGAAAGATTGCAAAATGCCGCAGTATAGCGGGACCTGGGGGTATTTGTGCATGAGACACAAAAGGATAGTAGGCAGATACAGCAAGTGATCAAGAAGGCCAATGGCATCTTGGCCTTTATTGCAAAGGGAATGGAGTACAAAAGCAGGGAAGTCTTACTGCAGCGATATAAGGTATTGGTGAGGCAACACCTGGAATACTGCGTGCAGTTTTGGTTTCCATATTTACGAAAGGATATACTTGCTTTGGAGGCAGTTCAGAGAAGGTTCACTAGGTTGATTCTGGGGATGAGGGGATTGAAGTAATGTCAGGGCCCGATAGAAGGAGCACTTTAAAGATCTCCTCAATCGAGACTCTGCCTTTGACTCGAGTGTTCTTGATTCCATCCCGCAGCATGCGACCCGCCATCAACTCAGTGAAACTCCAGTGAACCTCCAGACAGGAAGCAGAGAGTCGAGATAAACGGGTCCTTTTCAGAATGGCAGGCAGTGACTACTGGAGTGCCGCAGGGCTCAGTGCTGGGACCTCAGCTCTTTACAATATACATTAACGATTTATATGAAGGAATTGAGTGTAATATCTCCAAGTTTGCGGATGACACCAAACTGAGTGGCAGTGTGAGCTGTGAGGAGGACGCTAAGAGGCTGCAGGGTGACTTGGACAGGTTAGGTGAGTGGGCAAATGCATGGCAGATGCAGTATAATGTGGATAAATGTGAGGTTATCCATTTTGGGGGCAAAAACACGAAGGCAGAATATTATCTGAATGGCAGCAGATTAAGAAAAGGGGAGGTGCAATGAGCCCTGGGTGTCATGGTTCATCAGTCACTGAAAGTGGGCATGCAGGTACAGCAGGCGGTAAAGAAGGCAAATGGTATGTTGGCCTTCATAGCTAGGGGATTTAAGTATAGGAGCAGGGAGGTCTTACTGCAGTTGTACAGGGCCTTAGTGAGGCCTCACCAGGAATATTGTGTTCTGTTTTGGTCTCCAAATCTGAGGAAGGACATTCTTGCTATTGAGGGTGTGCAGCGAAGGTTCACCAGACTGATTCGAGGGATGGCTGGACTGTCATATGAGGAGAGACTGGATCAACTGGGCCTTTATTCACTGGAGTTTAGTAGGATGAGAGGGGATCTCATAGAAACATATAAGATTCTGACGGGACTGGACAGGTTAGATGCGGGAAGAATGTTCCCGATATTGGGGAAGTCCAGAACCAGGGGACATAATCTTAGCATAATGGGTAGGCCATTTAGGATTGAACTGAGGAGAAACTTCTTCACTCAGAGAGTTGTTAACCTGTGGAATTCTCTGCTGCAGAGAGTTGTTGATGCCAGTTCACTGGATATATTTAAGAGGGAGTTAGAATTGGCCCTTATGGCTAAGGGGATCAAGGAGTATGGAGAAAAAACAGGAAAGGGATACTGAAGGAATGATCAGCCATGATCTTATTGAATGGCGGTGCAGGCCCTAAGGGCCGAATGGCCTACTCCTGCACCTATTTTCTATATTTTTATGTTTCTATAATCAGGGACAAAATGAACAGATACTTGGATAGGTGTGGATTAATTAAGGAAACCCAGCACGGATTTGTTAAAGGCAAATCGTGTTTAACGAATCGAGCTTTTTGATGAGGTAAACGAAAGGGTTGGTGAGGGTAATGCAGTTGACATAGTGTACATGGATTTCCAAAAGCCGTTCGACAAAGTGGCACATAATAAGCTTGCCAGCAAAGTTGAAGCCCATGGCATAAAAGGGATAGTGGCAGCATGGATATGAAATTGGCTAAGTGACAGAAAACAAAGTAGTGATGAACGGTTGTTTTTTGGACTGGAGGAAGGTATACAGTGATGTTCCCCAGATGTTGGTTCTAGGACCATTGCTTTTCTTGACATATATTGTCATGGATTTTTGAAGGGGAAATCATGTTTGACAAATTTGACTAGAACTAGGGGGCATAATCTTAGAATAAGGGGCCACCCATTTAAAACTGAGATGAGGAGGATTGTAAATCTGTGGAATTCACTGCCTCCGAGAGCTGTGGAACATTGAATAAATTTAAGATAGAGATAGACAGTTTCTTAACCAATAAGGGAATAAGGGGTTATGGGGAGCGGGCAGGGAAGTGGACCTGAGTCCATGATCGGATCAGCCATGATTGTATGAAATGGCGGAGCGGGCTCGAGGGGTTGTATGGCCTACTCCTGCTCTTATTTCTTATGTTCTTATGTTCTTATATATTACTTGTGTGTACAGGGCACAATTTCAAAATTTGCAGGTAACACAAAACTTAGGAATATAGTGAACAGTGAGGAGGAGCGTGATAGACTTCAGGAAGACATAGACAGACTAGTGAAATGGGTGAACACGTGACAGTTGAAATTTAACGCAGAAAAGTATGAAGTGATACATTTTTGGTAGAAAGCATGAGAAGCGGACATATGGCTGGACTTTCGCGTCTTCTCCACTCCGATTTTCACCCCGGAGCGGCAGCAATGGCAGCGGTGAGGTGTGTTGGCTGGGTGGTCAGTCTCCAGCGCCCTGCAGCGATCCTCGGGATCATGAACAGCACTGCCCGGAAGAGCTGCGTCCGGTGTGCAATGTCCCTGGTTGCGAGACGAGCGCGAGTTTTGATTCTTGCCCGACCCATACACCGCATAGCGCACTTCGCACTCACTCCCTGGGAAGCCAGGCGTTCCAATGATTCCGACAGTGGAGAGAACATAAGAATATAAGAAATAGGAGCAGGAGTAGGCCATTTGGCCCCTCAAGCCTGCTCGGCCATTTAATAAGATCATGGCTCAGAGGATCAATAGGTTGAATCAGTTTGGGCAGAATTAAGGAAAAATAAAGGGTAAAAGTCGCTGGTGGGCGTAGTCTATAGGCCCCCTAACAGTAGCTACATGGTTGGACGGAGTAAAAATCAAGAAATAATGGAGGCTTATAAAAAAGTAATGGCAAAAATCATGGGTGATTTTAACCTTCATATTGATTGGACAAAGCAAATTGGCCAGGGTAGCCTTGAAGAGGAGTTCACAGAGTGTATCCGGGATAGTATGGATACACTATCCATGGTTGATGAGCAGTGGCAGACATTTAAGGAGATATTTCAGAACTCGCAACAAAGATATATCCCAATAAGATGGAAAGAATGTAAGAGAAGGGATAACCATCCATGGCTAACTAAGGAAATAAGGAAGGGTATCAAATTGAAAACAAAGGCATACAATGTGACCAAGACTAGTGGGAAACCAGAGGATTGGGAAATTTTTAAAAGTCAGCAGAGAACGACTAAAACATGATTGCGAGGGAAGATAGATTATGAAAGTAAACTAGCATGAAATATAAAAACAGATAGTAAGAGTTTCTACAGGTACTTAAAAAGGAAAAGAGTGGCTAAAGTAAATGTTGGTCCCCTGGAACTGATGGCTTATACCTTAGGGTCTTAAGGGAAATAGCAGCAGAGATAGTGGATGCATTGGTTGTAATCTAATAAAATTCCCTGTATTCTGGGGCGGTCCCAGAGGATTGGAAAACCACAAATATAATGCCCCTAATTAAAAAAGGAGGCAGACAAAAAGCAGGAAACTATAGACCAGTTAGCCTAACATCTGTCATTGGGAAAATGCTGGAGTCCATTATTAAGGAAGCAGTAGTGGGACATTTGGAAAAGTATGATTCAATCAAGCAGAGTCAACATGGTTTTATGAAAGGGAAATCATGTTTGACAAATTTGCTGGAGTTCTTTGAGAATGTAAGGAGCAGGGTGGATAAGGAGAACCAGTGGGTGTGGTGTATTTGGATTTCTGGAAGATATTCGATAAGGTGCCACATAAGAGGTTACTGCACAAGATAAAAGCTCACGGGTTTGCGGGTAATATATTAGCAAGGATAGCGGATTGGTTAACTAACAGAAAACAGAGAGTCGGGATAAATGGGTCATTTTCTGGTTGGCATAGAGTGACTAGTGCGGTGCCGCGGGGATTGGTGCTGGGTCCTCAACTATTTACAATCTATATTAATGACTTGGATGAAGGGACTGGGTGTAATGTAGCCAAGTTTGCTGATGATACAAAAATAGGTGGGAAAGCAAATTGTGAGGAGGACACAAAAAAATCTGCAAAACATAGAAACATAGAAATTTACAGCGCAGAAGGAGGCCATTTTGGCCTATCATGTCCACGCCAGCCGACAAAGAGCCACACGGTCCGTGGTCAGCAGCACTAAAAGTTACAGAAAACCTATGAACAATGACGGAAAGGCAAAGAGCACCCAGCCCAACCAGTCCGCCTCACACAACTACAACACCCCTTATACTGAAACATTCTACACTCCACTCCAACCGGAGCCATGTGATCTCCTGGGAGAGACAAAAACCAGATGAAAACCCAGGCCAATTTTGGGAGAAAAAAAATGGGAAAATTCCTCTCCGACCCATCCAGGCGATTGAAACTAGTCCAGGAGATCACCCTGGCCATATTCTATTCGCTGCAGTACTTTCCATTATATCTGCGCCATCCAACAAAAGGTCATCCAGTCCAATCCCAATTATCAGTTCCAGGTCCGTAACCCTGCAGGTTATGGTACTTTAAGTGCCCATCCAACCATCTCTTAAAAGTGGTGAGGATTTCTGCATCCACCACTCTTCCAGGGCAGCGAGTTCCAGATCCCCACCCTCTGGGTAAAGAAGCCTCCCCTCAAATCCCCTCTAAACCTTCCACCAACCACTTAAAACTATGTCCCTCGTAATAGACCCCTCCACCAATGGAGATAGGCCCTTACTATCCACTATGTCCAGGCCCCTCAATATTTTGTACACCTCAATGAGGTCTTCTCTCAATCTCCTCTGTTCCAATGAGAACAAACTCAGCCTATCCAATCTGTCCTCATAACTAAGATTCTCCATTCCAGTCAGCATCCGAGTAAATCTCCTCTGCACCCTCTCTCGTGCAATCACGTCCTTCCTATAATACGGAGAC
Source organism: Pristiophorus japonicus (assembly GCF_044704955.1). Classification (NCBI taxonomy): domain Eukaryota; kingdom Metazoa; phylum Chordata; class Chondrichthyes; family Pristiophoridae; genus Pristiophorus; species Pristiophorus japonicus. The sequence continues at coordinate 498,676,834 of NC_091977.1, read as the reverse complement.
CAGAACTGCACACAGTACTCCAGCTGTGGCCTAACCAAAGTATTCTACAATTTAAGCATAACCTCCCTGCTCTTATATTCTGTGCCTCTGCCAATAAAGGCAAGCATTCCGTCTGCCTTCTTAACCACCTTATCCACCTGGCCTGCTACTTTCAGGGATCTGTGGACAAGCACTTCAAGGTTCCTTTGTTCATCTACACTATTAAGTGGCCTACTGCTTAATGTGTATACCCTTTCCTTATTAGCCCTCCCAAAGTGCATCATATTTCTCTGAATTAAATTCCATTTGCCACAGCTCTGCCCACCTGACCAGTAGATTGATATCCTCCTGCAGTCCATGACTTTGCTCTTCATTATCAACCACACAGCCAATTTTAGTGTCACCTGCAAACTTCTTAATCATACTCCCTATATTCAAACCTAAATCGTTGATATATACCAAAAAAAGCAAGGGACCCAGTACTGAGCCCTGCGGAACCCCACTGGAAACATCCTTCCAGTCACAAAAACATCTATCAATTATTACCCTTTGCTTCCTACCTCCAAGCCAATTTTGTATCTAACTTGCCACTTTGCCCTGGATCCCATTGGCTTTAACCTTCATGACCAGTCTATCATGTGGGACCTTATCAAAAGCCTTGCTAAAGTCCATATATACTAATCGTATGCATTACCCGCATTGACCCTCTTGGTTACCTCCTCAAAAAATTCAATCAGATTAGTCAAACACAATCTTTCCTTAACAAATCCATGCTGACAGTCCCTAATTAATCCTTGCCTTTCCAAATGTCATCATCATAGGCAGTCCCTCAGAATCGAGGAAGATTTCCACTCCTGAAGTGAGTTCTTTGGTGGCTGAACAGTTGAATAAAAGAGCCACAGACCCTGTCACAGGTGGGACAGACAGTCGTCGAGGAAAGGGATGGGTGGGACTGGTTTGCCGCATGCTCTTTGCGCTGCGTGCGCTTGACCTCTTCACACTCTCGACGCCCTTCCGGATGCATTTTCGCCACTTAGGGCGGTTTTCGGCCAGGGACTCCCGGTGTCAGTGGTCATGTCACACTTTATCAGGGAGGCTTTGAGGGTGCCCTTGTAGCGTTTCCGCTGCCCACCTTTGGCTCATTTGCCGTGAAGGAGCTCCATATGAAGCATTTGCTTAGGGAGTCTCGTGTCTGGCATGCGAACGATGGGGCCTGCCCAGCGAAGCTGATCGAGTATGGTCTGCTGGGGATGTTAGCCTGGACGAAGACACTGATGTTGGTGCACCTGCCCTCCCAGGGGATTTGCAGGATCTTGCGGAGACATCGTTGGCGATATATCTCCAGCGACTTGAGGTGCCTTCTGTACATCGCCCACTCCTCTGATCGATACAGGAGGGCGGGTATTACTACAGACCATGAGCTTGTTGGTAGATTTGAGGGCCTGATCTTCAAACACTCTTTTCCTCAGGCGGCCTAAGGCTGCACTGGCACACTGGAGGCGATGTTAAATCTCCGCATCAATGTCTGCTTTTGTTGATAAGAGGCTCCTGAGGTATTGGAAGTGGTCCACGTTGTCGAGGGCCGCGCCGTGAATCTTGATGACTGGGGGGCAGTACTGTGTGGCTAGGACAGGCTGGTGGAGGAACTTTGTCTTAAGGCTGTTAAGCGTAAGGTCCAGGCTTTCATATGCTTCGGTGAATACATCGACTATATCCTGGAGTTCAGTATCAGAATGTGCGCAGACGCAGGCATCGTCCGCGTACTGTAGCTCAACGACAGAGGTTGGGGTGATCTTGGACCTGGCCTGGAGGTGGCATAGGTTAAACCGCTTCCCACTGGTTCTGTAGTTTAGTTTCACTCCAGCGGCGAGCTTGTTGACTGTGAGGTGGAGCATGACAGCGAGGAAGATTGAGAAGAGGGTTGGAGCCCTGTTTAACCCTGGTCCAGAAGTGGATTGAGTCTGTAATGGATCTGTTGGTAAGGACCACGGCCTACATGTTTTTCAGAATTTTTACCAATAATTTTCCCACCACTGAGGTTAGGCTGACAGGCCTATAATTACTCGGCCTATCCTTTTCTCCCTTCTTAAACAAGGGTACTACATTAACAGTCCTCCAATCCTCCGGCACCATGCCCAGATCCAAAGAGGACTGGAAAATGATGGTCAAGGCCTCTGCTATTTCCTCTTTTCCTTCGCTCAACAGCCTGGGATGCATTTCATCCGGGCCTGGGAACTTATCTACTTTCAAAACTGCTAAATCCCTTAATATTTCCTCTCTCACTATATTTATTTCATCTAGAATATCACACTCCTCCTCGATAGTAGTATCTGCATTGCCCCTTTCCTTTGTGAAAACAGATGCAAAGTATTCGTTAAGAATCTTACCAACATCTTACGCCTCCACACAAAGATTACCCTCATGATCTCTAATACGCCCTACCACCCCGCTTTCTTTAGTTACCCTCTTATTCTTAATATATTTATAGAATATCTTAGGATTTTCCTTAATTTTACTGGTCAAGGATTTCTCATGCTCTCTCTTAGCATTCCTAATATTCTTTTTAATTTTGCCTCTTAACTTTCTATATTCCTCTAAAGATTCTATAGTATTTAGTCATTGGTATATGAGATAAGCGTCCCTTTTTTTTAATCCTCCCCTGTAAGTCCCTAGACATTCAGGAGGCTCTAGAATTATTTTTCCCAGCCTTTTTCTTTAAGGGCACATGTTTGGCCTGAGCCTTCCGGATCTCTTCCTTAAATGCCTCCCACTGTTCCAACACTGATTTACCCACAAGTAGCTGTTTTCAGTCCACTATGTTGACATAGACAGGCTAAGTGAGTGGGCAAAAAATTGGCAGATAAAGTATAATGTGGGAAAATGTGGGGTTATCCACTTTGACAGAAATAATAGAAAAGCAAATTATGATTTAAATGGAGATACATTGCAAAATGCTGCAGTACAGAGAGACCTGGGGGGTCCTTGTGAATTAAACACAAAAAGTTAGTGTGCAGGTACAGCAAGTAATCAGGAAGGCAAATGAAATGTTGGCCTTTATTGCAAGAGGGATAGAGTATAAAAGCAGGGAAGTCCTGCTACAACTGTATAGGGTCTTGGTGAGGCCACACCTGGAGTACTGCATACAATTTTGGTCTCCGTATTTAAGGAAGGACATACTTGTATTGGAGGCTGTTCAGAGAAGGTTCACTAGGTTGATTCCGTAGATGAGGGGGTTGACTTATGAAGATCGGTTGAATAGGTTGGGCCAAAACACAGTGGAGTTCAGAAGAATAAGAGATGATCTTATTAAACATAAGATAATGAGGGGGCTCGACAAGGTGGATGCAGAGAGGATATTTCCACTCATAGGGGAAACTAAAACTAGGGGACATAGTCTTAGAATAAGGGGCCGCCCATTTAAAACTGAGATGAGGAGAAATTTCTTCTCTCAGAGGGTTGTAAATCTATGGAATTCTCTGCCTTAGAGAGCTGTGGAGGCTGCGTCATTGAATATATTTAAGGCGGTTAGAGACAGATTTTTGAGTGATAAGGGAGAAAAGGGTTATGGGGAGCGGGCAGGGAAGTGGAACTGAGTCCATGATCAGATCAGCAATGATCTTATTAAATGGTGGAGCAGTCTCGAGGAGCCAAATGGCCGACTCCTGCTCCTATTTCTTACTTTCTTATGTTCTTATGGCTAATCTGTATATATATATTCCACCATGCAGATAGCAATTTTTACAGCAAAAATTGAAGCAGCTCCTCAGTGAAAGGTCCACAGAGTAAAGTAGGTGGTAGAGAAAGTAAATTGGAAATGTTTCAAGGGGTACTCTGAAGTTTGCTGCATCATTTCATAAATGACCAAGTCAGCACTGGTTATTGCAGAGCTTTAAATTTTAACGGAGTGAATTTTGTTTCTTTTATTCATGAGCCTTTTCAGACTCAAACAATTGAGTAACTCTTGAGCAAGGGAGTGGTGCCGGCAACTCTTATCCGGATGGCGGAGGAGGACGAGAAATAGGAGCAGCAGGAGAAATAGGTTGGAGAGGGGCAATCTGCCAGGGCAGCTGGTGCAAGAATGGTAAGGGAAGGGGGTTAACAAAGACGGCAATATCCTGAGATGTGGCCAAGCCTTGCCTGTGGCGATCAAGGTCATGATGGCTCTGTCGGAGTCCACCAAGTTTCATACGTGTAGGAGAAAAGATAAATCAAGGTGCTTGAATAGGTGACTCCAAATTTGGGCTTTAAAAGCCCAGAGATAGTCGGGGCAAGGCAAATCTGAGGGAGGCAATGAGTTTCATAGTTTTCATGTACTGTCAAAAAATGAATTAGATTAGGAGACAATAAAGCTGCACCAGCCCAGGGTATCAAAAGAAATAGGTGAGGAAGTTGTAGATGCTCTCGACATGAATTTCCAAAACGCTCTTGATTCAGGAATTGTCCCTTTGGATTGGAAAATTGCCAATGTCACTTCATTATTTAAAGAAGGCTAGGAGAGATAAATTAGGAAATTATAGACCTATTAGTTTAATGTCTGTTGCGGGCAAGTTACGAGAAGCTGTTATTCGGGACAGAGCGACTAAACACTTGGATAAACATGGACTGATCAGAGAGAGCCAGGCTGGATTTATAAAGGGTAAGTCATCGCCAATAAACCTAGTTGATTTATTTCAGGAGGTAACTAACGTGGTAGATAGGGGAGTGTCTATGGAAGTTCCACATAAGATTGTAACCAAAAATAAGAGTTTATGGAATTGGCAGCCATCTATTAACATGGGTAGAGAATTGCTTCGGAGGTAGGAGACAGAGAGTAGGGATATTAGATATGTGGCCGAAGAGCTCCTCCCAGAGTTGAATGCGGATTCCGCCTGCTAAGGGGCACAATGGACATGATCTTCACCGCCTGACAGTTACAAGAGAAATACAGAGAACAGCACCAACCCATGTACATGGCCTTCTTTGACTTCACAAAATTCTTCAACACTGTCAAACATGAGGGATTATGATATTTAAAGACCACTTGAATGAACGTCAACAATTGTACATTCCTGTCTGGCATAAAAATAAAACGGGGAAGGTGACTCAACTGTGGCTTACAAGAGAAATTAGGGATAGTGATAAATCCAAGGAAGACGTCTATAAAGTGGCCAAAAAAAGCAGCAAACCTGAGGACTGGGAGAAATTTAGAATTCTGCCGAGAAGAACAAAGCGTTTAATTAGGAGGGGGAAAATAGAATACGAGAGTAAGCTTGCAGGGAACATAAAAACTGACTGCAAAAGCTTCTACAGATACGTGAAGAGAAAAAGTTTAGTGAAGACAAATCAGTCAGAATTACAGTCAGAATCAGGTGAATTTATAATGGAGAACAAAGAAATGGCAGAGCAATGGTTCCGCCTTCACTAAGGAAGACACAAATAACCTTTCGGAAATACTAGGGGACCGAGGGTCTAGCGAGAAGGAGGAACTAAACAAAATACTTATTAGTCAGCAAATTGTGTTAGGAAAATTGATGGGATTGAAGGTCAATAAATTCCCAGGACCTGATAGTCTGCAGTTAAGGAAGTGGCCCTAGAAATAGTGGATGCATTGGTGATCATTTTCCAACATTCTATAGACTTTGGATCAGTTCCTATGGACTGGAGGGTAGCTAATGTAACCCCACTTTTTAAAAAAGGAGGGAGAGAGAAAACGGAATTATGGACCAGTCAGCCTGACATCGGTGGTGGGGAAAATGTTGGAATCAATTATTAAAGATGTAATAGCAGCGCATTTGGAAAGCAGTGACAGGATCGGTCCAAGTCAACATGGATTTATGAAAGGGAAATCATGCTTGACAAATCTTCTAGATGACACCATATTAGGTGGCATAGAAAGCTGTGTCGATGGGAGTGTAAGTTGCAAAAGGGCATTAATAGATTACGTGAGTGGGCAAAACTAAGGTAGATGGAGTTCAAAGTGAGGAAATGTGAGGTCATCCACTTTGGACCTAAGAAAGATAGATCCGAGTATTTTGTAAGTAGTGAGAAGCTAGGAACTGTGGAGGAGCAGAGAGATTCAGGAGTCCAAGTTCAGAAATCACTAAAAGCTCATGGACAGGTACAACAAATAATTAAAAAGCTAATGGTATGTTGGCCTTTATTTAAAAGGGGCTGGAATACAAAGGGGTGAAATTGTGTTATAGTTAGACCCCATTTAGAGTATTGCACTCAATTTTAGACATCGCATCTCAGGAAGGATATATTGGCCTTGGAGGTGGTGCAGCACATATTCACCAGAATGATACTGGCACTAAAAGGGTTAAATTATGAGGATATGTTGAATAGATTAAGCTGTACTCCCGTGAATGTAGAGATTAAGGGCTGATCTAATAGAGGTGTTTAAGATGATTAAAGGAGTTGATAGAGATTATAGGAAGAAATGATTTCTATGATGGGGTATCCAGAACAAGAGGGCATAACTTTCACATTAGACTGAGGCCATTCAAGGTTGATGTTAGGAAGCAGTTCTTCACACAAAGGGTAGTGGAAATCTGGAACACGCTCCCCCAAAAAGCTGTTGGGCTAGATCAATTTATCATTTCAAAACTGAGATTGATAGATTTTTGTTGGGCAAGGTTATTAAGGGTTATGGAACCAAGGCAGGTGGATGGAGCTAATATGCAGATCAGCTATGAACTAATTGAGTGGCGGAATGGCCTACTCCTGTTCCTATGTTCCTAAGCTGCTGGAACGAGCATTTAACATTACTATGACTGAGGCCCTGAGGTAAGGTGTTGAAACTGAGAACTTCTGTTCAGTAAGGCTATAGCCTGAGGGATGATGTCAGGACTGACAACATCAATTTGATAGGAACTGGGCTCCTGGTTAAAGGTATAGAAGCTTGAAATCAGCAGTAGTATTACCTGATCTTTGGGTACTCATTCTTAATAGCATTCTTGCCTCTCGGTCAGATATTCCTAGGTTCAAATCACACTCTCACTCAGCAATTTAATAGATAACCTATACTGCTATATTATTGAGGTAGGAAGTGCTTGTCAAAGATGTGTAAACTGAGCTTCCAATCTGCTTGTTCAGGTAGATACTAAAGATCACATATTTAAGCAAGAGTATGAATTTGTTTCAATGACCTGGTCATCATTCCTCCCTCAATCAATATCACCAAAAATACAAATTATCTGGCTGTTCGTTCTTTGTGGAATATAGATGTGTATAAAATAGCTGCTTCCCGTCATTTGTCTGCAGAATTCATTGTATGTGAAGCACTTTGAGGTATTTCTAAGAGACATGATAAGTTGCTATGTAAGTCTTTCTTTCTCTTTCTCCTTTTGTTTCTTTTCCTTTAGTAACTTTGAACAAAACAAAGGGAAACATAAACTAAATTAGAATATTATTCCTGGCGTCCACAAAACCCGCAGTCCTTGCGGTGCCCATCGGTCAACACATGTAAAAAAATAATCAAAAAGGCTAATGGAACATTCATCTTTAACTCCAAGGGCCTGGAATACAAATGTGAGGAGGTGAAGCTTCAGTTGTACAGAACCTTGGTCAAATCCCATCTGGAGTACTGCATTCAATTTTGGGCACCAAATCTCAGGAAAGCTAATTGTCTTGGACGGGTACAGTACAGGTTAACAGAGTGATACCAGGGCTTGAACTGTTAAATTATGATGACAAGTTGCATAAATTGGGTTTGTATCTCTTGAGCTTAGATGATTGAGGGGCGGTCTAATCAAGGTGTTTAAAATGATAAACTGATTAGCTAGGGTAGATTCAGAGAAACCGTTTCCTCTGCTGGGAGAAATCTAGAACAAGGGAGCATAATTTTAAAATTAAATTTAAAAACATATAACTGCCAAGAAGGTAGAAAGTGAACTAGGTGCACTTTGGTCTTTTTTCGTCTAGTAATTCCTATATTCCTGTGTTCCACTGGAACTAACTAGAATTGTAGTGGAACATTAAAATAGCTTCTCCAGATGTGACATCTGCAAACAGAGTAAATTGACAGAAATAAAAACTATTTTGCAGTATAGAACATGTGTATTTCAATACTTAATTATTAGAACATTCTAGGGCTGAAATTCAGGTCCGCCAAAACGTTGGTGGACCTCCCGACTTTTTGGAGCCATCACCACCAATCCAAATTCAACAAAAAAAATAAAATAGCGTCCTGTGCTAAGGAGCGGCTGTAAACGCCACTTTGCAGTGGTGTGGGTATCTTGATTGCAGCGGGATCACCACGGAGAAATTCAGTATTGTGCTAATGTGGAGATAACGAGCCAGCTGCTCCCTGGCCTTCTTTGGCCAGGGTTTTCAGCTAGGCCCTGATAAGGGATGGAGTTGAATTGCAGGATGGCTCAAGGAGAGCAAGCCGCTTTACTGACGCCGAGCTGGAGACCCTCATGCAGAGTGTCGACAGGAGGAGACTGATTTATTCCGACGTGGGGAGACCAAGTTGTGAGGTGTTACGCAATGCATGGAGGGAGATTGCAGGGGAGGTTTCAGGCACCTCCATTCATGACAAGACTCCAACGCAGTGCAGAAAAAGCTTCAATTATATCATCTGTCTTATGAAAGTGAGTACCTGTTTCACAAACTGCTGACCTTGCATCTGCAAGCCTCTCTTTCAACATTCTCTGATTTCCCACCCACTGTTTAGTCACTGAAGCAGCATTTCATTGTTGACAACTCTATATATATATATATATATATATATATATTACATATATATATAATATATATATGTGTGTGTTCTCGCAATGGAGGCCCCCTTTCATCTCACACTTACAGCTGCATGTCAGGGACAAACACTTGTGCACTCATTTCTGATGCATCATCACAGTAGTATTCACCAACCATTCTTTGTTTTGCAGGCCAACCTTGAAAGGTCACAATTCACGGGAACCCCCCCCTCCCCCCCCGCCAGTGTTTGGGCTCATTGGAAAGGAAATTTAATTTGGGACTATCTACCGGAAAGTTTGAAATCCTAAAGTGCTTATGGAAGAAACTAAGAAATTTAATGGAATTTTGGACTTTTACAAGACAAATTCAATCTGTGGGCAGACCTAAGGAACTAAAGAAGCCAACTTGATTATTGGAACTGTCTGGGTGTTGGGACTAAAGTAAATTGTCTGGAGAAATGGATATTCGAAAAAGCTTCTCCACATGAGACATTAACATTACAACAATAACTCAGAGATGGCCAGCCATCAAACAAAAACCGAGAAAAGCCATCTTCAGCATGAATAAGAACAAAGGGCCCACTACAGCCTTATGCAAAAACCAAGCACAAAAGGACATTGCGATTACCAAGCTAATATTTCCATCAGAAACAGATTTAGAAGAGCAACCCACCCAAGACATATTAACTTTTAACGAGCCCACCAAAATATTACAAAGAAATGTGGAGCCCGCCAAATTTAAACAAAGAATTTGGGACTGATTTAGCGCGAAGATAAGGACAACTCAAATGGTATAACTGGCCCCCTATTTTAACAAAGGGTATATGCCATACTGCGACTATGCCATCAAGAAGGGAGAGAAACCAGTGCGACAGTTGAAAACCAACTTCTCCAGCCTCAAAGTCCTGAAGTCCAAAAGGAAGAACATCACCATCGCGGCAGCAACCGACCACATCCAACGTGGCACCACCAAAACCACCACGATCGACCAAACTCGAAACAAAACTCCAACAGAAAGAAATCGAAGAATCGAAAGTTTCCACTCTACAAGCTGTGCCTGAGCTACCAATGGGTAAAACATTACCTAAAGAACTGTAAAACCCTACTTCTAACGAAAGAAAACAGGTACTTACCCCACAAATCCAAAACGGGCTTTATCGCATCAGTGGACTCAACACAGTCCGATTGCACAGTAAGAAGTCTCCTCCGACGTTCGGGGTACAACAAGCAGAACCTACAGAATTCAACGAACCCTGAAATCGCGAACCACCGCTAACTGACCAGAAAGGATTGAAAAGCATAGTCCCTACCTGCCCTGGAGTCTAACCTCGCTAAGATTAGGTATTGGGAGGTGGGAGGTGTAATTTTTACTGTAACCCCCTTTGAATGTGTAATGTATTGTTCTTTATTAGAGTGATTATAAGCTTGGCATTGTATTTTCTTGTCTGTAATAAAATCAAAGTTCTTTAGCATCAAACCAGTTGTCCTTTGCACTTTATCACATCCCCCAAATAAATCCAGAGTCTAGAACCCAAGGGAGTGGGAGTGATTCGAACCTGACCCCCGGGACCACCCCTTACAATAGTTCACAATAGAATGAAGCAAAGGAGGACTGGTGGTGGTGAGGCAGACATCCAGGTCCTCACATCTTTGGAGGACAGGGTTGAGGCGCTCATGGGTAGACATGGTGCCTTCCCAGTGGGCCAGGGTACTATTGATGCTGAAGTGGGTAAGTGAAGGCCCTCCTATGCCAGCACCTACTGTTCCTTTCCTTCTGGAAGTCTGTTAGCTGCAGCCTCCATGCGTCAATCCCCCACCTCCCATTTATGCTTGCAGATGAGATGCCCCTGTGGCCTACGGTATTGGCGACACCGATGTGGGCAGTGTGAGTAAGTGAGGCTGTCCTTTAATACTTTCTCTCCCTGAATGCGCCAGTGCTGACTGTGCCTTTCCTTCTGGATGTCTGCTATTGGAGGCTCCATGCGTCAATTCCCCCACCTCCCCCTCACGGCTGCCCTTCTCCCATTTATGCTTGCAGATGACAGGCCAAAGCACAGCAGCTCACCCAGCACAATGGGGAGTGAGGAGAGACCTCTCAGAACAACTGGAGGCCTGGATGAGACCCTTCTCCACATCACAGCAGACATCTCAAGTCGCAGCAGTGAGGACATGGAGGGGTCAAGCTCTGGTGACAGTGTTGAGCCACTCCATTGTTTGGGGATGCGACTGATGAAGAAGAGGAAGAGGTGAGCACTGATGGCAGCAATGCGTCACTGCTTCCATCCACACGCGCCAGCTCAGACTCTGGGAGTGCGCGGTCTGATAGAGTTGATGTGGTACAGGGGTCTGCACTCGGTGTTGCACTGGGGCAGCATGGTGAGTGGGCTAGGCAACCTCAGGTGCCATCACTCCAGGGGGATGAGTTCGCAACAGAGTTCTGCCAAGGAGGACTCAGATGATACCATCGATGCTGCAACTTATGAAAGAAGGGTAGAGACCATGCATTCGCAGATGTTGGGGCACTGACAAGGGTGCAAGGGTGCCAGAGAGGCTGTCGGAAGTGGTGAGGAGGCCGCCTCCGCATAGTTGACAGCTCTGCGCACAACATGGAGCCCATATTTATCAGTGTGCAGGCGATGGTGGAGTCCCAGAGTGACCGTGCGGATCCAGCTGTGATACTGCAACCTGCAGGTGATGTAGCAGCTGCCATTTCAGCACAGGCACAAGAGAACGAGCACATGGGTGCTGGATTGGAGAGGATGGCCGCAGCCCTGGAAGTCCAAAATGCTCTTATGCACTCTGGGTAACAGGCCACGGAGTGTCTTACTGCTGTCATGGAGCATCAAACTGCTGCCATATCTGCTGGCTTTGAGACTCTGGCTGCTCTCATGCAGACTCAGCTCGATGCCACCCGACACCTCAGTGTTGCGTACATGGCTGGGTCCAACACGGGCCACGGGGGACCTTCCGGTATCATGCCACAGCACTGACCTGACCTCCCTCAGCTTTGGTGGGTGCTTGTAATATGCCAACCCCGGTGATTAACTCAGGCTTCTGATGATGTGCTCTCTTAGGATCACATCATTCCTGGTCCCAGACCTGGCACTCCGCCAGTGCCTCCACGCATGGCCTAGCCGAAGCCAAGCCAGACTGAACCCTCCAAGGAGAGTGCTGCCCAGTCTACATCCGGCCCTTCCAGGCCCAAAGGTGTTCGAGGGCGTCCGACAAGGACATCTGCAGCTCTGACACAAGAACCTCAGCAGTTTTCCCAGACCCAAGAGGCAGCCACATGGGAGGCACTTAGGCTTAGTGGTAGGATAGGTACATGTAAGAGGTGTTATAAGGAGGTGCACAACGTTAAAAAATGATGTTTTTGTGTTAAGTTTATGGTATTGCTTTTTGTTCTTTTGTCTTTTTGCACTGACTTGCATCATGTCATAAATCTTTATTGTTTGCACATATATCTGGGCAGATGCTTCATTTGAGAGTGAGCAATTCTGTGTGAGGGCACTCATTGGAATGGCCATGGAAAATAGGAGCTGAAGGTCATGTGGGTTTGAGATTATGTGAATCGAGCAGCAATGAGACGTGTCTGCACCTCCCTTGCAGGGTTGCGATGGCAGATGCTATGTATGCAGCACCTTGTAACCAGCATTCTACCGTCACCAGAGGGTGCATCTGTTGCAGTCCCAAGGGATCCCAGTATCTCTTGGGAGCACTGCATATAAGCAGGCCTCCCATGCTGTGCCAGCACTCTGGAGTCAGAATAAAGAGACTAAGGTCACACTTACTCAAGTCTACAGTACTCAGTCACATTGCTTTATTTGAGACATAATAACTGGCGACGAATAATAGATAATGAACCAGCACGCGAAAATGCAGAGAACTGTTGGTATCCTGGAGAAATTCTCAGAAGGTGACGATTGGGATGCCTTTGTGGAGCGGCTTGACCAATACTTCATGGCCAATGAGATGGAAATGAATGAGAACGCTGCCAATCGAAGGGCAATCCTCCTCACCGTCTGCGGGGCAACAACTTATGGCCCCATGAAGAATCTTCATGATGAAACCAACAACCAACTCGTATGAAGAACTGTGTACGCTGGTCCGGGAGCACCTAAATCCGAAGGAGAGCGTTCTGATGGCAAGGTATCGATTTTATACATGTCAATGGTCTGAAGGCCAGGAAGTGGCGAGCTATGTCGCCGAACTAAGGCACCTTGCAGGACATTGCAAATTCGGTGGATTCCTGGAGCAAGCACAAAAAAGTCTCGGAATTGGCCATGAGGTTAATCTTCGCAAACTAATGACTGTTGAAACACTAAACCTGAACAAAGCCATAACGATAGCCTCGGCATTTGTGTCCACCAGCAATAACATCAACAAATTTTGCAGCATAAAGATGCATCGGCAAGTACTGTACACAAAGTAACGTCGTTTTCAGGCAGGAATGCATATGGCAGAACGTACACGCCTGCAGTTGCACGACCTCAGATGACTCAGAGTCCACCATCAAGTGTGAAAGCGAGGCAATTAACACCTTGTTGGCGGTGCGGAGGTGATCATCGAGCCCATCAATGCCGCTTCAAACAGTATGCGTGCAAAGGCTGTGGAACAATGGGACACCTCCAGCGAATGTGCAGACAAGCTGAAAATCCTGCAAACCACTACGTTGCAAAGGAAGACCGATCCATGGTGGATCAAACTGAACTAGAGACTCGAAACGAGGAGGCAGAAATGTACGGGGTACACACCTTCACCACGAAATGTCCACCGATCATGTTAAAAGTTGAACTGAACTGGATTCCAATATCCATGGAATTTTAAACGGGTGTGAGTCAGTCCATCATGAGCACAAAGACCTTCGTCAGGTTGTGGTGCAACTCATGCTGAGCCCCATTCACACCTAGCTGAGAACTTACACTAAAGAGCTGATCCCTGTAATTGGCAGTGCAGCAGTAAAAGTCTCTGAAGATGGAGCAGGGCACAAACTACCACTATGGATTGTACCAGGAGATGGCCCCACACTGTTTGGCAGAAGCTGGCTGGGAAAAATCCGCTGGAACTGGGACGACATCCGAGTACTTTCGTCCGTCGATGACGTCTCATGTGCCCAGGTTTTGAGCAAGTTCCCGTCGTTGTTCGAGCCAGGCATCGGAAATTTCTCTGGGGTGAAGGTGCAGATCCACTTGATTCCCGGTACACGATGCATCCACCACAAGACACGTGCAGTGCCATAAATGATGCGAGAAAAAGTGGAGATCGAGATGGACAGGCTCCAACACGAGGGCATAATTGTGCCGGTTGAGTTCAACGAGTGGGCCAGTCTGATTGTTCCGGTTCTCAAGGGCAATGGCACGGTCAGAATTTGTGGGGACTATGAAGTAACGATTAACCATTTTTCACTGCAGGACCAGTACCCGCTACCTAAGACAGACGACCTATTTGCGACGCTGGCAGGTGGGAAGACGTTCACTAAGTTGGACCTGACCTCTGCTTACATTACGCAGGAGCTGGCAGAATGTTCAAAAGACCTCACCTGCATCAACACGCACAAAGATCTGTTTATCTCCAATAGATGCCCATTTGGGATTCGATCGGCCGTGGCTATTTTTCAAAGGAAGATGAAGAGTCTGCTAAAGTCAGTTCCGCGCACCGTGGTTCTCCAGGACGATATATTGATCACAGGTCGGGACACCATCGAACAATTAAAGAACCTGGAAGAGGTTCTAAGTCAGTTCGATCGTGTGGGACTCAGGTTGAAACGCTCGAAGTGTGTTTTCCTGGTGGCCATACGTCGAGTCCTTACGGAGAAGAATCACGGCAGATGGCATCAGATCCACCAACGCCAAGACAGAGGCCATCAAGAACGCACCAAGACCACAGAACGTGACGGAGCTGCGGTCATGCCTGGGACTCCTCAATTATTTTGGAAATTTCCTACCCGGGTTAAGCACCTTGCTAGAACCTCTACATGTGCTGCTACGCAAGGGAGAATACTGGGTATGGGGGAAATCACAAGAGACTGCTTTTGAGAAAGACAGAAATCTGTTATGTTCTGTATGACCCATCTAAAAGTTTGGTGCTGGCTTGCGGTGCATCTTCGTACGGGGTCGGGTGTGTGTTACAATAAGCAAACGAATCGGGAACGTTGCAACCGGTCGCTTATGCGTCCAGGAGTTTGCCCAAGGCCAACAGGGCCGACAGCATGATTGAAAAAGAAGCTCTGGCATGCATTTACGGCGTGAAAAAAATGCACCAGTATCTGTTTGGGCTTAAGTTCGAGTTAGAAACTGACCATAAGCTGCTCATATCGCTATTTTCAAGATCAAAGGTATTAATACCAATGCCTCTGCTCGCATCATAAGAACATAAGAACATAAGAACATAAGAATTAGGAACAGGAGTAGGCCATCTAGCCCCTCGAGCCTGCTCTGCCATTCAACAAGATCATGGCTGATCTGGTCGTGGACTCAGCTCCACTTACCCGCTCGCTCCCCGTAACCCTTAATTCCCTTATTGGTTAAAAATCTATCTATCTGTGACTTGAATACATTCAATGAGCTAGCCTCAACTACTTCCTTGGGCAGAGAATTCCACAGATTCACAACCCTCTGGGAGAAGAAATTCCTTCTCAACTCGGTTTTAAATTGGCTCGCCCGTATTTTGAGGCTGTGCCCCCTAGTTCTAGTCTCCCCAACCAGTGGAAACAACCTCTCTGCCTCTATCTTGTCTATCCCTTTCATTATTTTAAATGTTTCTATAAGATCACCCCTCATCCTTCTGAACTCCAATGAGTGAAGACCCAGTCTACTCAATCTATCATCATAAGGTAACCCCTTCATCTCCGGAATCAGCCTAGTGAATCATCTCTGTACCCCTTCCAAGGCTAGGATATCCTTCCTCAAATAAGGTGACCCAAACTGCACTCAGTACTCCAGGTGCGGTCTCACCAATACCCTATACAGTTGCAGAAGGACCTCCCTGCTTTTGTGCTCCATCCCTCTCGCAATGAAGGCCAACATTCCATTCGCCTTCCTGATTACCTGCTGCACCTGCAAACTAACTTTTTGGGATTCATGCCCAAGGACCAATCGTGAAGCAGTGGAGGCGTGTCCTGCTCAGTTGGAGCTGTGAGCAGTGCTGAGAGCAGCTAGCAACTTGAGCTCCAGCCTGGAGAGCCCTGAGACCAGCCCAGGAACAGAAGGAAGGAAGGGGTTTCACCACCAACTTTACCCAGAGGGAGAGGAGGAGAACAGAAAACGTTTTCATCAACTTTACCATTCTGCAAAGAGTTGGAGAGAGGGGGAAAAACCAACAACATCCAGTGTGGAAGGAGGGAGACTCAACATTTCTACAGGTGGGTGTGGGTGCATTTCCCCAAACAGACTTTGTTGTATCGGTGGGGGGAGGAAAGAAGACCACTGAGGGCCGGAACATCGCGGGGGGTGTGTGTGTGTGTGGTAGTGTGCGTGGGGGCTGTGCTTACAACTGGGCCCCCCCCACAATTGGAACCCCCCCCACCCCCCCCCACATTTGCCTAGCCTGGGATAGCTGGAGCTACCAGGCTGAAGAGTCATTAATCACCCTATTGAGGATCGTTAGGAGTGCCTGGTGGCTCCAGCTACCCCAGGTGAAGACATCTTCTCCCCCCACCTGAAGACCACCCCAAAGACTTTTGTGTTTTGCCATCTGGGGAGTGCACCCACCCACAGCTGCGAGGGGAGACCTGCCCTCGCAGCCCCCCCCCCTTCCCACCCCCCCTCTCTCTTTCTCCGTTACCCTCTGTTTCTCCCCTCTCTCTCTGAGAACCCTTTCCTTCCAAATTAATAAAAAAAAACCAATTAAGACAACTGAGCAGAGGGAGCAAGGCCTCTCCCCAATTGTCAACGAGGGGAGAGGTGCCTCGTTAAGGGCTCCTCTGCTCAGTTAATATACGAGGCCATTAAAAGACCATTAAGGCCTGTGACTTTGGGGTGGGTGTAGCCCTTAAAGGGACCCCGTGATGGCGACCCCATCCACGCCGGTGGCAGGGCCAGCAAGGACGTATGCGCAGGCGGTGTCCACATCCACGGCACCTCCTGCGCCACCCGCTGCCCTGCCACCGTTCAGATTTATAACCAGGAAACACGGGGTCAAGAGCTACACTCACCCCACAATGAGCATTGAGGAGTGCGTGCGGGCGATGGCTGGGGTAGTCGGCCCCTCGGCCATTGTCGCAGCCTCCAAGATGTCTGGGAAGGCCGTGTTCTTCCTGGGGTCGGAGCGGGCGGTGTCCCTGGCCCTTGAAAAGGGGCTCACGGTGGGCGGGACGTTCCTGCCGGTGGACCCTCTCGAGGCCACCGCGCAGAGGGTCATCATTTCAAACGTCCCGCCCTTTGTTCCCGCTGAGCTCCTCCTCCCTCACCTACACCAACTGGGGGAGGTAAGGTCAGGGATCAACCCCATACCGCTCGGCCTCAGGGAGAACAGCCTGCGCCACGTGTTCTCCTTCCGCCGCCAGCTCTTTGTCCGGCTGGCGCGGGAGGACACGACGGAGGGTAATTTTAATGTGGTGCACGAGGGGACTGCCTACCGCGTCTTCTGGACGTCGGACGGCGTGCGGTGCCATGCCTGCAGGGAGGTGGGGCACGTTCGCAAGAACTGCCCCGCCTCCAAGGCCACCAAACCACCGAAGGCGGCCAAGGCTGGCGCCGCCGCCACCCCTCCCCCTAGTTGCGTCCGCGTGCCGGGAGCCATGGGTGCGCGGGCATCGTCGGAGGCCTTTGTTTTCAGGGCCTCCGGCGGGGGGGAGGGAGAGCGTCCGAGCGGAAAGAAGGCGCGGAAGAAGGAGAAACATCTAGAGGCGGGTCCCCTCGGTGCGTCGGAAAGTTTGACCACCGCGCTCAGCCCAACCCAGTCACCGGCGAGCGCGGGGTGCCCCGAGCCCGTGCCCGGGCCCTTGAACAACACCACAGAGGGGCCCAGGCGCGGGCAAGAAAAGGAAAAGGGGGGGGCGGAGCGGGAGGCCTCGGCAGACATGGAGGTCTCCCTGACTCCGCGCGCCCCCAGGAACAAAAAGAGGCACCGCCCCAATGAGGCGGAGGGGGAACAACATCCCTCCGCGGAGGAGGCGGTGCCCGCCGCGTGTCCCGCGTCCCCCACCAGCGCCCCCAAATTGCGCTGCAGGCGCGAGGAGTCTTTCCCCGGGGAGGGTGAGACAGTTGAGGCTGCCCAGCCTCTGCCTCCCGGGGATGGAGTGGAAGATCTGCCTGTCGTGGGGGGCGTGGGGACCGCGGAGGAATGCGTAGCCGCCGGGCCGGGCGTCCCGGGGACTGAGGCGGGCGAGGCCGAAAAGGCCGAACCTGAGCCCGCCCAGCTATTACCCAACTTCCCCCGGGAGTTGCTCGACCCGGCAGAAACAAAATATATTGATTTTAATGAAACTGTAGACGCTGGGCCGGGGGGTGGCAGCGGGGAGGGGGAGGAACACCCACCCTCGCCCCTTACTTTGGAGCTGGAGCACTTGGAGGGCCTGGGGATTTCCTATGGCCGGGTCTCTCCTTGTTCTCCGGTTCCTGGGGCGGAGGGGGAACCCCTTCCGCTGTCATTTCCCGACCCAGCACCATTTTTAAAAGAGCCCAGTGGGGACTCCTCTGCCGACGATCCTGGGGGTGGGATCGGGGCAGTGCCAGGGCCGGTTGGAGCGGCCGGTTCATTTGCCGTACCTTGTGCGGTCGATGGGCCGGCTGCTGGCGGCCACCTCCCGGAGGAGGACGGGGACTCGGTGGGGGACGCGGGTGAAGACCTAGAGACCACCGCCAGGGAGGCGGTGGATCTGCTCGCGGCCGCCGCTGAGGCCCTCCTCGTTCCTGCAAAGGAACTCCGGGACTTTTTGGCCCAGAGCCGGGGTCGCCGCGACCAAGCCCGACTGGCCCTGGAAAAATGGTCCGAGCCGGAGCTGATCAAGGGGTCCGTCCGCGCCGCCGTTAAAACCTTGGCCGCGGGCGGGCCCTTGACAAAGGAGCAGCACCTTGAGCTGCGCGAGCTCGAGGGACTCCTCGCTGGGCTGCGGAGGGAGCGGAGTTCAACAAAAGACTCCGCTCCCTCCCCCACAATAGGTTAAGGTAGAGGTTGCACTATGCTTTTGTCATGAAGATAACCATAGCCAGCCTCAACATCAACGGCGGCAGAGGGGCACGCCGTAGATTTGACAATTTTTCGCTCCTGCGGGAGGGGAAATATGCGGTGTGCTTCCTGCAAGAAACCCACACCGTTCCGGGAGACGAAGCCACGTGGCTCCTGGAATGGCAAGGAGAGGTCCGCATGAGCCACCTCACCGCCATTTCTAGTGGGGTGGCCATCTTGCTGGGCCCGCATTTTCAGCCGGAGATCTTGGGGGTCGAGGAGCCCGTGCCAGGCCGCTTGCTGCACGTAACGGTTCGCCTGGGGGACGTGCCGCTCCATCTCGTGAACGTGTACGCCCCTCATCCCGGCCCGCAGCAAACGCGCTTCTTTGAAGAGGTGTCCGCTCTTCTTGGCTCCGTCGACGTCGGCGACTGCATTGTCCTCGGGGGGGATTTTAACTGCACCCTCGAGGCGAGGGACCGCTCCGGTGCCCCGCAGTGCATGACGGCGATGGAGAAGTTGAGGGACCTGGTCGGGTCCTTCGACTTGGTGGACGTCTGGCGAAATCTCCACCCCGACTCCAGCGCCTTTACTTGGGTGAGGCCTGGAGTTGGATGGTCTAGAGTCGACCGCCTTTACGTGTCTCGGGCGTACGTTTCCTGCGTCCCGGCGGCCTCCATGCGGCCGGTGCCGTGTTCGGACCACCACCTGGTGTGGGCGGAGCTCGCTTCGCTCCGCGCGAGGACGGGGTCCGCGTACTGGCACTTTAACAACCGTCGATTCTGGTCCGACTGGAGAAGGAAGCAGGGGGGCTTCCCCTCCTTGAGGCTATGGTGGGACGTGGGCAAGGCTCACGTCCGCGTCTTCTGTCAAGAGTACGCGAGGGGGTCGACCAAGAGGCGGGCGGCCAGAGTCGGGCGCCTAGAAAAAGAGGTGCTCGACCTGGAAGCCCGTCTCGGTCAAGTCGTCCAGGACCCGGCCCTGCGGACGGTGTACGAAGCGAAGAAGGCCGCGCTGAAGGACCTGCAGCTCGTCGGGTCCCGAGGCGCGTTCGTGAGGTCGCGGATCCGGTTCCTGCGGGATCTGGACCGCGGCTCCCCCTTCTTCTACTCGCTGGAAAAAAGGCAGAGTGTCCGTAAGCAGCTCTTGACGCTGCTGGCCGACGACGGCTCTCTCGTCTCGGATCCGGAGGGCGTCAACAACAGGGTCCGTGAATATTACGGGGCTCTGTTCTCTCCGGATCCGTCCAGCGAGGAAGCGCGTAGAGTTTTGTGGGAGGACCTGCCGAAGGTCGGCCCGGAGGGCGCCGAAAATCTGGAAGCTCCGCTAAGCCTGGCGGAGCTGACCGGTGCCCTCGCCCGGCTCTCGAGGGGAAAATCCCCGGGGCTGGACGGGCTGACCGTGGAGTTCCACAGGGCGTTCTGGGACGTCCTGGGGAGCGACTACGCGCGGGTCCTGGGGGAAAGTCTGGCGACCGGGGAGATGCCCCTCTCTTGGCGCAGGGCAGTCATCGTCCTGCTGCCTAAGAAGGGCGATCTCCGCC
The DNA here is from genome assembly GCF_044704955.1 of Pristiophorus japonicus. Taxonomy (NCBI): domain Eukaryota; kingdom Metazoa; phylum Chordata; class Chondrichthyes; family Pristiophoridae; genus Pristiophorus; species Pristiophorus japonicus. Next base: position 498,656,527 of record NC_091977.1, on the reverse strand, counting down.
TCCTTAAGAACTGGCGCCCGGTCTCCCTCCTCAGCACGGACTACAAAATCTTCGCCAGGGCGATGTCTGCTCGCCTTGGTGCCGTGCTGGACCACATGATCCACCCCGACCAGTCATACACGGTCCCGGGCCGGACAATCCACGACAACATCCATCTGGTCCGGGACCTCATCCATTGTTCCCAGGAGGCTGGTCTGTCGGTCGCCTTCCTATCCCTCGACCAAGAGAAGGCGTTCGACAGGGTGGATCACGACTATCTGCTCGGAACTCTGCGCGCTTTCGGGTTCGGGACGCATTTCGTCGCCCGGATCCGACTTTTGTACGCCGCCGCGGAGTGTCTGATTAAGGTTAACGGGTCCTTGACGGCGCCCCTTCGCTTTAGGAGAGGGGTGCGCCAGGGATGCCCCATGTCCGGCCAGTTATACGCCGTTTGCGTGGAGCCTTTCCTGCGCCTCTTGCGGACGAGGTTGACGGGACTGGCTCTGCAAGGGCCGGGCGTGGAGGTCGTCCTCTCGGCTTACGCCGATGACGTGCTCCTCGCGGTAGAGGATCCCGCTGACCTGCGGAGGATGCGTGAGTGCCAGGAGATTTACTCGGCCGCGTCCTCCGCCAGGATCAACTGGGAGAAATGTTCCGGACTCCTGGTGGGTCAGTGGCGGGTGGACTCCCTGCCGGAGGAGCTCAGGCCTTTTGCCTGGAGCACGACCCATCTCCTCTATCTGGGAGTCTACCTTAGCCCCGACGAGGAAGCCTGGCCGGCGAACTGGCAGGAGCTGGAGGCCAAGGTCGCCGCTCGCCTAGGGCGCTGGACAGGACTGCTCCGAGTGCTGTCCTACAGGGGTCGAGCGCTAGTCATAAACCAGCTGGTGGCCGCAATGCTGTGGTACCGGCTGGTCACTTTGACCCCTCCCCCTGCGTTTGTCGCCAAGATACAGAAGAAGCTGGTGGACTTCTTCTGGAACAACAGGAAGCACTGGGTCTCTGTCGCGGTCTTGAGTCTCCCGCTTGAGGAGGGCGGTCAGTCGTTGGTGTGCGTCAGCGCCCAGCTCGCGACTTTCCGTCTTCAGACCCTGCAGAGATACCTTTACGTCGAGCCCCCTCCTAGGTGGTGTGCTCTGGCGAGGTATTTCTTCCGCCAGCAGCTCGACCTCAATTATGACACGCAGCTCCTGTTTGTGAACTTGGGGGGTGCCAGGACCGCCCTCCGGGAGCTGCCTGTCTTTTACAGGGAACTCATCAGGGTCTGGAACAAAGTCTCCACCAAGCGCAGCTCTCCGCCGGCTGGAGTGGCGGCCGTCCTGCAGGAGCCGCTGCTCGGGAATCCGTACCTCCACGGCCGAGGCTTCATGTGGCGGTCGGAAGAGAGGGCTGTGGCTGGTGAGGTGACCAGGGTCAGGGACCTGCTCGATGGCGGAGGAGCGGGCTGGATGGCGCCAGTCACGCTGGCGCGGCGCCTAAATTCTGCCAACGTCCGCCGCGCGGCCGATGCCATCGAGTCGCTAAAAACAGCTCTGGGCCCTGACTCCGTTAGGTGTATCGAGGAGGCTCAAGCACGTGGGGAGATCCCGTCCGAACTGACCCCCGTCCGGACGGAATTCCTCATCGGCGCCAAACCCCGGAACCTCCCTCGGGGGCCGGCGCCTCACAACTTGAGCCGCCTCGGGGAAATCCCCTCCGTGCCTTTCAGTTCCGCGCGGAGGGGTTTCCTGTACGGGCTGCTCCTGCACACCCTCAACTTTGCCATCCTCGCCGGCCGTCCGGACACGCCATGGCGCACCATCTTGCCGTCCGGAGGAGGCGGGGGTCCCCGATGGAGGGCACTCTACGCGGGGGTCCTCCCACTATTCATCGGGGACTTGGCCTGGAGGGTGGTGCACGGAGCAGTGCCGTGCAACAAATTTTTAAGCCGGTTCACGGACTCCCAGGCCGCCTGCAATTTCTGCGGTCTGGAGGAGTCCGTGTTCCATGTTTTTATTGAGTGCACAAGGTTGCAGCCCCTGTTCCATTATTTGAAGGGGCTGCTCCTGAAATTCTGGCTGCACTTCAGTCCCACTCTCCTGATCTTTGGGCACCCTGTGCGGAGGGGAGCGGGTAGGTCCGAAGGCCTCCTCGTAGGACTGCTCCTGGGCACGGCCAAGGGTGCCATCAGCCGGTCCAGGCAGCGGGCGGTCGAGGGGGTCGTTCAACCTGACTGCCTGCCTCTCTTCCGCTCTTACATCCGGTCCAGGGTGTCCTTGGAGATGGAGCACGCGGTGTCCACCGGTACGCTCGCGGCCTTCCGCGAGAGGTGGGCACCGGAGGGACTGGAGTGCATCATCACGCCCGGCAACCAAATTTTAATTTGATTTTACGTTTTAAAGTTAATTTGTTTTAATTGCCGGTGCTTTTAGTGTCCCCTTCCCTTTTATAGGGGGCACTGGGGAAAAATTGTGATTTTAGTGCCCAAAAAAAAAAACAAAAAAAAAAAAAGAAAAAACAAAAAAAAAACACAAAAAAGGGGGGAAAAAAAAATGGGCCTTGTAAATGTCTGGAGTGTCACCCAGGTCGGGTGGCACAGTTTAATGTTTATGTTTTCGCAGGTAGACTCTAAAAGAGTTTCATGCCCAAGGACCAATCGTGAAGCAGTGGAGGCGTGTCCTGCTCAGTTGGAGCTGTGAGCAGTGCTGAGAGCAGCTAGCAACTTGAGCTCCAGCCTGGAGAGCCCTGAGACCAGCCCAGGAACAGAAGGAAGGAAGGGGTTTCACCACCAACTTTACCCAGAGGGAGAGGAGGAGAACAGAAAACGTTTTCATCAACTTTACCATTCTGCAAAGAGTTGGAGAGAGGGGGAAAAACCAACAACATCCAGTGTGGAAGGAGGGAGACTCAACATTTCTACAGGTGGGTGTGGGTGCATTTCCCCAAACAGACTTTGTTGTATCGGTGGGGGGAGGAAAGAAGACCACTGAGGGCCGGAACATCGCGGGGGGTGTGTGTGTGTGTGGTAGTGTGCGTGGGGGCTGTGCTTACAACTGGGCCCCCCCCACAATTGGAACCCCCCCCACCCCCCCCCACATTTGCCTAGCCTGGGATAGCTGGAGCTACCAGGCTGAAGAGTCATTAATCACCCTATTGAGGATCGTTAGGAGTGCCTGGTGGCTCCAGCTACCCCAGGTGAAGACATCTTCTCCCCCCACCTGAAGACCACCCCAAAGACTTTTGTGTTTTGCCATCTGGGGAGTGCACCCACCCACAGCTGCGAGGGGAGACCTGCCCTCGCAGCCCCCCCCCCTTCCCACCCCCCCTCTCTCTTTCTCCGTTACCCTCTGTTTCTCCCCTCTCTCTCTGAGAACCCTTTCCTTCCAAATTAATAAAAAAAAACCAATTAAGACAACTGAGCAGAGGGAGCAAGGCCTCTCCCCAATTGTCAACGAGGGGAGAGGTGCCTCGTTAAGGGCTCCTCTGCTCAGTTAACATAAGAGGCCATTAAAGACCATTAAGGCCTGTGACTTTGGGGTGGGTGTAGCCCTTAAAGGGACCCCGTGATGGCGACCCCATCCACGCCGGTGGCAGGGCCAGCAAGGACGTATGCGCAGGTGGCAACCGCTTCCACAGCACCTCCTGCGCCACCCGCTGCCCTGCCACCTTTTAGATTAATTACTAGAAAACACGGGGTCAAGAGCTACACTCACCCCACAATGAGCATTGAGGAGTGCGTGCGGGCGATGGCTGGGGTAGTCGGCCCCTCGGCCATTGTCGCAGCCTCCAAGATGTCTGGGAAGGCTGTTTTCTTCCTGGGGTCGGAGCGGGCGGTGTCCCTGGCCCTCGAAAAGGGGCTCACGGTGGGCGGGACGTTCCTGCCGGTGGATCCTCTCGAGGCCACCGCGCAGAGGGTCATCGTGTCGAACGTCCCGCCCTTTGTTCCCGCTGAGCTCCTCCTCCCTCACCTACAACAACTGGGGGAGGTAAGGTCAGGGATCAACCCCATACCGCTCGGCCTCAGGGAGAACAGCCTGCGCCACGTGTTCTCCTTCCGCCGCCAGCTCTTTGTCCGGCTGGCGCGGGAGGACGTGACGGAAGGGCAATTTAATGTGGTGCACGAGGGGACTGCCTACCGCGTCTTCTGGACGTCGGACGGCGTGCGGTGCCATGCCTGCAGGGAGGTGGGGCATGTTCGTAAGAACTGCCCCGCCTCCAAGGCCGCCAAACCACCGAAGGCGGCCAAGGCTGGCGCCGCCGCCACCCCTCCCCCTAGTTGCGTCCGCGTGCCGGGAGCCATGGGTGCGCGGGCATCGTCGGAGGCCTTTGTTTTCAGGGCCTCCGGCGGGGGGGAGGGAGAGCGTCCGAGCGGAAAGAAGGCGCGGAAGAAGGAAAAACATCTAGAGGCGGGTCCCCTCGGTGCGCCGGAAAGTCTGACCACCGCGCTCAGCCCAACCCAGTCATCGGCGAGCGCGGGGTGCCCCGAGCCCGTGCCCGGGCCCTTGAATAACACCACAGAGGGGCCCAGGCGCGGGCAAGAAAAGGAAAAGGGGGGGGCGGAGCGGGAGGCCTCGGCAGACATGGAGGTCTCCCTGACTCCGCGCGCCCCCAGGAACAAAAAGAGGCACCGCCCCAATGAGGCGGAGGGGGAACAACATCCCTCCGCGGAGGAGGCGGTGCCCGCCGCGTGTCCCGCGTCCCCCACCAGCGCCCCCAAATTGCGCTGCAGGCGCGAGGAGTCTTTCCCCGGGGAGGGTGAGGCAGTCGAGGCTGCCCAGCCGCTGCCTCCTGGGGAGGGCGTGGAAGATCTGCCTGTCGTGGGGGGCGTGGGGCCAGTGGAAGAATGCGTAGCCGCCGGGCCGGGCGTCCCGGGGACTGAGGCGGGCGGGGCCGAAAAGGCCGAACCTGAGCCCGCCCAGCCAATACACAACTTACCCCGGGATTTGCTCGACCCGGCAGAGAATGAAACAATTGATTATGACACTGTAGATGCTGGGCCGGGGGGTGGCAGCGGGGAGGGGGAGGAACACCCACCCTCGCCCCTTACTTTGGAGCTGGAGCACTTGGAGGGCCTGGGGATTTCCTATGGCCGGGTCTCTCCTTGTTCTCCGGTTCCTGGGGCGGAGGGGGAACCCCTTCCGCTGTCATTTCCCGACCCGGCACCATTTTTAAAAGAGCCCAGTGGGGACTCCTCTGCCGACGATCCTGGGGGTGGGATCGGGGCAGTGCCAGGGCCGGTTGGAGCGGCCGGTTCATTTGCCGTACCTTGTGCGGTCGATGGGCCGGCTGCTGGCGGCCACCTCCCGGAGGAGGACGGGGACTCGGTGGGGGACGCGGGTGAAGACCTAGAGACCACCGCCAGGGAGGCGGTGGATCTGCTCGCGGCCGCCGCTGAGGCCCTCCTCGTTCCTGCAAAGGAACTCCGGGACTTTTTGGCCCAGAGCCGGGGTCGCCGCGACCAAGCCCGACTGGCCCTGGAAAAATGGTCCGAGCCGGAGCTGATCAAGGGGTCCGTCCGCGCCGCCGTTAAAACCTTGGCCGCGGGCGGGCCCTTGACAAAGGAGCAGCACCTTGAGCTGCGCGAGCTCGAGGGACTCCTCGCTGGGCTGCGGAGGGAGCAGAGTTCAACAAAAGACTCCGCTCCCTCCCCCACAATAGGTTAAGGTAGAGGTTGCACTATGCTTTTGTCATGAAGATAACCATAGCCAGCCTCAACATCAACGGCGGCAGAGGGGCACGCCGTAGATTTGACAATTTTTCGCTCCTGCGGGAGGGGAAATATGCGGTGTGCTTCCTGCAAGAAACCCACACCGTTCCGGGAGACGAAGCCACGTGGCTCCTGGAATGGCAAGGAGAGGTCCGCATGAGCCACCTCACCGCCATTTCTAGTGGGGTGGCCATCTTGCTGGGCCCGCATTTTCAGCCGGAGATCTTGAGGGTCGAGGAGCCCGTGCCAGGCCGCTTGCTGCACGTAACGGTTCGCCTGGGGGACGTGCCGCTCCATCTCGTGAACGTGTACGCCCCTCATCCCGGCCCGCAGCAAACGCGCTTCTTTGAAGAGGTGTCCGCTCTTCTTGGCTCCGTCGACGTCGGCGACTGCATTGTCCTCGGGGGGGATTTTAACTGCACCCTCGAGGCGAGGGACCGCTCCGGTGCCCCGCAGTGCATGACGGCGATGGAGAAGTTGAGGGACCTGGTCGGGTCCTTCGACTTGGTGGACGTCTGGCGAAATCTCCACCCCGACTCCAGCGCCTTTACTTGGGTGAGGCCTGGAGTTGGATGGTCTAGAGTCGACCGCCTTTACGTGTCTCGGGCGTACGTTTCCTGCGTCCCGGCGGCCTCCATGCGGCCGGTGCCGTGTTCGGACCACCACCTGGTGTGGGCGGAGCTCGCTTCGCTCCGCGCGAGGACGGGGTCCGCGTACTGGCACTTTAACAACCGGCTGCTGGAGGACGTGCGGTTCCAGGACTCGTTCCGTCGATTCTGGTCCGACTGGAGAAGGAAGCAGGGGGGCTTCCCCTCCTTGAGGCTATGGTGGGACGTGGGCAAGGCTCACGTCCGCGTCTTCTGTCAAGAGTACGCGAGGGGGTCGACCAAGAGGCGGGCGGCCAGAGTCGGGCGCCTAGAAAAAGAGGTGCTCGACCTGGAAGCCCGTCTCGGTCAAGTCGTCCAGGACCCGGCCCTGCGGACGGTGTACGAAGCGAAGAAGGCCGCGCTGAAGGACCTGCAGCTCGTCGGGTCCCGAGGCGCGTTCGTGAGGTCGCGGATCCGGTTCCTGCGGGATCTGGACCGCGGCTCCCCCTTCTTCTACTCGCTGGAAAAAAGGCAGAGTGTCCGTAAGCAGCTCTTGACGCTGCTGGCCGACGACGGCTCTCTCGTCTCGGATCCGGAGGGCGTCAACAACAGGGTCCGTGAATATTACGGGGCTCTGTTCTCTCCGGATCCGTCCAGCGAGGAAGCGCGTAGAGTTTTGTGGGAGGACCTGCCGAAGGTCGGCCCGGAGGGCGCCGAAAATCTGGAAGCTCCGCTAAGCCTGGCGGAGCTGACCGGTGCCCTCGCCCGGCTCTCGAGGGGAAAATCCCCGGGGCTGGACGGGCTGACCGTGGAGTTCCACAGGGCGTTCTGGGACGTCCTGGGGGGCGACTACGCGCGGGTCCTGGGGGAAAGTCTGGCGACCGGGGAGATGCCCCTCTCTTGGCGCAGGGCAGTCATCGTCCTGCTGCCTAAGAAGGGCGATCTCCGCCTCCTTAAGAACTGGCGCCCGGTCTCCCTCCTCAGCACGGACTACAAAATCTTCGCCAGGGCGATGTCTGCTCGCCTTGGTGCCGTGCTGGACCACATGATCCACCCCGACCAGTCATACACGGTCCCGGGCCGGACAATCCACGATAACATCCATCTGGTCCGGGACCTCATCCATTGTTCCCAGGAGGCTGGTCTGTCGGTCGCCTTCCTATCCCTCGACCAAGAGAAGGCGTTCGACAGGGTGGATCACGACTATCTGCTCGGAACTCTGCGCGCTTTCGGGTTCGGGACGCATTTCGTCGCCCGGATCCGACTTTTGTACGCCGCCGCGGAGTGTCTGATTAAGGTTAACGGGTCCTTGACGGCGCCCCTTCGCTTTAGGAGAGGGGTGCGCCAGGGATGCCCCATGTCCGGCCAGTTATACGCCGTTTGCGTGGAGCCTTTCCTGCGCCTCTTGCGGACGAGGTTGACGGGACTGGCTCTGCAAGGGCCGGGCGTGGAGGTCGTCCTCTCGGCTTACGCCGATGACGTGCTCCTCGCGGTAGAGGATCCCGCTGACCTGCGGAGGATGCGTGAGTGCCAGGAGATTTACTCGGCCGCGTCCTCCGCCAGGATCAACTGGGAGAAATGTTCCGGACTCCTGGTGGGTCAGTGGCGGGTGGACTCCCTGCCGGAGGAGCTCAGGCCTTTTGCCTGGAGCACGACCCATCTCCTCTATCTGGGAGTCTACCTTAGCCCCGACGAGGAAGCCTGGCCGGCGAACTGGCAGGAGCTGGAGGCCAAGGTCGCCGCTCGCCTAGGGCGCTGGACAGGACTGCTCCGAGTGCTGTCCTACAGGGGTCGAGCGCTAGTCATAAACCAGCTGGTGGCCGCAATGCTGTGGTACCGGCTGGTCACTTTGACCCCTCCCCCTGCGTTTGTCGCCAAGATACAGAAGAAGCTGGTGGACTTCTTCTGGAACAACAGGAAGCACTGGGTCTCTGTCGCGGTCTTGAATCTCCCGCTTGAGGAGGGCGGTCAGTCGTTGGTGTGCGTCAGCGCCCAGCTCGCGACTTTCCGTCTTCAGACCCTGCAGAGATACCTTTACGTCGAGCCCCCTCCTAGGTGGTGTGCTCTGGCGAGGTATTTCTTCCGCCAGCAGCTCGACCTCAATTATGACACGCAGCTCCTGTTTGTGAACTTGGGGGGTGCCAGGACCGCCCTCCGTGAGCTGCCTGTCTTTTACAGGGAACTCATCAGGGTCTGGAACAAAGTCTCCACCAAGCGCAGCTCTCCGCCGGCTGGAGTGGCGGCCGTCCTGCAGGAGCCGCTGCTCGGGAATCCGTACCTCCACGGCCGAGGCTTCATGTGGCGGTCGGAAGAGAGGGCTGTGGCTGGTGAGGTGACCAGGGTCAGGGACCTGCTCGATGGCGGAGGAGCGGGCTGGATGGCGCCAGTCACGCTGGCGCGGCGCCTAAATTCTGCCAACGTCCGCCGCGCGGCCGATGCCATCGAGTCGCTAAAAACAGCTCTGGGCCCTGACTCCGTTAGGTGTATCGAGGAGGCTCAAGCACGTGGGGAGATCCCGTCCGAACTGACCCCCGTCCGGACGGAATTCCTCATTGGCGCCAAACCCCGGAACCTCCCTCGGGGGCCGGCGCCTCACAACTTGAGCCGCCTCGGGGAAATCCCCTCCGTGCCTTTCAGTTCCGCGCGGAGGGGTTTCCTGTACGGGCTGCTCCTGCACACCCTCAACTTTGCCATCCTCGCCGGCCGTCCGGACACGCCATGGCGCACCATCTTGCCGTCCGGAGGAGGCGGGGGTCCCCGATGGAGGGCACTCTACGCAGGGGTCCTCCCACTATTCATCGGGGACTTGGCCTGGAGGGTGGTGCACGGAGCAGTGCCGTGCAACAAATTTTTAAGCCGGTTCACGGACTCCCTTGCCGCCTGCAATTTCTGCGGTCTGGAGGAGTCCGTGTTCCATGTTTTTATTGAGTGCACAAGGTTGCAGCCCCTGTTCCATTATTTGAAGGGGCTGCTCCTGAAATTCTGGCTGCACTTCAGTCCCACTCTCCTGATCTTTGGGCACCCTGTGCGGAGGGGAGCGGGTAGGTCCGAAGGCCTCCTCGTAGGACTGCTCCTGGGCACGGCCAAGGGTGCCATCAGCCGGTCCAGGCAGCGGGCGGTCGAGGGGGTCGTTCAACCTGACTGCCTGCCTCTCTTCCGCTCTTACATCCGGTCCAGGGTGTCCTTGGAGATGGAGCACGCGGTGTCCACCGGTACGCTCGCGGCCTTCCGCGAGAGGTGGGCGCCGGAGGGACTGGAGTGCATCATCACGCCCGGCAACCAAATTTTAATTTGATTTTACGTTTTAAAGTTAATTTGTTTTAATTGCCGGTGCTTTTAGTGTCCCCTTCCCTTTTATAGGGGGCACTGGGGAAAAATTGTGATTTTAGTGCCCAAAAAAAAAAAAAAAAAAAAAAAAGAAAAAACAAAAAAAAAAACATAAAAAAGGGGGGAAAAAAAAAATGGGCCTTGTAAATGTCTGGAGTGTCACCCAGGTCGGGTGGCACAGTTTAATGTTTATGTTTTCGCAGGTAGACTCTAAAAGAGTTTCATGCCCAAGGACCAATCGTGAAGCAGTGGAGGCGTGTCCTGCTCAGTTGGAGCTGTGAGCAGTGCTGAGAGCAGCTAGCAACTTGAGCTCCAGCCTGGAGAGCCCTGAGACCAGCCCAGGAACAGAAGGAAGGAAGGGGTTTCACCACCAACTTTACCCAGAGGGAGAGGAGGAGAACAGAAAACGTTTTCATCAACTTTACCATTCTGCAAAGAGTTGGAGAGAGGGGGAAAAACCAACAACATCCAGTGTGGAAGGAGGGAGACTCAACATTTCTACAGGTGGGTGTGGGTGCATTTCCCCAAACAGACTTTGTTGTATCGGTGGGGGGAGGAAAGAAGACCACTGAGGGCCGGAACATCGCGGGGGGTGTGTGTGTGTGTGGTAGTGTGCGTGGGGGCTGTGCTTACAACTGGGCCCCCCCCACAATTGGAACCCCCCCCACCCCCCCCCACATTTGCCTAGCCTGGGATAGCTGGAGCTACCAGGCTGAAGAGTCATTAATCACCCTATTGAGGATCGTTAGGAGTGCCTGGTGGCTCCAGCTACCCCAGGTGAAGACATCTTCTCCCCCCACCTGAAGACCACCCCAAAGACTTTTGTGTTTTGCCATCTGGGGAGTGCACCCACCCACAGCTGCGAGGGGAGACCTGCCCTCGCAGCCCCCCCCCCTTCCCACCCCCCCTCTCTCTTTCTCCGTTACCCTCTGTTTCTCCCCTCTCTCTCTGAGAACCCTTTCCTTCCAAATTAATAAAAAAAAACCAATTAAGACAACTGAGCAGAGGGAGCAAGGCCTCTCCCCAATTGTCAACGAGGGGAGAGGTGCCTCGTTAAGGGCTCCTCTGCTCAGTTAACATAAGAGGCCATTAAAGACCATTAAGGCCTGTGACTTTGGGGTGGGTGTAGCCCTTAAAGGGACCCCGTGATGGCGACCCCATCCACGCCGGTGGCAGGGCCAGCAAGGTCGTATGCGCAGGCGGTGTCCACATCCACGGCACCTCCTGCGCCAGCCGCTGCCCTGCCACCTTTCAGACTAATAACAAAAAAACACGGGGTCAAGAGCTACACTCACCCCACAATGAGCATCGAGGAGTGCGTGCGGGCGATGGCTGGGGTAGTCGGCCCCTCGGCCATTGTCGCAGCCTCCAAGATGTCTGGGAAGGCCGTGTTCTTCCTGGGGTCGGAGCGGGCGGTGTCCCTGGCCCTTGAAAAGGGGCTCACGGTGGGCGGGACGTTCCTGCCGGTGGACCCTCTCGAGGCCACCGCGCAGAGGGTCATCGTGTCAAACGTCCCGCCCTTTGTTTCCGCTGAGCTCCTCCTCCCTCACCTACACCAACTGGGGGAGGTAAGGTCGGGGATCAACCCCATACCGCTCGGCCTCAGGGAGAACAGCCTGCGCCACGTGTTCTCCTTCCGCCGCCAGCTCTTTGTCCGGCTGGCGCGGGAGGACCTGACAGAAGGGCACTTTAATGTGGTGCACGAGGGGACTGCCTACCGCGTCTTCTGGACGTCGGACGGCTTGCGGTGCCATGCCTGCAGGGAGGTGGGGCACGTTCGCAAGAACTGCCCCGCCTCCAAGGCCGCCAAACCACCGAAGGCGGCCATAGCTGGCGCCGCCGCCACCCCTCCCCCTAGTTGCGTCCGCGTGCCGGGAGCCATGGGTGCGCGGGCATCGTCGGAGGCCTTTGTTTTCAGGGCCTCCGGCGGGGGGGAGGGAGAGCGTCCGAGCGGAAAGAAGGCGCGGAAGAAGGAAAAACATCTAGAGGCGGGTCCCCTCGGTGCGCCGGAAAGTCTGACCACCGCGCTCAGCCCAACCCAGTCACCGGCGAGCGCGGGGTGCCCCGAGCCCGTGCCCGGGCCCTTGAATAACACCACAGAGGGGCCCAGGCGCGGGCAAGAAAAGGAAAAGGGGGGGGCGGAGCGGGAGGCCTCGGCAGACATGGAGGTCTCCCTGACTCCGCGCGCCCCCAGGAACAAAAAGAGGCACCGCCCCAATGAGGCGGAGGGGGAACAACATCCCTCCGCGGAGGAGGCGGTGCCCGCCGCGTGTCCCGCGTCCCCCACCAGCGCCCCCAAATTGCGCTGCAGGCGCGAGGAGTCTTTCCCCGGGGAGGGTGAGGCAGTCGAGGCTGCCCAGCCGCTGCCTCCTGGGGAGGGCGTGGAAGATCTGCCTGTCGTGGGGGGCGTGGGGCCAGTGGAAGAATGCGTAGCCGCCGGGCCGGGCGTCCCGGGGACTGAGGCGGGCGGGGCCGAAAAGGCCGAACCTGAGCCCGCCCAGCCAATACACAACTTACCCCGGGATTTGCTCGACCCGGCAGAGAATGAAACAATTGATTTTAATGATACTGTAGATGCTGGGCCGGGGGGTGGCAGCGGGGAGGGGGAGGAACACCCACCCTCGCCCCTTACTTTGGAGCTGGAGCACTTGGAGGGCCTGGGGATTTCCTATGGCCGGGTCTCTCCTTGTTCTCCGGTTCCTGGGGCGGAGGGGGAACCCCTTCCGCTGTCATTTCCCGACCCGGCACCATTTTTAAAAGAGCCCAGTGGGGACTCCTCTGCCGACGATCCTGGGGGTGGGATCGGGGCAGTGCCAGGGCCGGTTGGAGCGGCCGGTTCATTTGCCGTACCTTGTGCGGTCGATGGGCCGGCTGCTGGCGGCCACCTCCCGGAGGAGGACGGGGACTCGGTGGGGGACGCGGGTGAAGACCTAGAGACCACCGCCAGGGAGGCGGTGGATCTGCTCGCGGCCGCCGCTGAGGCCCTCCTCGTTCCTGCAAAGGAACTCCGGGACTTTTTGGCCCAGAGCCGGGGTCGCCGCGACCAAGCCCGACTGGCCCTGGAAAAATGGTCCGAGCCGGAGCTGATCAAGGGGTCCGTCCGCGCCGCCGTTAAAACCTTGGCCGCGGGCGGGCCCTTGACAAAGGAGCAGCACCTTGAGCTGCGCGAGCTCGAGGGACTCCTCGCTGGGCTGCGGAGGGAGCGGAGTTCAACAAAAGACTCCGCTCCCTCCCCCACAATAGGTTAAGGTAGAGGTTGCACTATGCTTTTGCCATGAAGATAACCATAGCCAGCCTCAACATCAACGGCGGCAGAGGGGCACGCCGTAGATTTGACAATTTTTCGCTCCTGCGGGAGGGGAAATATGCGGTGTGCTTCCTGCAAGAAACCCACACCGTTCCGGGAGACGAAGCCACGTGGCTCCTGGAATGGCAAGGAGAGGTCCGCATGAGCCACCTCACCGCCATTTCTAGTGGGGTGGCCATCTTGCTGGGCCCGCATTTTCAGCCGGAGATCTTGGGGGTCGAGGAGCCCGTGCCAGGCCGCTTGCTGCACGTAACGGTTCGCCTGGGGGACGTGCCGCTCCATCTCGTGAACGTGTACGCCCCTCATCCCGGCCCGCAGCAAACGCGCTTCTTTGAAGAGGTGTCCGCTCTTCTTGGCTCCGTCGACGTCGGCGACTGCATTGTCCTCGGGGGGGATTTTAACTGCACCCTCGAGGCGAGGGACCGCTCCGGTGCCCCGCAGTGCATGACGGCGATGGAGAAGTTGAGGGACCTGGTCGGGTCCTTCGACTTGGTGGACGTCTGGCGAAATCTCCACCCCGACTCCAGCGCCTTTACTTGGGTGAGGCCTGGAGTAGGATGGTCTAGAGTCGACCGCCTTTACGTGTCTCGGGCGTACGTTTCCTGCGTCCCGGCGGCCTCCATGCGGCCGGTGCCGTGTTCGGACCACCACCTGGTGTGGGCGGAGCTCGCTTCGCTCCGCGCGAGGACGGGGTCCGCGTACTGGCACTTTAACAACCGGCTGCTGGAGGACGTGCGGTTCCAGGACTCGTTCCGTCGATTCTGGTCCGACTGGAGAAGGAAGCAGGGGGGCTTCCCCTCCTTGAGGCTATGGTGGGACGTGGGCAAGGCTCACGTCCGCGTCTTCTGTCAAGAGTACGCGAGGGGGTCGACCAAGAGGCGGGCGGCCAGAGTCGGGCGCCTAGAAAAAGAGGTGCTCGACCTGGAAGCCCGTCTCGGTCAAGTCGTCCAGGACCCGGCCCTGCGGACGGTGTACGAAGCGAAGAAGGCCGCGCTGAAGGACCTGCAGCTCGTCGGGTCCCGAGGCGCGTTCGTGAGGTCGCGGATCCGGTTCCTGCGGGATCTGGACCGCGGCTCCCCCTTCTTCTACTCGCTGGAAAAAAGGCAGAGTGTCCGTAAGCAGCTCTTGACGCTGCTGGCCGACGACGGCTCTCTCGTCTCGGATCCGGAGGGCGTCAACAACAGGGTCCGTGAATATTACGGGGCTCTGTTCTCTCCGGATCCGTCCAGCGAGGAAGCGCGTAGAGTTTTGTGGGAGGACCTGCCGAAGGTCGGCCCGGAGGGCGCCGAAAATCTGGAAGCTCCGCTAAGCCTGGCGGAGCTGACCGGTGCCCTCGCCCGGCTCTCGAGGGGAAAATCCCCGGGGCTGGACGGGCTGACCGTGGAGTTCCACAGGGCGTTCTGGGACGTCCTGGGGGGCGACTACGCGCGGGTCCTGGGGGAAAGTCTGGCGACCGGGGAGATGCCCCTCTCTTGGCGCAGGGCAGTCATCGTCCTGCTGCCTAAGAAGGGCGATCTCCGCCTCCTTAAGAACTGGCGCCCGGTCTCCCTCCTCAGCACGGACTACAAAATCTTCGCCAGGGCGATGTCTGCTCGCCTTGGTGCCGTGCTGGACCACATGATCCACCCCGACCAGTCATACACGGTCCCGGGCCGGACAATCCACGACAACATCCATCTGGTCCGGGACCTCATCCATTGCTCCCAGGAGGCTGGTCTGTCGGTCGCCTTCCTATCCCTCGACCAAGAGAAGGCGTTCGACAGGGTGGATCACGACTATCTGCTCGGAACTCTGCGCGCTTTCGGGTTCGGGACGCATTTCGTCGCCCGGATCCGACTTTTGTACGCCGCCGCGGAGTGTCTGATTAAGGTTAACGGGTCCTTGACGGCGCCCCTTCGCTTTAGGAGAGGGGTGCGCCAGGGATGCCCCATGTCCGGCCAGTTATACGCCGTTTGCGTGGAGCCTTTCCTGCGCCTCTTGCGGACGAGGTTGACGGGACTGGCTCTGCAAGGGCCGGGCGTGGAGGTCGTCCTCTCGGCTTACGCCGATGACGTGCTCCTCGCGGTAGAGGATCCCGCTGACCTGCGGAGGATGCGTGAGTGCCAGGAGATTTACTCGGCCGCGTCCTCCGCCAGGATCAACTGGGAGAAATGTTCCGGACTCCTGGTGGGTCAGTGGCGGGTGGACTCCCTGCCGGAGGAGCTCAGGCCTTTTGCCTGGAGCACGACCCATCTCCTCTATCTGGGAGTCTACCTTAGCCCCGACGAGGAAGCCTGGCCGGCGAACTGGCAGGAGCTGGAGGCCAAGGTCGCCGCTCGCCTAGGGCGCTGGACAGGACTGCTCCGAGTGCTGTCCTACAGGGGTCGAGCGCTAGTCATAAACCAGCTGGTGGCCGCAATGCTGTGGTACCGGCTGGTCACTTTGACCCCTCCCCCTGCGTTTGTCGCCAAGATACAGAAGAAGCTGGTGGACTTCTTCTGGAACAACAGGAAGCACTGGGTCTCTGTCGCGGTCTTGAGTCTCCCGCTTGAGGAGGGCGGTCAGTCGTTGGTGTGCGTCAGCGCCCAGCTCGCGACTTTCCGTCTTCAGACCCTGCAGAGATACCTTTACGTCGAGCCCCCTCCTAGGTGGTGTGCTCTGGCGAGGTATTTCTTCCGCCAGCAGCTCGACCTCAATTATGACACGCAGCTCCTGTTTGTGAACTTGGGGGGTGCCAGGACCGCCCTCCGGGAGCTGCCTGTCTTTTACAGGGAACTCATCAGGGTCTGGAACAAAGTCTCCACCAAGCGCAGCTCTCCGCCGGCTGGAGTGGCGGCCGTCCTGCAGGAACCGCTGCTCGGGAATCCGTACCTCCACGGCCGAGGCTTCATGTGGCGGTCGGAAGAGAGGGCTGTGGCTGGTGAGGTGACCAGGGTCAGGGACCTGCTCGATGGCGGAGGAGCGGGCTGGATGGCGCCAGTCACGCTGGCGCGGCGCCTAAATTCTGCCAACGTCCGCCGCGCGGCCGATGCCATCGAGTCGCTAAAAACAGCTCTGGGCCCTGACTCCGTTAGGTGTATCGAGGAGGCTCAAGCACGTGGGGAGATCCCGTCCGAACTGACCCCCGTCCGGACGGAATTCCTCATCGGCGCCAAACCCCGGAACCTCCCTCGGGGGCCGGCGCCTCACAACTTGAGCCGCCTCGGGGAAATCCCCTCCGTGCCTTTCAGTTCCGCGCGGAGGGGTTTCCTGTACGGGCTGCTCCTGCACACCCTCAACTTTGCCATCCTCGCCGGCCGTCCGGACACGCCATGGCGTACCATCTTGCCGTCCGGAGGAGGCGGGGGTCCCCGATGGAGGGCCCTCTACGCAGGGGTCCTCCCACTATTCATCGGGGACTTGGCCTGGAGGGTGGTGCACGGAGCAGTGCCGTGCAACAAATTTTTAAGCCGGTTCACGGACTCCCAGGCCGCCTGCAATTTCTGCGGTCTGGAGGAGTCCGTGTTCCATGTTTTTATGGAATGCACGAGGTTGCAGCCCCTGTTTTATTATTTGAAGGGGCTGCTCCTGAAATTCTGGCTGCACTTCAGTCCCACTCTCCTGATCTTTGGGCACCCTGTGCGGAGGGGAGCGGGTAGGTCCGAAGGCCTCCTCGTAGGACTGCTCCTGGGCACGGCCAAGGGTGCCATCAGCCGGTCCAGGCAGCGGGCGGTCGAGGGGGTCGTTCAACCTGACTGCCTGCCTCTCTTCCGCTCTTACATCCGGTCCAGGGTGTCCTTGGAGATGGAGCACGCGGTGTCCACCGGTACGCTCGCGGCCTTCCGCGAGAGGTGGGCACCGGAGGGACTGGAGTGCATCATCACGCCCGGCAACCAAATTTTAATTTGATTTTACGTTTTAAAGTTAATTTGTTTTAATTGCCGGTGCTTTTAGTGTCCCCTTCCCTTTTATAGGGGGCACTGGGGAAAAATTGTGATTTTAGTGCCCAAAAAAAAAAACCAAAAAAAGAAAAACACAAAAAAAAAAAAAAAAAAAAAAAAAAAAAAAAAAAAAAAAAAAAAAAAAAAAAAAAAAAGGGAAAAAAAGGGCCTTGTAAATGTCTGGAGTGTCACCCAGGTCGGGTGGCACTCTTTAATGTTTATGTTTTCGCAGGTAAACTCAAAAGAGTTTCATGCCCAAGGAACCAATCGTGGAGCAGTGGAGGCGTGTCCTGCTCAGTTGGAGCTGTGAGCTGTGAGAGAAGGAGCTATCAACTTGAGCTCCTGCCTGGAGAGCCCTGAGACCAGCCCAGGAACAGAAGGAAGGAAGGGGCTTCACCTTCAACTTCTATCCAGAGGGAGAGGAGGAGAAAGCAGAAAACTTTCAACATCTTTTTCACCATTCTGCAAAGAGTTGGAGAGAGGGGGAAAAGACCAACAACATCCAGTGTGGAAGGAGGGAGACTCTACATTCTACAGGTGGGTGTGGGTGCATTTCCCCAAACAGACTTTGTTGTATCGGTGGGGGGAGGAAAGAAGACCACTGAGGGCCGGAACATCGCGGGGGGTGTGTGTGTGTGTGGAAGTGTGCGTGGGGGCCGTGCTTACAACTAGGCCCCCCCCCACAATTGGAACCCCCCCCACCCCCCACATTTGCCTAGCCTGGGATAGCTGGAGCTACCAGGCTGAAGATTGTTGTTTTTCTCAATCACCCAATTAAAGATCGTTAGGAGTGCCTGGTGGCTCCAGCTACCCCAGGTGAAGACATCTTCTCCCCCCACCTGAAGACCACCCCAAAGACTTTTGTGTTTTGCCATCTGGGGAGTGCACCCACCCACAGCTGCGAGGGGAGACCTGCCCTCGCAGCCCCCCCCCTTCCCACCCCCCTCTCTCTTTCTCCGTTACACTCTGTTTCTCCCCTCTCTCTCTGAGGCCTCTTCCTTCCAAATTTACAAAAAAAAAACAAACCAATTAAGACAACTGAGCAGAGGGAGCAAGGCCTCTCCCCAATTGTCAACGAGGGGAGAGGTGCCTCGTTAAGGGCTCCTCTGCTCAGTTAACATAAGAGGCCATTAAAGACCATTAAGGCCTGTGACTTTGGGGTGGGTGTAGCCCTTAAAGGGACCCCGTGATGGCGACCCCATCCACGCCGGTGGCAGGGCCAGCAAGGACGTATGCGCAGGCGGTGTCCACATCCACGGCACCTCCTGCGCCACCCGCTGCCCTGCCACCGTTCAGACTTATAACCAGGAAACACGGGGTCAAGAGCTACACTCACCCCACAATGAGCATTGAGGAGTGCGTGCGGGCGATGGCTGGGGTAGTCGGCCCCTCGGCCATTGTCGCAGCCTCCAAGATGTCTGGGAAGGCCGTGTTCTTCCTGGGGTCGGAGCGGGCGGTGTCCCTGGCCCTTGAAAAGGGGCTCACGGTGGGCGGGACGTTCCTGCCGGTGGACCCTCTCGAGGCCACCGCGCAGAGGGTCATCATTTCAAACGTCCCGCCCTTTGTTTCCGCTGAGCTCCTCCTCCCTCACCTACAACAACTGGGGGAGGTAAGGTCAGGGATCAACCCCATACCGCTCGGCCTCAGGGAGAGCAGCCTGCGCCACGTGTTCTCCTTCCGCCGCCAGCTCTTTGTCCGGCTGGCGCGGGAGGACACGACGGAGGGAGATTTTAATGTGGTGCACGAGGGGACTGCCTACCGCGTCTTCTGGACGTCGGACGGCGTGCGGTGCCATGCCTGCAGGGAGGTGGGGCATGTTCGCAAGAACTGCCCCGCCTCCAAGGCCGCCAAACCACCGAAGGCGGCCAAGGCTGGCGCTGCCGCCACCCCTCCCCCTAGTTGCGTCCGCGTGCCGGGAGCCATGGGTGCGCGGGCATCGTCGGAGGCCTTTGTTTTCAGGGCCTCCGGCGGGGGGGAGGGAGAGCGTCCGAGCGGAAAGAAGGCGCGGAAGAAGGAGAAACATCTAGAGGCGGGTCCCCTCGGTGCGCCGGAAAGTCTGACCACCGCGCTCAGCCCAACCCAGTCACCGGCGAGCGCGGGGTGCCCCGAGCCCGTGCCCGGGCCCTTGAATACCACCACAGAGGGGCCCAGGCGCGGACAAGAAAAGGAAAAGGGGGGGGCGGAGCGGGAGGCCTCGGCAGACATGGAGGTCTCCCTGACTCCGCGCGCCCCCAGGAACAAAAAGAGGCACCGCCCCAATGAGGCGGAGGGGGAACAACATCCCTCCGCGGAGGAGGCGGTGCCCGCCGCGTGTCCCGCGTCCCCCACCAGCGCCCCCAAATTGCGCTGCAGGCGCGAGGAGTCTTTCCCCGGGGAGGGTGAGACAGTTGAGGCTGCCCAGCCTCTGCCTCCCGGGGATGGAGTGGAAGATCTGCCTGTCGTGGGGGGCGTGGGGACCGCGGAGGAATGCGTAGCCGCCGGGCCGGGCGTCCCGGGGACTGAGGCGGGCGAGGCCGAAAAGGCCGAACCTGAGCCCGCCCAGCTATTATCCAACTTCCCCCGGGAGTCGCTCGACCCGGCAGAAAAACAATTAAATAATTATGATACTGTAGATGCTGGGCCGGGGGGTGGCAGCGGGGAGGGGGAGGAACACCCACCCTCGCCCCTTACTTTGGAGCTGGAGCACTTGGAGGGCCTGGGGATTTCCTATGGCCGGGTCTCTCCTTGTTCTCCGGTTCCTGGGGCGGAGGGGGAACCCCTTCCGCTGTCATTTCCCGACCCAGCACCATTTTTAAAAGAGCCCAGTGGGGACTCCTCTGCCGACGATCCTGGGGGTGGGATCGGGGCAGTGCCAGGGCCGGTTGGAGCGGCCGGTTCATTTGCCGTACCTTGTGCGGTCGATGGGCCGGCTGCTGGCGGCCACCTCCCGGAGGAGGACGGGGACTCGGTGGGGGACGCGGGTGAAGACCTAGAGACCACCGCCAGGGAGGCGGTGGATCTGCTCGCGGCCGCCGCTGAGGCCCTCCTCGTTCCTGCAAAGGAACTCCGGGACTTTTTGGCCCAGAGCCGGGGTCGCCGCGACCAAGCCCGACTGGCCCTGGAAAAATGGTCCGAGCCGGAGCTGATCAAGGGGTCCGTCCGCGCCGCCGTTAAAACCTTGGCCGCGGGCGGGCCCTTGACAAAGGAGCAGCACCTTGAGCTGCGCGAGCTCGAGGGACTCCTCGCTGGGCTGCGGAGGGAGCGGAGTTCAACAAAAGACTCCGCTCCCCCCCCCACAATAGGTTAAGGTAGAGGTTGCACTATGCTTTTGTCATGAAGATAACCATAGCCAGCCTCAACATCAACGGCGGCAGAGGGGCACGCCGTAGATTTGACAATTTTTCGCTCCTGCGGGAGGGGAAATATGCGGTGTGCTTCCTGCAAGAAACCCACACCGTTCCGGGAGACGAAGCCACGTGGCTCCTGGAATGGCAAGGAGAGGTCCGCATGAGCCACCTCACCGCCATTTCTAGTGGGGTGGCCATCTTGCTGGGCCCGCATTTTCAGCCGGAGATCTTGGGGGTCGAGGAGCCCGTGCCAGGCCGCTTGCTGCACGTAACGGTTCGCCTGGGGGACGTGCCGCTCCATCTCGTGAACGTGTACGCCCCTCATCCCGGCCCGCAGCAAACGCGCTTCTTTGAAGAGGTGTCCGCTCTTCTTGGCTCCGTCGACGTCGGCGACTGCATTGTCCTCGGGGGGGATTTTAACTGCACCCTCGAGGCGAGGGACCGCTCCGGTGCCCCGCAGTGCATGACGGCGATGGAGAAGTTGAGGGACCTGGTCGGGTCCTTCGACTTGGTGGACGTCTGGCGAAATCTCCACCCCGACTCCAGCGCCTTTACTTGGGTGAGGCCTGGAGTTGGATGGTCTAGAGTCGACCGCCTTTACGTGTCTCGGGCGTACGTTTCCTGCGTCCCGGCGGCCTCCATGCGGCCGGTGCCGTGTTCGGACCACCACCTGGTGTGGGCGGAGCTCGCTTCGCTCCGCGCGAGGACGGGGTCCGCGTACTGGCACTTTAACAACCGGCTGCTGGAGGACGTGCGGTTCCAGGACTCGTTCCGTCGATTCTGGTCCGACTGGAGAAGGAAGCAGGGGGGCTTCCCCTCCTTGAGGCTATGGTGGGACGTGGGCAAGGCTCACGTCCGCGTCTTCTGTCAAGAGTACGCGAGGGGGTCGACCAAGAGGCGGGCGGCCAGAGTCGGGCGCCTAGAAAAAGAGGTGCTCGACCTGGAAGCCCGTCTCGGTCAAGTCGTCCAGGACCCGGCCCTGCGGACGGTGTACGAAGCGAAGAAGGCCGCGCTGAAGGACCTGCAGCTCGTCGGGTCCCGAGGCGCGTTCGTGAGGTCGCGGATCCGGTTCCTGCGGGATCTGGACCGCGGCTCCCCCTTCTTCTACTCGCTGGAAAAAAGGCAGAGTGTCCGTAAGCAGCTCTTGACGCTGCTGGCCGACGACGGCTCTCTCGTCTCGGATCCGGAGGGCGTCAACAACAGGGTCCGTGAATATTACGGGGCTCTGTTCTCTCCGGATCCGTCCAGCGAGGAAGCGCGTAGAGTTTTGTGGGAGGACCTGCCGAAGGTCAGCCCGGAGGGCGCCGAAAATCTGGAAGCTCCGCTAAGCCTGGCGGAGCTGACCGGTGCCCTCGCCCGGCTCTCGAGGGGAAAATCCCCGGGGCTGGACGGGCTGACCGTGGAGTTCCACAGGGCGTTCTGGGACGTCCTGGGGAGCGACTACGCGCGGGTCCTGGGGGAAAGTCTGGCGACCGGGGAGATGCCCCTCTCTTGGCGCAGGGCAGTCATCGTCCTGCTGCCTAAGAAGGGCGATCTCCGCCTCCTTAAGAACTGGCGCCCGGTCTCCCTCCTCAGCACGGACTACAAAATCTTCGCCAGGGCGATGTCTGCTCGCCTTGGTGCCGTGCTGGACCACATGATTCACCCCGACCAGTCATACACGGTCCCGGGCCGGACGATCCACGACAACATCCATCTGGTCCGGGACCTCATCCATTGCTCCCAGGAGGCTGGTCTGTCGGTCGCCTTCCTATCCCTCGACCAAGAGAAGGCGTTCGACAGGGTGGATCACGACTATCTGCTCGGAACTCTGCGCGCTTTCGGGTTCGGGACGCATTTCGTCGCCCGGATCCGACTTTTGTACGCCGCCGCGGAGTGTCTGATTAAGGTTAACGGGTCCTTGACGGCGCCCCTTCGCTTTAGGAGAGGGGTGCGCCAGGGATGCCCCATGTCCGGCCAGTTATACGCCGTTTGCGTGGAGCCTTTCCTGCGCCTCTTGCGGACGAGGTTGACGGGACTGGCTCTGCAAGGGCCGGGCGTGGAGGTCGTCCTCTCGGCTTACGCCGATGACGTGCTCCTCGCGGTAGAGGATCCCGCTGACCTGCGGAGGATGCGTGAGTGCCAGGAGATTTACTCGGCCGCGTCCTCCGCCAGGATCAACTGGGAGAAATGTTCCGGACTCCTGGTGGGTCAGTGGCGGGTGGACTCCCTGCCGGAGGAGCTCAGGCCTTTTGCCTGGAGCACGACCCATCTCCTCTATCTGGGAGTCTACCTTAGCCCCGACGAGGAAGCCTGGCCGGCGAACTGGCAGGAGCTGGAGGCCAAGGTCGCCGCTCGCCTAGGGCGCTGGACAGGACTGCTCCGAGTGCTGTCCTACAGGGGTCGAGCGCTAGTCATAAACCAGCTGGTGGCCGCAATGCTGTGGTACCGGCTGGTCACTTTGACCCCTCCCCCTGCGTTTGTCGCCAAGATACAGAAGAAGCTGGTGGACTTCTTCTGGAACAACAGGAAGCACTGGGTCTCTGTCGCGGTCTTGAGTCTCCCGCTTGAGGAGGGCGGTCAGTCGTTGGTGTGCGTCAGCGCCCAGCTCGCGACTTTCCGTCTTCAGACCCTGCAGAGATACCTTTACGTCGAGCCCCCTCCTAGGTGGTGTGCTCTGGCGAGGTATTTCTTCCGCCAGCAGCTCGACCTCAATTATGACACGCAGCTCCTGTTTGTGAACTTGGGGGGTGCCAGGACCGCCCTCCGGGAGCTGCCTGTCTTTTACAGGGAACTCATCAGGGTCTGGAACAAAGTCTCCACCAAGCGCAGCTCTCCGCCGGCTGGAGTGGCGGCCGTCCTGCAGGAACCGCTGCTCGGGAATCCGTACCTCCACGGCCGAGGCTTCATGTGGCGGTCGGAAGAGAGGGCTGTGGCTGGTGAGGTGACCAGGGTCAGGGACCTGCTCGATGGCGGAGGAGCGGGCTGGATGGCGCCAGTCACGCTGGCGCGGCGCCTAAATTCTGCCAACGTCCGCCGCGTGGCCGATGCCATCGAGTCGCTAAAAACAGCTCTGGGCCCTGACTCCGTTAGGTGTATCGAGGAGGCTCAAGCACGTGGGGAGATCCCGTCCGAACTGACCCCCGTCCGGACGGAATTCCTCATCGGCGCCAAACCCCGGAACCTCCCTCGGGGACCGGCGCCTCACAACTTGAGCCGCCTCGGGGAAATCCCCTCCGTGCCTTTCAGTTCCGCGCGGAGGGGTTTCCTGTACGGGCTGCTCCTGCACACCCTCAACTTTGCCATCCTCGCCGGCCGTCCGGACACGCCATGGCGTACCATCTTGCCGTCCGGAGGAGGCGGGGGTCCCCGATGGAGGGCACTCTACGCAGGGGTCCTCCCACTATTCATCGGGGACTTGGCCTGGAGGGTGGTGCACGGAGCAGTGCCGTGCAACAAATTTTTAAGCCGGTTCACGGACTCCCAAGCCGCCTGCAATTTCTGCGGTCTGGAGGAGTCCGTGTTCCATGTTTTTATTGAATGCACAAGGTTGCAGCCCCTGTTCCACTATTTGAAGGGGCTGCTCCTGAAATTCTGGCTGCACTTCAGTCCCACTCTCCTGATCTTTGGGCACCCTGTGCGGAGGGGAGCGGGTAGGTCCGAGGGCCTCCTCGTAGGACTGCTCCTGGGCACGGCCAAGGGTGCCATCAGCCGGTCCAGGCAGCGGGCGGTCGAGGGGGTCGTTCAACCTGACTGCCTGCCTCTCTTCCGCTCTTACATCCGATCCAGGGTGTCCTTGGAGATGGAGCACGCGGTGTCCACCGGTACGCTCGCGGCCTTCCGCGAGAGGTGGGCACCGGAGGGACTGGAGTGCATCATCACGCCCGGCAACCAAATTTTAATTTGATTTTACGTTTTAAAGTTTAATTTGTTTTAATTGCCGGTGTTTTTAGTGTCCCCCTCTCCTTTTATAGGGGGCACTGGAAAAATTTGATTTTAGCGCCCCAAAAAAAAAAAACCAAAAACCAAAAAAAAAAAGGGGCTTGAAAATGTCTGCTGTGTCACCCAGGTCGGGTGGCACAGTTTAATGTTGTTTATGTTTTGCAGGTAGACTCCTAAAAGAGTTTCATGCCCAAGGAACCAATCGTGGAGCAGTGGAGGCGTGTCCTGCTCAGTTGGAGCTGTGAGCTGTGAGAGAAGGAGCTATCAACTTGAGCTCCTGCCTGGAGAGCCCTGAGACCAGCCCAGGAACAGAAGGAAGGAAGGGGCTTCACCTTCAACTTCTATCCAGAGGGAGAGGAGGAGAAAGCAGAAAACTTTCAACATCTTTTTCACCATTCTGCAAAGAGTTGGAGAGAGGGGGAAAAGACCAACAACATCCAGTGTGGAAGGAGGGAGACTCTACATTCTACAGGTGGGTGTGGGTGCATTTCCCCAAACAGACTTTGTTGTATCGGTGGGGGGAGGAAAGAAGACCACTGAGGGCCGGAACATCGCGGGGGGTGTGTGTGTGTGTGGAAGTGTGCGTGGGGGCCGTGCTTACAACTAGGCCCCCCCCCACAATTGGAACCCCCCCCACCCCCCACATTTGCCTAGCCTGGGATAGCTGGAGCTACCAGGCTGAAGATTGTTGTTTTTCTCAATCACCTAATTAAAGATCGTTGGGAGTGCCTGGTGGCTCCAGCTACCCCAGGTGAAGACATCTTCTCCCCGCACCTGAAGACCACCCCAAAGACTTTTGTGTTTTGCCATCTGGGGAGTGCACCCACCCACAGCTGCGAGGGGAGACCTGCCCTCGCAGTCCCCCCCCCCCTTCCCACCCCCCCCTCTCTCTTTCTCTGCTACTCTGTTTCTCCCCTCTCTCTCTGAGAACCCTTTCCTTCCAAATTTACAAAAAAAAACAAAAAAACAAAACCAATTAAGACAACTGAGCAGAGGGAGCAAGGCCTCTCCCCAATTGTCAACGAGGGGAGAGGTACCTCGTTAAGAGCTCCTCTGCTTCAGTCTTTTAGATAAGAGGCCTAATTAAGACCATTAAGGCCTGTGACTTTGGGGTGGGTGTAGCCCTTAAAGGGACCCCGTGATGGCGACCCCATCCACGCCGGTGGCAGGGCCAGCAAGGACGTATGCGCAGGCGGTGTCTACATCCACGGCACCTCCTGCGCCACCTGCTGCCCTGCCACCATTCAAACTAATAACCAAGAAACACGGGGTCAAGAGCTACACTCACCCCACAATGAGCATCGAGGAGTGCGTGCGGGCGATGGCTGGGGTAGTCGGCCCCTCGGCCATTGTCGCAGCCTCCAAGATGTCTGGGAAGGCCGTGTTCTTCCTGGGATCGGAGCGGGCGGTGTCCCTGGCCCTTGAAAAGGGGCTCACGGTGGGCGGGACGTTCCTGCCGGTGGACCCTCTCGAGGCCACCGCGCAGAGGGTCATCGTGTCAAACGTCCCGCCCTTTGTTTCCGCTGAGCTCCTCCTCCCTCACCTACACCAACTGGGGGAGGTAAGGTCAGGGATCAACCCCATACCGCTCGGCCTCAGGGAGAACAGCCTGCGCCACGTGTTCTCCTTCCGCCGCCAGCTCTTTGTCCGGCTGGCGCGGGAGGATGTGACAGAAGGGCACTTTAATGTGGTGCACGAGGGGACTGCCTACCGCGTCTTCTGGACGTCGGACGGCGTGCGGTGCCATGCCTGCAGGGAGGTGGGGCACGTTCGCAAGAACTGCCCCGCCTCCAAGGCCGCCAAACCACCGAAGGCGGCCATAGCTGGCGCCGCCGCCACCCCTCCCCCTAGTTGCGTCCGCGTGCCGGGAGCCATGGGTGCGCGGGCATCGTCGGAGGCCTTTGTTTTCAGGGCCTCCGGCGGGGGGGAGGGAGAGCGTCCGAGCGGAAAGAAGGCGCGGAAGAAGGAGAAACATCTAGAGGCGGGTCCCCTCGGTGCGCCGGAAAGTCTGACCACCGCGCTCAGCCCAACCCAGTCACCGGCGAGCGCGGGGTGCCCCGAGCCTGTGCCCGGGCCCTTGAATAACACCACAGAGGGGCCCAGGCGCGGGCAAGAAAAGGAAAAGGGGGGGGCGGAGCGGGAGGCCTCGGCAGACATGGAGGTCTCCCTGACTCCGCGCGCCCCCAGGAACAAAAAGAGGCACCGCCCCAATGAAGGCGGAGGGGGAACAAAATCCCTCCGCGGAGGAGGCGGTGTCCGCCGCGTGTCCCGCGTCCCCCACCAGCGCCCCCAAATTGCGCTGCAGGCGCGAGGAGTCTTTCCCCGGGGAGGGTGAGGCAGTCGAGGCTGCCCAGCCGCTGCCTCCTGGGGAGGGCGTGGAAGATCTGCCTGTCGTGGGGGGCGTGGGGACCGCGGAGGAATGCGTAGCCGCCGGGCCGGGCGTCCCGGGGACTGAGGCGGGCGAGGCCGAAAAGGCCGAACCTGAGCCCGCCCAGCCAATACCCAACTTCCCCCGGGAGTCGCTCGACCCGGCGGAAATACAAACAAATAATTATGACACTGTAGATGCTGGGCCGGGGGGTGGCAGCGGGGAGGGGGAGGAACACCCACCCTCGCCCCTTACTTTGGAGCTGGAGCACTTGGAGGGCCTGGGGATTTCCTATGGCCGGGTCTCTCCTTGTTCTCCGGTTCCTGGGGCGGAGGGGGAACCCCTTCCGCTGTCATTTCCCGACCCAGCACCATTTTTAAAAGAGCCCAGTGGGGACTCCTCTGCCGACGATCCTGGGGGTGGGATCGGGGCAGTGCCAGGGCCGGTTGGAGCGGCCGGTTCATTTGCCGTACCTTGTGCGGTCGATGGGCCGGCTGCTGGCGGCCACCTCCCGGAGGAGGACGGGGACTCGGTGGGGGACGCGGGTGAAGACCTAGAGACCACCGCCAGGGAGGCGGTGGATCTGCTCGCGGCCGCCGCTGAGGCCCTCCTCGTTCCTGCAAAGGAACTCCGGGACTTTTTGGGCCAGAGCCGGGGTCGCCGCGACCAAGCCCGACTGGCCCTGGAAAAATGGTCCGAGCCGGAGCTGATCAAGGGGTCCGTCCGCGCCGCCGTTAAAACCTTGGCCGCGGGCGGGCCCTTGACAAAGGAGCAGCACCTTGAGCTGCGCGAGCTCGAGGGACTCCTCGCTGGGCTGCGGAGGGAGCGGAGTTCAACAAAAGACTCCGCTCCCTCCCCCACAATAGGTTAAGGTAGAGGTTGCACTATGCTTTTGCCATGAAGATAACCATAGCCAGCCTCAACATCAACGGCGGCAGAGGGGCACGCCGTAGATTTGACAATTTTTCGCTCCTGCGGGAGGGGAAATATGCGGTGTGCTTCCTGCAAGAAACCCACACCGTTCCGGGAGACGAAGCCACGTGGCTCCTGGAATGGCAAGGAGAGGTCCGCATGAGCCACCTCACCGCCATTTCTAGTGGGGTGGCCATCTTGCTGGGCCCGCATTTTCAGCCGGAGATCTTGGGGGTCGAGGAGCCCGTGCCAGGCCGCTTGCTGCACGTAACGGTTCGCCTGGGGGACGTGCCGCTCCATCTCGTGAACGTGTACGCCCCTCATCCCGGCCCGCAGCAAACGCGCTTCTTTGAAGAGGTGTCCGCTCTTCTTGGCTCCGTCGACGTCGGCGACTGCATTGTCCTCGGGGGGGATTTTAACTGCACCCTCGAGGCGAGGGACCGCTCCGGTGCCCCGCAGTGCATGACGGCGATGGAGAAGTTGAGGGACCTGGTCGGGTCCTTCGACTTGGTGGACGTCTGGCGAAATCTCCACCCCGACTCCAGCGCCTTTACTTGGGTGAGGCCTGGAGTTGGATGGTCTAGAGTCGACCGCCTTTACGTGTCTCGGGCGTACGTTTCCTGCGTCCCGGCGGCCTCCATGCGGCCGGTGCCGTGTTCGGACCACCACCTGGTGTGGGCGGAGCTCGCTTCGCTCCGCGCGAGGACGGGGTCCGCGTACTGGCACTTTAACAACCGGCTGCTGGAGGACGTGCGGTTCCAGGACTCGTTCCGTCGATTCTGGTCCGACTGGAGAAGGAAGCAGGGGGGCTTCCCCTCCTTGAGGCTATGGTGGGACGTGGGCAAGGCTCACGTCCGCGTCTTCTGTCAAGAGTACGCGAGGGGGTCGACCAAGAGGCGGGCGGCCAGAGTCGGGCGCCTAGAAAAAGAGGTGCTCGACCTGGAAGCCCATCTCGGTCAAGTCGTCCAGGACCCGGCCCTGCGGACGGTGTACGAAGCGAAGAAGGCCGCGCTGAAGGACCTGCAGCTCGTCGGGTCCCGAGGCGCGTTCGTGAGGTCGCGGATCCGGTTCCTGCGGGATCTGGACCGCGGCTCCCCCTTCTTCTACTCGCTGGAAAAAAGGCAGAGTGTCCGTAAGCAGCTCTTGACGCTGCTGGCCGACGACGGCTCTCTCGTCTCGGATCCGGAGGGCGTCAACAACAGGGTCCGTGAATATTACGGGGCTCTGTTCTCTCCGGATCCGTCCAGCGAGGAAGCGCGTAGAGTTTTGTGGGAGGACCTGCCGAAGGTCGGCCCGGAGGGCGCCGAAAATCTGGAAGCTCCGCTAAGCCTGGCGGAGCTGACCGGTGCCCTCGCCCGGCTCTCGAGGGGAAAATCCCCGGGGCTGGACGGGCTGACCGTGGAGTTCCACAGGGCGTTCTGGGACGTCCTGGGGGGCGACTACGCGCGGGTCCTGGGGGAAAGTCTGGCGACCGGGGAGATGCCCCTCTCTTGGCGCAGGGCAGTCATCGTCCTGCTGCCTAAGAAGGGCGATCTCCGCCTCCTTAAGAACTGGCGCCCGGTCTCCCTCCTCAGCACGGACTACAAAATCTTCGCCAGGGCGATGTCTGCTCGCCTTGGTGCCGTGCTGGACCACATGATCCACCCCGACCAGTCATACACGGTCCCGGGCCGGACAATCCACGATAACATCCATCTGGTCCGGGACCTCATCCATTGTTCCCAGGAGGCTGGTCTGTCGGTCGCCTTCCTATCCCTCGACCAAGAGAAGGCGTTCGACAGGGTGGATCACGACTATCTGCTCGGAACTCTGCGCGCTTTCGGGTTCGGGACGCATTTCGTCGCCCGGATCCGACTTTTGTACGCCGCCGCGGAGTGTCTGATTAAGGTTAACGGGTCCTTGACGGCGCCCCTTCGCTTTAGGAGAGGGGTGCGCCAGGGATGCCCCATGTCCGGCCAGTTATACGCCGTTTGCGTGGAGCCTTTCCTGCGCCTCTTGCGGACGAGGTTGACGGGACTGGCTCTGCAAGGGCCGGGCGTGGAGGTCGTCCTCTCGGCTTACGCCGATGACGTGCTCCTCGCGATAGAGGATCCCGCTGACCTGCGGAGGATGCGTGAGTGCCAGGAGATTTACTCGGCCGCGTCCTCCGCCAGGATCAACTGGGAGAAATGTTCCGGACTCCTGGTGGGTCAGTGGCGGGTGGACTCCCTGCCGGAGGAGCTCAGGCCTTTTGCCTGGAGCACGACCCATCTCCTCTATCTGGGAGTCTACCTTAGCCCCGACGAGGGAGCCTGGCCGGCGAACTGGCAGGAGCTGGAGGCCAAGGTCGCCGCTCGCCTAGGGCGCTGGACAGGACTGCTCCGAGTGCTGTCCTACAGGGGTCGAGCGCTAGTCATAAACCAGCTGGTGGCCGCAATGCTGTGGTACCGGCTGGTCACTTTGACCCCTCCCCCTGCGTTTGTCGCCAAGATACAGAAGAAGCTGGTGGACTTCTTCTGGAACAACAGGAAGCACTGGGTCTCTGCCGCGGTCTTGAGTCTCCCGCTTGAGGAGGGCGGTCAGTCGTTGGTGTGCGTCAGCGCCCAGCTCGCGACTTTCCGTCTTCAGACCCTGCAGAGATACCTTTACGTCGAGCCCCCTCCTAGGTGGTGCGCTCTGGCGAGGTATTTCTTCCGCCAGCAGCTCGACCTCAATTATGACACGCAGCTCCTGTTTGTGAACTTGGGGGGTGCCAGGACCGCCCTCCGGGAGCTGCCTGTCTTTTACAGGGAACTCATCAGGGTCTGGAACAAAGTCTCCACCAAGCGCAGCTCTCCGCCGGCTGGAGTGGCGGCCGTCCTGCAGGAGCCGCTGCTCGGGAATCCGTATCTCCACGGCCGAGGCTTCATGTGGCGGTCGGAAGAGAGGGCTGTGGCTGGTGAGGTGACCAGGGTCAGGGACCTGCTCGATGGCGGAGGAGCGGGCTGGATGGCGCCAGACACGCTGGCGCGGCGCCTAAACTCTGCCAACGTCCGCCACGCGGCCGATGCCATCGAGTCGCTAAAAACAGCTCTGGGCCCTGACTCCGTTAGGTGCATCGAGGAGGCTCAAGCACGTGGGGAGATCCCGTCCGAACTGACCCCCGTCCGGACGGAATTCCTCATCGGCGCCAAACTCCGGAACCTCCCTCGGGGGCCGGCGCCTCACAACTTGAGCCGCCTCGGGGAAATCCCCTCCGTGCCTTTCAGTTCCGCGCGGAGGGGTTTCCTGTACGGGCTGCTCCTGCACACCCTCAACTTTGCCATCCTCGCCGGCCGTCCGGACACGCCATGGCGTACCATCTTGCCGTCCGGAGGAGGCGGGGGTCCCCGATGGAGGGCACTCTACGCAGGGGTCCTCCCACTATTCATCGGGGACTTGGCCTGGAGGGTGGTGCACGGAGCAGTGCCGTGCAACAAATTTTTAAGCCGGTTCATGGACTCCCAGGCCGCCTGCAATTTCTGCGGTCTGGAGGAGTCCGTGTTACATGTTTTTATGGAGTGCACAAGGTTGCAGCCCCTGTTCCATTATTTGAAGGGGCTGCTCCTGAAATTCTGGCTGCACTTCAGTCCCACTCTCCTGATCTTTGGGCACCCTGTGCGGAGGGGAGCGGGTAGGTCCGAAGGCCTCCTCGTAGGACTGCTCCTGGGCACGGCCAAGGGTGCCATCAGCCGGTCCAGGCAGCGGGCGGTCGAGGGGGTCGTTCAACCTGACTGCCTGCCTCTCTACCGCTCTTACATCCGGTCCAGGGTGTCCTTGGAGATGGAGCACGCGGTGTCCACCGGTACGCTCGCGGCCTTCCGCGAGAGGTGGGCACCGGAGGGACTGGAGTGCATCATCACGCCCGGCAACCAAATTTTAATTTGATTTTACGTTTTTTTAAGTTTAATTTGTTTTAATTGCCGGTGCTTTTAGTGTCCCCCTTCCCTTTTATAGGGGGCACTGGGGAAAATTGTGAATTTAGTGCCCAAAAAAAAAACCAAAAAAGAAAAACACAAAAAAAAACAAAAAAAAAAGGGGGGGAAAAAAAAAAGGGCCTTGTAATGTCTGGAGTGTCACCCAGGTCGGGTGGCACCGTTTAATGTTTTTATGTTTTGCAGGTAAACTTAAAAGAGTTTCATGCCCAAGGAACCAATCGTGGAGCAGTGGAGGCGTGTCCTGCTCAGTTGGAGCTGTGAGCTGTGAGAGAAGGAGCTATCAACTTGAGCTCCTGCCTGGAGAGCCCTGAGACCAGCCCAGGAACAGAAGGAAGGAAGGGGCTTCACCTTCAACTTCTATCCAGAGGGAGAGGAGGAGAAAGCAGAAAACTTTCAACATCTTTTTCACCATTCTGCAAAGAGTTGGAGAGAGGGGGAAAAGACCAACAACATCCAGTGTGGAAGGAGGGAGACTCTACATTCTACAGGTGGGTGTGGGTGCATTTCCCCAAACAGACTTTGTTGTATCGGTGGGGGGAGGAAAGAAGACCACTGAGGGCCGGAACATCGCGGGGGGTGTGTGTGTGTGTGGAAGTGTGCGTGGGGGCCGTGCTTACAACTAGGCCCCCCCCCACAATTGGAACCCCCCCCACCCCCCACATTTGCCTAGCCTGGGATAGCTGGAGCTACCAGGCTGAAGATTGTTGTTTTTCTCAATCACCCAATTAAAGATCGTTAGGAGTGCCTGGTGGCTCCAGCTACCCCAGGTGAAGACATCTTCTCCCCCCACCTGAAGACCACCCCAAAGACTTTTGTGTTTTGCCATCTGGGGAGTGCACCCACCCACAGCTGCGAGGGGAGACCTGCCCTCGCAGTCCCCCCCCGCCCCTTCCCACCCCCCTCTCTCTTTCTCTGCTACTCTGTTTCTCCCCTCTCTCTCTGAGGCCTCTTCCTTCCAAATTTACAAAAAAAAACCAAACCAATTAAGACAACTGAGCAGAGGGAGCAAGGCCTCTCCCCAATTGCCAACTAGGGGAGAGGTACCTCGTTAAGAGCTCCTCTGCTTCAGTCTTTTAGATAAGAGGCCTAATTAAGACCATTAAGGCCTGTGACTTTGGGGTGGGTGTAGCCCTTAAAGGGACCCCGTGATGGCGACCCCATCCACGCCGGTGGCAGGGCCAGCAAGGACGTATGCGCAGGTGGCAACCGCTTCCACGGCCCCTCCTGCGCCACCCGCTGCCCTGCCACCATTTAGATTAATTACTAGAAAACACGGGGTCAAGAGCTACACTCACCCCACAATGACCATCGAGGAGTGCGTGCGGGCGATGGCTGGGGTAGTCGGCCCCTCGGCCATTGTCGCAGCCTCCAAGATGTCTGGGAAGGCCGTGTTCTTCCTGGGGTCGGAGCGGGCGGTGTCCCTGGCCCTCGAAAGGGGGCTCACGGTGGGCGGGACGTTCCTGCCGGTGGACCCTCTCGAGGCCACCGCGCAGAGGGTCATCGTGTCAAACGTCCCGCCCTTTGTTTCCGCTGAGCTCCTCCTCCCTCACCTACACCAACTGGGGGAGGTAAGGTCGGGGATCAACCCCATACCGCTCGGCCTCAGGGAGAACAGCCTGCGCCACGTGTTCTCCTTCCGCCGCCAGCTCTTTGTCCGGCTGGCGCGGGAGGACGTGACAGAAGGGCACTTTAATGTGGTGCACGAGGGGACTGCCTACCGCGTCTTCTGGACGTCGGACGGCGTGCGGTGCCATGCCTGCAGGGAGGTGGGGCACGTTCGTAAGAACTGCCCCGCCTCCAAGGCCGCCAAACCACCGAAGGCGGCCATAGCTGGCGCCGCCGCCACCCCTCCCCCTAGTTGCGTCCGCGTGCCGGGAGCCATGGGTGCGCGGGCATCGTCGGAGGCCTTTGTTTTCAGGGCCTCCGGCGGGGGGGAGGGAGAGCGTCCGAGCGGAAAGAAGGCGCGGAAGAAGGAGAAACATCTAGAGGCGGGTCCCCTCGGTGCGCCGGAAAGTTTGACCACCGCGCTCAGCCCAACCCAGTCACCGGCGAGCGCGGGGTGCCCCGAGCCCGTGCCCGGGCCCTTGAATAACACCACAGAGGGGCCCAGGCGCGGGCAAGAAAAGGAAAAGGGGGGGGCGGAGCGGGAGGCCTCGGCAGACATGGAGGTCTCCCTGACTCCGCGCGCCCCCAGGAACAAAAAGAGGCACCGCCCCAATGAGGCGGAGGGGGAACAACATCCCTCCGCGGAGGAGGCGGTGCCCGCCGCGTGTCCCGCGTCCCCCACCAGCGCCCCCAAATTGCGCTGCAGGCGCGAGGAGTCTTTCCCCGGGGAGGGTGAGGCAGTCGAGGCTGCCCAGCTGCTGCCTCCTGGGGAGGGCGTGGAAGATCTGCCTGTCGTGGGGGGCGTGGGGACCGCGGAGGAATGCGTAGCCGCCGGGTCGAGCGTCCCGGGGACTGAGGCGGGCGGGGCCGAAAAGGCCGAACCTGAGCCCGCCCAGCTATTATCCAACTTCCCCCGGGAGTCGCTCGACCCGGCAGAAATACAAACAAATAATTATGACACTGTAGATGCTGGGCCGGGGGGTGGCAGCGGGGAGTGGGAGGAACACCCACCCTCGCCCCTTACTTTGGAGCTGGAGCACTTGGAGGGCCTGGGGATTTCCTATGGCCGGGTCTCTCCTTGTTCTCCGGTTCCTGGGGCGGAGGGGGAACCCCTTCCGCTGTCATTTCCCGACCCAGCACCATTTTTAAAAGAGCCCAGTGGGGACTCCTCTGCCGACGATCCTGGGGGTGGGATCGGGGCAGTGCCAGGGCCGGTTGGAGCGGCCGGTTCATTTGCCGTACCTTGTGCGGTCGATGGGCCGGCTGCTGGCGGCCACCTCCCGGAGGAGGACGGGGACTCGGTGGGGGACGCGGGAGAAGAACTAGAGACCACCGCCAGGGAGGCGGTGGATCTGCTCGCGGCCGCCGCTGAGGCCCTCCTCATTCCTGCAAAGGAACTCCGGGACTTTTTGGCCCAGAGCCGGGGTCGCCGCGACCAAGCCCGACTGGCCCTGGAAAAATGGTCCGAGCCGGAGCTGATCAAGGGGTCCGTCCGCGCCGCCGTTAAAACCTTGGCCGCGGGCGGGCCCTTGACAAAGGAGCAGCACCTTGAGCTGCGCGAGCTCGAGGGACTCCTCGCTGGGCTGCGGAGGGAGCGGAGTTCAACAAAAGACTCCGCTCCCTCCCCCACAATAGGTTAAGGTAGAGGTTGCACTATGCTTTTGCCATGAAGATAACCATAGCCAGCCTCAACATCAACGGCGGCAGAGGGGCACGCCGTAGATTTGACAATTTTTCGCTCCTGCGGGAGGGGAAATATGCGGTGTGCTTCCTGCAAGAAACCCACACCGTTCCGGGAGACGAAGCCACGTGGCTCCTGGAATGGCAAGGAGAGGTCCGCATGAGCCACCTCACCGCCATTTCTAGTGGGGTGGCCATCTTGCTGGGCCCGCATTTTCAGCCGGAGATCTTGGGGGTCGAGGAGCCCGTGCCAGGCCGCTTGCTGCACGTAACGGTTCGCCTGGGGGACGTGCCGCTCCATCTCGTGAACGTGTACGCCCCTCATCCCGGCCCGCAGCAAACGCGCTTCTTTGAAGAGGTGTCCGCTCTTCTTGGCTCCGTCGACGTCGGCGACTGCATTGTCCTCGGGGGGGATTTTAACTGCACCCTCGAGGCGAGGGACCGCTCCGGTGCCCCGCAGTGCATGACGGCGATGGAGAAGTTGAGGGACCTGGTCGGGTCCTTCGACTTGGTGGACGTCTGGCGAAATCTCCACCCCGACTCCAGCGCCTTTACTTGGGTGAGGCCTGGAGTTGGATGGTCTAGAGTCGACCGCCTTTACGTGTCTCGGGCGTACGTTTCCTGCGTCCCGGCGGCCTCCATGCGGCCGGTGCCGTGTTCGGACCACCACCTGGTGTGGGCGGAGCTCGCTTCGCTCCGCGCGAGGACGGGGTCCGCGTACTGGCACTTTAACAACCGGCTGCTGGAGGACGTGCGGTTCCAGGACTCGTTCCGTCGATTCTGGTCCGACTGGAGAAGGAAGCAGGGGGGCTTCCCCTCCTTGAGGCTATGGTGGGACGTGGGCAAGGCTCACGTCCGCGTCTTCTGTCAAGAGTACGCGAGGGGGTCGACCAAGAGGCGGGCGGCCAGAGTCGGGCGCCTAGTAAAAGAGGTGCTCGACCTGGAAGCCCGTCTCGGTCAAGTCGTCCAGGACCCGGCCCTGCGGACGGTGTACGAAGCGAAGAAGGCCGCGCTGAAGGACCTGCAGCTCGTCGGGTCCCGAGGCGCGTACGTGAGGTCGCGGATCCGGTTCCTGCGGGATCTGGACCGCGGCTCCCCCTTCTTCTACTCGCTGGAAAAAAGGCAGAGTGTCCGTAAGCAGCTCTTGACGCTGCTGGCCGACGACGGCTCTCTCGTCTCGGATCCGGAGGGCGTCAACAACAGGGTCCGTGAATATTACGGGGCTCTGTTCTCTCCGGATCCGTCCAGCGAGGAAGCGCGTAGAGTTTTGTGGGAGGACCTGCCGAAGGTCGGCCCGGAGGGCGCCGAAAATCTGGAAGCTCCGCTAAGCTTGGCGGAGCTGACCGGTGCCCTCGCCCGGCTCTCGAGGGGAAAATCCCCGGGGCTGGACGGGCTGACCGTGGAGTTCCACAGGGCGTTCTGGGACGTCCTGGGGAGCGACTACGCGCGGGTCCTGGGGGAAAGTCTGGCGACCGGGGAGATGCCCCTCTCTTGGCGCAGGGCAGTCATCGTCCTGCTGCCTAAGAAGGGCGATCTCCGCCTCCTTAAGAACTGGCGCCCGGTCTCCCTCCTCAGCACGGACTACAAAATCTTCGCCAGGGCGATGTCTGCTCGCCTTGGTGCCGTGCTGGACCACATGATCCACCCCGACCAGTCATACACGGTCCCGGGCCGGACAATCCACGATAACATCCATCTGGTCCGGGACCTCATCCATTGTTCCCAGGAGGCTGGTCTGTCGGTCGCCTTCCTATCCCTCGACCAAGAGAAGGCGATCGACAGGGTGGATCACGACTATCTGCTCGGAACTCTGCGCGCTTTCGGGTTCGGGACGCATTTCGTCGCCCGGATCCGACTTTTGTACGCCGCCGCGGAGTGTCTGATTAAGGTTAACGGGTCCTTGACGGCGCCCCTTCGCTTTAGGAGAGGGGTGCGCCAGGGATGCCCCATGTCCGGCCAGTTATACGCCGTTTGCGTGGAGCCTTTCCTGCGCCTCTTGCGGACGAGGTTGACGGGACTGGCTCTGCAAGGGCCGGGCGTGGAGGTCGTCCTCTCGGCTTACGCCGATGACGTGCTCCTCGCGATAGAGGATCCCGCTGACCTGCGGAGGATGCG
Source organism: Pristiophorus japonicus (assembly GCF_044704955.1). Lineage (NCBI taxonomy): Eukaryota > Metazoa > Chordata > Chondrichthyes > Pristiophoridae > Pristiophorus > Pristiophorus japonicus. Next base: position 498,619,880 of record NC_091977.1, on the reverse strand, counting down.
TGAGTGCCAGGAGATTTACTCGGCCGCGTCCTCCGCCAGGATCAACTGGGAGAAATGTTCCGGACTCCTGGTGGGTCAGTGGCGGGTGGACTCCCTGCCGGAGGAGCTCAGGCCTTTTGCCTGGAGCACGACCCATCTCCTCTATCTGGGAGTCTACCTTAGCCCCGACGAGGGAGCCTGGCCGGCGAACTGGCAGGAGCTGGAGGCCAAGGTCGCCGCTCGCCTAGGGCGCTGGACAGGACTGCTCCGAGTGCTGTCCTACAGGGGTCGAGCGCTAGTCATAAACCAGCTGGTGGCCGCAATGCTGTGGTACCGGCTGGTCACTTTGACCCCTCCCCCTGCGTTTGTCGCCAAGATACAGAAGAAGCTGGTGGACTTCTTCTGGAACAACAGGAAGCACTGGGTCTCTGCCGCGGTCTTGAGTCTCCCGCTTGAGGAGGGCGGTCAGTCGTTGGTGTGCGTCAGCGCCCAGCTCGCGACTTTCCGTCTTCAGACCCTGCAGAGATACCTTTACGTCGAGCCCCCTCCTAGGTGGTGTGCTCTGGCGAGGTATTTCTTCCGCCAGCAGCTCGACCTCAATTATGACACGCAGCTCCTGTTTGTGAACTTGGGGGGTGCCAGGACCGCCCTCCGGGAGCTGCCTGTCTTTTACAGGGAACTCATCAGGGTCTGGAACAAAGTCTCCACCAAGCGCAGCTCTCCACCGGCTGGAGTGGCGGCCGTCCTGCAGGAGCCGCTGCTCGGGAATCCGTACCTCCACGGCCGAGGTTTTATGTGGCGGTCGGAAGAGAGGGCTGTGGCTGGTGAGGTGACCAGGGTCAGGGACCTGCTCGATGGCGGAGGAGCGGGCTGGATGGCGCCAGTCACGCTGGCGCGGCGCCTAAATTCTGCCAACGTCCGCCGCGCGGCCGATGCCATCGAGTCGCTAAAAACAGCTCTGGGCCCTGACTCCGTTAGGTGCATCGAGGAGGCTCAAGCACGTGGGGAGATCCCGTCCGAACTGACCCCCGTCCGGACGGAATTCCTCATCGGCGCCAAACCCCGGAACCTCCCTCGGGGGCCGGCGCCTCACAACTTGAGCCGCCTCGGGGAAATCCCCTCCGTGCCTTTCAGTTCCGCGCGGAGGGGTTTCCTGTACGGGCTGCTCCTGCACACCCTCAACTTTGCCATCCTCGCCAGCCGTCCGGACACGCCATGGCGTACCATCTTGCCGTCCGGAGGAGGCGGGGGTCCCCGATGGAGGGCACTCTACGCAGGGGTCCTCCCACTATTCATCGGGGACTTGGCCTGGAGGGTGGTGCACGGAGCAGTGCCGTGCAATAAATTTTTAAGCCGGTTCACGGACTCCCAGGCCGCCTGCAATTTCTGCGGTCTGGAGGAGTCCGTGTTCCATGTTTTTATTGAATGCACAAGGTTGCAGCCCCTGTTCCACTATTTGAAGGGGCTGCTCCTGAAATTCTGGCTGCACTTCAGTCCCACTCTCCTGATCTTTGGGCACCCTGTGCGGAGGGGAGCGGGTAGGTCCGAAGGCCTCCTCGTAGGACTGCTCCTGGGCACGGCCAAGGGTGCCATCAGCCGGTCCAGGCAGCGGGCGGTCGAGGGGGTCGTTCAACCTGACTGCCTGCCTCTCTTCCGCTCTTACATCCGGTCCAGGGTGTCCTTGGAGATGGAGCACGCGGTGTCCACCGGTACGCTCGCGGCCTTCCGCGAGAGGTGGGCACCGGAGGGACTGGAGTGCATCATCACGCCCGGCAACCAAATTTTAATTTGATTTTACGTTTTAAAGTTTAATTTGTTTAATTGCCGGTGCTTTTAGTGTCCCCCTTCCCTTTTATAGGGGGCACTGGGGAAAATTGTGATTTTAGTGCCAAAAAAAAAAAAAAAAAAAAAAGGGGGGAAAAAAAGGGCCTTGTAAATGTCTGGAGTGTCACCCAGGTCGGGTGGCACCGTTTAATGTCTTTATGTTTTGCAGGTAAACTCAAAAGAGTTTTTTTCATGCCCAAGGAACCAATCGTGGAGCAGTGGAGGCGTGTCCTGCTCAGTTGGAGCTGTGAGCTGTGAGAGAAGGAGCTATCAACTTGAGCTCCTGCCTGGAGAGCCCTGAGACCAGCCCAGGAACAGAAGGAAGGAAGGGGCTTCACCTTCAACTTCTATCCAGAGGGAGAGGAGGAGAAAGCAGAAAACTTTCAACATCTTTTTCACCATTCTGCAAAGAGTTGGAGAGAGGGGGAAAAGACCAACAACATCCAGTGTGGAAGGAGGGAGACTCTACATTCTACAGGTGGGTGTGGGTGCATTTCCCCAAACAGACTTTGTTGTATCGGTGGGGGGAGGAAAGAAGACCACTGAGGGCCGGAACATCGCGGGGGGTGTGTGTGTGTGTGGAAGTGTGCGTGGGGGCCGTGCTTACAACTAGGCCCCCCCCCACAATTGGAACCCCCCCCACCCCCCACATTTGCCTAGCCTGGGATAGCTGGAGCTACCAGGCTGAAGATTGTTGTTTTTCTCAATCACCCAATTAAAGATCGTTAGGAGTGCCTGGTGGCTCCAGCTACCCCAGGTGAAGACATCTTCTCCCCCCACCTGAAGACCACCCCAAAGACTTTTGTGTTTTGCCATCTGGGGAGTGCACCCACCCACAGCTGCGAGGGGAGACCTGCCCTCGCAGTCCCCCCCCCCCCCTTCCCACCCCCCTCTCTCTTTCTCTGCTACTCTGTTTCTCCCCTCTCTCTCTGAGGCCTCTTCCTTCCAAATTTACAAAACAAAACCAAACCAATGAAGACAACTGAGCAGAGGGAGCAAGGCCTCTCCCCAATTGCCAACTAGGGGAGAGGTACCTCGTTAAGAGCTCCTCTGCTTCAGTCTTTTAGATAAGAGGCCTAATTAAGACCATTAAGGCCTGTGACTTTGGGGTGGGTGTAGCCCTTAAAGGGACCCCGTGATGGCGACCCCATCCACGCCGGTGGCAGGGCCAGCAAGGACGTATGCGCAGGTGGCAACCGCTTCCACGGCCCCTCCTGCGCCACCCGCTGCCCTGCCACCATTTAGATTAATTACTAGAAAACACGGGGTCAAGAGCTACACTCACCCCACAATGACCATCGAGGAGTGCGTGCGGGCGATGGCTGGGGTAGTCGGCCCCTCGGCCATTGTCGCAGCCTCCAAGATGTCTGGGAAGGCCGTGTTCTTCCTGGGGTCGGAGCGGGCGGTGTCCCTGGCCCTCGAAAGGGGGCTCACGGTGGGCGGGACGTTCCTGCCGGTGGACCCTCTCGAGGCCACCGCGCAGAGGGTCATCGTGTCAAACGTCCCGCCCTTTGTTTCCGCTGAGCTCCTCCTCCCTCACCTACACCAACTGGGGGAGGTAAGGTCGGGGATCAACCCCATACCGCTCGGCCTCAGGGAGAACAGCCTGCGCCACGTGTTCTCCTTCCGCCGCCAGCTCTTTGTCCGGCTGGCGCGGGAGGACGTGACAGAAGGGCACTTTAATGTGGTGCACGAGGGGACTGCCTACCGCGTCTTCTGGACGTCGGACGGCGTGCGGTGCCATGCCTGCAGGGAGGTGGGGCACGTTCGTAAGAACTGCCCCGCCTCCAAGGCCGCCAAACCACCGAAGGCGGCCATAGCTGGCGCCGCCGCCACCCCTCCCCCTAGTTGCGTCCGCGTGCCGGGAGCCATGGGTGCGCGGGCATCGTCGGAGGCCTTTGTTTTCAGGGCCTCCGGCGGGGGGGAGGGAGAGCGTCCGAGCGGAAAGAAGGCGCGGAAGAAGGAGAAACATCTAGAGGCGGGTCCCCTCGGTGCGCCGGAAAGTTTGACCACCGCGCTCAGCCCAACCCAGTCACCGGCGAGCGCGGGGTGCCCCGAGCCCGTGCCCGGGCCCTTGAATAACACCACAGAGGGGCCCAGGCGCGGGCAAGAAAAGGAAAAGGGGGGGGCGGAGCGGGAGGCCTCGGCAGACATGGAGGTCTCCCTGACTCCGCGCGCCCCCAGGAACAAAAAGAGGCACCGCCCCAATGAGGCGGAGGGGGAACAACATCCCTCCGCGGAGGAGGCGGTGCCCGCCGCGTGTCCCGCGTCCCCCACCAGCGCCCCCAAATTGCGCTGCAGGCGCGAGGAGTCTTTCCCCGGGGAGGGTGAGGCAGTCGAGGCTGCCCAGCTGCTGCCTCCTGGGGAGGGCGTGGAAGATCTGCCTGTCGTGGGGGGCGTGGGGCCAGTGGAAGAATGCGTAGCCGCCGGGTCGAGCGTCCCGGGGACTGAGGCGGGCGGGGCCGAAAAGGCCGAACCTGAGCCCGCCCAGCTATTATCCAACTTCCCCCGGGAGTCGCTCGACCCGGCAGAAATACAAACAAATAATTATGACACTGTAGATGCTGGGCCGGGGGGTGGCAGCGGGGAGGGGGAGGAACACCCACCCTCGCCCCTTACTTTGGAGCTGGAGCACTTGGAGGGCCTGGGGATTTCCTATGGCCGGGTCTCTCCTTGTTCTCCGGTTCCTGGGGCGGAGGGGGAACCCCTTCCGCTGTCATTTCCCGACCCAGCACCATTTTTAAAAGAGCCCAGTGGGGACTCCTCTGCCGACGATCCTGGGGGTGGGATCGGGGCAGTGCCAGGGCCGGTTGGAGCGGCCGGTTCATTTGCCGTACCTTGTGCGGTCGATGGGCCGGCTGCTGGCGGCCACCTCCCGGAGGAGGACGGGGACTCGGTGGGGGACGCGGGAGAAGAACTAGAGACCACCGCCAGGGAGGCGGTGGATCTGCTCGCGGCCGCCGCTGAGGCCCTCCTCATTCCTGCAAAGGAACTCCGGGACTTTTTGGCCCAGAGCCGGGGTCGCCGCGACCAAGCCCGACTGGCCCTGGAAAAATGGTCCGAGCCGGAGCTGATCAAGGGGTCCGTCCGCGCCGCCGTTAAAACCTTGGCCGCGGGCGGGCCCTTGACAAAGGAGCAGCACCTTGAGCTGCGCGAGCTCGAGGGACTCCTCGCTGGGCTGCGGAGGGAGCGGAGTTCAACAAAAGACTCCGCTCCCTCCCCCACAATAGGTTAAGGTAGAGGTTGCACTATGCTTTTGCCATGAAGATAACCATAGCCAGCCTCAACATCAACGGCGGCAGAGGGGCACGCCGTAGATTTGACAATTTTTCGCTCCTGCGGGAGGGGAAATATGCGGTGTGCTTCCTGCAAGAAACCCACACCGTTCCGGGAGACGAAGCCACGTGGCTCCTGGAATGGCAAGGAGAGGTCCGCATGAGCCACCTCACCGCCATTTCTAGTGGGGTGGCCATCTTGCTGGGCCCGCATTTTCAGCCGGAGATCTTGGGGGTCGAGGAGCCCATGCCAGGCCGCTTGCTGCACGTAACGGTTCGCCTGGGGGACGTGCCGCTCCATCTCGTGAACGTGTACGCCCCTCATCCCGGCCCGCAGCAGACGCGCTTCTTTGAAGAGGTGTCCGCTCTTCTTGGCTCCGTCGACGTCGGCGACTGCATTGTCCTCGGGGGGGATTTTAACTGCACCCTCGAGGCGAGGGACCGCTCCGGTGCCCCGCAGTGCATGACGGCGATGGAGAAGTTGAGGGACCTGGTCGGGTCCTTCGACTTGGTGGACGTCTGGCGAAATCTCCACCCCGACTCCAGCGCCTTTACTTGGGTGAGGCCTGGAGTTGGATGGTCTAGAGTCGACCGCCTTTACGTGTCTCGGGCGTACGTTTCCTGCGTCCCGGCGGCCTCCATGCGGCCGGTGCCGTGTTCGGACCACCACCTGGTGTGGGCGGAGCTCGCTTCGCTCCGCGCGAGGACGGGGTCCGCGTACTGGCACTTTAACAACCGGCTGCTGGAGGACGTGCGGTTCCAGGACTCGTTCCGTCGATTCTGGTCCGACTGGAGAAGGAAGCAGGGGGGCTTCCCCTCCTTGAGGCTATGGTGGGACGTGGGCAAGGCTCACGTCCGCGTCTTCTGTCAAGAGTACGCGAGGGGGTCGACCAAGAGGCGGGCGGCCAGAGTCGGGCGCCTAGAAAAAGAGGTGCTCGACCTGGAAGCCCGTCTCGGTCAAGTCGTCCAGGACCCGGCCCTGCGGACGGTGTACGAAGCGAAGAAGGCCGCGCTGAAGGACCTGCAGCTCATCGGGTCCCGAGGCGCGTACGTGAGGTCGCGGATCCGGTTCCTGCGGGATCTGGACCGCGGCTCCCCCTTCTTCTACTCGCTGGAAAAAAGGCAGAGTGTCCGTAAGCAGCTCTTGACGCTGCTGGCCGACGACGGCTCTCTCGTCTCGGATCCGGAGAGCGTCAACAACAGGGTCCGTGAATATTACGGGGCTCTGTTCTCTCCGGATCCGTCCAGCGAGGAAGCGCGTAGAGTTTTGTGGGAGGACCTGCCGAAGGTCGGCCCGGAGGGCGCCGAAAATCTGGAAGCTCCGCTAAGCCTGGCGGAGCTGACCGGTGCCCTCGCCCGGCTCTCGAGGGGAAAATCCCCGGGGCTGGACGGGCTGACCGTGGAGTTCCACAGGGCGTTCTGGGACGTCCTGGGGAGCGACTACGCGCGGGTCCTGGGGGAAAGTCTGGCGACCGGGGAGATGCCCCTCTCTTGGCGCAGGGCAGTCATCGTCCTGCTGCCTAAGAAGGGCGATCTCCGCCTCCTTAAGAACTGGCGCCCGGTCTCCCTCCTCAGCACGGACTACAAAATCTTCGCCAGGGCGATGTCTGCTCGCCTTGGTGCCGTGCTGGACCACATGATCCACCCCGACCAGTCATACACGGTCCCGGGCCGGACAATCCACGATAACATCCATCTGGTCCGGGACCTCATCCATTGTTCCCAGGAGGCTGGTCTGTCGGTCGCCTTCCTATCCCTCGACCAAGAGAAGGCGTTCGACAGGGTGGATCACGACTATCTGCTCGGAACTCTGCGCGCTTTCGGGTTCGGGACGCATTTCGTCGCCCGGATCCGACTTTTGTACGCCGCCGCGGAGTGTCTGATTAAGGTTAACGGGTCCTTGACGGCGCCCCTTCGCTTTAGGAGAGGGGTGCGCCAGGGATGCCCCATGTCCGGCCAGTTATACGCCGTTTGCGTGGAGCCTTTCCTGCGCCTCTTGCGGACGAGGTTGACGGGACTGGCTCTGCAAGGGCCGGGCGTGGAGGTCGTCCTCTCGGCTTACGCCGATGACGTGCTCCTCGCGGTAGAGGATCCCGCTGACCTGCGGAGGATGCGTGAGTGCCAGGAGATTTACTCGGCCGCGTCCTCCGCCAGGATCAACTGGGAGAAATGTTCCGGACTCCTGGTGGGTCAGTGGCGGGTGGACTCCCTGCCGGAGGAGCTCAGGCCTTTTGCCTGGAGCACGACCCATCTCCTCTATCTGGGAGTCTACCTTAGCCCCGACGAGGGAGCCTGGCCGGCGAACTGGCAGGAGCTGGAGGCCAAGGTCGCCGCTCGCCTAGGGCGCTGGACAGGACTGCTCCGAGTGCTGTCCTACAGGGGTCGAGCGCTAGTCATAAACCAGCTGGTGGCCGCAATGCTGTGGTACCGGCTGGTCACTTTGACCCCTCCCCCTGCGTTTGTCGCCAAGATACAGAAGAAGCTGGTGGACTTCTTCTGGAACAACAGGAAGCACTGGGTCTCTGCCGCGGTCTTGAGTCTCCCGCTTGAGGAGGGCGGTCAGTCGTTGGTGTGCGTCAGCGCCCAGCTCGCGACTTTCCGTCTTCAGACCCTGCAGAGATACCTTTACGTCGAGCCCCCTCCTAGGTGGTGTGCTCTGGCGAGGTATTTCTTCCGCCAGCAGCTCGACCTCAATTATGACATGCAGCTCCTGTTTGTGAACTTGGGGGGTGACAGGACCGCCCTCCGGGAGCTGCCTGTCTTTTACAGGGAACTCATCAGGGTCTGGAACAAAGTCTCCACCAAGCGCAGCTCTCCGCCGGCTGGAGTGGCGGCCGTCCTGCAGGAGCCGCTGCTCGGGAATCCGTACCTCCACGGCCGAGGTTTTATGTGGCGGTCGGAAGAGAGGGCTGTGGCTGGTGAGGTGACCAGGGTCAGGGACCTGCTCGATGGCGGAGGAGCGGGCTGGATGGCGCCAGTCACGCTGGCGCGGCGCCTAAATTCTGCCAACGTCCGCCGCGCGGCCGATGCCATCGAGTCGCTAAAAACAGCTCTGGGCCCTGACTCCGTTAGGTGTATCGAGGAGGCTCAAGCACGTGGGGAGATCCCGTCCGAACTGACCCCCGTCCGGACGGAATTCCTCATCGGCGCCAAACCCCGGAACCTCCCTCGGGGGCCGGCGCCTCACAACTTGAGCCGCCTCCGGGAAATCCCCTCCGTGCCTTTCAGTTCCGCGCGGAGGGGTTTCCTGTACGGGCTGCTCCTGCACACCCTCAACTTTGCCATCCTCGCCGGCCGTCCGGACACGCCATGGCGTACCATCTTGCCGTCCGGAGGAGGCGGGGGTCCCCGATGGAGGGCACTCTACGCAGGGGTCCTCCCACTATTCATCGGGGACTTGGCCTGGAGGGTGGTGCACGGAGCAGTGCCGTGCAACAAATTTTTAAGCCGGTTCACGGACTCCCAGGCCGCCTGCAATTTCTGCGGTCTGGAGGAGTCCGTGTTCCATGTTTTTATTGAATGCACGAGGTTGCAGCCCCTGTTCCACTATTTGAAGGGGCTGCTCCTGAAATTCTGGCTGCACTTCAGTCCCACTCTCCTGATCTTTGGGCACCCTGTGCGGAGGGGAGCGGGTAGGTCCGAAGGCCTCCTCGTAGGACTGCTCCTGGGCACGGCCAAGGGTGCCATCAGCCGGTCCAGGCAGCGGGCGGTCGAGGGGGTCGTTCAACCTGACTGCCTGCCTCTCTTCCGCTCTTACATCCGGTCCAGGGTGTCCTTGGAGATGGAGCACGCGGTGTCCACCGGTACGCTCGCGGCCTTCCGCGAGAGGTGGGCACCGGAGGGACTGGAGTGCATCATCACGCCCGGCAACCAAATTTTAATTTGATTTTACGTTTTAAAGTTTAATTTGTTTTAATTGCCGGTGCTTTTAGTGTCCCCCTTCCCTTTTATAGGGGGCACTGGGGAAAATTGTGATTTTAGTGCCCAAAAAAAAAAACCAAAAAAAAAAGAAAAACACAAAAAAAAACAAAAAAAAAGGGGGGAAAAAAAAGGGCCTTGAAAATGTCTGGAGTGTCACCCAGGTCGGGTGGCACCGTTTATTGTTTTTATGTTTTCACAGGTGAACTCAAAAGAGTTTCATGCCCAAGGAACCAATCGTGGAGCAGTGGAGGCGTGTCCTGCTCAGTTGGAGCTGTGAGCTGTGAGAGAAGGAGCTATCAACTTGAGCTCCTGCCTGGAGAGCCCTGAGACCAGCCCAGGAACAGAAGGAAGGAAGGGGCTTCACCTTCAACTTCTATCCAGAGGGAGAGGAGGAGAAAGCAGAAAACTTTCAACATCTTTTTCACCATTCTGCAAAGAGTTGGAGAGAGGGGGAAAAGACCAACAACATCCAGTGTGGAAGGAGGGAGACTCTACATTCTACAGGTGGGTGTGGGTGCATTTCCCCAAACAGACTTTGTTGTATCGGTGGGGGGAGGAAAGAAGACCACTGAGGGCCGGAACATCGCGGGGGGTGTGTGTGTGTGTGGAAGTGTGCGTGGGGGCCGTGCTTACAACTAGGCCCCCCCCCACAATTGGAACCCCCCCCACCCCCCACATTTGCCTAGCCTGGGATAGCTGGAGCTACCAGGCTGAAGATTGTTGTTTTTCTCAATCACCCAATTAAAGATCGTTAGAAGTGCCTGGTGGCTCCAGCTACCCCAGGTGAAGACATCTTCTCCCCCCACCTGAAGACCACCCCAAAGACTTTTGTGTTTTGCCATCTGGGGAGTGCACCCACCCACAGCTGCGAGGGGAGACCTGCCCTCGCAGTCCCCCCCCCCCCCTTCCCACCCCCCTCTCTCTTTCTCTGCTACTCTGTTTCTCCCCTCTCTCTCTGAGGCCTCTTCCTTCCAAATTTACATAAAAAAAACAAACCAATTAAGACAACTGAGCAGAGGGAGCAAGGCCTCTCCCCAATTGCCAACTAGGGGAGAGGTACCTCGTTAAGAGCTCCTCTGCTTCAGTCTTTTAGATAAGAGGCCTAATTAAGACCATTAAGGCCTGTGACTTTGGGGTGGGTGTAGCCCTTAAAGGGACCCCGTGATGGCGACCCCATCCACGCCGGTGGCAGGGCCAGCAAGGACGTATGCGCAGGTGGCAACCGCTTCCACGGCCCCTCCTGCGCCACCCGCTGCCCTGCCACCATTTAGATTAATTACTAGAAAACACGGGGTCAAGAGCTACACTCACCCCACAATGACCATCGAGGAGTGCGTGCGGGCGATGGCTGGGGTAGTCGGCCCCTCGGCCATTGTCGCAGCCTCCAAGATGTCTGGGAAGGCCGTGTTCTTCCTGGGGTCGGAGCGGGCGGTGTCCCTGGCCCTCGAAAGGGGGCTCACGGTGGGCGGGACGTTCCTGCCGGTGGACCCTCTCGAGGCCACCGCGCAGAGGGTCATCGTGTCAAACGTCCCGCCCTTTGTTTCCGCTGAGCTCCTCCTCCCTCACCTACACCAACTGGGGGAGGTAAGGTCGGGGATCAACCCCATACCGCTCGGCCTCAGGGAGAACAGCCTGCGCCACGTGTTCTCCTTCCGCCGCCAGCTCTTTGTCCGGCTGGCGCGGGAGGACATGACAGAAGGGCACTTTAATGTGGTGCACGAGGGGACTGCCTACCGCGTCTTCTGGACGTCGGACGGCGTGCGGTGCCATGCCTGCAGGGAGGTGGGGCACGTTCGTAAGAACTGCCCCGCCTCCAAGGCCGCCAAACCACCGAAGGCGGCCATAGCTGGCGCCGCCGCCACCCCTCCCCCTAGTTGCGTCCGCGTGCCGGGAGCCATGGGTGCGCGGGCATCGTCGGAGGCCTTTGTTTTCAGGGCCTCCGGCGGGGGGGAGGGAGAGCGTCCGAGCGGAAAGAAGGCGCGGAAGAAGGAGAAACATCTAGAGGCGGGTCCCCTCGGTGCGCCGGAAAGTTTGACCACCGCGCTCAGCCCAACCCAGTCACCGGCGAGCGCGGGGTGCCCCGAGCCCGTGCCCGGGCCCTTGAATAACACCACAGAGGGGCCCAGGCGCGGGCAAGAAAAGGAAAAGGGGGGGGCGGAGCGGGAGGCCTCGGCAGACATGGAGGTCTCCCTGACTCCGCGCGCCCCCAGGAACAAAAAGAGGCACCGCCCCAATGAGGCGGAGGGGGAACAACATCCCTCCGCGGAGGAGGCGGTGCCCGCCGCGTGTCCCGCGTCCCCCACCAGCGCCCCCAAATTGCGCTGCAGGCGCGAGGAGTCTTTCCCCGGGGAGGGTGAGGCAGTCGAGGCTGCCCAGCTGCTGCCTCCTGGGGAGGGCGTGGAAGATCTGCCTGTCGTGGGGGGCGTGGGGCCAGTGGAGGAATGCGTAGCCGCCGGGTCGAGCGTCCCGGGGACTGAGGCGGGCGGGGCCGAAAAGGCCGAACCTGAGCCCGCCCAGCTATTATCCAACTTCCCCCGGGAGTCGCTCGACCCGGCAGAAATACAAACAAATAATTATGACACTGTAGATGCTGGGCCGGGGGGTGGCAGCGGGGAGGGGGAGGAACACCCACCCTCGCCCCTTACTTTGGAGCTGGAGCACTTGGAGGGCCTGGGGATTTCCTATGGCCGGGTCTCTCCTTGTTCTCCGGTTCCTGGGGCGGAGGGGGAACCCCTTCCGCTGTCATTTCCCGACCCAGCACCATTTTTAAAAGAGCCCAGTGGGGACTCCTCTGCCGACGATCCTGGGGGTGGGATCGGGGCAGTGCCAGGGCCGGTTGGAGCGGCCGGTTCATTTGCCGTACCTTGTGCGGTCGATGGGCCGGCTGCTGGCGGCCACCTCCCGGAGGAGGACGGGGACTCGGTGGGGGACGCGGGAGAAGAACTAGAGACCACCGCCAGGGAGGCGGTGGATCTGCTCGCGGCCGCCGCTGAGGCCCTCCTCATTCCTGCAAAGGAACTCCGGGACTTTTTGGCCCAGAGCCGGGGTCGCCGCGACCAAGCCCGACTGGCCCTGGAAAAATGGTCCGAGCCGGAGCTGATCAAGGGGTCCGTCCGCGCCGCCGTTAAAACCTTGGCCGCGGGCGGGCCCTTGACAAAGGAGCAGCACCTTGAGCTGCGCGAGCTCGAGGGACTCCTCGCTGGGCTGCGGAGGGAGCGGAGTTCAACAAAAGACTCCGCTCCCTCCCCCACAATAGGTTAAGGTAGAGGTTGCACTATGCTTTTGCCATGAAGATAACCATAGCCAGCCTCAACATCAACGGCGGCAGAGGGGCACGCCGTAGATTTGACAATTTTTCGCTCCTGCGGGAGGGGAAATATGCAGTGTGCTTCCTGCAAGAAACCCACACCGTTCCGGGAGACGAAGCCACGTGGCTCCTGGAATGGCAAGGAGAGGTCCGCATGAGCCACCTCACCGCCATTTCTAGTGGGGTGGCCATCTTGCTGGGCCCGCATTTTCAGCCGGAGATCTTGGGGGTCGAGGAGCCCATGCCAGGCCGCTTGCTGCACGTAACGGTTCGCCTGGGGGACGTGCCGCTCCATCTCGTGAACGTGTACGCCCCTCATCCCGGCCCGCAGCAGACGCGCTTCTTTGAAGAGGTGTCCGCTCTTCTTGGCTCCGTCGACGTCGGCGACTGCATTGTCCTCGGGGGGGATTTTAACTGCACCCTCGAGGCGAGGGACCGCTCCGGTGCCCCGCAGTGCATGACGGCGATGGAGAAGTTGAGGGACCTGGTCGGGTCCTTCGACTTGGTGGACGTCTGGCGAAATCTCCACCCCGACTCCAGCGCCTTTACTTGGGTGAGGCCTGGAGTTGGATGGTCTAGAGTCGACCGCCTTTACGTGTCTCGGGCGTACGTTTCCTGCGTCCCGGCGGCCTCCATGCGGCCGGTGCCGTGTTCGGACCACCACCTGGTGTGGGCGGAGCTCGCTTCGCTCCGCGCGAGGACGGGGTCCGCGTACTGGCACTTTAACAACCGGCTGCTGGAGGACGTGCGGTTCCAGGACTCGTTCCGTCGATTCTGGTCCGACTGGAGAAGGAAGCAGGGGGGCTTCCCCTCCTTGAGGCTATGGTGGGACGTGGGCAAGGCTCACGTCCGCGTCTTCTGTCAAGAGTACGCGAGGGGGTCGACCAAGAGGCGGGCGGCCAGAGTCGGGCGCCTAGAAAAAGAGGTGCTCGACCTGGAAGCCCGTCTCGGTCAAGTCGTCCAGGACCCGGCCCTGCGGACGGTGTACGAAGCGAAGAAGGCCGCGCTGAAGGACCTGCAGCTCATCGGGTCCCGAGGCGCGTACGTGAGGTCGCGGATCCGGTTCCTGCGGGATCTGGACCGCGGCTCCCCCTTCTTCTACTCGCTGGAAAAAAGGCAGAGTGTCCGTAAGCAGCTCTTGACGCTGCTGGCCGACGACGGCTCTCTCGTCTCGGATCCGGAGGGCGTCAACAACAGGGTCCGTGAATATTACGGGGCTCTGTTCTCTCCGGATCCGTCCAGCGAGGAAGCGCGTAGAGTTTTGTGGGAGGACCTGCCGAAGGTCGGCCCGGAGGGCGCCGAAAATCTGGAAGCTCCGCTAAGCCTGGCGGAGCTGACCGGTGCCCTCGCCCGGCTCTCGAGGGGAAAATCCCCGGGGCTGGACGGGCTGACCGTGGAGTTCCACAGGGCGTTCTGGGACGTCCTGGGGAGCGACTACGCGCGGGTCCTGGGGGAAAGTCTGGCGACCGGGGAGATGCCCCTCTCTTGGCGCAGGGCAGTCATCGTCCTGCTGCCTAAGAAGGGCGATCTCCGCCTCCTTAAGAACTGGCGCCCGGTCTCCCTCCTCAGCACGGACTACAAAATCTTCGCCAGGGCGATGTCTGCTCGCCTTGGTGCCGTGCTGGACCACATGATCCACCCCGACCAGTCATACACGGTCCCGGGCCGGACAATCCACGATAACATCCATCTGGTCCGGGACCTCATCCATTGTTCCCAGGAGGCTGGTCTGTCGGTCGCCTTCCTATCCCTCGACCAAGAGAAGGCGTTCGACAGGGTGGATCACGACTATCTGCTCGGAACTCTGCGCGCTTTCGGGTTCGGGACGCATTTCGTCGCCCGGATCCGACTTTTGTACGCCGCCGCGGAGTGTCTGATTAAGGTTAACGGGTCCTTGACGGCGCCCCTTCGCTTTAGGAGAGGGGTGCGCCAGGGATGCCCCATGTCCGGCCAGTTATACGCCGTTTGCGTGGAGCCTTTCCTGCGCCTCTTGCGGACGAGGTTGACGGGACTGGCTCTGCAAGGGCCGGGCGTGGAGGTCGTCCTCTCGGCTTACGCCGATGACGTGCTCCTCGCGATAGAGGATCCCGCTGACCTGCGGAGGATGCGTGAGTGCCAGGAGATTTACTCGGCCGCGTCCTCCGCCAGGATCAACTGGGAGAAATGTTCCGGACTCCTGGTGGGTCAGTGGCGGGTGGACTCCCTGCCGGAGGAGCTCAGGCCTTTTGCCTGGAGCACGACCCATCTCCTCTATCTGGGAGTCTACCTTAGCCCCGACGAGGGAGCCTGGCCGGCGAACTGGCAGGAGCTGGAGGCCAAGGTCGCCGCTCGCCTAGGGCGCTGGACAGGACTGCTCCGAGTGCTGTCCTACAGGGGTCGAGCGCTAGTCATAAACCAGCTGGTGGCCGCAATGCTGTGGTACCGGCTGGTCACTTTGACCCCTCCCCCTGCGTTTGTCGCCAAGATACAGAAGAAGCTGGTGGACTTCTTCTGGAACAACAGGAAGCACTGGGTCTCTGCCGCGGTCTTGAGTCTCCCGCTTGAGGAGGGCGGTCAGTCGTTGGTGTGCGTCAGCGCCCAGCTCGCGACTTTCCGTCTTCAGACCCTGCAGAGATACCTTTACGTCGAGCCCCCTCCTAGGTGGTGTGCTCTGGCGAGGTATTTCTTCCGCCAGCAGCTCGACCTCAATTATGACACGCAGCTCCTGTTTGTGAACTTGGGGGGTGCCAGGACCGCCCTCCGGGAGCTGCCTGTCTTTTACAGGGAACTCATCAGGGTCTGGAACAAAGTCTCCACCAAGCGCAGCTCTCCACCGGCTGGAGTGGCGGCCGTCCTGCAGGAGCCGCTGCTCGGGAATCCGTACCTCCACGGCCGAGGTTTTATGTGGCGGTCGGAAGAGAGGGCTGTGGCTGGTGAGGTGACCAGGGTCAGGGACCTGCTCGATGGCGGAGGAGCGGGCTGGATGGCGCCAGTCACGCTGGCGCGGCGCCTAAATTCTGCCAACGTCCGCCGCGCGGCCGATGCCATCGAGTCGCTAAAAACAGCTCTGGGCCCTGACTCCGTTAGGTGCATCGAGGAGGCTCAAGCACGTGGGGAGATCCCGTCCGAACTGACCCCCGTCCGGACGGAATTCCTCATCGGCGCCAAACCCCGGAACCTCCCTCGGGGGCCGGCGCCTCACAACTTGAGCCGCCTCGGGGAAATCCCCTCCGTGCCTTTCAGTTCCGCGCGGAGGGGTTTCCTGTACGGGCTGCTCCTGCACACCCTCAACTTTGCCATCCTCGCCGGCCGTCCGGACACGCCATGGCGTACCATCTTGCCGTCCGGAGGAGGCGGGGGTCCCCGATGGAGGGCACTCTACGCAGGGGTCCTCCCACTATTCATCGGGGACTTGGTCTGGAGGGTGGTGCACGGAGCAGTGCCGTGCAATAAATTTTTAAGCCGGTTCACGGACTCCCAGGCCGCCTGCAATTTCTGCGGTCTGGAGGAGTCCGTGTTCCATGTTTTTATTGAATGCACAAGGTTGCAGCCCCTGTTCCACTATTTGAAGGGGCTGCTCCTGAAATTCTGGCTGCACTTCAGTCCCACTCTCCTGATCTTTGGGCACCCTGTGCGGAGGGGAGCGGGTAGGTCCGAAGGCCTCCTCGTAGGACTGCTCCTGGGCACGGCCAAGGGTGCCATCAGCCGGTCCAGGCAGCGGGCGGTCGAGGGGGTCGTTCAACCTGACTGCCTGCCTCTCTTCCGCTCTTACATCCGGTCCAGGGTGTCCTTGGAGATGGAGCACGCGGTGTCCACCGGTACGCTCGCGGCCTTCCGCGAGAGGTGGGCACCGGAGGGACTGGAGTGCATCATCACGCCCGGCAACCAAATTTTAATTTGATTTTACGTTTTAAAGTTTAATTTGTTTTAATTGCCGGTGCTTTTAGTGTCCCCCTTCCCTTTTATAGGGGGCACTGGGGAAAATTGTGATTTTAGTGCCAAAAAAAAAAAAAAAAAAAAAAAAAAAAAAAAAAAAAAAAGGGGGGAAAAAAAGGGCCTTGTAAATGTCTGGAGTGTCACCCAGGTCGGGTGGCACCGTTTAATGTCTTTATGTTTTGCAGGTAAACTCAAAAGAGTTTTTTTCATGCCCAAGGAACCAATCGTGGAGCAGTGGAGGCGTGTCCTGCTCAGTTGGAGCTGTGAGCTGTGAGAGAAGGAGCTATCAACTTGAGCTCCTGCCTGGAGAGCCCTGAGACCAGCCCAGGAACAGAAGGAAGGAAGGGGCTTCACCTTCAACTTCTATCCAGAGGGAGAGGAGGAGAAAGCAGAAAACTTTCAACATCTTTTTCACCATTCTGCAAAGAGTTGGAGAGAGGGGGAAAAGACCAACAACATCCAGTGTGGAAGGAGGGAGACTCTACATTCTACAGGTGGGTGTGGGTGCATTTCCCCAAACAGACTTTGTTGTATCGGTGGGGGGAGGAAAGAAGACCACTGAGGGCCGGAACATCGCGGGGGGTGTGTGTGTGTGTGGAAGTGTGCGTGGGGGCCGTGCTTACAACTAGGCCCCCCCCCACAATTGGAACCCCCCCCACCCCCCACATTTGCCTAGCCTGGGATAGCTGGAGCTACCAGGCTGAAGATTGTTGTTTTTCTCAATCACCCAATTAAAGATCGTTAGGAGTGCCTGGTGGCTCCAGCTACCCCAGGTGAAGACATCTTCTCCCCCCACCTGAAGACCACCCCAAAGACTTTTGTGTTTTGCCATCTGGGGAGTGCACCCACCCACAGCTGCGAGGGGAGACCTGCCCTCGCAGTCCCCCCCCCCCCCTTCCCACCCCCCTCTCTCTTTCTCTGCTACTCTGTTTCTCCCCTCTCTCTCTGAGGCCTCTTCCTTCCAAATTTACAAAACAAAACCAAACCAATGAAGACAACTGAGCAGAGGGAGCAAGGCCTCTCCCCAATTGCCAACTAGGGGAGAGGTACCTCGTTAAGAGCTCCTCTGCTTCAGTCTTTTAGATAAGAGGCCTAATTAAGACCATTAAGGCCTGTGACTTTGGGGTGGGTGTAGCCCTTAAAGGGACCCCGTGATGGCGACCCCATCCACGCCGGTGGCAGGGCCAGCAAGGACGTATGCGCAGGTGGCAACCGCTTCCACGGCCCCTCCTGCGCCACCCGCTGCCCTGCCACCATTTAGATTAATTACTAGAAAACACGGGGTCAAGAGCTACACTCACCCCACAATGACCATCGAGGAGTGCGTGCGGGCGATGGCTGGGGTAGTCGGCCCCTCGGCCATTGTCGCAGCCTCCAAGATGTCTGGGAAGGCCGTGTTCTTCCTGGGGTCGGAGCGGGCGGTGTCCCTGGCCCTCGAAAGGGGGCTCACGGTGGGCGGGACGTTCCTGCCGGTGGACCCTCTCGAGGCCACCGCGCAGAGGGTCATCGTGTCAAACGTCCCGCCCTTTGTTTCCGCTGAGCTCCTCCTCCCTCACCTACACCAACTGGGGGAGGTAAGGTCGGGGATCAACCCCATACCGCTCGGCCTCAGGGAGAACAGCCTGCGCCACGTGTTCTCCTTCCGCCGCCAGCTCTTTGTCCGGCTGGCGCGGGAGGACGTGACAGAAGGGCACTTTAATGTGGTGCACGAGGGGACTGCCTACCGCGTCTTCTGGACGTCGGACGGCGTGCGGTGCCATGCCTGCAGGGAGGTGGGGCACGTTCGTAAGAACTGCCCCGCCTCCAAGGCCGCCAAACCACCGAAGGCGGCCATAGCTGGCGCCGCCGCCACCCCTCCCCCTAGTTGCGTCCGCGTGCCGGGAGCCATGGGTGCGCGGGCATCGTCGGAGGCCTTTGTTTTCAGGGCCTCCGGCGGGGGGGAGGGAGAGCGTCCGAGCGGAAAGAAGGCGCGGAAGAAGGAGAAACATCTAGAGGCGGGTCCCCTCGGTGCGCCGGAAAGTTTGACCACCGCGCTCAGCCCAACCCAGTCACCGGCGAGCGCGGGGTGCCCCGAGCCCGTGCCCGGGCCCTTGAATAACACCACAGAGGGGCCCAGGCGCGGGCAAGAAAAGGAAAAGGGGGGGGCGGAGCGGGAGGCCTCGGCAGACATGGAGGTCTCCCTGACTCCGCGCGCCCCCAGGAACAAAAAGAGGCACCGCCCCAATGAGGCGGAGGGGGAACAACATCCCTCCGCGGAGGAGGCGGTGCCCGCCGCGTGTCCCGCGTCCCCCACCAGCGCCCCCAAATTGCGCTGCAGGCGCGAGGAGTCTTTCCCCGGGGAGGGTGAGGCAGTCGAGGCTGCCCAGCTGCTGCCTCCTGGGGAGGGCGTGGAAGATCTGCCTGTCGTGGGGGGCGTGGGGCCAGTGGAAGAATGCGTAGCCGCCGGGTCGAGCGTCCCGGGGACTGAGGCGGGCGGGGCCGAAAAGGCCGAACCTGAGCCCGCCCAGCTATTATCCAACTTCCCCCGGGAGTCGCTCGACCCGGCAGAAATACAAACAAATAATTATGACACTGTAGATGCTGGGCCGGGGGGTGGCAGCGGGGAGGGGGAGGAACACCCACCCTCGCCCCTTACTTTGGAGCTGGAGCACTTGGAGGGCCTGGGGATTTCCTATGGCCGGGTCTCTCCTTGTTCTCCGGTTCCTGGGGCGGAGGGG